>NC_140935.1:129792097-130392097 GCF_014529385.1 Adiantum capillus-veneris
GAGTCTAAGAGGAGAGGAGTGGATTTGTTTCAGAGGATAGTAGTGATGATGAGGCAATGGAAACATCTAGCAATCCAATGGAATGCCTCCAAAGTTGCTTTGAGAAAGCTGAAAAATACAAGGAGACACTACTGGATGAAGCCACCTTCCTAGCAATAAGACAAAGCCTAAGACCATCAACAAGTCACAAAGAAGTGGAGGATTGGTTTAACCATTCAAGTCAGAAGTCAACTACATCTGTGGACTTGTGGGCAGGAAAACCTCCTTTTGCATGATGAGAGCTTCATGGTAACTCTGTGTGTGTGTTTGTGTGTGTGTGTGTGTCACTTACTTAGACATGATATGTGTAGTCTTGGATTGCTGACAAGGATGACTTCCGTCGACGGCGGACTCGAGAGTATCGTGGAAGGGATGCGGCCCTACCATAGTACCTTTCAAAGCTTTGCGAGTCGCCGATAATAGTTTTTCACAATGGAATGTCACAAGAGGGTACAATAGCAACTTACACATTAAAGACACTATCACACTTCTTGGGTGGACCCGTGCTGCCCAAAAGTGCAGATAAAGTCATTCTTGTGGACAAAGTGTTTTCCAGAGATTGTTTTGGTTACTGCCTGGGCTATACAGGTGGTCGGGCAGCGTATTACTACACTTACACAGCAATGGCACTAGCTCTTGGCAGACAAAACCCGCATGAACTTTTAGAGTATGGAAAACATCTCATGATTTGTTACAAGGGTGATGTGCCAAAAAACAAAATTGAACCTTCAAAATCTTGATACACTTCAAGTAGCAATTGTATAAGATCATGTATTATAGAAATATAGAAATTTTGTACAATGTCATCCACTCAGAGTATCTTTCTCCACTTGTGATTCACATACACCATTGTCTCTCTCCACCTTCGTTGGCCTTCACGAGCACCGGAGTTGTTGTATGCCATTGATCTTTTAATTTTCTTTTGTTGTAAATGTCTGATGGCTTGTGCTGTTGCTGAAGAGGCCAAGACTTATTTTGACCATTCAAATAGTTCTCTCAAACTGTTAGCCTTGACTCGAGAGCCACCATGTCGTGTGTGCCTGAAATACGCATTTATCACCATGCAATGAGACTTTTCCATTCCTTGGGTATTCCATATTGCCGGGTTCCCAAACTTTTGTATAAAATATGGTAAATGATTGAAAATGATGTGCTAGATATGAAAACAGATTACTTAGAATGTTTTACACACACATAGTTACACATAAAAGAGAATAAAATACGCAATAATACCATGTAGTGAGTAATCTAGGTGTCTGTCCATGCTGTCTTGAATGATTTCTTGAGAAGGTTGAGATTCTCCTTGAACTTGTTCATATCACCTTGTGACCAGTCATCTTTGTTGCACATCAAAAATAGCATGTCTATTGATCGCCAAACCTCAGCCTTCGCGTTATGAGTAGTTGGTTCTTGATCTTTGACTGCAATATGTAGCTTTTTCCAGCTCTGATACTCTACCTTGCTAACATAAGATGTGTTATATATTTTTCCATGTTATGTTAGGTTCGGATCTTGTATTCCTTGGGGTTTTTATAAAAACCTCCATGCCTTCACCCCACCGATGGATGGTTTGCATGGGACATCCTTCTCAGCAGTTGATCTCTTTTCATCCCGCTGGATTTTCACATTGCCACCATGAAGCCCCATATCCGACAGTACCAATTCTAAGCACTGCAAGGCCACTTGTCGCTCTGCTGAGTTCTTGATTTTCCAAGCAAACCCGATATATAAGTAGACCAATTTCTCCACAATTCTACAAAGGGCATGCATTATACAGATGTGGACATTCACAAGTGGTATTTTCAAAACCGATCGCAAAGCAGGGTCCTCAATGTGACGTGTTGGAGCTTTTCTCCACCACTTTGGGTCCATGACCTTTGCAGGCTCCGTGCAAAACAAACACGGCGACTTTGCCATTGCACCCATTCCACAATTATACATGCACTTTAATGTTTTGAGGTCACCTGCAAGATGCCACTGAACTTGAAAGTCTCCCCTTCCATCTAGATGTAGTACCTCTCCCTGGTTAGTCTGTCGATCAATCACCTCCGGAACATTAGTTTGATGGAACGCCCAATATAGAATCTCATGATCTTCTTTCTTTACTTGCAACACAAAGTAAATGAGACTTAAGTAGATGTGAACATTTGAGCTTTTACCTGAGAATCTCGCTTACCTCAAAAGCACCAATCCACCATATGTTAGATTCTGATTGAACACTAAAATACAAAGGATCATCATTGGGACACTTTGAGAGGGCTCTATTCATTAAAGTAATATTAACACGCTCTAGATTCTTATATTTAACAAGCTCACACTCATCCAGTTTCAACACAAAATGTAATACCCCTTGTGACTCTTCAAATGTGATGTTGTAAAACTCCACCATTCTCTTCTGCAACATCTGCAGGTCCATAAAAATATTATTGAACTCATCATATGCCATGTTTGCTCCATGGCCACTGTAAGTTGCTTTAATATGAAACGGCTGTCCAAGATATTCTCCCTGTGCGTCGTTAAGTTGAAGCCTCTCTTTCCAGAAACTTGAGGCTGATGGTAAAAGTTTGGAATTTATTCCCTTCTTAACAAAGATGGATGAGACAGATTTCTGTATAGCCGAATATCCTCTTTTGCTTACACCAAGTGAATCAAGTGTGTCTTGGATCTCTTTTGCAGGCACTGAGTTCTCTGAAATAAAGCGGTCCACTACATTTTGCTGTAGGACCTTAAACTTCTTGTCATGTACTATATCTGCTGCAAGGCTTCTACTTATAAGTGGCTTCAATCTCTTTCCTATATTGGCTTTGGGTTCAATGTTTTCATTTTCAGGATAGATTGAATCTCTACATGAAGACAATGCATAAGTAAATAACAAAAAATTTACTTAACTAACACTATTTAGGCACATGAAAACAATGCATAACTAGAAAAAAACAAAAAAGTTACTTAACTAAGACTATTTAGTCAACCAAGAAGCATCACCTTAATGCTCGGATTCTTTTCTTGAGACCTCCGGATGCAACCTGCAATGTTTCAAGATTGCGCAATTTCTTCTTTCGGATACGACCACCCAAGATGGTGTCCTTCATTTGACAACTTCGTACCTTTCCTTTCAGTTCTTGTACCTTTGTTTTGTGTTGCAAAATGGTAACCTGATCTGTAGAATGAAAATGTGAAAGACGAACAATCTCACATTGTTGAGCTTGGAGAATGCCCTTAAAAGTTTCAGCTTCCCTTGTAAGAGATTTACAATAACCCAGAAGGTCATTTTCTCCATCACCAACAAAGGTCAATAAGCTTGTAGGATTGACAAATAGTGGAGATGCATTAGTCGTTGGATTCTTAAGATAGAGAGAGCCTCTCGTCCAAATATCTATGTGTTTATCTCCCTGAGCTGTGAGTGTGTCTATGGATGCGGGCGGTATATGTGTGTTTGCTTTACTACGCTTAATCAATGGTTGGTACTCGTTGTCCAAATCAATGTGAAGGTGATATTTGGCTCGTTTCTGCGTAACATTTGTGCCATTTGAGGAGTGTGCCATTAGCCAAAGGTGCAGGTTTAATTGAAAAGTGAATAGGCGGCTGCGGCTTCGTCCCTCCATGTTGACGAGGTTCATTCAATGCAAGTGAAAACAAGATTATCCCTCAATCATTACGGACGAATGTTCAAAAGGGTAAAGAATCTACTTGCAGTACACTTTTTGAACTTTTACCATGACAGACCCACCTCTATTATTCGCCATATTTTCTAGAGAGAGAGTGCGAAAAATACATTTTCTTGGAAGGCCCTCCAAATGACCTCCGAAATTTCCTAATAAGTTACAAGCTTAGATAGCGATTGGAAAATTTAATATTTTTTTCTAGTGTGGTCAAACTGAGAAAAAAAGTGCATTGTTTGGGGCCCATTTCCAAAAGTAAGTCACAATCTCCTTATAAGTGGACACCTTGGGCAAGCTGTTCCAAGTGTGGTCACTGGTAGCTCAACAAATCTCAAGAAGGAAATCGAGTGTGAAATAAAATCATTTTGTCATAAGTGGCGCCCATCAAGCTCAAATGTGATGAAACAAGTACTCAAAGGATACTTTTGTAATCAAACTTGGGGCATGGTCAAAGATGCATCTCCTTTGGGGAGAAAAAAACACATTTTTTGGCATGTTTGTTGACTTGGAAATGAGAAGGCCTCAATGGGAGCCAAAGGTTCTAGGGCATGGGAACCACCTCCATACAAACACGGGCTACATGAGGGGTATTTGATCACAAAGTACCCGGATACTACCAAACTATGGAAAATCTTCTTCTTGGATCAAATCAATCAGGACAAAATATAAGCCAACCAAAACTGTCATAATAACTAATATCTAATTCTCCTAAATGATTTTCTCATGTCAAACTGATCATTTAATATGGGGAAGTACCAGGGGAGAAAAAGCTAGAATATTGGTTAAGCTGGCAGACTGGTCACAGTAGGGATCCAAAGGGAGGGCCATCTGCAAAAGAGCAATGTGCAACAATGGGCTTCAAAGACCCTAAGGTTCAACCCATTAATACTTCCAAAATGATAAGGTTCCCAAATTCAAAGGTAAGGTCCAATGGTCAAAACATATGAAATATTGGATGCTTGTGGGAAGACTCAAAAGTCTTCCCACATCCCTAGCCTTGAGGGGGCGAGCCCTTTTAGTAGGGGATGAGAGAGAAACACACACACACTTTTGCAAGCTCCCTTTACACAAAGGGCATAGTGGAAACATGTCAGCTCCCTAGGCCAGTTGCTCCCAAGGTGCATTCAAATCCTATTGGATGGCCATAGAGGTGGACCAATGAGAATTAGGCTAGAGTAAATTTAGTTTAATTCATTTAAAAACACTTGATAAAATAACCAATAGAAATTAATCTCTCTAGAAGACTATTGGACAGACAGTCTCCCAAGGGGTCCAATGAGCATTTAACAGCCCAATGGCTTGCCTGATTCCTATTGGCCAAAAGACTAAGGGGTCCAATGAGAGTTTAATTGCATTATTTTTATACCTAAAGCTCTCACAAAAGGGGAAAGGGGGACACATGTCACAAGGCTATCACTTATGCTTATTAATTATCATTGGCTAAGCTTTGCAAGGTCCAATAGGATGCCATTATGAGTAAAAAGCAAGAGAGGTCAACCAAGAGAGAGAGAGAGAGGGCTGATTTTGGCAAGGCATATTTTCACACACTCACTCACACAATCTCATGTGTAGAGTAAGGAAGACTTTCTCCTTCTCAAGCTTTAATGGAAAGCTCATAATCTATTCCAAGCTTGTGAGAAGGGAGGCCTACACCAACAACTCTTGGCTTTGTGATGCAAATCCAACCAAGAGCCAAGCTCCAATGCATGCTCATCTCCTCGACCATGCTAATTACTAAGCTATACTAAGCTATTATGAGTGATTATGTGAGGAGACATACTTCTTTCTCGTAAGAATACTCCTTCCTCTCGATCTACTCTCATACCCCGCTAGCTCTCACCATCTTCGAAGGTGTGTGAGGTCTTGGGTCTGAGACAGTGAGGGCATTGATGTTGTGTTTTACAAGTGTGAGCTTGGTGCTTGAAGCTTCCATCTTCATTGCACTAGCAAGTTATTGAAGGAACACAAAGTATTGTATTGTAAAATGTCTCCCTTGATGGGGGAAACCTGTAATACACAGCCTTTTGGAGGGGGGACCGGCTCCATGTAAATCCGGTCCTCAACTGTTGTCAATAGCTTAATCCCTCACTTTTTTGAAGTATTGTTCGTGCCTATCTAACTAGGTGTTGTGCTTTTTGTTTCTCTCTCCATCCAAGCACTCTTGCTATGCTCATTAGGAAGCTATTCAAATGAAATGCTCACTATGTTATTTTCTGCTACACACAAATTACTAGACCATTAAATGTTACATTGGTATCAGAGCACAAGGTTTATCTTTTCTTGCTCAAGAAGAGAGGTCCTCAAGCTAACTATAAATGGTTGGTATTATTAATTGCAATTGCATAAGTAGAATAGGGATTTTTTAGCCTTGCAGTGCGCCTGATTCTTGTAGATACCCGTTGAGAGATATGGTCTTAATAGTGGAGTCCTACGAGGCTTGCCTATGGCTTAACCACTATTGAGCTATTAGAAGCTTGACAGGAGCCGGTACTGTTTTGGTGTTGAAAGACCCTCTCTTCTATTCCTTGCAATTAATGATATTCGACCCACGGGTACAGGAGCTTGAGTGCTTTTCTAAAGGGTTAAGAGAAGTAGCAACTAGGGCTTGAAGTGCCAAAGTACACCTAAAAATTTTACACATAAAAGTTGTTAGAATGGCTGACAATAGTAAAGAGAGTGAAATTAATGTTGATAGCTTTTGATTTTGCTAATGAACATGCTACTAATGATACCCCTATGCTTGTTAACTACCTTGTTTCTACGCTTCAACAAGCCATGGGCAATCCATCCCTCCAAAGTGAAGTGCAATGACAGCTACGTGCTCATGGGATTCTCCAAACTCCCCACCAAGAAGAGAGAGTACCTAGTAAGCCTCCTTGTGAGACTTCCAAAAGAGGCCTCTCTCCAATAAGGAAAGAAGAAGAGGGTTCATACGAAGGGCTCAAAAATCTACTACTTGACGATGCATCTCCTTCCCAAAAAGGAGAACTCAAGTTTCAATGGTAGAGACCCCATCAAAAGAACGAGAGAGAAGTGAGTCTCCTGCCACCTCGGTGGAGATGGATCCACAAAGACGACGGGCCTAAACGGAGAAGACCATCGCACACTTCACCACACCATAATTCAAAGAGGGATGACAAAAAACAAGAGAAGAAAAAGGTGAGAAAGAGGTCACCCTCTTCTCCATCCTCTTCCTCTTATGACGAAAGTGATGGTGCGGACAAGGAGGAACAAGGGAAGAAAAAGGCGAGAAAGAGGTCACCCTCTTCTCCATCCTCCTCTGAGAAGAAAGTGATAGTGCAACTTTCGAACCACCAAAAAGAAGAGGCCATAGGAGATCCTATGGCGCGTGGAAGAGGGTCCAAGCTTAAAAAGTTCAAAGAGGGAGGAAAGAGCATCTCTTTCCTTACATACGATGGCACCTTTGGTGCTACGGACAAAGTCTTGGCCTTTATCCAACAATTTGATGCGGCGTTTGAAGATGAGGGCTTCACGAAGTCCTCTAAGGTACGCCATGTATCTATGCATTTTTAAAAGTCCGCAAGACAATGGTGGTCTAGCCTACAGGCAAACAGTGAAGCTCCACGAACATGGAAAGATTTAAGAGCTTTCATCATGAAGCACTTTTTGGCTATTGATGCCAAAGACAAAGTACTCACCGAATGGCAAAGCTTGAAGCTCTCTCCCTACGAATCTATTCACAAATATGTAGACAAGTTTTGGGACTTACATCTCAAAGCCACTGTCTTCAAAAAGATGGATTTTGGAGAGCAAAAACAACAATTTTGTGCGGGTCTAACTGAAGATATGGCGGAGTATGTCAACTCCTAAAGGCCACGCACCATATTTGTGGTCATACACCATACCATGGTGGCTTCATGAATCAGTTTCCAACAAGGGGCTAAGAGAAATCTTAAGCCCACGGAGAACAACGACTGTAATGATGAGCCTAAGGGGAAGGACGTTGTCCAAAAGTCTCCTAAAGGCAACACCAACAACAACAAAGCTAAGGAGAAGGGAGTTTGTAAAGGCAAAAATAAACTCTCTCCTGAAGAGCTTGAGCGTTATTGTAAAGATAACCGATGTTTCAAGTGCGGGGAGCAAGGGCATGCCTATAGTGCTCGTCTCCACAAGAATACACAAAATGAGCCTCCTAGAGCTACCTTGGCCGAAATCCAAGAAGAGGATGCTCACCACAAAGGATCTCGTCTATGCCATGCTTGGAGAAAGGTATGAGAACATGATGCTTTTATTCTCTTTGACCCTGGTTCTACTCACAATTTCATATCCAAAGAGTTGGCCACCAAGCTAGGCATCCAAGCCTATGAGATGGGAGATGTCCTACCCGCCGATGGTGCTTTCAAGGGGCAAGAAGCTTCAGTCACTCCCTTAATTGGGAAATTGAGGCTCCATGTCCAAAGCTATGTGGACAAAGAAGACTTCTTTATCTCTCCTCTCAAGCATGAGGATGTAATCCTAGGGGCACCATGGTTTGATCGCATGGCTGCCAATGTTAAATTCCCTCAAAGGCAAATCTACTTTAGGTTCGGGGAAAAAGATAAGTACATAGATACTAAGGAGTTGGGTGACACCATATTCATTGTACATACGCAAGCTTTCAATAAGTCAATAAAGAGCTCTATTTTCGTGTACATGATTTTTATTAAAGATTCTCAAAATGAACCTAATGCTTTAGCAAAAGAAAATATAAACAATCAAAAGGATTTCAAGATGCTTTTATTGACGATGTCCCTTCTGAACTACCTCCTAAATGAGGGAATGATGACCATGCAATTGAACTTCTTCCAGGAAGTTCCCCGCCTAATAAACCTCCTTATATAGTTTCTCAAGCTCAACAACATGAGATTATGCGGCAAGTGTATGAGCTAGTTGAGAGGGGCATGGTTAGGCCTAGCTCATCTCCATTTTGTTCACCCGTGTTATTAGTGCAAAAAAAAGACGGCACACATTATATGTGTGTCCACTATAGAGCACTAAATGGGATGACTATCAAGAATAGGTTTCCCATTTTTGACCTATTTGATAAGATGCAAGGGTCGGCCTACTTCAGTAGGATTGACCTAAAAAGTGGCTACCATCAAATAAGGATAGTTGATCAAGACATTGTAAAGACCGCATTTCGCACTACATTTGGTCTTTATGATTACATTGTCATGCCTTTTGGCTTGACCAATGCACCAGCCACATTTAAGCGCTTGATGGAAAAGTTATTCAGGCCTCACCGAACCTTTATTGGAGTGTTCTTTGATGATATAATCATCTACTCTAATTCATTAGACGAACACAAGCAACATCTCCAGGTAATATTTCAAGTCTTACAAGAGAATAAACATTATATTAATCGAAAGAAAAGTGAGTTTATCTTACAAGAGATTCAGTATTTAGGTCACATTATCTCTCAAGATGGTATCCGAATGGATCCATCAAAGCTAGAGGTAATAAAAGGATGGCCTAATCCAAGGAATCTACATGAACTAAGAAGCTTTATAGGTATGTGTGCATACTATAGATGCTTCATAGAAAAGTTCTCACAAATCGCAGGACCATTACATGACTTAACAAAGAAAAACGTTAGATATACATGGTCTACCAAGGAGAACAATGCTTTCAAAAAGCTTAAAGAAAAGCTTATCTCTCAACCTGTGCTTACACTGTCGGATCTCTCAAAGCCATTTGAGGTCCAATGTGACGCTTGTGGTGATTGCCTTGAAGTTGTTTTGCTCCAAGAAGGGCATGCAATAGCCTATGAAAGTCGAAGGCTCGACCCTCTTGAGCAAGCTCTAGGCATATATGAAAAGGAACTCCTCGCAATTCTACATGCCTTAGACCCATGGAAGCACTATTTATTGGGGACTCCTTTCATTCTGTGGACAGATCACCAAAGCCTTAAGTACTTCATGACGCAGACCAAGCTCTCCGACAAACAAATCAGGTGGGCAACTTTCCTTTTGCAATTTCATTTTCATATTGCTCACATTGCTGGCAAGCATAATCAAGTAGCCGATGCACTCTCCAGACGACCAAGAGTGAATGCAATTTCCATAGCAACTCACAATGATCTATCTTCTATGATAGATAAGTACGCTATTCATTCCGATTTTAGAGATGTGATTTCAGCCCTTGCACTAGGGAAGAAAGAGGAACCATTTACCTTACAAGATGGTTATCTTCTCTATGTGATTTCCATAGCAACTCATAATGATCTATCTTCTATGATAGATAAGTATGCTATTGATTCCGATTTTAGAGATGTGATTTCAGCCCTTGCACTAGGGAAGAAAGAGGAACCATTTACCTTACAAGATGGTTATCTTCTCTATGACAATAGACTATGCGTTACTAACTCACTACATAAGAAAGTAATGTATGAATCTCATGCTCCTCCTTATGCAGGGCATAGAGGGATTCAGTCTACCCTAAACGGGATTGAAGCATATTTCTATTGGCCTGCCATGAAAGCAAACATACAAGAGTATGTTTCTAAATGTGTGGTATGCCAAAAGACAAAGTTTGATAGAGGAAAGCAACCTGGATTGCTTCAACCTTTGCCAATCCTTAATTCACCATGGGAGAGCATATCCATGGATTTTATCTTTGGATTGCCTAAGTCTATCCATGGGAATACGGGAATATGGACGATAGTAGACAGGTTCAGTAAACAAGCTCATTTTATACATGTCTACCCTCTTCAAATGGCAACCCTCTTCATTTCACAAATTTTCAAGTACCATCAAATGGCAACCCTCTTCATTTCACAAATTTTCAAGTACCATGGCTTGCCAATGTCCATAGTGTTGGATAGAGATCCTAGAATGACCAGTAATTTCTGGAAGGGTCTCTTTGAGAATTTAGGGACAAGGCTAAACTTCTCTTCGGCCTATCATCCACAAACGGATGGCCAAAGTGAAATAGCTAACCTAACAATTCTCAATCTACTAAAAGCCTATGTAACGGAAGTAGATCAAATATCCCAATGAGAGAAGTACTTACCCTTAGTGGAGTATGCTTACAATAACACTGTACATACTTCCAGGGGAAAAGCACCTTTTGAGGTAATTGAGGGAAGATCAAAAAGTCCCTTGGTACTTAAGGTACATGGGAAGATCTTCGCTGCAGATGAGTATAGCCGAGACCTACAAGAATCTTTTCAAAAGATTAAGGATGCTATCTCTATCTCACAACAAAGGCAAAAGGCTGTTGCTGACAAGCACAGAAGAGCCCAAGCCTTTAAAGAAAATGATTGGGTCTTATTAAAGTTTCCCAAGGCTCGATTAAGGCACACGACGGGCAAGAATTCTACGGGACACCAAAAGTACTATGCTAAATTAGCAAAAAGGTACTATGGTCTTTTCCAGATTCTAAGACCAATCAATGAAATGGCCTATCAACTCAAGTTGCCTAGTCATTGGCTCGTACACAATGCTTTCCATGTGAACCTACTAAAGCCTTACAAAGGAGAGCCACCTCAAGAACCAACTATTGAAGGCCCACCGGAGATCGAGGACCAAGAAGAGATGTTGCAGCCCGAGTCCATTCTCCAACATGAAGACAATGTATTGAGAGGCGGTAAGATGATCTTACGGTATCTTATTAAGTTTAAGAACTATCCTTTTGAAGATGCTAGATGGATGCAAAGCATACAATTAAAGGATAACCTAAACCTTGTCAATGTTTACAATGCTTCCCTAGAGTAAGCAAATGTACAAAAAATTAAAATCAACGAAGTTTTTGTCTTATAAGACTCTCTTTTTCTTTATTGTGCACAAATGTTAAGAAGTATGCATACTTAGGATCAAGTTTGCGGAGACGACCTCTTCCAAGTAGAGCTTGTCCCTCTACTGTGGAAGATTGATGGGACTAATGCGCACACATGCTTGCGGTAGCTTAGGCTCTCAAGTGCCAAATGGGTTAGTTGTCCATTCTGGAATGATGTCGTACGATAAAATAGGGATCCTCTACCCGCTAGAAAAAGGACTAATGACTAGGCTTTATCTCCTCTATCCCATATTCGAGGATGACTATGATTTCAAGAGAGAGGTAATGTCATAATCACTAATATTAATTCCCCTAAATGATTTTCTTATGTGAAACTGATCATTTAATATGGGAAAGTACCAGGGGAGAAAACGCTAGAATATTGGTTAAGCTGGCAGACCGGTCACAATAGAGATCCAAAGGAGGGAAAATAGGGATCCAAAGGGAGGGCCATGTGCAAAAGAGCAATGTGCAACAATGGGCTTCAAAGACCCTAAGGTTCAGCCCATTAAGACTTCCAAAATGCTAAAGTTCCAAAATTCAAAGGTAAGGTCCAATGGTCAAAACCTAGGAAATATTGGATGCTTGTGGGAAGACTCAAAAGTCTTCCCACATCCCTATCCTTGAGGAGGTAGCCCTTTTAGTAGGGGATGAGAGAGAAACACACACACACTCTTGCAAGCTCCCTTTACACAAAGGGCATAGTGGACACATGTCAGCTCCCTAGGCCAGTTGCTCCCAAGGTGCAGTCCAATCCTATTGGATGGCCATAGAGGTGGACCAATGAGAATTAGGCTACAGTAAATTTAGTTTAATTCATTTAAAAACACTTGATAAAAGAACCAATAGATATTAAGCTCTCTAGAAGACTATTGGACAGACAGTCTCCCAAGGGGTCCAAGGAGCATTCAGCAGCCCAATGGCTTGCCTGATTCCTATTGGCTAGAAGACTAAGAGGTCCAATGAGATTTTAATTGAATTATTTGAATACCTAAAGCTCTCACAAAAGCGGAAAGGGGGACACATGTCATAAGGCTATCACTTATGCTTCTTAATTATCATTGGCTAAGCTTTGCAGGGTCCAATAGGATGCCATCATGAGTAAAAAGAAAGAGGCGTCGACCAAGAGAGAGAGGGGGACTGATTTTGGCAAGGCATTATCACACACTCACTCACACAATCTCATGTGTGGAGTAAAGAAGACTATCTCCTTCTCAAGCTTTAATGGAGGAGAAGGGAGAAGGGAGACCTACACCAACAACTCTTGGCTTTGTGATGCAAATCCAACCAAGAACCAAGCTCCAATGCATGCTCATCTCCTCTACCATGCTAATTACTAAGCTATTATGAGTGATTACATGAGGAGACATACTTCTTTCTCGTAAGAATACTGCTTCTTCCTCTCGATCTACTCTCATACCCCGCTAGCTCTCACCATCTTCGAAGGTGTGTGAGGTCTTGGGTATGAAACCGTGAGGGAATTGATGTTGTTTTTACAAGTGTGAGCTTAGTGCTTGAGGCATCCATCTTCATTGCACTTGAAGGAACACAAAGTACTGTATTGTAAAATGTCTCCCTTGACAGGGGAAATCTATACTACAAAGCCTTTTGGAGGCGGGACCTGCTCCATGTAAATCCGGTCCTCAACTATTGTCAATAGCTTAATCTCTCTCTCTTTTTGAAGTATTGTTCCTACCTATCTAACTAGATGTTATGCTTTTTGTTGTTCTCTCCATCCAAGCACTCTTGCTATGCTCATTAGAAAGCTATTCTAATGAAATGCTCTTTATGTCTATGATATTTTCCGCTACACACAAGTTACTAGACCATTAGATGTTACAAAAAGACTCTAAAGATAGGGCTCCAACGTAGCTTGTGACTAAACATATGCCCTTGGATTTAAAGTGGGCTTATGTTGAGTGAAGATGACTCAATGGGGACCTAAGCTCTCAGGACACCATCCAAATAGGACAAGTCTCATGGAAGACTAAGAAATGAGCTTCAATGCCAATTTAAATAGCATCAAGGTTAAACAATGCCAACACTCAAGCTCATCACAATTAAACTAAACAAGGCACCACAAGAAGCTCTACAGGAATGCTAGGAATCAAACTTTACAAACAATATAAAAAACATGCAAACTAACAATTTTTGCTCGTTTGTCTATTCATATTCCAAGCTTCATTAGTGGGACAATCCAAGTCTCGAGCAAAGCAACCTTAGTGCTCATTAAATATGGTTGCCAAAAACATGGTGTAGAGATGGGATAAAAATTGAAAATCTCTTGAACCCTTGAATCTAAGTCCACCTTGTATTGTAACACATCTAAGGGATACTCATTTGTCCAAATAGTGAGAAAAACAAAGATCACCATTTTTGTAAGTGAGCCCAAATTGAACTTCTCCAATCATAACCATAGTCTATAACAGGAACCACAACTTCAAATTATCAAGACTATGTTTGCTTAGAGCAAATTTGATAGGATGGGACCCAAAATCATGTTTTTCTAAATTCCAATGCATCCAAACTTCACAGTGAGGCTCCATAGAGGGTCACAATTTACAAATTATGTGGTCACAAGCTACAAGCCCAAAATAAAAAAGTAGAAATTAAATTTTATCGCCTTGTTGTTTTGTCAGGTCTGTGTGCACACCAATAAAGGTGAACACTTTCTCTAGAGGTTGTCCCTAAAATATGGATTGTCCAGGAAGCTGGTTGGCAATGAAGAAATTTGAGTTATGGTTTGCCTCAACCATAAGCAAGTCATACAATATGGGTGGAGTCAAGAAATCACCAAGGCCAACACATAATGGAAAATATCATACAATGACTTCAACACAAGGCTTAGGTAGAAGAGGGAAAAGCAAAGGCAGACCTCAAACATATTCTAAGGCATTTGACCTCTCCAATGTCAAGGGAAGCATAGTCAGATTCTTGAAGCCTATGATCACAGTTCAAGTGTGGTACACAGAAGATGGTCTTGAAGTCAAGCCCACCATCTTCCCTACCAACTATTACCAAATCAAAAACCACAATGTTGTGAAAAACTCCTTGTGAGATTGACTTCAATCCAATTGCCTCTTTGGTTCTGCTCTCAACACTTCCCCTTGGCAAATGAGAGAGATACACAATGACACACAATCGAATGCAATACGCTATGGTAAAGAGTGATAAAAGGGCAAAACAAACAAAATTGCAACTTCCAAACCTTGTATTGCATGACCAAATTGCTTATGCCATGCCTAAGAAGTCAAAGAAGAGTCCATCTTTATGGTGGGCCAATGCTTACATGGATTTCCCATTGTGCATTGGGAAGATCGACAAATCACAAGAAGCCCAAGACCAAGGAGCAGATTCACTACTTGTGTGTAAACCCAAGACAAAAACATAGGTGCATTCTTTGAGCCTAAACCTTTTGAAGCGATGGCGCTTGAAGCTATATAACCTAGGGCAGTCATTCATCAAAATCTCCCTATATCAAGTGCGTTCTAATAGAAAAAAATGCCAAAAAACGCATCAAACTTAAAAAAATCCTAGTATACCCTTGTATCATTTTGGGATGGATTTGTCCCAATTTTTGGGTACTCTAATATTTATGACAATAAAGCTCTATCTTTACGTGTAGTAGATAACGAGCTCACAAATTGTAATAGGACTTATTTTGCAAAGTTTTTGGTATATATTTTGTTTGGAGCAAAGTTTTTTCATTTCAATGTTTTTTCTTAGTCCAGAGTTTTATTCTAATCGTTTTCGTGAAGTTTCAAATTTTAACCCAAGACACCTTTCGGGAGCAAGTTTTGAGGGTCTTAAGGTCAAAATTTGGAAAAGTTTTGTAAATAGGAATTGTAGTCCTCAATACGAGGAAAAATATTGCTACTTTGAGTTTTCTCAGATTCCTCCATTTTGATGCTTGTTTCAGCCCGTAGATTAAAGAAAAAGTGAGAAAATGTTGTTTTATACTTGCAAGAAAATTTTCGGCCAAACTGAACAAATATGGATTTTTCGCATCACAAAACTATCGAAGAGCACAACAAGACGAACAAATTCATATGACACAGCCCCGAAAAAATTCCGAATCATTTGGGAGGTACGGTTCACTGAAAATGGTCGTGAATTGTGGACTAACTCACGCGCGTGGAATGTGTTTTAGTGGTTCTTATGCGTTTGTGTGCATGACGCCTCTTTTCAAGTCTATTCTAGGTCACTTTGTTAAAAGATTGGAGCTGGGTCCAAAAATAGCGACTTTTCGTGAAGAAGACAACCCTCACACTCAAAAGGAAGCTATTCTATAGTGAGGGCGCCTTGAGATTGTGATTGTGAACGAGAGTGAGTGTGATCGAGAGTGAGAGTGAGTGCGATTGAGATTGAGAATTGTGCACAAGATTGAGAGTGAAATAGCTCGAGGGTGGTCAGGAGGTTTGACTCGACCTACGCTTTACTTGTACCTGTGAATTTACATCAATACATATCTCTGATTTCCTCTATCTACTCTTTGTACTTGCAATTTCTGTAATTCAGTTTGTTGTGCTCTCGTGTCTCGTCACACAAATAGCCGCATTTGTGTCTAAAATGACGAAAATTTTTATCATGAAGAGCCCAAGATACCATTCAAAATCCTACTTCTATCATCTCCTATTGAGGGAGAACCAATCTTCCTATAAGGAGTTGCAAATTTTTTTTGTCTTTGGATATATTTGCAAGGTGACTCGAGGGGTATTTTGGAAATTTTCGAGAAATTGAACGGCATTTTTTGGGAACTTTTGGTAAAATACGAAAGGGTGTATTGGAAATTTCGACAAATTTCAAGGGTAGTCTGGCCATTTTTCCTTATTAATAATACATACGTACATGCTGTATTCATACCGTGTGCCTATTTAAAAGACCCGCACCCTCCTCTTTAGTTAACAGTGACCGACCCGGGCTATAGGGGCACATCACAGTGACTCGATTGATAAAGAAGAACCAACTTCGAAGAGAATACCTTTTCCATGACTCAAACCTGCAAGAAGTTGTAGAAGTTTAGAGAAGAAGCTGAAGACAGGAGAAAGAAGCAAATAAGGTAAGACCACAGGACAATTCCTTCTCCACAGGTTGGCAGGGCTTTAGATGAAAGGTTGGCAGCCTCAGTCCTAAATACTCAGGAGCAAGGAACAAAACTAGCCCAACAGCAATTATGAGATGCTTTAGAAAGAAAGAGAACTAGCCCAAGAGCAATTCAGAGACGCTCTAGGAAGAAAACAAGCTAGGAAAAACATGCAAGAAACAGGAGGAATGGGTGGACCTGCCATTCAATAGCCACCTCCAATTGCAGAGCAAGTTGCAGCTACCGACACAGCACACGGAGGTAACAGAGCTTTTGAAGAGCAAGCAACCAAGGAAAGAGGGCTACCACTACCATGGGATATTTAGCTACAACTGCTGCTCCTGTGTGACGAGGCTTTGAGGCAAAAGATGTAAACAAAGTGTCACAATCATCCTTTTGTTGGGCATAGAGGAGTAGATGTGACCCTCAAGCAAATTGAGAGTTACTTCTATCGGCCCCAACTCAAGAAGGACGTGGATGAGTCTATGTGTACCTCTATGGTATGTCAGAAAAGGGAAGCATGATGGGCACAAAGCAGTAGGACTCTTACAGCCTTTACCTATTCCAAATCAACCATGGGGGAATTTTTCTATGAATTCTATACGTGGGACATCAAGGGAAACAAAGGAAGAGATACAGATGGTGATAAATTCATCCACTCAAACTGAGTAGCAAGAAGAGTGGGGTAGGATAAAGCTCAAGAAACCAAAACTACACAGCCTACAGAGGATGAGTTAGCAAAGATGGATCATGCTGCCTAGACACACAAACAACCCCATATCTTGGAGAGACCACAACAATAGAAAACTAGAGAAAGTGTGGAAACAACCACAAGTTGCATCTATTGTCCAACAAGGTCTTACGATACACCCAAGAGTCCAAGAGAATCAACAGCTACAAAAATGACAGAAATAGGACAGCTAGATGCCAGACATCACAACCTAAATTTGTTGCAAGCTTGACTGGGCATGGGTTAACAATATGAGAGGAAAATGACAATACACAGAAGTGCAGGGGAATCTGGTTATATGTTAAAGCAGAACTTGAAGAGAAGACCAAAGCATTGGGAGAAGGACAAAGGTGATAACCCAAGAACAGCTCACAGCAGTCTTTGACATAAGGAAGAATACGTCAGTCAAGAGAAGCAGGCCAAGCTAAAGAATACTTGATGCGATTGATTTGGGAGATGATTGATTTGGGAGATAATTGCAAAATTAATGGAGAGAATAGCCAAGAAACAGAGATAAGAAGTGATAGGATGGTCCCGTCTCAAGAAGATGAATCAGATGGTAGCAAGTGTTTATAGACAAATGCCACTAAGAGCAATACGTCAAGGACCTCCTCAAGGGCAACCAATGGTTAGTAGGCCAGACAGCTTAAACGGTGCACAATAGAGGGAAAATAGACCAATCATGAGATGCATGAGTGCTACTATAGGCCTAAATACGATGGGAATGTGCAGTATGTTAAAGCTCAAGAAGAAAAAATAGGCCGTACAATAAATAGACATGAGACAAATATGAAGATTAAAGATAAGAACCAATAAATTAAGAGTAGCTGAGTAGCTGCATTACACAAATGCTCAGCATGACTTATCAGAAGCTTAGAGAAAGGTAAATGTTCACAACAATTCCTGAACGAGCATGATTACAGAGCCCATATGCATGATTAGAAGATGCACTCTCCAGTTGGAAATCTTCAACTCATCAGGGAAATTTCCAGATGGAAATCTACAACCCGTCACGGTAAAGAAGTTATAGCAAGTAATTCAACCCATCAGGTTGTTATTTGAAAAAACCTATAGATGAAACCCATGAAGATCAATAACTGCTCCAGATGCATAATGCAAGCCAATAGGAAAAGACAACTCTCTCTTCCGAAAGAAACATTTGCATTAATTAAGAATTTTGTAGTTGAATTATCGGTGCATAGAATAAGTAAGCGTGCATGTATGCACGCTTACTTATGTGCGTATGTGCATGTATGCACATACGAATGTGCGTGCGTGAGGGAAGGGCGAGATTTTTTGGACTCCATGCAATCTCACACAGCCACTATGACACGGAAGAGTAAATATTTACAAGAAAATTTCTGGCCAATCCATCTTACTTACAAGAAGGCTTCCCTTCATAGGAGTGAGATACACTTAGTACAAAGTAACGATCATCTCATCTGGCCATCCATCAGGGGAAAAGTAGAAAGTAAAACCCTCAAATCACATTCTAGAATAGCCGAAACCTCTTTTTCCCTTCATATCAACTCTTCCTGATTGACTACAAGGCTGCACAAAGAGGATGATACATGATCGGAAATTGCCGATGACCGCAGGACTTGGTGACATCACTTGGTCTGTATCATTGATCTGCTCCTGGATATGACTACATGGGGAGTGTTGCTCAAAATGACTTCAAGCAGAGGTGGTGGCTTTTATTAAAAAGAATAATTTGAATGTTGACAGCACTTTCACCTCATTCACCAAGCCAAAAGCAACAATCTATAGCAACTTTCCGCAAACTGCTCCCTCTTTCTTCAGCCATCATCTCTTGCAGCCTCTTCCCTTCGTATCCTCTCCTCTTCCTCCTTGTTGAATATGGTATTCAATTGTCGTTCAAGCTTTGCACACAACAAGAGAGAGACTATCAGCACGGACCATCAAGAACGAAAAAGGCAAGCAATAACCTTTAATTGATAAAAATTCACCTGGACATTGCGGTACTTCACAGTCTGTAACTCTTCGACTAGAGATGTAACCCTACAAGTACAGAGCTTGTTAAAAACAGGACAAAATTTTTCACTGCAAGTTAATGCTGCAGTAGACTGTAGGTGCAAGCAGGATGTCCACTAGCAACCCCATACATAAAACCTCTTCATAAAATTTCCAAAACATAAATCTAACAAATGAAGAAATGTCTACAGTAGACCTCATAAGTGCAAGTGGCATGTCCACTAGCAACCCCATACATACAACCTCTTTATAAAATTCCCAAAACCATAAATCTAACTAATCAAGAGATGTCTGCATTTTATTATTTTTTTTAAACACCTGCTTTCGTTTAAATGACAAGGTAGCTTATTGATTACCGGTTTTGTAGTTCTCCAACCTGTGCAAGGAGATCCCTTTCTCTCTCCAATGAAAGCTCCCCCTAACAGCACACAAACATTATCTGACTTAAGCTTTTTAACTTCAACAAATTTGACCAAACTTATGAAAGCATGTTCAAAACCCTGACCATGGATTCCACAGAGCTCATAGTTGGACTCCGAGAAAGACCCCTTCCACCTAAGGTTCGAAAAGCTGTGAACATCCAAAAGCTTGCTGAGTGCACAAATTTTGATTGGTGGAGGTCAACTAGTCCAAAATTTGTCACATACCTTAAAACCATTCATGATAAAAAGCTAAAGGTGCTTACACTCTGAATAAGCTGAACGCATTGTTTTGTTTAAAAAGTATTCACCCCCTAAGAGATATCAATTCCACAGGCGCACACTTTCACCGATTGGTCATAAACAGGAAGAAAAGTGAGTTCTTTCTACCGGAGAAGCACCTTTTAGGACACATTGTTTCGTCTAATGGTGTTAGAATGATCCAACTAAGGTGGGAGCATTCGAGATTGGCCTCCTCTTAGAAATGTACATGATGTAAGGAGCTTTTTGGGGCCACGCTATTACTGTAGACGGTTCATTCTCGACAGTTTACAAAGATTGCTTCACCATTGCATACCTTGACTCATTAAAGGGGTACCATTCACTTGGGGACTTCTACAAATTGCACTCTTGAGCATCTCAAGAGAAGTTCACTACAGGGACGATGTTGAAGTTACCAAATTTACAAGAGTCTGTTGAGGTTTATTGTGATGCTTGTGTAAGCAATTTGGGAGCAGTATTAATGCAAGATGGCCATGCCAAAGTTTACGAGAGTAAGCCAGAAAGGGTTGCACAGATATCTGAAAAGGAGCTCTTAGCAGTTATACATACTTTGATTCAGTGGAGGCATTACTTGTTCAGTGGGGATTTTACAATGTACACAGATCACCAGAGTTCGAGATACTTCTTGTGCCAGAATAAGCTTTGCAAGAAGCATATGAGATGGGCAAACATTTTCTCGCAGTTTCATTTCCACATAAAATATTTGTAGGGAAAGAAGAACGTAGTGGCAGATACGTTGTCTTGCAAGCCATAAATATCCATTGTCAATCAGTCCATCATCGAGACTTTGATGAAATGCAAGAGTAGTATGCTGCAAACCTGGATTTTTGTGAGATCTTCAATAGGGTACACAGTGGAGAGACAGTTTTAGGATACTCTCTCAAAGAAAAGGTTTTGATGGCAAAGACTATCTTGTACGTGACTCGTAGTTTGCGGCAGAAGGTATTGACGGAGTGTCACAATCCTCCTTTTGTTGGGCATAGAAGTGAAGCTTCAGGATGTTCAGAGATATTTCTTCAGCCATAGCTTCACGAGGAGGAAGATGAGTTTGTGATTACTTCTTTGGTATGTCAGAAAGTGTTAAGTTCGACCGGCACAAAGTGACACGACTTCTCAAGTCTTTACCGATTCCAAATCGACCATGGGAGAGTATAGCAATGACTTCAACTTTTATCTTCCCAAAGACTTAAGTGGGCATGCCGCATGATGGCATATGGACTATTGTGGATAGATTCAGCAAACCAGCTCATGTACCAGTGAAGAAGACAGTGAAGGCCGATCAGTGTCTGGCAAATCTTTCGATTGCATGGGATGCCTACATCTCTTGCTTCCGATAGGATCCCCTATTTACCAGTTGTCTTTGGAGAGCAATGTGTGAGAATGTGGGTATTATGCTCATCTTCATTTCATCCACAGACTGATGCACAGTCAGAGATAGCCGACTCAGTCAGTTGTTTAGACTTGCTAAAGTGCTTCATCCCTAAACACCAATCTCAATAGGAGTTGTTTACTTGCAAAAACACTATTCATACTTCGACAGGGAAGGCACCGTTTGAGATTGTCGAGGGTGGCAAATGTTGGGTCTAAAGGCCCTCTTATAGCCTCTCTTACTCATTTTATTCATTCTTTTAAATGGCCTTTGAGTGTGAACACGAGCAGAGAGAGAGAGAGAGTGCGAGCGCTGTTGCAGAGAGAGAGGGAGAGAGAGCGTACGATATCAATTGTGTTTCTTGGGCACACAACTAAAAGCCCTATGTTTTATTATTAAGGGTACAAACTTGTGACCATTTAAATGGCCTTATATGCTGAAAATAGGTTGAAAACGGGTCATTTCGGGCTGTTTCTCTTCAAAAACAGGTTTTTTCTCTTAATTACAGCAAGCACAAGTATTACAGGTACATTTGGGACACTTTGGGCAACACCAATCCACCCAGAGAATTGGGGGTTTTGCCCTATTTGCTGAAATTTCAGTAAATTTCAGCAAGTTGTCACTTTAAACTTGGGGGTTTTGCACATTAGTGCAAGATTATTCAAGTTTACGCCTATAGGTGTAATTACAGGAGAAATTCTCGGGGATTCGAGTTGAGAAATTGAGGGCTTTTGCTGATTTTTCAGAAATTTCAGCAAATTGTGCAGTAACTTTTGGAGCTTTTGCAAATGTGATGCAATTTTGGACATTTTGTGTCATGTATTGCAATTTGTGGTACAATTGAGCAGAGTTTGAGACCTCTCTCATATATACAGGAGGTTTATGTGACAATAAACACATGTATTTACTTGTGGATGCTTCCCATTGAGTCTATGTATTGCTGAAAATACATTTTGCAGCAGCTTTTACCTCAGTTGCAGGTTTTAGGTTGTTGCAAATGCACTTTGGTTTTACTGCTAAAGTGGGAGCATTCATGCATAGGATGTATGCTTCATGTGTGTGCTGAAATTTCAGTATTTACTACTGAAATTTATCTCTTTTACTGTTGTACACTTTAGATAAAGTGTTTGTAACCCAGTGTTACGTTTCCTTGCACTTCTATAGTGTTCTCTGAGCTTGTAAGAGGCTAAAATTGCAACTTACAGCCTGCTGTTATAAAATTAAAGCAGTGAATTTTTTGTCTATTTCGCATCGAAATGGTTTCCAATGCATCTACAAGTAGCAGTGAGTCAAAGTCTTTGATGGAAAACAAAAGATTTGATGGCACTTGCTTTGATTTGTGGAAGGAAAGAATGCAAGGCATTCTATTCCTTAAAGATTGTAAAGATGCATTGCTCGCAGCAAAACTTGAAAACTTGTCAGATGCAGATTGGGCAAAGCTGAACAAAAAGGCTATTGCTTATATCAAAATGGCTGTGTCAGATGATGTGCTTACTGATATTAAGCGTCTTGACACTGCACATGCTATTTGGCAGAAGTTGACTAGTACGTATGAGAATAAAACTCCTGTGCATCAAGTTCATCTCATGCGGAAACTTGTAAATATGGAATTGGATGAGGCAAAGCCTGCATCTGAGCATTTGAATGCGTTTACAGGTGTTTTGAGTCAACTTCAGGATTCAGGGTTGCAACCATTTGATGACAAGTTGAAAGCTATCTTTCTTTTGATGACTTTGCCCGACAGTTGGGAAGCGCTTGTTGTGTCATTGTCAAACAATGCTGCTTTAACCTATGATGGTGTAAGAGGCTCCATTCTCAATGAGGAGATTAGGAGGAAAGCCAGTGGTGAAGGCAGTGGCACAACTTATCATGTAAGGGGCAGGTCAGAGAAAAGGAACAATGTAGCTAACAAGAGCAAGAGTAGAAGTAAGAGCAAGGGAAAATCTCAACATATAACTTGCTATCAATGTGGACGCAAAGGACATAAAAAGCCTGATTGCAGATTTTACAAACAAGAGCTTGAGAGGAAGAAGAAGAAGGATGCAAAAGATGCTAAAGGTGATGATGACACCTCCTCTTCTTCCAAGGATGTTAGCAAGGCCAATGTGGCCTCTAGTGTGGTCATAGAGGAAATTGTTGATGTGGACGAAGCACTTGTCGTAGCTTCGAGTGTCTTTGATGATGTTGTGGCTATGGCAAGTGATATGTATATCACGAAGCCAGATCTTATTGACGCTTTGCTTTCAACACATGATGGGCTGTCCCAGTCTTGGATAGTAGACAGTGGTGCCTCATTTCATGTAACTCCTTCTTTGGAGTCTTTTGCCACATACACTGCAGGTAACCTGGGTAAAGTTTACTTGGGTAATAACTATGCATGTGACATTGAGGGTGTTGGCACCATTACTTGGCTTTGGAAAATGGTCAAGAACTTGTTTTGCATGAGGTTAGGTATGTGCCTGGCATTAAGAAGAGTCTGCTATCAGATGGGCAGCTTGATGTAAAGGGCTACTTCACTACTTTTTGTGGTGGCTCTTGGAAAATACAAAAGGGTTCTATGTTGATTGTGAAGGGCAGCAAAAGGGGAACTTTATACTATTTGCATTGCAAGGTCTTACCTCGCAAGTTTGTTGCTATGGCTGAAGTTCATTGTCCAATGGAACTTTGGTATAAGAGACTTGGCCATATGAGTGAGAAAGGACTACAGGTTCTCTCCTCTCTTGGGAGATTTGATGTAAAAGGTCCTTGCCTTGAATTTTGTAAAGATTGTATCTATGGTAAACAAGTGAAGTTCTCTTATTCGTCTGGTGTCTCTAAAAAGTTGCATGCTCTTGATTTAGTACATTCAAATGTTTGCACTATGCCTGTGAGCTCACATGGTGGTGCACACTATTTGTATCTTTCATTGATAATTTCAGTAGAAAGACTTGGGTGTATGTACTTAAAAACAAGAGTGATGTTTTTGACGCTTTTAAAAGATTTCATGCTTTTGTGACCACACAAAAGGGTCTCAAGTTAAAGACCATAAGAACAGATAATGGGGGAGAGTATGTATCACGTGAATTTAATGGTTTTTCTGAGATGCATGGTATTAAAAGGGAGTTAACAGCCCCTTATAATCCATCATCTAATGGCGTGGCTGAGAGATATAACCACACAATTTGTGAGAGGATACGTTGCATGTTGTCCACAGCTAATCTTCCGCAAGAATTTTGGGGAGAGGCTTTGAAAATTGCAGTTCATGTATGCAACCGTTCTCCAAATCGTGCTTTCGACAATGGCATCCCCGAAGAGGTTTGGTCTGGCAAACTTGCTTCATATGACCATTTGCGTGTTTTTGGCTGCGAGGCATTTGTACATGTGTCTGTAGATCAGAGGACTAAGCTAGACATGAAATCCATCAGAGGCATCTTCATGGGTTATGGAGATGAGGGTGAGATGAGTTACAGAGTATGGCTACCTGATTACAGGAAGGTTGTACGCAGCCGAGATGTAGTATTTAATGAGGCTAAATTGCTCCAAAATGCTACACATGCGGACCATGATAAAAAGAGGGTAAAATTTCATAATGACCAGCCAGCCATAAAGCCTTCCTTGGCTGAAAATATGGTGCCTATTGATGCTGAAAATGAGCAACAACCATTTGTGCAACAGCCAGAAGAGAATGGACAACAAATAGATGCACAAAATGGGGTAGAACACAATGACGAGCAGGCTGAAAATGATTTACAGCAGGGTATAAATGCTGAAAATCAGCCGCTAAATGATAACAGAATCATTCCTGAGGATGTAGACCCTTTACCAGCAAATGTAGATCATTGGGTGAGGAGATCTACACGTCAGAGACGTCAACCAGAGAGGTTTCAGCCATCTTTGGATTGTGTTTTGTTGAGTGATGAGGGAGAGCCTCTTACATACAAAGACGCCCAGTCTTGTGACGACAAAAGTAAGTGGGAGCTTGCTATGAAATCTGAGATGCAATCACTGTATGCAAATAATACATGGGAGCTTGTGCATTTGCCCAAAGGTAGGAAAGCTATTCCTAACAAGTGGGTTTATAAGATCAAATGTGTTGATGACAAACCCAAATACAAAGCGCGTTTAGTTGCCAAGGGTTATGCACAGAAGGAAGGCATTGACTTCCAGGAAATCTTCTCACCTGTAGTGAAGATGTCTACTCTCCGTGTGTTGTTTGCTCTATGTGCTATCTTGGATTTGGAGCTTGATCAAATGGATGTGATCACTGCTTTCTTACATGGTGACTTGGATGAGGAGCTGTATATGCTGCAGCCTGAGGGCTTTGTCATTCCAGGGAAAGAGCATTTGGTATGCAAACTAAAACGCAGCTTGTATGGGTTGAAACAAGCTCCTAGACAGTGGTACAAAAAGTTTGATACTTTTATGCTAAATCATGGTTTCAAACGTAGTCAAGCAGATCACTGTCTTTACACTAAAAAGGCTCCTGATGGTAGTCTTATTGTGCTAGTCCTATATGTGGATGACATGTTGATTGCTGGCAAGCATAAGGAGACTTTGAATGCTTTGAAAAAGGAGCTGAATTCAGCTTTCTCGATGAAAGATTTGGGTGCAGCTGAACATATTTTGGGTATGCGTATTAGGAGGGATAGAAAGAAGCGTTTTTTATTCCTTTCTCAAGACAAATACATCAAGAAAGTACTTGAGAGATTTAATATGGCTGATGCTAAGCCTCTTGGTGTGCCCTTACCTACGCACACAAAGCTTAGCAAGCTAGATTGCCCAAAAGATGATATAGCTGCCCATGCTATGAAAGGCATTCCTTATGCTTCAGCTTGTGGTTCATTGATGTATGCCATGGTTGCTACACGACCATACATTGCTTATGCAGTGGGAGTTGTTAGCAGGTTCATGTCTAATCCTGGCAAACCACATTGGGAGGCAGTGAAGAGCATATTCCCGTACTTAAAAGGTACACTGGACACATGCATATGTTATGGCAAGGGTACACTATCATTGCGGGGATTCTGTGATTCGGACATGGCAGGTGATCTTGACACTAGAAAGTCTACCAGTGGGTATGTATTCACACTTACTGGAGGTGCTATTTCATGGTGTTCAAGGTTACAGAAGATTGTGGCACTGAGCACTACAGAGGCTGAATATATTTCAGCCACAGAGGCTTCTAAGGAAGCTATTTGGCTTGGCAGGTTGGTCAGAGACTTTGGTCTTCCTGCATATGCTCCAGTGCTTGGTTGTGATAGTCAGAGTGCTGTATACCTGGCTAAGAATGCCATGTTCCATGCTCGTACCAAACACATTGATGTGCGGTACCATTTTATACGACAGGTATTGGATGATGGCCTTGTCACACTGACAAAGGTCAAGACACACGATAATCCTCCAGATATTCTCACTAAGTGTCTTGCTAAGACACAACATCAGCATTGCTTACACTTAGTGGGAGTTACTTAAAGGTACCACATCGGGCCTTTAAGTGGGAGGTTGTTGGGTCTAAAGGCCCTCTTATAGCCTCTCTTACTCATTTTATTCATTCTTTTATACTCGGGTGTGTTCACACTCAAAGGCCATTTAAATGGTCTCAAGTTTGTACCCTTAATAATAAAACATAGGGCTTTTAGTTGTGTGCCCAAGAAACACAATTGATATCGTACGCTCTCTCTCTCCCTCTTTCTCTGCAACAGCGCTCGCACTCTCTCTCTCTCTGTTCGTGTGGTCTGCTACATCCATCGCCAGCCCCTCTTGCACTTCAGCAAAAAGGTCCCTCCTATTTTGTGCACCAAGGACAAGATTTTCCAAGCAGATTATTTTGTACAAGAACTATATCATTTTGTACAGGAACTAGAGACTCCTTATGCTAAGGTTAAGGAGGCTTTGCAAAAGTCTCAAGAATGGCACAAGAAAGCAGCAGACAAGCATCGCCACGACTTGCAGTTGAAGGAAGGTGATTGGGTTTAACAAGGCACGTCTTAGAAAAATGAAGGGTTCGGAGAAGCTTTTTGCCAAAAGCTAAGTATAAGATACTATGGGCCCTTAAAGATATAAAAAAAAAATCAATGATAAGTACTTTTGGCTAGAGTTGAGAGAAGCAACTAGAGGTAGAACATATAGAGGAGATTCTTATACCTGAGTAGGTCCTAGCACACAAGGAGAGGAAAGAAAAGGGTAAGCTGGTCCACAGTTATTTGTTCAAGGTCAGGAATTATTTGGCTCTTGATGCAAAGTCGATGGAGGAGGAGGATTTGGCACATACGCCTCAAATAGTGGAGCTTTACCTTGAAATTTTTGCTTTAGCTCCGACTATTCCAAAAGCGCACAGCGGGTTAAAGCTGGTGCGGTGCCTCCTAGAAAAGAGGGGAACCACTCCACTCCTTCGTTATAGATTGCCCAAAAAGAATAGAGTTAACCAACTTCTCTCTGAGATTTTTGGTGGTGCTGACAGAAAGATAGTACCCACCTAAGTGACTTTATGATATACAAATAAAAAGTTGCTAGGGTAAATGTCCTAATTACGGAACGGGCCCACCCCAATTATTTAACAAGAGTCTGTGCCAGTGGGCAACCACTTCGGAGGGGGTAAGTGGTCTTGTTCCAATGACGTGTCCACTGCTGATATGCCAATACCACCATTCGAACGCCATCGCCGAACTCTCCGGCCTAGGGTGAGGCTTGCAATGCGAGCCTAGTTTTTTTACACGGGAGTGCATTACTTGCTGTCAGAATTGTCATACGTTACACCGAAAGGCTCCAGATTTGTTTCTTGAGTAGACGATGTCCGCAAGTATCTGATACGCCCTCTTGCGCTCAAAATCTCACAGGATAGCTTGAGATCTAAGCTCGACATTTTCAGTGTCCTTATTATGGGGCCTTTACCCTATAAGGTTTGAGCTTGTAGTTAGGAAATCCTCAAGACCTAAGAATCATGCACTATTTCAATTGTTGTTTCGTTTGTGTATGTGAGAGATGAAACGACCCCAAGATTTTGTCTTGCTTATGTGGATTTCGAGTGACGAGATTTAGTGCATCAAGACATCCTTGAGAGATCAATGTGGTCGCGCATGTGATGGCTAAATAAGTCATAATGATTGTCATAAACTGCTGACATGTCAAGCCACCGATAACCTGAGCCAACTTGTAGATCTTGGCAACCCTAGAAGTTGCAGAAGAAGAAGTTGTTCCCACCAAACCTACAGAGCCTCATCGAGTGGAGCAATTTATAAAAGGGCCCAACTTATGGGATCCCGTCCGATGGGGCCCAAGACCCTAGGAGCAAACATAAAATGAAGCAAAGACCCCCTCACACACAAACTCAACCTTGCATGAAGAATGGATGACGTGGCAAATGATGTACGGACGCCCACATATAATGCTGACATGCTGACATGGTAGATTTTCGGATTTTCCATTGGCGCTGCTGACATGGCAGGTGTACGGATTTTTGTAATTTGCACTGGCAGCTTTTCAGTGCCAGCTTTTGAGTTTGTAGTTTTTCATATAACTGCTTTTGAAAGGCCAAGGGCCTTTAAATACGAAGGGTGGGCTCTCTCTCTGGCAGTCTTGCAGGAGCAAGTGCAAAGCAGAGCCACCAGAGCTTGTACCTGTTGAAGCAATATAAAGAAATACTGAGCTTGTACCTGTTAAGGCAATATAAAGAAATACTTAAGGGAGCGCCATCGTTTGGGGCCTCTGCGTCTTGGGGTGGAACTATGCCAGTCTGCCTGTCTCGTGTGATCTCTCTCTTTCAGTTCAATTGTATTGAAGTGCTTAGAAGTTGTTCAGTCTATTCTTTTCAGTTGGCACGTGGTGCCCATCCCGTTACAATGATCATGGTTCATGTCTAAAGGTCCGGATGGGGATCGCGATGTGAATGTGATTATGATTGTTCAATGACTTGTGTCTTTGTGCTAGTGCATGGTTTGAAGTGGTCAAATGCATGTAAGCATAGAGTCGGTGTCTATTCAACTACTTTCTGTCCACTGATTTTTGCAAGCGTAGTCAAAACAGGTATATTTGAGGGTGATTACTCTTCTTTAAAGCGGAAGGGGGGGGAGTATGTCACAAAAGAGATGACATGGCAGTTTACCCGACTCAAGGCTGGAAAAAATTGTGAATTGAGTATAGTAAATTCATGGTTTGCAGAATACCTAGTAGGCCACAAAAAATTTCAAAAGAAACGGCCTGTTGATGTGGCAGCATGAATTGCAGCACAATTTATGGAAGCTGCTTTTGGGGCACCCGATTTTTTTTAATATAGTGCCAGCTTTTCGTAACCAGCTGCTTTTCGTAACCTATTGCTTTTCAGATAAA
This sequence comes from Adiantum capillus-veneris, assembly GCF_014529385.1. Taxonomy (NCBI): domain Eukaryota; kingdom Viridiplantae; phylum Streptophyta; class Polypodiopsida; order Polypodiales; family Pteridaceae; genus Adiantum; species Adiantum capillus-veneris. Next base: position 129,821,754 of record NC_140935.1, read on the forward strand.
GGCCTTTAAATACAAGTCTAGAGAGCCGCTCCTGCAGATCAGCTTGGTAGCATACTGCAGACTGGGCTCCTCCAACAGCTGTACTCTGTGATTGAATAATAAAAAGAAGTACCGAAAGGGCATCAAACTTGGCCTAGTGCATCTGGAATAGGAACTCGGCAACTTCGTGTGTCAGTTTTGAACTTCAAGTGTTAAGGTTTTCCAGTTCTGCTCTTGTGTTGCGTGAGATTGCCGTCTTGTCAATGCCAAGCCGGTCACAATACCTCAACTAGGACTCCGACTATCGACTTCTTCATTGATCGAAAAGCTAGAGCGAATGAACTACCTTGGCTGCTTAATTGGGAATCTGAGTAAAAGAGATGGGGTGTACATAAATTTATATGCCTTGTCATGAACATTCAAAGCTGGTCACTCCTATTATCGGGAAGCAAAATGTCCAGGTTGAAAACTATGTGAATACTGAGAAGTTCTATGTAATGCCTTATGGTTTGATGTTCAACAGGTGCATGATATTCTGTATACCCTTTCCAGGTTACTTAGACTCTTTTGGGAGGAATACACATGCTTGATGATTGAACCAAAGCTTAAAGGTGGCCTCATTCAAACAGATAAAACATTGTAATTTTGTATACTGAGAGAAACACAATGTTTCACTTGAATCTTATAAGTCTTGGTTGGATAAAGAGCATACAGAATTCCTCAATTAATTCATGATTGTTTGTTTGAATCTGTGCTGAACAAGTTTCCTCCTGAGTAGTCTGAGAATTATAGTAAAGAATCGATCTTTTCTACCACAAATAGAAGACATAGTCGACTATCCGCAAGGTGCTATTATGTTCAACAGGTTTTAGTGTATTACTGCTGAGAAGTAAACAATGCTTTACACCATCTGCTCTAGAGTCTCCTAGATACAAAATGCATTAAATGTAGCTGCTAAACGAGATAGGTGAATAATGGAAATACCTGGTAGGCATATGATCACGTAGTGCACAAAAGTAGAAAGAACATACACAAATACATGCACCCAAAAACAAAAACATCGTCGACAAGCACAGCACATAAAGAAGAGCAGCCTACATTAATAGAAACTGAGACTCCAGTTGATATGCTATGAGAGATGACATACAGTTAGATTTTTCCATAAATTGCTCTGAAGGGTTGATGCTGCTCATCAAATTAACGATTAACTCCTGCAAGAGACCACAAAATGAAACTTGGCAGCCAGACGAGAACAAGAATGAGATTTAAGCAAACGTTTGTGACCTATATAAATCTCTGCACTAACTTTTTTTTAAAATTATTTTATTTAGTACTCACCTGTTGGACAGCAGTTTGATTAAACAGGTTTTGAAGCTGTGGAATTACAGACATCACATTCAACCCAGGTGATATGCCTGCTGAGAAAGACTGTGAAGATCCGAGAGCAGGACCTTGCTGCCAAACCAGAAGACTCTCAAGATCATTAACCATACGGATATGGAAAAGAAATAATCCTAAGCCTCAACATACAATGGACAGCACTTCAGAAAAATAACAAAAGGCCAAGCATTGGTAAATCACAGCTTCATGATCCACAGTGGTATAATAAAGCTTGTGAACATTAAACGTAATCACTGATAAAGGAAAAGAGCACGTATAACCAAGAAATTCAGACTTGGACAAAAAAATTCTATTTGAATTCAACAGGAGAAAAATGAAAAAGCTGTCTAAACAAGCACCATAATGCTGGATCTGTTTTTCCACAGCAGAGTTCGTTCAAACCAAAAAGAGTCGGGGCCTCTGCATGTCTTAGCTAGTCTTTCAGCACTGAAGCATCCTCTAACAAATCAGACTGGATGCCTTGAAAGCATGTTTAATCCACCCAGGTATCAGTTGAGCTAGAAAGTCAAGAACAGCTAATAACACTCGGAACACTTTACTGCAAATGCAAATAATAGCAGAACAACCCTTGAAGTAAACAAGGTTAGCTACTGCACTTATTGCAAAAAACAAGACGTTGTATTCAGACAAACAATGTTATCGCCAACCTGGGTAGCATACATGTTAGAGCAGATGTATTCAAGAATGAAACCTTACCATGTTTTTTCGCTCTATAAGACCGTCACTAACACTTGAAGATTTATGAAGTGACAACGTCTGCAAAAGTAAAAAAAGTTCGCACGCTACAGACATGTGACGCAATTCCCAAAAGTAACAACATGCCAGCTTGAAATCACAGGAAACGCACCTGCGCACTGGCATTGCGCCACATATTTGTAGATGGCATACCCTGCAAAAGGAAATGGAGCACTCTCACAACTGTTCTGTTTCTAAATGTCTTTTTTTTTCTTGCCTTGATGAGAATCTAGACTCAATGAAGAACACAAAAAAACTCAACGTCACCCTCCCTCCCCTTACACAATTGCACAACCTATATCTTCTTAGTTCTTACCCCAACTATCCCATCCTCAGCCCTCTTTTCAGCAAATGAGTGATTATGCATCAAAGGAACCCTCACAGGTATGCATCTGTATCGGGAGGGCACCACGTGCCAAGACACGCTGGAACAGAATTTTACCACTCTAAAACAATTAAACGAGAGAGAGAGAGAGAGAGAGAGAGAGAGAGAGAGAGAGAGAGAGAGAGAGAGAGAGAGAGAGAGAGAGAGAGAGAGAGAGAGATGAAATGAAATGTTATATTAACGTCTTCAAAAGGACAAAGTGACCTATGAGACCAGAAAGTTACAATGCGGTGTATCTGATACAAAGTCAGATTAACAAAATATATTAAGCTAGGATAACAAGATATAAATACTGCGGAATCCTAAGCTAAGCTGATAGGTGTCGAAGGTGAAAGGCGTGAAATGTGTGAACTAAGCAGTGTAGACAATATGGGAGGGAAGTAGAGATCCATCTTCATTTGCACTCTAGACTACGAAAAAGTATGGCTCGAATCCTTTGATGTATCCTCCTTCGAAACTGTGTAACTCCTCTTCTCCATCAGGGTCCTCTAGATCTCCCTAGCTCCAATGCTCCGTCTATGAGAATGCCAATAGTGCGGGTAGACCTCTCCAGTGTTGGCTGCTCCTCTGTCTGCTCTTCTGGGTGTACAATATCTAGTGGAAAGAAATCTATGATCTGTCTTTGACGTTGTCTCTCTTCAGCTCTCCTCAGTAAAGTTTCTCTATGCCTGTGTAACTCAAGTAGATATAGCCCAAGACATCTCTGATCCTCATAACTCATGACCCTAGATAGAGGCCCAAAACCTTCTCTGAATAGACAATGAAAACGGCCTTGTATCTCATAGTACACTGTGCAATGACATATGTAATGTACCTCTGTCTCTGACTCTAGATGGCATAAGCGGCATATCCTGCTATCTGCTGGTGTCTCTCTGAATCTGCCAATCTCAGTCTCAATCTCGAGCTGATGTGAGGACGTGCGTATCTGGCCAATGGCACAACGCAAACCATGAGACAGATGTGTGTCCATATAGCTAGGTCGAATCACAAATCCATCCCCCGTGAGGTGGAGAAGATGCTCTCTATAGAAAGCCATCTTTGTGCCCAACTCCTGTATCGGCTCTATCCATGTCCTCCTCGTGTCCAGCTGGATCAGATCCTGATGAATGAGTCTATTAATCTCTACCCGCGTCAAAGACCTCAAGGGTGCCTGTAGAGAGTATTGAAAAGAGGCAACCTGTCCATGGTGAAACCATGTGTCTGAAACCATGATGCCATTTGTGCATACCAGCATGATGTATCCCCATTAAGAGCTAATTGTCTGGAGGACTCTAGAGCCACCCTGGCATATCTGTCCAGCCTCCGATAAGCGCCTCAATCTCCATAGGGGGAGCAGCTAATTCCGATCGAATGATATCATGCAGTACGGAAGCCTTGGCTCTAATCAGCCGAGAGATCATAGATACCAGGGGCTTCTCCATGCGCCTCCAACCATCCTGGCCTACAGAAGGTCCCCAAACCTTCATCCCATATAACATAGTAGAGGCAACCAAAGTATCAAAGAGCCATAACTTTGTCCTAGGTTCTTGGAATTGTACCTGCGAACACATCCTCTCCATTCCTCCCAGAGCCGCACCAGCTCTAGTTAGTCTAGTCTCTGCTGCTCTTCTCAAAGAAAATCTTGTCCCTCTAAAGACTACCCCCAGGTAAGTGTATGCATCTGTATACTCCACAATCTCCTGACCATATTTGAAAGTAGGTAATGATCTCCTGACCCATTGCGATGTGGTGTTAAACACCATAACCTTGGTTTTACCTAGGTTTACACACAATCCACTATACTCTGCAAAACTGCGTAGTGCATCCAAATGTCATTACATACCTTCTGGTGAGTTAGATATCAGCACAATATCATCAGCATATAGCAACAATGGGATCCACGTCCTTGCCAGCTGGGCATCCCTGTCACCCTTTCTGTCAATGTAATCAGACACCTCATCAACATACATACCAAATAGAGTAGGAGACAATGGGCAGCCCTGTTTCACTCCAATAGTAGAGTGAACTAAATCAGATACCACTTCCGGGGTGCGTACATGTCCCGTCACTGATCTGTACAAAGCCATAATCCCCCAAATCACCTCTATGGGCACCCCCATATACTGTAGTCTGTGCATCAATCGAGCTCTTAGTACCACGTCAAATGCTTTGCGAAAATCCACAAAGCTACAGTAGATCCGTCTCCCATGTGCTCTGCCCTCCTCAATGATGGCCCTGAGTGTCAGAATATGATCAAGAGTGAAGAAACCCCTCCTGAAGCCGGCCTGACCCTTTGCTCGTACACCCTCGTTCTCTGCCCAATTACTCAAGTGTTGCTCTAGAATAGATGCATACAACTGTGCCAATGTGTGTCCAACCATAACAGTGCGGTAGTTCCCAGGCTCTGTAGGGTCACCAGCCTTGAAGATGGGCACAATATTAGATAACCTCCAAGTCTCAGGTAATCCCTCACACATGGCACGATTCCGGAGAGTCAGAGATCAACACAATATCATCAGCATATAACAATAGTGGAATCCATGTTCTTGCCAGCTGTGCGCCTCTATCACTATCTCTCTCAATGTAGTCAGAAACCTCATCCACATACATACCAAATAGAGTAGAAGAGAGCGGGCAGCCCTGCTTCACCCCAAAAGTGGAGTAAACCGGTGTGGATAGACCCTCTGGGGTGCGTACATGCCCTACTACTGACCTTCATAATGCCATGACCCCCCAAATGAGCTCTGTGGGTACTCCCATCTGCTGTAATCTGCGCATCAATCTAGCTATGGGCACTGTGTCGATTGCTTTGCGGAAATCCACAAAGCTACAATAGATCCGTCTCCCACGCGATTTGGCCTCCTCAATGATGGCTCTGAATGTCAAGATATGGTCAAGAGTAGAAAAACCCCTCTTGAAACTTGCCTGCCCAGCTGCGCGTATCCCCTCCCTCTCTGCCCATCTACTCAATTGCTGCTCAAGAATAGATGCGTACAACCGTGCCAATGTGTGTCCAATCATGATAGTGCAAAGAGAGAGAGAGAGAGAGAGAGAGAGAGAGAGAGAGAGAGAGAGAGAGAGAGAGATGAAATGAAATGAAATGTTATATACCTTCATAAGTTGAGAAAAGTCTGAACTCACGAATTATAAGAGGGAATAAAGCACTCATAGACCTATAAAAGCAAGGGACACAAGAAAAGAAAAGAAAAACAAAAACAAACAAACAAACTGACTAAATCACTTTGTTTGCTACGAAACAAAACTAAATAAAACAAAACATTATTAACTTAACAATGTTTTTAGAAAAGGCATGAGTAAAATAAGTTGATGCAACTTACTTTGGCTTAAAACAAGTACTCAACTTTAAGCAAAAAAGAATAAGACATCTTAAAAACTTAATCCTGGAAATCAAACTTCACACAACAACTTCTAACGGAACACATTCTTAAGTCCTTAGGTAAGCTAAATACGAAATCAAAAAATGAATACTACTACAAACCTACGAAGAGCAAAGAACCAAACTTGACAATATGTCATCTCAACTTCGCTGCTTGTCCAAACAGGAAGAATAAGATTATCACCTTTATCATGCATAGCTTGGACAACAGCTATGACATCTCTACTCATGTCGTCAGTGCCCAAGAGTAGGTGCAAGTCTATATAGAGGTCATTCATACTTTGAACGTACTCTACAAAACCAACGACCTGAGTTTCTATCACCCTCCGGAGGTGATGTGCATACTCAGCCATGATAAAGGCTAGCATTTGTCAAGCTATAGTAAAAATACTAGAGGCGCTAAAGATCAAAACAACAACATAAGGTGTTATTAAGTCAAACACTAAGTGGGCTTTTTAGCTCCCCAGTCTTCAAAAGGCCAAAGTGACCTATGAGACCAAAAAGTTACAATGATCTGATACAAAGTCGGAGTAACAAAATAACAACATAACAAAACAAAAAATATACTAGACTGGTCGATGTGAACTAAGCAAAATGGGCGGCTTGCTGGGATAGCTAAATAACAGAAGATCTAGCATCGGTCATTGCAACTTCAACAACAACAAGAAACTTGTCAAGCAAAGCTTTGCATCGAAGATAGTACAAAGTACCTCTTTTGGACAACAAGCATAGAGCCCTTGAGCAACTGCCATGAACCCCCATCAAAAATGATCGTATAACCATGTGCATCCAATTCGCCAACGGATAGCAGACTTTTCTTAATGCCCGGTACAAACCTGACATCATTCAACACAAGCTCTTGACCATTGTTAAGAGCCAAAAGCATAGTACCCATTCCCTCAATATTGCAAGCAAAATTATCACCAAGGTACACCTTGCCATAATTGCCTGCAGCATATGCAGCAAAACACTCCAAAGATGGAGTCACAAGGAATGAAGCACCAGAATCCACTATCCAAGACTGGGATAGGCCATCATTAGCACTAAACAATGCATCAATGACATCTTTATTCGAAATAAGCATGTCTTCTGCATTAGCTATCACCAAATCTGAGGGGCATGAAGCCGCAACCAAAATTACCTCAACGTCTGACAACTCGTAAATGACCACACTAGAGGATACATTTACATTCTCAGTATCCTTGGAGGAATCACCTGCTGATTTTTCCCCTTTCTTCTCATCTTTCTTCTTCTTTTCTTGCGTTTCCTTCTTCCTTTCCTGCTCTTTCTTGAAATACCTGCAATCGGGTTTCTTGTGACCCAATCTGCCACATTGATAATAAGTGACATCCTTATCTTTTGTCTTGCTCTTACTTCTATTTTGAGTCCTATTGCCCGCATCATGCTTTTGATTTCTACCTCTTGCATTGTAGGCAGAACTGCCACCTTTTCCACTAGACTTGCATCTAATCTCTTCATTGAGAATAGACCCTCTCACACCGTCATAAGTGAGGGTGGGACTGTTGCTCAAGGAGACAACCAAAGTTTCCTAAGTATCTGGCAATGTCATAAGCAAGAAAATAGCTTTCAGCTTATCATCGAATTGTTGAAGCCCACTGTCCTACAACTGACTCAACACACCTGTAAAAGCACTCAAATGCTCAAGAGCTGACTTCGAGTCATCAAGCTACATATTCACCAACTTTCACATCAAATGCACCTGGTTCACAGGCGTGGTGTTTTCATAATTGAACTTTAGCTTTTGCCATATTGCATAAGCAAAGTCCAAACGCTTGATGTCTGTCAAAATGTCATCATTGATAGCCATTTTGATATAGGCTATAGCCTTCTTATTTAACCCAGCCCACTCTTCATCAGACAAACCTGGTGGCTTATTCTGTTCCAATGCATCTTCACGATCCTTTAAGAAAAGGATACCTTGCATGCGTTCTTGCCAAAGGTCGAAGCCTTGACCATCGAACCGTTTGATTTCCATCAAACTTTTAGTGTCAGATGCGAAAGAGGAAGAAGCCATCTTAATTCAACCACAAGTATGTATACAAGAGAGATGCGATAGGCTGAAAATTTCAACAAATAGTAGCAACCACAAGACTTTGCATACAAAGAGCCACAGTATCTTTACATGAAAGAGTCCAAATATGAAATTTCAGCTGAAATGTGCAATTTCAAGCACTTGTACTTTACTTTTCACTCAATTTGTCGCAACAAACATCAATACATGTGATCCCACAACTTTGGTACACCTGCGTATTGCTGTTTTGACATGTAATACGCTGTAAATCACCCGTTTTGACATAAAAACAGCCTGTTTTGGGCTGTTTTGACAGTTTTGGTGACCTTTCCGACCTTGGAAGCAAGGGGCTTCCGATGGAAGCAAAATTGATCGCGGGAGAGCAATATTTACTTGTTGTCCAGCAGACTGGACATAGCTGTTTTGAAACCCCAGGGCTTTTATACCAATTGAAAGCGCGAAGCAGAAGGTACCGGTAGGTGCGCGTCGCGATGTAGTGCAGGATTGGGGCAAGAAGGAGGAGGCACAGAGCAACAGAGAGCTAGCGCTAGAGATCGAAGCAGAGAGAGAGAGAGAGAGAGAGAGAGAGAGAGAGAGAGAGAGAGAGAGAGAGCGCTCACGTTTTTGGGGAAAACTCAATAAGTGAGTTTTGGGTTTTGCCACTTTTATTATAAGTGACTTTTAAAAAATGTGTCCAGGTTGAGTGAGACTGAACCTGGACAAAGTATAAAAATGTACAAAAAGGGGTTATTTAGACCTTTAACCCAAACACCAACTAGGCGAGCGGCAGGGGGGGCGGGAGCAGCAACAAGGTAAGCGCGCAAGAGGGGACCGGGGGTGCACAGGGAGCGCGAGGGGAGAGCGAGGGAGCGCGAGGGGGACGGGGGGTGCACAGAGAGAGAGAGAGAGAGAGAGAGAGAGAGAGAGAGAGAGAGAGAGAGAGAGAGAGAGAGAGAGAGATGACATGCAATGAAATGCTATATTAACGTCTTCAAGAGGCCAAAGTGACCTATGAGACCAAAAAGTTACAATTGGTGAATCTCAAATAATATCTAAGTACAGAAAGTACAAAAAGATGAAATAACTGAAGCTGAAACAAAATAGGCGGGAAGGGGTGACAAGGTGAGGGCTGACATAATGGGTTAGCTAATGGATACACATCACAATGGATACAAATGCAAATAAGATACAAATCATCAGAGGTAGGCGGGTCAAGCTCGGATGTGTGTGTGTGTGAGAAAGAAAGAAAGAAAGAAAGAAAGCTTTATTTACGTCTACTAAAGGCCAAAGTTGGCCTATGAGACCAAAGCATATACAAAAGTGGTGATCTGGGTGTCGGTAAAATGAGAAAAGAAAGAATAGACCGATTGTGCCTACTGTGAATGAGTATGAGAGTGGGTGGTAGCTCCGACCCCACGGATAGTGGCTACCCTGTGTGTGCAGCATAGCAGTATAGGCACGTGTGTGTAGCTCTGTCACAACAGAAAATGACTACACAGTATAATACAAGGCCACATGATGGTGGGCAATGTCCAGCTAAAAGCATACTATAGGGGGTGGGTGGAGAATGTCATACATAGGGGAGGGTGGTCGAAGAGCCTCCTGCAGCCTGGTGGTCCAATGCGTAGATGCATACCTCATCTCCAGGTGGTGCTGATGTAGTGCCCGTGTCCTCGATACCTCGTCGTGATGTGGTCGCCGTCTCAGATAGCCAGGGACTCGTGGTCTACGACGCGCTCTCTGGGTGTCGGCCTACTGAAGCGTGAGCCCGCTCGTGTGAGTCGCAGGTCTCTGGCTAGACACCTCTCGCTGGCAGAACTCTGTAATAGTCCGCTGTGTACTCGCACCTCCCTGCTGTAGTGGCTGTAGAATGTGCTCACGCATGCTAAAAGCAGTGGTCAGGAAGCGGCCTAGTTGGATCTGGTCACTCCTCGCTATACACTGCTGGAGTGTATCCTCTATGCCAAACTGAAATCTGAGCTCCGAGTAAGCTGGGCATCTCACCATGAAGTGCTCCTCGCTCTCCACCTCTGTATGACAAATGGGACATATACGCTCATCTCATGGTATGCCTCTGGCTCTGCCCCTCTCAATCTCCAACTGGTGCGAGGACACTCTAAGCTACCCAATGGCCACCCGAAGGTGATGTGGCATATATCTCTGCATGTATAAGGGGGTCTCAATGAACCCTTGCTCTGATAGCTGTAGAAAATGTTCGCGGTAATGTAGCATTTTCGATGGTAGCTCATGTCCTGGGTCAACCCATGTCCTCTGAATGTAGGTGTGCCATATCTCTTGTCTAATGACCCTATTCCTCTCCGATCGTGTGAGGGAATAGGTGGGGCCTGAGTGTCGTACTGTAGTGGCCGCAGTCTATCAATATCCAATCCCTGAGAAGAAAACCAATCCTGTGTCTGAGCATACCATGAGGTCCTATCCCCTGCCAATGCCATGTCTTGTGATGCCGAGAAGGCTCAATATGCAATACGATCTCTGTCCATGCTCTGAAGTCTGTGCAGCATGCATACAGTCTAAAAAAAGTGCCTCAACCAGCATAGGTGGTGTAGCAAGCTCGGCTCGAATGATGTCATGTGGTACTGAGGGCTTGCTGCGAATGAGTCTAGAGATCACGAGTATCTGTGGTCGCTCCACTAGAGTCCATACAGAAGCAGCTAGCCTTGGGCCCCATATCGCAGCCCCATACATAAGTGCTGGTGTGACCAGTGTATCAAACAGCCACCCCTTTGTACGGGGCTCCTGAAAGTGTGCCTAATGGCACTGTCTCTCCATCAATGCCAGTGCTGAATACCCTCTAGTGAGTCTGTCTCTAGCTGCTTGTGCCATCGAGAATGCCCCCGATGCTGCTGTGAAGGTCACGCCAAGGTTAACATATGACCCTGTAATCTCAATGCTCCCTCCTGCTGCTATAAATGCACTCTGCCTCCTGACCTGTGCTGAAGTATGAAAGATAAGAACCTTGGTTTTACCAAGGTTCACTGAAAGCCCTCGCTGTAAGCAAAAATCATCAAGCACTGAAAGATGTCGCTGTAGCCCCTCAGCAGACTCTGCTACTAGCATTATGTCATCCGCGTAGAGCAATATGTGTACTGTAGTCCCGCCTATCTCCACTCCATCTCCTCCTCTGTGCTGAATGAAGTCCACAATCTCATCAATATAGAGCCCAAATAGTGTAGGTGAAAGAGGGCACCCCTGTTTCACCCCAATGGTGCTAACAAGAGTGTCTGATATACCTCCTGGACATCTGACTCTGCCAGAAACATGCTCATACAATGCATATATCCCCCAAATCATCTCCTCACCCACACCCAGATCCATTAGTCATCTGAACAACCTCTCTCTAGGTACTATGTCAAAAGCTTTGCGGAAGTCCACAAAGCAGCAATACAATCTCCTCTTCTTCACTCGAGTCTGATCAATCAGACATCTAAGAGTGAAGATATGGTCTATGGTAGAGAAAGACCGCCGAAATCCTGCCTGGCCTGGAGCTCTAAGACACTCCGTCTCGGCTAGAGTGCTCAATGCCTCCTCCAATACTGCTCCATATAACTTGGCCAGCATGGGCCCTATCATTATAGTGCGATATGTGCCCGGGTCCATAACATCCCCTGACTTGTGGATAGGCACAATGGTATGCTCTGTCCACGAGTCCGGGAATCCCTCTACTGGAGCCCTGTTGAAGAGGTGAGCAATAAGTGGTGCCAGGGTATCTCTCCCATAAATCAAATGCTCTGCCTGTAATCCAGACTGATCTTTGGCTCGTCCATGCTGGAGGTGTGAGATGGCTCTGCTCACCATATGAGATGTAAAGAATGATGTTGTAATCGGTCGTGGTCTCTGTGGTGTGGGTATAGGTGGCTGCCCTGGTATCTGATAGAGGCGCTCTGCATAATCATGCCAAAGGTGAGGATCATGTATAGGTGTCGGGCGCCCTCGCTCGCGGATGCGTTGCCAGGCCTCTCCACTATCTCTACTCATGAGCAAGTGATATAACTCCCAATACTGACGTTCTTCCCATTCCCGCTTCTTACGGCGGATAAGGGATTGCATGCGCCTCTGTGCCTGTCTGTGTGTGATCTCGCCACGAGCCTCTGCTGCGCGAAGACCTCTGCGGAGCTCCCGGCAATCATCATCATACTAGCCATTTTGTGGCATAGACCCCACTCGAGATGGGTGTGTGTGAGTGCTATGAGGAAAACTATGAAGAGCTGAATCATGGAGAATCTGTGTGAATTGTGTGGTAAGTGTGTCGAGTGGGGCATCAGGGTCAAGGGAGAGCAAGCGTGAGTGGAGATGATCAATGTAGACATGTGAGAGCTCATGAGTAAAGTGGATCGTGGTGTGAGTGTGTGTAGGAGGTGGAGTGTCAAGTGAGACGGAGGATGAGAGTGCAAAGCTAAGAAATGTGTGGTCGGCACCCAATGGGCAGCGTCCAATACTGAATGACTGTAATAAGTGTGCAGCAAATAGAGGTCCCAAGACGTAATCCACAGTGCTCCCCCCTCCTCCATGTGGGAAGCAAGTCAGTCCGGTAGAATCTGGCCATCGATGCATCCCGTTATAAATAACGAGATGGTGTCTCCTGCCCAACTCTAGAAGGTATCTACCATATCCTGTGGTATCCTGGCCTGTGTCGTCTGAAGATCTGCCGATCCCCATCTCCGGGTCAAGAGTCCTCATAATATCGGGCTGCTCCATGTCATATATCTCACACTGTCTGGTCTGGGTGCGGCCGTTGAAGTCCCCCATGAGGAAGACTTCTCCGAGTGTGGAGTAATGTAGGATATCCTCCGATAGAGACGCGTATGGGGAGTCACTATCTCTGACCTAGAGAGAGAGAGAGAGAGAGAGAGAGAGAGAGAGAGAGAGAAATGAAATGTTATATTAACGTCTTCAAAAGGCCAAAATGACATATGAGACCAAAAAGTTAAAATTGGTGAATCTGATACCATGTCTGACAAATTACAAAGTTACAAAGAATTAACACTAAAACACTAAAGAGAAAGAAAATTGGGGGGGGGGGAGGGGGGGTTGTGGGTTCAGATGAAATCTCTCATCGGTAGCTGTCGGATCTCATCGACCTCCTCCATGGTCAGTCCTCTGGTTCGGCATCTTGCATGTCGAGCTAGAGTGATCTGTATCTTCTGTTGCAGCCTTCGTCAGTGGTGGGAGGACCCCCGAGGTCGTGCATGTCTGAATCTGCCAAGCTCTGTGGCTCGATCAAGCAGTGTACCTCTAGTATGAGTAGGCTCTGAGATCTATTGTAATGACTGCTCCTTTGGCTCTCCTCTGGCTGGTGTAAAGAAATTTGTGATTCGTCTCTGAGACTGTCTTTCCTCTGATGTCCTCAGCAAGCTCTCCCTAAGTCTGCGCAGCTTTAGCAGGAACAATCCGAGACACCTCTGATCCTTGTATCTCATGACTCTAGAAAAAGGTCCGAACCCTTCTCTAAACAGGCAGTGGAAGCGGCCACGTATCTCATAGTATGTCGGGCAGTGACATGTGTAGTGCAGCTCTGTCTCTGGCTCTAATTTACATAGGTGACATATCCTAGCTCTTGCCGGCACCCTCGAAATCGGCCACTCTCGATTTGGAGTTGAAGTGAGGATGTGCGTATCTGTCCAATAGCGCATCTTATCCCATGAGATAAGTGTGTGTCCATGTATGCATGCCTAGTCACAAAGCCGTCCTCCGTGAGTTGGAGAAGATGCTCTCTGTAGAAGGCCATCTTCGTGCCTAACTCTTGTGTCGGCTGTATCCATGTGCTCCTGGTATTTAGCTGAATGAGATCCTGACGTATAAGTCTGGTGATCTCTGTCCGTGTGAGAGACAGGGAGGGTGCATCCAGGGAGTATTGAAGCGGAGATAATCTATCCATGTTGAGACCATGCGACTGAAACCATGCTGTCATCTGTCCATACCAACATGCTGTATCGCCTTGTAGAGCTAGTTGACGAGATGACTCCAGGGCAAGCCGAGCGTATCTATCCCTTGGGAGATCCCATAGACCGTGCATAAAGGAAACTAATCTCGTCAATGCCTCCACCAGGAGAGCGGGGGGGGGTAGCTCGGCTCGAATAATCTCACGTGGTACTGAGGCCTTAGCTCGAATCATCCGAGCGATCATAGAGACCAGAGGCCTCTCCATACATCTCCATCCATCTGTGTTGCCAGATCTCCCATGGTGGTCTACAGAGGGTCCCCATACCTGAACTCCATAGAGCATAGCTGGAGTCACTAGAGTGTCAAAAAGCAAAGCTTTGTTTGCGGTTCCTGAAACTGAACCTGCGAACACATCCTCTCTAGTCCTCCCAAAGCAGCATATGCTCTCGTCAGTCTAGTCTCTGATCCTCTCCTTAGTGAAAACACCGGTCCACCGAAGACTACCCCAAGGTAAGTATATGCATCTGTGTACTCCACAGTCTCCTGACCATACATAAATGTGGGTGCCGATCTCCTGACCCACTGTGGTGTGGTGTTGAACACCATAACCTTGGTTTTCCCAAGATTGACAGACAATCCACCGTCACGAGCAAATGTATGCAGAGCATCCAAATGACACTGCATCCCATCTAGAGAGTTAGAAATCAGCACAATATCATCAGCATATAGTAACAGCGGAATCCATGTCCCTACTAGCTGAGCCTCCTTGACGCTCTACATAGTCCGAAAACTCATCCACATACATCCCAAAAAGAGTCGGGAATAGGGGCCATCCCTACTTTACACCAATAGTGGAGTGGACCATGTTAGACATTCCCTCAGTGGTGCGTACCCACCCGATCATGGTCCTATATAGAGCCAGAATGCCCCAAATCAGCTCTGTAGGCACACCCTTGTCCTGTAATCTGCGTATAAGTCTGGCTCTCGGCACTGTGTCAAAAGCTTTGTGGAAATCCACAAAGCTACAATAGATCCTCTTGCCATGGTGTCTACCCTCCTCAATAAAAGCTCTGAGTGTCAGAATCTGGTCAAGAGTGGAGAAACCTCTCCTGAAACCTACTTGCCCTAGTGCTCTTATGCCCTCTCACTCTGCCCATCTACTCAGCTCCTGTTCAAGAATGGATGCATACACCCTAGCTACTGTGTGACCAACCATGATGGTGCGATAATTCCCGGGAATCATGGGATCTCCTAACTTGAAAATAGGCACAATCGTGGACATACTCCAAGTCTCAAGGAAGCCTTCATACATGGCTCGATTAAACATAATAGCCAGGAGCTCTGCAAGCATATCTCGTGCATAGATGAAGTGCTCTGCTACCAGACCATCATGATCATGTGCTCTCCTTGTCTTCATCATGTAATAGCTTTCCTTACCCTCTCGGCAGTAAAGAAAGAACATGTCCCTAGGCATGTCTCTAGTGGGTCCGGTAGAGGTGGTTGTCACGATGTTGTTTAGAGAGATGTGGCATATTCCCCCCATGTCTCACTGGAGGTGACTGCTAGTGGTGGTGAATGTTCGTGGAATAGTCTCCATGCTTCGCCTGAGTCTTGACTTATAAATAACTGATACAGATCCTGCTCTAGCTGGGATAAATAAGCCCTTTTCTTTTTTTCCAAGAAAAAGATCCTTCTATTAGTTAATGAAACTGCCCATAGGGCTACAACCACCTCTCCGAGAGAGGGCTACAGCAACCATGATGGGGAGACTCTCCCAATGACAAAACAGCATATGTACAATGAGGCTAAATCAAGAAATGGGAGGAGGGAAAAGCCACACAGGTGGACGGTAGTGCCATCTGAGTACACCCTGGACCATGGTGAAAAAAGGCCCAGGACGCCAAAGTCGGAGGAAGGACTCTCTGCGCTCCCTCATGCGATCGGAGCTGCCCTGAAGTCTCTCGAGCTGTCCTCTGAGAGTGTGGATCAGCTCTAACCAAAGATCACGAACAGTCTCTACTGGAGGTACAGGGCGCGCCTCAATGATGCGAAAGCAACGGGCCCGCGAGATGAACCAGAGTGTCAGGCCACTGATGAGCTCCCAGTACTCCTCTCTCTCAGTGCACCACTCCTGTGGAGTAAGCTCTGTGGCAAGCTGGAGTGTAGGTAGCCCCCCTACATCACTATCATCCTACTGGTGGAAGATAGCTCAAATTGTAGTGCCGGGCCCGTGAGAGTGGACCAAGTAGCTGCCCCCCAAGTGTACTGCCGAGCCGTGGAGAGAGCAGGCATCAGCCGAAGAACATGAAGCCACACCTGCTGTGCCAAGGGACAGTCCCAAAGACAATGGCGCCGACTCTCTACAAGATGGTCACAAGCTGCGCATGTGGCCGAGAGACCACTATGCATGTAGCGCGGATAATGTGTCGTGCTCTCTACAGTGTGGGTGCCCCTCAATGCAATGTGCGTGCAATCTCACTCAAACCAATGGAAACTCTCTCAAACAGAATGAAACACAGAAACAAGGGATAACAACAGAGACACAACAGTGGACCAAAACATGTGGACTCGACTAGCTCAAAGAACCATGTACAGACTCTGGCGTGGCAGCACACTCAGCTCCAGCCCAGGACTCACAGGTACAATGGGGTGTCGAGGCTCAGATGTGCAGGGATGGTGAAGCAGTGCTCTGTGTAAGACTCGCTCTAGACGACTACGTACAAGATAATAGAATTGCCCCAAACGACTACTCATATGTACAACCATAAAGAGCCACCAACGGCTCATAAATGTCTAGCCAACTAAGTCTATCTCCAAACTGAGTGGTGGTGGTGACCTGGCCACGATGTCCACTAGACCACCGTAGGTACCCTGCCACGTGTCACTCCCAGCCCAAAGGGTCCGTCCAGTGTGAACCAGACCAACTATAGCCAACTGTCCAACTGCCTGTCCTATGAAGTGACACTGTAGCCCTGCTACAGGTTGCCCGCCAGAAGACCGCTCACCGTCTCGGTGACAGGAAGACTGAAACTGTGAAAGAAAACTACTAGTATGTACAATGGTGAGCTGGCGAGTGGTACAGCTGGTGGGACTGGTGTGACAAGTGGCACTGCTCGCGGTGGACTAGGCGCATGCCTCTCTGTCGAAGTAGAGATGGTAGGAGTGGTTGCTGCAGGACTAGGCATAGGAGAAGAAGCAACTGCCACTGGGACATGGGAGCTAGTCACTATGGTGGTAGGGGTAAAAATAGCAACAGTAGAGAGAAGAACACACACTGTAGAAGCCACAGCTGTGACATGCATAGTGTGATCTGAACTTACCATCGAATCAGTAGCGACCGTATGCGAGGAACATCGAACTGGTTGCTTCACTCGTAGCTGTTGGCTTTCCAAAAATGGCAGGGATACTAAAGATTCTATTGTGTCCTTCACTACCTTTGCTCTCTTTTTCTTTGGCTTTTCAGATAGATCCATTGTTTGTTCAATATCTTTCCCTTTTCCCTTAGAGCTTTTACGCTGCATCGTCGCATCCACATCCATAGGACTAACAGGTATATTAATGACCCAGGCCAACATCGGAGCTGTGAAGCATTGAAAGCTAGATTGCACAGATTGCACCTGAGCTCTGAATCTTTTTGCTTGCGACTGTAAAGAGGCAAATAAAATTTGATGAAAGCCACACGGGATGGTGTGGATGAGGCAGTATAGTCCTTCGCAGTGCGAGAATATAGTAGGCACATCACATCTGGCCTTGCCCTTGCCCTTGCCCTGGCTGACTTTAGGATCTCTGACCAAAAAGTAATACTTGAAAATGGCCCAGAGCTTTTTATTCCTTGCATAGTCAGCATGACTCGTACTAAGTAGCTCTTTGCATGCCTTGATTGTCGCATCTTTCGAAAGTTGTGAATAGGTGCGCGTCTGCAGGAAAGGTTGTCATCCCCAAAGCGTTACCTATTCGTGTAGCAGTCAGTGGGTGTCCTCTGACTTTGGGAAAAAACTTGAGGAGTGCATGCACCATATCCATGGGAATATCCGAAGGCAACTCGGTGTCTACTAATGCTGACAGACCTAGCTTGTGTAGCTGGTCTTTTGATAAGACCTCTCGAAGCGACGGATGAGGCTGCTGCAGATGGAAGTTCAGTGTGAACTTGGTTTGGGTCTTGGAAGAAGGAGGCCGAGGAATTTGATGACTCAATACCTGCATGATGGCTTTCCGCTTCTTTTGGTTCTTTACAGCTTCTTCTTCATCATCCTCTTCCTCGTTGCTCGAAGACTCTGAGTCGGAAGCAGAGCTTGAGTCGGACTCCTTGTAGTTTTCATCACTGTGATCAGTGGAGGACACATCTGTGAGGCCATGGCTGGATGTATCCACATCCTCTTCCTCTGCAGAACTTTGGGATGTCTCAGCTACCCTCTCTAGAGAGAGAGCTCTTTTCTTCCTTGCTTGTTTGTTTGTACCAGCCATCGTAAAGAAAACTCCCTGGTTGTGTCAGTCTGCAGTGTGCAAGGCGAACTTGATTAAGCAAGAAGCTAGTAGCCTGTCCTTTCAAAAGCGATGGATGCAGGCGGATGATGCGTTCAAAAAAAGCTAAGGATGTTTGAAAGCACGCGATGGATGCAAAAAAGCGATGGATGTTTGAAAGCAAGCGATGGATGCAGGAGGATTTGGGCGAGGGGTTTAGTTAGGACGAGGGGTTTGGGTAGGTTAAGGGCGAGGGGATGTGTAGAGGATAGGGGCGAGGGGAGTAAGGGGAAGGGGCGAGGGGGTTAGGGAGGGTAGGGGCGAGGGAAGAGAGTGGATAGGGGCGAGGGAAGTAAGAGAGGGTAGGGGCGAGGGGGTTGGTATAGGGTAGGGGCGAGGGGAGTGTGAGAGGGTAGGGCGAGGGGGGTTGGGATAGGGTAGGGGCGAGGGGCAGGGGAGGGTAGGTAGGTAGGGGCGAGGGGGGTTGGGATAGGGTAGGGGCGAGGGGCAAGGGAGGTAGGGAGGGGCGAGGGGGTTGGGAGAGTAGGGTAGGTAGGGGCGAGTAGCAAGGGAGGGTAGGTAGGGGCGAGGGGGTTGGGAGAGTAGGGTAGGTTAAGGGCGCTGTGAGCGTGAGCAGGTACAAAGTGCGAGCAGATACAAAGAGAGGACAATATTTGACTCGAGACAAAGAAGAGTATTAGTAGATTAAGGTTCCCAATAATGTTTACGTAGCAAGCTTTGGAGCACAAAAGGACAAAATGACAGAACTCTAATGGTCCCTTCCTGCAGCAAAGCTGAAATTTTAATGGCACCAAAGGTTTTCTGCTAGTATTGGAATCAAAAGTTCTTTGACATAAACTCTGCCCTATTCTTCACATAGACATTATTGCATTGGGAGTCTCATCAAGTATTTGATTACATATTGTTCACTGTCCCAATAGCCATCTAAGCAGATTCCCCAAGCAGATTCCACTTTTTCAAACTGAACAAAACCACTCCGACGAGAAGCTTGACTGAAAGCTTAACTGGAAGGACCTTAATACTTAACTGCAAATAACACTGAGGATAGAAACAATTAGAGGAGTGACTGATTAGAGGAGGAGTGACTGGACTGTAGAAGTTCCCGATAATACCCAATTACCAGGACTTGGTGGAGAAAAGATATCTTAGAGGAAAGGCGGAAACTTACAGACATTGCAGATAGTGAGACAGTAACAGAACATCCATTCTGGTGGAAAGCTAGCGGGGAGGAGAGCAGAACTGAGACAGTAACAGAACATCCATTCTGGTGGAAAGCTAGTGGGGAGGAGAGAGATGGGACATAGAACCTACAGGTGGCGGAATAGTTGCAGACCCTTTACTCAGAGGAGTAATAGCACTCGATTCTGGAGCCATTTACCAATGGCAAAGGAACGCCTTCCAAAGTGACTAACTGGACAGTTCCCTGAGGCAAAATCTCATGTACTATGAAGGGCCCTTGCCAGGTTGGAACCAGCTTCTTTGCTTTTTTCAAATATTTTGCCTGATAGAGTAGCACGCGTGTGCCTTGCGTTATTCTCGGCTTTCTGAGGTGGCGATCGTGCCACGCTTTGCGACGAAGTTGCTCCGCTTTTGCAGAGCATGTGAAGCTAAACGGTGGCTTTCATCCAATAAGGTGAGACGGGATATAGAAGCAGATTCCATGCCCCAACTTGCACGCAAACTGCCCACCCTAGGGGATCCAGAGTTGAACTCAAATGGAGCTATGGCTTCCAAACCGAAAGCGGCGTTTGATTCGTTGTTGCTTTGAAAGATGTGCGGTATGCCCAAAGAGTGCCGTGCACAGCCTGAGCCCACGATGCTGGATGGAGATGACATGCTTTCCTCAGGAGTGCGATCAGAACCTTGTTGGTGCTCTCGGCCTACCCATTGGCTCTAGGGTAATAAGAGCACGACTTGAGATGAAAAATCTTGTAATTTGCCAGTAAAGTTGAGATCATGTCATTGACAAAATGACTGCCCCTATCACTGGTGATCTCTAAGGGACATCCAAATCTGCATAAAATATTTTCATATAAAAATTTGGCTACTGTATTGCCAGTGCAATCTATTGTCGCCAGTACCTCTGTCCACTTTGTTGCATAGTCTGTAGCCACTAGCAGATATTTGAGATTACCTCGTTGAGCCGGGGAATATATTGGACCCACAAAGTCCAAGCCCCATCTCTCAAAAGGTAGCCACGCCATCGAAACCTGCAGAGGACGGTTGGATTGCTTACTTGGCTTCGGCCCACAGCGCTGGCACACATCACAAACCTTAGAATATGCTATTGCATCCTTAAAAACGTAGGGCCACCATAGACCACTCTGTAGAATCTTCTGGGCAGTGATGTGACCAGGGTAATGTCCACCAGTGGGACCATTGTGGGCATCCTCCAGAATATGCTCCACCTCATGAGGCGAGACACAACGCTTCAGAACACCATCTGGTCCCAATTTGTAGAGCTGGCCCCCAATCAGAGTGAAAGGCCTGGACTTCAACAGCAATGTCCTCTTCTGCAGTGGAGATGCCTTCTCTGGGTACGGCCCAGTAGATAGAAAATGTAGGACCTCGCCGTACCATTCCGGAGTTGTATCGATTTTAAAAAGACTGCTATCTGGAAAGTCATCCGCAATCTCGATAGCTTCTTCTCTTGTGTCAATGCGAGAGAGGTGGTCAGCCATTACATGATGCTTACCAGGACGGAGCACCACTTCAAAATCAAACTCTTGGAATAGGAGGAGCCATCGCCATACTCGACCTGCGACCTGTGGCTTATTAAGCAGATAGCGCAAGGCATGGTGATCAGTAATAATTGTGAAGTGGACCCGTAGCAAATAGTGATGAAATTTTTGTAGAGCATACACTATAGCCAAACCTTCCCTCTCTGAGGTGCTATAGTTGCGCTCTGCTTTGGTGAGCAGGCGACTTGCATAATGTACAGGGCGATCCAAGTTGAACTCTTTGCTAGGCTGAGTCAGCACAGCACCCACAGCTAGCAGACTGGCATCTGTATGCACATGAAAAGGTAGGGCCCAATCCGGGGCAGCTAGAATAGGCGCTTCAGTGAGGCGTTTTTTGAGGTATGCAAATGCTTCGGCCTCAGGTGTTGACCACTAGAAGGGAACAACAGCAATGGTGAGCCGGGTCAATGGTTGAGCCACCTGTGCATACATACGTATAAACCTGCGCTGATAGCCGGTGTGGCCCACAAAGCTCTGAACACCTTTGGGATTTATGGGAGGAGGTAACTTCAAGATGGCCACTATCTTCTCTGGGTCAGGTGCTAAACCTTGAGCAGACACCACATGGCCCAATAGTGTGCCCTCTGTGACCAAAAAATGACACTTGTTCGGATTGAGCTTCAAACGTGCCTCTCTGCACCTGAGGAAGACATCAGAGAGCTGAGCAAGATGCTCCTTTAGATTTTCTACTGGGGTCGAACATTGAGCACCCGAAAAGGTGGAAAAGTCGTCCATGAATATGCGAAGGTGATCAATAAGCAGAGGACAAAAGATGAGATATACTATGCGATTGAAAGAAGGCGGTGCATTTTTAAGCCCAAAAGACATTCTAGTGTAGATGAAAATACCCCAGGGAGTCACAAAAGCTGTTTTGATTTGGTCGTCAGGATGTATTCCTAATTGATTGTAGCCGCTGAACCCGTCCATAAAACTATACAATACATGGCCAGCGACATCTTCGAGGACTCTCTCAGTGAAAGGTGTCCGAAATCCATCCGGGATTGTGACCTTATTCAGAGCCCGGTAGTCGACGCACACTCGAATTTTGTTGGACTACTTCTTTGGGGCAATAACAATAGGGGACAACCATTCTGAGTGCTCTACTGGTACAATAATACCTGCTTCTTGCATTTTTTCCAACTCGATTTTGACTGCTTCTGCATACTTGGGATTCAGTTTGTAAGCCCGTCCTCTGACCGGCTTAGCCCCCTCAACCAGAGGAATTGTGTGGACACCTAGCTCTGCTGGGATTCCTTCCAAATCGTGGTAAGACCAGGTAAACACATCCTTGAAAGAGCACACGAAAGAGATTACCAGGTCGAGTAGAGCGGGGTGATCCCATAACCAAGTGGCTAACAAGATGGGCTGATGGTTGTCAGCGCCGCCTAGGTTGACCTCTCTGACTGGGTCAGGCCGTGCAGTGGACGAGGCTGCGTCAGGGAGAGAAGACCGAGCCGCCTCTGTTAGCTTCTGGACATTATGAGCTGGCGTCTGATCAATGTTGAAATCAGCATACTCTTCCTGTAACCATCCTGATGGAAGCTCTGCAAATGGTAAATCCTCAGATACCTCAAAGTGCTCCGGCATGGGTGGAGATTCAGATGGAGTAGAGGCTAAGGAAGGAGCTGGGGTGTTGGCCAACTCTTGCAAGGGAGACTTTTTCCCCCTTCTATGGTGGGTTATAGGCTCATCCATGCCGACGGTTTCCATCAAGGGACCCTCTGAAGGATGGACACCAGAGACCGGTCCACTTGGTTCTGGCTCACTTGGCTGACTGGGATTACTGGCTTCAGCTGTAGCTTCAAGTTTAGCTTCAGGTGTAGGATCAGGGGGAGAGGGTGAATCTGTTGGTAAAGGTTGAAGAGAGACTACATAGCATGGCATCGAAGAGGTAGCTTCTAACCACTGTAGTAAGTCTTCATCGGATCCATCAGGAGGGACCGACTGCTCCAAGTCAAGGTTGGACGCTACTGACAAAGAGCTATGCTGAACGTTCGGATCCATACCTCCTTCGAGACGAATTTGTTGCATAGGAGAGCCAGGAGTATGTATCCACATGGCGTCATTTCCCCAGTCGTGAAGTGCTTTCGTATGTCGCAACCATGGCCTACCAATCAGCAAGGGATAACCTCCCTCTACCTAGGGAAGATTAACTACCACAAAATCCAAGTTGAAAGTGAAATCTTGTACCTTCAGAGGCACCTTGTCGACTATGCCCACTGGGTAGACTGTTCTCTGATCGGCCAATGTAACAGTGAAAGGAGCAGGTCGGGTAGGCTTTAGACCTAAGGCCATCATAGTGAATTCGGGCATCAAATTGATTCCAGATCCACCATCAACGATGACGCCGGATAGCTGGTGCCCAAGAATAGATACAGTGAGACGAGGACTTTTATAATCGGTGAGGGGAGCAGATGGATAGGAAATCAAATAAGACTCTGAGGGCTGTACAGGGAGGTGCCCGCCACTAGGCCCAGCCCTCGGGTACAAAGACTAAATGACTGACAGGGTGTCACTTCTAAGTGTGGCATCGAGCCTTAGCATATCGTATAGTGACACCTGCTGAAAAGTATTTTTCAAGATGGCTTCTGCTGTGGGCTTGGCGCCTTCGAACTGGGCTCCCTTTGGGGCCTTAATCTAATCCAAGTCAACCACTGCTTCCAAGAAGGCTCCATCAATGTCAGATAACAGGGAAGTTGGTTTGCTCTGAGCAATTTTGAAGGACTCGTCCTTTGGGTCAAATAGACCAGCTTGAGGAAGTGAGGACTGGCGAGGTGGACCTGTGGGCAGACTGAGACCAAGAGCTGCTCTTTGTGCCCGAGTAAGGACACCAGCAGGCTCCTCCTCTTGCAGTGGCTTAACCACATGAGTAGCAGGTGATGGTTGAAGCACGGTGTTCACAGTAATCAAGTTTATCTTCGGGAAGGTGAATTCTTGCTGGTTCTGAGTCAAGCTTGAAGACGTGGATGCTCTTTGCGTGGGACAATCCTTACTGTAGTGATCCTTCGAATCAGGGCAATGACGACAAGGAGGGGACCCCTCAGGTAAAGGACACTTGCTCTGATAATGCCCATATTCTCCGCATCTGTAGCAGAGTATGGGCCGATTGGAAGGACGAAACGGGGGACGAGGTGGTTGCTGCATGGAGTTGGAGGCTGAAGTGTAGAAGCTCTGAGGGGTTGAGGTGGCATTAGCATTATAAAAACTTTGAGTCGGGAAAGTACTTGACATACCTTGGACAGCAGGGGTATTGAGCAAAGGTGGCATGTAGTTGGGATGGCTGTAGTGGGAAACCATGTTGGATGCTGGTGCTAACCCTTGTTGGAGAGTAGGACCAAGACTTTGTTGTATTTTGTGCAATCCCTTTATATAGTAGCAATCCTTATCTTCATAACCTGATTTTTTGCAGAAGCGGCAATAAGAGCGAAGGGGATAGTCCTGTGGAGGGTGTCCTGGAGAGCGGCATGAACTACACCATACCATAGCCTTAGTCTCCTTCTGAGACGTGAGCTCTTCTAACTCTCTTTTAAGTTGATCATAAGCCTCTTGATGTGGAGGCTTCTCCTGTCTGAGAGAGAAGGATCTCTCTTCGTGAAGGGCCCGTTGTAACTCTAGGGCTTCCAGTTCCCTTCTTAAAGAAGTCAAGGGGTCTGATGGACTGTCCACGAGTACAGGGCAGTATCTAACTGACGAGAGTCAGTGAACTGCCTTCTTGCTCCCTCTATTCTAGTAGCAGTAGCAACAAAGTCCTCCAGACTGGCTTCAGGACAAAGACTTTCTCTGAGCTTTTGTTGAGAAGTCTTAGGCAGAGCCTTCTCTACCCACTTCTTCACCATGAATTCCCTTGGTTGCTGAGGCAGCTTGGCGACCAAGGCTTTGTTCTGGTCATGAGCTCTGCAAATGTCTCCTTGGGCTGGAGCAACAGGTTGGCCAACTCATCTAGAATCTTCTCTTGATAATCCCCTGGTCGGAAAGCTTCACAGAACTGCTGTCTTAACATGGTCCAAGTAGTAAAGTGGTTCTCAGTAAACTGACTGTACCATTTATCTGCAAGACCATCCAAGGTGGACGGGAAGAGCACCAAGTATGCGTCTTCTCTGTTGAGGCCACAACCTCTGCAAAGAGAGACAAACCTCCGAGCATGGTCGTCTGCATCTTCTGCGGAGAGACCTTTAAAGGTAGGGAACTTGATGTTCACCTTTGCCAAAACACTTGTGAGCTCCTCCATGGCCTCTTGCTCCTGAGTCTGTTGCTCCCTAGCTTGCTGTAACAAAATGGGGGAGAGCCTTACCGGAGAAGGTGATCTGGAGGATGTAGAACCGGTCGAAGGAATGGAGGTAGCCGTATGAGTAGGTATGGTTGATGGGGTTAATATGCTTCTACTGGGCACCAAGGGTTGACGCCTTCTGTGGTAGTACTTCAAAGGACTTAGTAGTGCACTTTGACGCTCCAAAGACCTCCTTGTATGTGTCATGCAGTAACCGCCAACCCCACCAAGCTTTGGGCAAGAAGACCTTCACTTGGGCAAGACAACCTTCACTTGGCTGAACATTGGTCTAGACTCTACTAGACCAGGGCGAGTGACTAGACCACCTCGCCTGGACCAGGACGAGGAAGGACTAGACCAAGGACAAGAAGGACTAGACCAGGACGAGCACTGGGTGGACTAGGGGGAGAGAGGACCAGACCAACAAGGCGAGAGACTAGACAACCTAGATTAAGCTGTCAAGGGTGAAACTAAATCACACCAACAAGCTGCATAGGCGAGGCGAAGAAACCAGCTACTCACTAGAGTGAGACTTCAATTGAGGTCCCACCGTGATCGCCAAAATGAGAGCACCTGTAGCGCAGATAATGTGTCGTGCTCTCTACAGTGTGGGTGCCCCTCAATGCAATGTGCGTGACAATCTCACTCAAACCAATGGAAACTCTCTCAAACAGAATGAAACACAGAAACAAGGGATAACAACAGAGACACAACAGTGGACCAAAACATGTGGACTCGACTAGCTCAAAGAACCATGTACAGACTCTGGCGTGGCAGCACACTCAGCTCCAACCCAGGACTCACAGGTACAATGGGGTGTCGAGGCTCAGATATGCAGGGATGGTGAAGCAGTGCTCTGTGTAAGACTCGCTCTAGACGACTACGTACAAGATAATAGAACTACCCCAAACGATTACTCATATGTACAACCATAAAGAGCCACCAACGGCTCATAAATGTCTAGCCAGCTAAGTCTACCTCCAAACTGAGTGGTGGTGGTGACCTGGCCACGATGTCCACTAGACCACCGTAGGTACCCTGCCACGTGTCACTCCCAGCCCAAAGGGTCCGTCCAGTGTGAACCAGACCAACTGTAGCTAACTGTCCAACTGCCTGTCCTGTGAAGTGACACTGTAGCCCTGCTACAATGCACAAGCCAGCTCCCAACTGCTGTAGCTCTGTGTGCGACCAGCCACTGAAACAAAGTGACTCGCCTTGATTGTTTGGAGTCCCACAACCTCTCCCAAAAAGCTGCCAAGAACTCAGCTATGAGACCCCCCTCCTGCCAATGAGGTGCTGCAGCAGGGCGAGCCTCTCTCTCTCTGCTGCTAGAATGTGACGTCCCAGTCGAACAGTGTACTGAAAGAAAGGGACACCTGGGTGGTCTGTAGAAGAGAAAGGGTCCCTCCATAGCCACTCTCCAGGATCCCACTGTACTCGTGCTAGTGGACAACACTCCCAAGCCCACAGTCTCCAATGTCCAGTCTCAAGAGCAGCTGGGTCAGGATCGATGACACAAGCCCCCCCACAGATGCCCACCACTCGGATCCTTTGAAAACGGCACTCAGCCACCTGCGGGGCCTCTACTGCAACTCGCTGTAAGCGTCCCTCACCTTGTAACTCGAAAAACAGGGAGGGAACAGTCTCTGAACAAGACCGAACTGAGATGAGAACCTCCAGTCGCATGAAGGCTCCCATCCATCTCGGTGTTGCTGACTCGAGAGGTGTGAGCCACTCAACTGGTACTCCCTCTGAGATGTCCTAGCGCATGCTCTGCACCCCTCTCATGCCCTGCAAATTGAAAGCCCTGCAGCTCCTCTAACAAGCATGAAAACTGTAGCCAGTCACCTAGAGAGCGTGCTGGACCCGCTACCATGGGACCACAAGAAACATGAGGCCGACTAGCAACCAAGTGACCTCTCTGAGTGCTAACCATGGGGTTCCAAACAAGGGGCTCTCGAAGGCGCTCCTCCGTGCAAGTAGGCTGCCACTGCTCCAGGCCTCGCCACAAGTGCTCCCAACATCGAAGCAAACCCACAATGAAGCGGTTCTCCAATCTCCTGCTCAAGCCAACTCTACGCATATCTGTGAAGATCCATCTGGTCGAAGGTTGCCAGGGGCCTCCCGCTTGAGGCACCCTAGCACGAAGCCGCTGCAGCAAGAACTCCTTTCAGGGCTCCTCACCTAGAAGAAGTCCTCGGACCATGAACCTCCCAAGAAGGGCTCTTCTGTGCTGTGCTGGGTCTATGATCCCAAGCCCTCCCTGTGAACAAGGAAGAGTGATTACCTGCCAAGCCACTTTGGCGCAGGCTGTCTGAGTGTCACGCCTTGACCAAAGGAAGTTCCTAATCAGCCTCTCTACCTCGCTGATACAAGAACTCGAAAAGATCCAGCAAGAAGTGATGTACCACATAGTAGCCAACAACATCTGGGTTGGCCACTACAACTCTGCCAGCCAAAGAAAGTCGTGCGGAGCTCTATTAGCAACTTCCTCCTAATAGACAGGAGGAGGGGATCAATCTGCTGCTCGGGAGACAAGTCTAAACCAACGTGACAACCCAGGTACCGAACTGCTGTCCCTGGGGGAATCCACCTTAAACCCTCCTTGGCATCCAAAAATAAGCCCTTTTCTTTCGTCGCACTAGGCGGCGAAAGATAATCCGTGACTGTCTATGTGTGGTAATACCCATGAGCACTTCCCTCTGTAACTTGATCCTCATCTCTCTACACTCCTCATCATACCAACTGTTCTAGGGCATTTTTCCAGATTGTCTCTGTATAGGCTCGCTGTGGGGGTATGCTTCTGATGCTGCATCATGGAGCATCTCTGTCAGTATCTGAGTGAGTTCATCTAGTGGCCGTCCTAGCTCCTGGGTGCATTGCTTCCAGTATATCTCATCCATATACACAGAGTCCGTCTCCTTCTCTAGCAGGGCATCTTTCTATGTATTGCTTGAAATGAAGTGAGACTTCCTTCACCTTTTCCTTCTCCGTTTGCTAAATTGAAACGTTGGGGTGAAGGACAAGATAGCATGATCAATTGCTACTCCAACTGGCCTAGTGCCCACCACGAAATCTTGAAAGAATGGAATGAGACCTGGCTGGGCCATAACATAATCCATTGTGCTGGCACCATGTCGGTGTGGAAAGCAAGTGAAACCTCCAGCTGTCGAAAATCTTTGTAGGCCATTCAAAATGGCCAATCTATGTGCGGTTCCCATATCTATCAAGTATCTGCCATATTCAATGTATTCCTCATCTTTGATAATCTGGATAGACCCATCTCTGTAACATCCAACTCCCTAAGCATTTCCTCGAAGTATCATAAAATATTGTCTGGTGGTGGGCAGTCCTAGAATTGAAATCCCCTAGTATGATAATGTCACCATCCTTAGAAAATTCCCATATGTCATTATCCAAAATAGCAAAGGGGGATTGTCCCCTAGGTGATGCATATACTGACGTACTAGGCGGAAAGTAACAGATAGTAATGTAGAGGTATCTGCCCGTCTCTGCCCTGAGCCTCACCCACATGTACCTAGCATGTTCATCCTTGCGCGCTATATATATCAATGGCTGCAACTCCTCCCTGAATAGAATTGCCACTCCCCTTAAGCCTCGTCCTCGATGCTTCGATCTGGTCTCTTGTCTGCAGGCTGTCTCCCATCTATATCCGCTCACTTGTGGCATGGATTGCCCAGGAGCTTGATGCGTCTCAGAGTAGAAGATGATGTCTCTCCCTGTGAAGCTATCCTCAAAGGCCCCTACATCAAGACGAAGTGACTTGTTACAATTCGAGGTTGCCATCTTTAGTGTGGTTTCATAGGTCTTGCACCATCATGCGGGACATCGCTCCAATATCACCACCTTTCCATCCCTGTAAAAAGCAATCTTCCCCTTTTCCCTTGCTGCTCTAATTTCCGGCATTACTTCTTGCATATGAGAAATCTGCGAGAGGGTGAGGTCATCTCCAAGAAAGATGTCAGTCTTCTTTAGAGTCGGTCTCTTCTTCAGGAAGTCCTTTGCTTCCATGGAGAGGAAGTGGAGAATGAGTGCCCTTTCCTTCGAGGTTTCTCCATTGCTCCCGCTTTTCTTGGTGCCCACTCTCAAGGCCCTCGTATGCGTATTCTCGTTGACCCCACCAGAGTCATGAGTTCTTTCACCTCTTCATCCACATTATCTTGGTCTTTGAGGCAACATATCCTTATGTGTAAGGCCCGCATACGTCTCCTTTGCTCCTCTTCTGGTGTCAAGTTGATGATGGTTGGTGTGGGGGTGGGGGTTATTTCCTTGCCTTTCCCTTTCTTGACAATCTCGATCCATTTTTCGGCCTTTTCTGCTTTTTATTGGGTTTTTGTGATGACATCTACCCCTGAGGTCGTCATTTCTTTTTGTTGCTCCCCACCTTTGATGGCCCGCACTTGTTCTTTAATCGTGTTAAGCTCTTCAATTGCTGAGGGTTGAAGCTCTCCCTCTTCGAGGACATTCTACGATCGCACCTCTGCAAGCTCTTTCTTGAGTAGTGCGGTTTCCTCATCTTGGGCTGAAAAAAGAGAAAAACAGCAACTTGTCGCGATGGAAACACTCTTCGTAGGCACTTCCTCGTGATGGAACTCACCTACTTGGTCCTGGCGACATTTCGTACACACGGGGCAGCCATTGGCATCACTGGCAACATCTTCTTCACGGCTGAAATCTGTGGTAGCATACTGGAGTCTTTGGCGCCTTGTTTCCTATAGCAAGCACCACCGTCTTGGCTGAAAATCGGCAGCAACATGCGCAGCTAGGCACTTCGGTCATCCGGATCTACATTTGAGGGGTTGACCACCAATGCAACTCCTGTGCAAGGACAACTCAATTTTCAGATTGGCGAGTACAAGGACTGTGAATCATTTTTGATGGCTCCCATCAAGGGATCTAATATCATTGTGGGTAGCCATGGCACTTCCACATGCAACCGGTCCCAGATTATGTGGAAGTCCCTCACCTTTGAACATGAGGGCAAGAAAAATATTTTTTTTGTTGGGGATTAGCTATTCCCTATTTGTAAGCCATATCTCTATTAAAAAAGAAATAAACAAGTGTGCTTCTGCTTACTTGATTTTCCCACAGGAAAAAAATAAGTCTAAAGAGAGTTCGCTCTCAAGTCTTGAAATTAAACGTTTTCAATTTATTGAAAGGTATAAGGACTAAACTCTTCCTGATAAGCTGTAACAGACTTGGACACTCCAAGTCGAGAATCTACCACAACACACGCAAGAGAACTGAAAGAACTCAATAAAACTAAGCCAATATCTGTTCTGGAACAAGAACCTCCTCGATCTCTTCCACTTCAGGTTGCTGATCAGGCTCCCTCTTCACTGGCACCTCACCTTTAAAAGGTTTCAACACTCACATGAAATGCATTGTGAATCTTCCAAGTATCGCATAACTTCAGTCTAAAGGATACATTGTTTATCTTTTCCTGAATCTGGAAAGGGCCATAGTATCTCATATTCAACTTTGGGAAAAGTCACTCCTTACCCTTTTGTTTCGGTAGGCGTGCCTTCTCGAATCGTCCCAATCATCTTCCTTCAACTGCAAGTCACGATGATACTTGCCCGCTGCTTTCTTATCCCTTGCCTGAGACTTCTCAAGAGCCTCGCGCACCTTTGCAAAGCAGTCTCCAAATCCTAAACATACTCATCTGCTTCAAAAATCTTATCTTTGGTGCTTAGAATAGGTGGAACCTTCTTAGCACCCTCAATGATCTCAAATGGCTTCCCCGTAGACGTATGTACTATGTTGTTGTAGGAAAACTCCACCCAGGGCAAAAACTTCTCCCACTGAGCTTTCTGAATTCGCAATCTCCAATTGCCCATCAATTTGCAAGTGGAAAGACGACGAGAACTGTAACCAAGTACCAATATTCTCCCAGATTGCCCTTCGAAACGAACTGGTAAAACGGGGATCTCTATCTGAAACTATAGAGTAAGGCATGCCATGAAGTCGAAATATCTGCGAGACAAACAGTTTAGCCAAGTTGTCTGGCTTAACCGTCTTCTTGACTGGAATAAAGTGAGCCTGCTTGCTAAATCTGTCGATCACTGTCCAGATGCCATCATGACCACTCTTAGTCTTGGGAAGATAAAAAATAGAACCCATTGCTATACTTTCCCAAGGTCGGCTAGGGATAGGTAAAGGTTGTAAAATTCTTGGTGCCTTATGCCTATCAACTTGACCTTCTCGCATATCAAAAATCTGCGAACAAACTCATCCACATCCTTTTTGAGCCTCGGCCAGTAGAAAAACCGTTCCACACCTTTCAAGGTGGTCTCTATGCTGCGGTGGCCCGAGAAAGGCGGACATCTGTCAAAACCTTATTTATTAGTGCTTGTGTAACACACAAGTTCAAATAGCCTTCTGTAACAAACTTGGACACCCCAAGTCTGGAATCTCTCGAGACACGAGAGAGAGAGATAGATAGATAGATAGTTCTATTATCGTCCTGGGAGGTCAAATATGACCTATGGGACCAAATGAACATGTCACGTGGTGTGAGTGGAGTTCATAAGTGACTCTCGATGCTCAAAAATGGTTGAAATGAGCGTCGCAATAGAGAGTCCACATCGTGGTTGGGAGAGGAAGGTATGTAGGGAGAGCTCATGGCTGAATATATGGGGAAAAGAGGACCTAATGTGGTCAAAAGCTGAGCACTCAAGTAGTGTGTGGTACTCACTCTCTCGCACTTGATGAGGGCATAAGGTGCAAAGTCGATGACACTCCTCGCCAGTGCCCCAACGTCCTGTCTCGCAGCGTAGAGAATGGGAGCTAAGACGAATGGAGGCAATGGTGCGGATCGCACTCAACGGGATGGGCTCAAGGATGTAGGAATGGGTTCGGTTACCTCGTTCCGAGAAGAAGAGAGATTTGTAGTTTGGGGCAACGTGTGTGGTGTAATGGCTGAAGCGAGAACCTCCGGATTTCTCCCAAGCCATGATACATTGGCGTTGTAAGAAGGCCTCATTAACTTGGGAGTCGATCGACGCATCCTTGACCAAGTGACATGCATCCCATCTTCCAAACCATTTCTTGATATCAAGCATCCACCCCGAACTTAGTATTTTGCTCTTGCATGTCTTTTGAACCTTTTGACTTGCTTCATATGCGATTCTAGGAAGTCGATGCAAAGGGCTACGTTGTGTCTTACGCATGTACTCCACAACCCTTTCCATGCCCAAGACCTCAATGGGAAGCGATCCGGACTCAAGAAGTAAGAGCATGTAGGGTGTTTGTGTCTTGACTTGGAGAAAGTTGGTGAGAAAACGCTTTTGGACATTCTCAAACTCTTTCCAAGTAGACTTCCCGATGCTTCCACCCCACACCTCCACTCCATAAAAAGCACCGGTGTCACCAATGTGTCAAAGAGGTACTTTTTGAGAGCCCAACACTTGATCTCTCCTGCATTGCACATGTTCTCAAATGCATAATAAGCCCTCTTTCCGGCTTCCAAGCGACGCATTGCACAATCCTTCCATTTATGATTGGATGGAACCTCAAGGCCAAGGTACTTGAAGTGATCTACCACTTCAAGTTTCTCATTGTTGTATACAATGCATGGATTTTCGTCATTGAGGGTCTTTACAAGCATAACCTTGGTTTTGGATCCATTCACGATCAGCCCGCTATGTAGGCAAAAGCGTTCCAAGACACTCATAAGCTTTTGTGCATCTTCTAAGGTATGTGCCAAGAGCACTACATCATCGGCATAAAGCAAAAGCATGATCACCGCATTTCCAATCTTAACCTCTTCTATGCCTTCTTGCTGCATAAAATCAAGAACCATGTATTCCAATTCATCAATGAGTAGCCCAAAGAGGGTTGGGGAAAGTGGGCATCCTTGTTTGACACCAATAGTGCTTGCAAAAAATTCTGAAATTCCATCTCCCATACGTAATCGACATATCACTTTTTGGTAGATGCGAAAGACTGCATGCATAAATTCTCTCGGCACTTGAAGGCTTTGCATACGTCTCCAAAGATTTCCTCGCGGTACCATGTCAAAAGCTTTCTTGAAATCCACAAAGCAACAATACAACTTTTTTCCTTTCAATCGAGACGCTTCCATAAGAACTCGAAGAGTGACAAGGTGATCAATAGTGCTATGATGCTTTCGAAAACCTGCTTAGCCAAGCGCACGTTTGCCATTCTTTTCAGTCCATTCACTTATCTTCATCTCCATGATACATCCAAATAACTTTGCCATCAAAGAACCAACCATTATAGTGCGATAGTTGTTCACATTGTTTACATCTCCTCCTTTGTGCAAAGGTTTGATCCAATTTGCACTCCAATCATGAGGCATGCCATACTGAAGTGCAAGGTTAAACATATCGCATATCCAATATCGTGTTTTCTTGCTTGTCCATTTAATCATTTCAGCCTTGACACCTTGAAGGTCACCTGCCTTGCGAGTAGCAAGTTTCTCAAGCGCGCGGCATACATCTTCAATGGTAAAGAAGAGAGACATAAATGGAAGGGAGCTACAACCCTCCATCTTATCAACATTGGGTTGCTCATAGAGGTTCTTACAATGCATATACATATCCTCAAGAGTCAAGTCACCAAAGCTCTCAACGCGCTTGCCTTTTAGATTTTGCCAAAACTTGCCACATGCATGTGCTTTCTCTTGTGCTAAAAGAAGTTGTTTTTCGACTTCCCACCTTCTTCTCTTCTTTTGAACAAGTGCTTTGTATGTGTGTGAACATTCTAAGTAAACTTCCTTGTCTTTGATTGCATCCAATCTTAGCAAGTGTTTTCGGGCTTGA
Organism: Adiantum capillus-veneris; assembly: GCF_014529385.1. Taxonomy (NCBI): domain Eukaryota; kingdom Viridiplantae; phylum Streptophyta; class Polypodiopsida; order Polypodiales; family Pteridaceae; genus Adiantum; species Adiantum capillus-veneris. The sequence continues at coordinate 129,855,860 of NC_140935.1, forward strand.
CTACATTCCATGTCAAACCATTTCTTCTTGGTGCTACCCTTATTAGACCTTTTGCAAGACATGTGTTTCACCGAAAAGCATTCCTTCGCACAAGAGAAAATTACTTCTTTGAAAACTTTCCACTTGCATTCTAATGTTGGGCTCCCTTGATGCTCTATCATGCTTAACATTTGGTCCACCATATCAGCATATATAAGTGCTCGTTTGAAGTCTAGACGTAGGTACAAATGATTCACATCATGATTGGAGGCTACATGCTCGGGCCGTTTACCACACTTGAGGTCAATACATAACATCCTATGATCCGATTCCGGATTCCATTCACCAAGTGTAAAGCTTTGTATGCATTCTAGAGTGGCTTCTGAGAACAACATATAGTCAATCACGCTAGCACCATTGTGCTTTCTACATGTAAAGTCATTGGTGCCTTGCCATAGAGATACACCATTTGCAATGAGCATTCCGGTACTATTGCACATATGTAGAAGTGACTTTCCATAGTGATCCACTTCTTTTGCATCATTAGAACTTCGATTATACATGTATGAGTCATCCACTCTTCTTGATACATGCGGCATGTCAACTTGTTGTGTGTCGTGTTGTAACATATTTGTGCGAGCATTCATGTCTCCAAAAACAATGACTTCACCTTGATCCTTGTAATGAGCAATGTCTTCCTCTAGTTCAACAAAGGGCTGATCTCTATCCATATTCAAGCGAGCATAAAAGTTGGAGTCATAGTGAGGAATGTAGCAGCCGGCCACAAACATGACTTGACCATTTGGTGGGCTGATTTTCAGCCATAAGTAGCGTTTATACTTATCTTCTTTGACAATGGAAACATCTTTCAAACCCTTTTTGGTCATACATGCTACGCCTCCTTAGCCTCTTCGTTGCTTTGCATTTTTGGCCCACATCAAAGAATGTACATCGTATTTGTCAAATCCAAGAATTCGTTGCGCATCATGCTTCCATGTTTCGACAAGAAGTATCACATCGGAGTCATTGGTAAGCTCATCAATGCCAATTCCCGCATTCCATGGATACCCGTTACAATTCCAAAAGCTTATTCGCAAGCGTGAGTTGGTCTCATAGATTATGTGTCCCTATTTGTTGGGTGGACTTGCATCCTCCTCAAGTGACTTTTCTTCTTGAGATGATACCTTAACCTTCTTGCTTCTTTCCTCGTATGCTTTGCGACGTACATTTTGTTGCATAAGAGTGCGATCCTCGTATACATTACAACCCGTTCCTTTGAGGTAGATCCAACCATTGTCAAGGATGATCTTTCTCTTTACCTCATCAGCCATGGTACATACAATAGGTCTTTCTCCCGAGCGAGGGACTCCTTGTTTTCCAACTCGATGTGCACCATAAGCCATGATTCCTGACATGCCAAAGTGTGTAGCAAAAAACTCTTCAATAGCAACCGCAAGAGATTGGGGTGTTTCCATGCTTTCCTCCTTGATTCCACGAATGACGATGTTCTTTGAGCGTTTTTGTCGTTCTTGCAATTCTTGAGTGTCCACATTCTCTACATTCTTTGCTTGGACAACGGCTTGCGTGATAGGAGATGTAGAAACCACATTATCCTTACATATATCAGCCCATGATTTGGATGCATTTCTCATCTCACATACATCATGTCGTATTGTATCTATCGTTTCCTCTTTCAATACATGATCACTCTCAACTTTGCTCAAGCGCTCTTTCACTACATTCATGTCCACAAGAGAGCGTTTACATTCTTGAACTTCATTCTCAAGATGCATCAAGCGTGTTGTTTGCATTTCAAGAACCTTCTTGAGGTGCTCATTCTCCACAACGAGAACTCTTAAAGTACCATTCTCCATTGCAAGTGCGCGCAACTCTTCACCTTGCTTGTTGACGGTTTCTTGTAACGAGATCAAGTAAGCCATGGTCATTGCTTCCGTTGTTGTAGACGATGTGGTTGGATTAGCATCCAAATTCCTTGGAGATTTTGCATCATTCTCCATGGCGAGTGTGGCTTTTCCACCCTTGCGAGTTTTGTCTGACATTGCCTTCAAGTCGGCAACAAAAACGCAAAGTTTTGACAGTTTTTTCAGTTCTGAGATGCTGTTACAGCAAAGCCTTTCATTACACAGAAAAATTATGTCTTTACATCAATGCGTAGAGGGCTTCGTGCTCTTCGATTGAGGCTATAGATCACCTAAATCGGAGTTCGGATGAGCAAGTTATGGTCAAAAGAGTGAACTGCTGCCTACTAGGTCAAAAAACGGCTGTGTGTGTGTGTGTGTGTGAGAGAGAGAGAGAGATTCACTTAGAACACTTCAGAAAATTCAATCACAATTTAATTGAGTCGACACGGCCTGGCGTACTTCCCTGCCCAGAGAGATTGGCCCCAAAGATTGGCGCCCCTTTTCGGTATTTCTTTTTGTATTAACAATTGAGCAAGTACAATTGCCCTGGGCTCTCCTCTGCTCACCGGCTCGTCAGCTCTGAATGAGCCAGAGAGAGCCTAGGGTTTACATAAAAAGCTTTAGTTCAAAAAGCATCTGGGGCAACATCTACCGCCCAAAACAGCCAACGCAATTTACGCTTTTCCGTACAGTCTGCCACATCACCTCAGCCAGCGCATTATGCGGAAATTCTGTACATTGTGCCACATCAGCAGTCAGTGCAACTTGCAACGTCCGTACAATTGGGCAGTCCACAGCAGTTTATTCACTTGTGTCCCTTGGCCCCCCTCGGTTGGGGCCTATATTGGCCCCAAAGACTGCCGCCCCTTTTTGGTATTTCTTTCTGTATTAACAATTGAGCAAGTACAATTGCCTTAGGCTCTCCTCTGCTCATTGGCTCGTCAGCTTTAATGAGCCAAAGAGAGCCTAGGGTCTTATTTAAAGGCCCTTGGCCTTGGAAAAGCAGTTTACATGAAAAGCTTCAAAATCTGCCGCGCAAAACAGCCAGCACAATTTACGCTTTTCCGTACAGTCTGCCACGTTAGCATTCAGCAGTCTTTGGGGCCAATCTCTCAAGATGATTTTGATTTAAGTATGGAACTAATGTTTTATGGAAGATTCTGCTATTTGTGAACAGATAACAGCATTGAGAATGAGATGGTGATGATTTTGGAGCAGTGACAGCTCCCGAATGATCCTAATATCGAATCATGATTTTGAATCACGACTGATTCAATGGACTTGTCATGAGCGCATCAAGAGTTTCTGCGCGATGAGATGGCCACACAGCTAGGTCTGAATGATTGGAGCATTCTATTCAGTATTGACTTAGTGATGGATTGGGATCCCCGAAAATGATTACTCGCACACACCAGTGTTGGAATACAGATGGAATAATCACTCGCACACAACAGTGCTTAAGTGCAGAAGTCTATGGACATGATCGCAATATTAGATTAGTCAATCCGACATCAGTGAGATCTGAGATAGATCTAGATGCGATTGCTAAATACGTTGCCAGGAATCATGGTCCTAGATCATAACGAACTCTATGGACATGATCGTGATATAGGATTAGTTAATTGACATCATTGAGGTCCGGTGCGGATCTAAATGCGATTGCTAAATACGTCGCCAGGAATCACGGTCCTAGATTCTATGTGATGTGATCTGAATGTGATGTGATGTGACTGTCGTCTTTGTGCAAGTGTTGGATTTGTGTCGTCTAGTGTATCCGTACTTAGAGTCAGTGTCTACTGAACTTGTTTATGGCTTATGTCTAATTTTGCATGCGTAATCGAGGGCGATTACAATTCTTTCAAGAGAGGGGTATGTCACAAAATGATAACGTGGCCATGCTACCCAAACGAACACACACCTACACCCGTGTCAGATTGATGATGTGGCAGAACACCACGGACTACCTGGAAATTGCACTGACAGACTGATGATGTGGCAGCTCCGTAAATTGCGTTGACAGCACGTACAGAATTCCACAATTCATGTTGATGCTTTTTAGGGCAGATTTAGGAGCCAATTGCTTTTTGGACCAATTGCTTTTGAGTTTAATTGCTTTTGGCATCCCTTGCAAGAATAAAAGGAGCCCAAGGGGCCTCACTCTTAAGAGAATCTGTCACAAACTGGTGACGTGGCAGAGCCACCCGGACACAAACACACACTCCCTGCAAACACACACTCCCTGCAGGCTGCCGGGAAAATGCGACGACAGGCTGACGTGGCACTGTACGGACGGCCCCTTTTCGCGTTGACTTGCTGAGGTGGCAGGGCGTACAAATTTCCGCGAATCCCGCTGGCTGTACGAATTTTTGAAAATCGCGTTGGCTGCTTTTGGGGCCTCCTGGGTGGTTGGGTGGTTCAGACTCAAATCAATCAGCTTTTGGACACGAAAAATCAATCCAAAAAGCAATTGAAAACGTGCAACAAGGGGACTGACTGACTACCTTGGTTATTTGGGCCGTCAATCTTCTTTTGCATTAGCAAGAAAGCAGAAGAAGCGTGTACGTTTTGAAGGACTGCCCAGTTCTTCTTCTGGCAATTCTTCTAGCTCTTCTGACTCGAGCGAGGAGGACAGAAAAGGCGAAAAGCGAAGCAAAAGGCAAAGCTTCGGAAAGGGCAAGAAAAAGGCAAAGAAACCCAGATTCCATCCAGTTTCTGACAGCTCTACAGAAGGAGTCATCCTCTGACAGTTCGAACTCCAATGACCATATGTTTTATGCAAAGAAGAAGCACTTCTACAGAGCCAACCAATATGACTTCCTTGAAGACAAGAGCAAGAAAGCAAAAGAATTTAAAAGTGGAAAGTCGATATAATTTGAATCCTTTTATGGATTTCGAGATGCTCCGAGGGCTTTGGCCTTCATCCAGCGGTTTGACATAGCTTTCTCTGGAGGCCATTACTCAGAGCACTCCAAGAATAGGAGGGTTGCATCTTTTCTCAAAAGAAATGCTCGAACATGGTGGTCCACCCTTCTCCTGAGGAAAAAATCTCCAGTCAAGTGGTTAAAGTTCAAAAGGCTCTTTATTTCTTCTTGGTTGATCCAGGAGTACAAACGGGATATAAGAACCGCTTGGAACCATCTCCGGATGACCAAGGGAGATTCTTTGGACGCTTATTGTGAGAGGTTTTGGGACTCTTTTCTATCAACCTCTTCATTTAAGAAGGTCACCTTTAAGGAACAGATTGAGCGGTTTTGCTGTGGACTCCCGGTTTTGCTGTGGACTCCCTACAGAGATCCGAGATTACTGCCTTGAACAAAAATCGAATTCTATTTAAGAATTCATGGGTCATGCAAAAGGAGGTTTCTCGATAGATTCGGGAAATTTGACTTACCCCACTGATGAGATCTTGACTCAGAGAACCAGACAGACCTCCAACAATGAAAGTAGAAAGAAAAAGGATTCCCAAGAAAAGAAGGATACACGACCCCGACTGACTCTTCGAGAAAGGGCTAACTATATCAAAGAGGGGAAGTGTTTTGGTTGCGGGGAACAAGGGCATATCTCCGCAAAATGCCTTGGAAAGCCACAGCAAGGACCGACTGAAGACAAGCCAAAGAGTTCTAGAGCAGCAGAGGAACGTGTCAAAAAAGGCAAGATGAAAGCAGGACTAGTACCAGATTGCATGGGTACTAACCCAAGCCAGATAGATGAAAGTACAAAACTTTGCCGAGCTTGGGGCAAAGTGAAAGATCAAGAAGCCCTGATTTTCTTCGATGGAGGAGCCAAGGCCAGCTTCATTTCACCCATGAATTGGCAGCGCAGCTCGAGATTGCACCCGACACGATGGGACCACCAACAGAAGCAGTTATAGCAGCAGCCGGACGGGACATAGCCATTACACCTATCATTGGCAAACTTGGGTTCCATTGTCAGTAAAATTGAGCCTTGGTGCACATAGGTTAGGATCACACACACAAAGGCTGAGGATCACACACACAAAGAGGACTTGCAAATTCTTGCCATCGTTGTACTCAAGCTCAATTAATGAACAAATATCCAACCAATACACATAAAATTGAACCTTGGTGCACAAAGGATGAGGATCTCACACACAAAGAGGACTTGCGGATTCTTGCCATCCGTTGTACTCAAGCTCAATTAATGAACAAATATCCAACCAGGGGCGCTCACAATGGCCATCCAAGGCCACCGACTCTCTTGTGTAAGTGCATCGAGCTCTACCATCTTCTCCAGCTCCCTTCACTCTCTTGTTTAGTTCAGTTTGTTCAATTGCTTTCAATTATTATTCAGGTTTTGCAGAGTTGGCAGTTCAATATGTTTTCTTCTGACCACTCACCAGAAGTGCTTACATGAGACCGAGGACTTCAAAGCCATTGGATATGACTCACACTTGGTATACCCTTTTTTGTTTCACCCATAATACACATAGGCACCGTTGTACATTGTTTTGTTCCATAGCCGATATGGCCCTAAAATATTTTAAAGTTCCCACATTTTTATTTCTCTCTTTGTTAGGAGAAGAATCTTCTGTTAACTATATGCCTGGAGGACGCAAACCCCAAGATAAAAGTGCAACAAATAGCCAATAAGAATAGAGGTGTAGTCCCAAAAACACACAACATTTCTTGGCATTGAGCCTTTCAGATCTTCTAACAACTTTAAGGTTTAGATACATCAAGAGGCTGAATATTCTCCTCATATTATGACATCAGAATAGTTGGATGAATATTATCTCTTCGCGACTACAAGATGGTATTCAATCAGGTGGAGCTTAATCAAGTTCTAGAGAAGTAGATGGTATTGACAATAAAGTAGCTGGGATATCTCGAGGTCACGCCCTACGAGGAGGACCCCTACAATATATATTTGGATATCATCCAGAGCCTCTATCTGCCTCATTCTTCTACACCTCCTTTTCTTTCCCTCTGATTTTTCCTTTGTTGAAGTACCCTAACACTCTTGAGGAGCCTTTCTTCCTTTTCTGCACATCTAATATGTCCTTTGTTGAAGTACCCGTAATACTCACAAGGAACCTTCCTTCTCTTCAGATCGTTTGAGAAGTACCAGCTTCATAAAAGTGGGTACATAGATAAAATGAGAAGGACAATTCTTTAACCCTTATTTAAGTTACGGGATTGTACAACTCACAGGCCTTGAATACAATCTTATAAAGTTCACAGCATGGGACCTTAAGTTACACTGCTGGTCCAAGCATGCATTTATCATGAATTGATGTAGAAGTGGAACCAAATGTAGTGTATGGTATGGATATGTACATAATTTGTATGTTCTGGTTTTATGGTACAGGTTTTAAGATGCGTAAAAAAACGTAACATAGTAAAAAAAAACCTTAAATTATAGAGCATTTCCAAATTACATTCAGAAATTAGAACCAACCTTCAATCAACACACAAGGAACATTCATGGATTGTTTGACATTTACAACGTTCATTAGGACTTCGGCACATAGCATATACCATACTACCACACTTTGAGGAAGTTCTAAAGTTCTTGCAAAAGACAGTGTCAAGCTTTTCTCTTATTAGAAACTAACTTGCCTCTTGGGACTCCAAGTCATGCGATGTGACAGAGAATCGTCCTTTCTTCTGGACAAGTGGCCCCTTTAACTTTTCTTCGTCCTTTTGACCTTAAGGAGGTGAAAAGAACAACCAAAGAAACAAGTTGCTAAGTATTTTGCAATCAAAAAACCTGAAAAACCTTTGTTTTCTTGAGTTGACACTGAGTTTTGAAAAATGTAACAAAACACCCACACACTTGTATTAATGTGTACACATGTGCCCATGCATTTGTGAAAGCCTATAATAGTTCATTTTTGCTCAGTTGAGATGTGCAACTTGTAATATCTTGTTACAAAGGTAATTCTTTATATAACCTATCATATGACAAGCAGTCTGATTGGAAAGTGAAATTTAATGAAGATAAACAAGATCATACCAGTGGATGGCTTGGATGGGTTTGCACCATTTGAAGACGAGTGGCTCTCTAGGGCTGTGCCAGAATACTGTAAAGGGCCACTAAGTGACTTGTCTTTTAATAACTGGGGGGATCGAGCATTTTCCTCCGCAACTTTAATACTTGTTCGAACCTCACTGTTTAAAAGAAAGAAATGAATTATCAGCCTTGATCGTTGATGTGCAATAGTTGGCTTGATAGTACATCGGTATATTATTCAAAAAGCCTGTTCTAGGTCAAAGAAGAGAGGTCTTGACTGAACCACTGGTGTGCCAGCAAACCCTTGCTTAGAAAAAACAATGTTCGCAAAGCAGCACGGAGTACTATATGCCTTCACTCCTCCAGCTTGGAAAACAAGAATCTCGTGAAAAGGAAATATATATGTGACTTCACAAGGTCAACTTAAATTACACACTCAGAACTAACAGAGGGATAAAAGAGATAATGGGGAAGGGAAGAGGGGAGGGCCACCGGGGGTGGGAGGTTTGGGTTTAAAGAGATGCAAAAGCAAATAGTACCAAAAAAAAACATACTCCAGCATTAGGTGTTAGCTATTGATGAGATTGCCCAAAAAGTTTCTTTCTTAGCAGGCAAACAACCTCAAAACCATGCAAATTTAAGAAGCCTTCAGCCCTTTGAATAAGATGCAGTAAGCATATCAAGCAACTCTTGGCCGAGCTAAAAGAAGCATTTCAAATCTGTCAGCACTCTGCAGGCAACATGACCCACATTCTTTAACAAAAACAAGTCTAATGCAAAATCCAGGACCCGCGAGAACAGGTTTGCACAACACAGTCAGCCAAGGGAAACCTAGCATCATATTGGACACCTAAAAAGGCATTCCTATCCTACCTGTCTCCCTCTCTCGTTTCATCAGAATCGGTCACTAGGACTCCACTGGATGCTCGTTGAGAAGGATCTTGTTCCTGCACCCTAGCATCATCTGAAATCAGCTCCATCTTTCTTCCCTTCTCATTCTCCATATTACTACGTCCCATCTCCATCTGATCGCTTCCATTGAGTTTTGTTTCTGCCCCTACTTCCTCTTCTGTCTCCTGTTGTGATATCTTTGAGTTCATCCCTGGTGAATCTGTACTCTCTTGATCCGGATCATCTTCAAAAACATCAAAGCGACCACTGCAGCACGGCATTGATTTCAGGCATGGACCTTAAGTTCCTGCTTGCTCTTTGAGACTGAATTCCACTACAACAATTACTACTTTTGAATGCTTAAAGCAATGGCATAGAGAAGCTCACATGTGCTTAGGCTCTTTCTTTCCCGTGAGAGAATGCTCCAATCTGCAAAAACCATTTGCATCAGTAAAACTGAGTGAACCAGTCGTAAATGCTTGCAGCTTTGAAAAAAGCCACTCATACTTAGTCTGCCTAGCTCAAAACTAATAATAAAAATAAAATCTGTCTTCCATGTCAAGCAGTAGAATATAAAATAGTAATGAGTTTCAAACCAGCACGAAACCTTAATTACATGTAACTGCTTACCTGGATCCATTTGACGCTAGCAAAGGTACTGATTTCCCACGCACAGCTTGCTCACCTGCCTAAAAATTCACACAGAATATCAAACGCATGCATAAGAAAAGGTTAGACCTTCTCAAACCTCAAACACAGCGTTCCAATATAAGCTAGCAATAGATACATACATCCATTGTGCCATCAGCCTTTTCTGATCGAATTTTTGTTGGCTGTAAAAGCATATCAGCATCATTCTCTGAGCAGACTGTTGGTGATAATACCTCAGCTGATTCTCGACCATCGGTATCAAGCTTCTCAACTGTCCCAGAAAAAGGCTCCACATCATCCTGTTAGAGGTATGATTTGGTTTACAATGAGCCCAAAAAATTGTTCGATCAGTAAATCAAAAGCAGCACCACACATAGGATACCCTTAAATCCATCACAAGCAAAGAGTTAAAACACAATCAATGAAAGGAAAACAAACACTGATAAAGCTTGCTATCTACAGATCGCCTATGACTGAAAGTGACAAGACAATCTTACTATTCATCTGTTGCAAGTTCTGCACCAGATAGTATATCAATCATACCAGGGCGGCTTGAGCCTTCAAGTCCTCTAAGTCAAAATTCCATGCGCTGACACCACGCTTGTACTCATTTTGAGATCGTTCCTCTTGTTCCCCATAAGGCATTTTCTTCTGAGCCAGACGCGCAGCATCCTTGACCTGTCAAAACTTTCATTGAAATAGAACAATCAGAACAATACTCTTTTTCGTGAAACCCCTTGAAAGATCATCAATGCCTTATAAGATAAGAGCCTACACAAACCTTCAAATCATTCACCCGTTCCCAGAGAGGAGGAAGGGGACCCAATATTGTGCGTGCAACATACTCTGCAGGACGAGTATGCTTGAAGAAAGAATGCTTGAGTAATTTTTCTGCACTTGGTCGCTTTGTTGGGTCTTTTACAAGACACATAGCTATCATCTCCTTGAATGACTGTCAATCACAAGCATGAGAACAGGATTAATTACAAATGATTTTGGTAATTCAAGATAATAACATCTGGCTTACCTTCGAAAAGCGTTTGTCTCTTTCGTAGTCAAGGCCAGGTGGTGCATTCTGTAGCGTCATGAGAAGGACCTGCAAAAAGACATATTAAATGTATGCACATATACAATCTCGAGCAAAAGGTGCGTATCCAAATTTACGTGCAGAATGCAATTTATGACAATATTGTACACTAAGTCAACAATCTGAGCAGCAAGAAACAAATCTATCTAGAAACCTTCATGGGAGGGTACTTCGAAAACGGGGCATGCCCATGTGCTAGCTCCAAGGCTGTGATCCCAAAGGACCATATATCAGCCCTGCAAAAGGTAAAATTCATAATTTTCAAGAAGAAAAGCTAAATTGCGCACCCAAGCATAAAGTTATTTTACTGTTTGTGGACCAAACAATACATCAAAGACCTGGTGATCGGTCCACGATGGTAGCATCAGACACAGGACATGCCCCTTTATGCCTACCTCCTCTTTGTTTAAAGTTTGGATTTCATTAGGTGAGACAAGAAGCAATGTGAAAAACTTGACAACTTGCAAGTAGACTTCAAGTTGAATTTACGAGTGGATCAAAACCTTCATGTTTCAATTGAAAAAGGTACCATATTGACTCACTTGAAATCGTAGCCATGTACTTGCTCCATCACTTCAGGTGCCATCCTGAAAGTGAAAACTCATTTTAATCTCTTAATGCATTGCAAAGATTGGCCAAATGATAGGTTTAGAATGATGTCTCATAAGATTGATTCATACCAGCATGGGGTCCCAACAAAAGTATTTCTGGCCCTTTGCCTATCACCTGTGTCAAACATGCATGCTGAGACACCGAAGTCTCCTAGTTTCACAGCTCCACTACCATCAACTAGAATGTTTCCTGCCTGAACACCACAAAGAGATGGCACAGACAAAACGATAGAGAAGCCAAAAAAATTCCATCGACATGTTAAAGACTAAATATTTTATTCCACAACATTATGAAGCCAAGCAGCCACCGGAAGAAAGGTACTTCGAACAGAGAGAAGATTCTGCAACATCGATTAAAAAATAATAATTTGAAGAACTTTGTGCTTACTAAATGCACCCAAAACAAACTAAAGAATTTATTTTTAAGCACTTTGAAAAACACGATTCACAAAAGCAAGATAATATCATATAGCTTCTAAGTTTGAATGACCAGGAGGAGACAAGGAAATCCTTGAGTTTACCTTCACATCGCGATGGATATGACCCTGATGGTGCAAATATTCTAGAGCCTTTAAAGTCTCCTTTAGGAATGAAGCTATAATGGGTTCTTCAAATCCATCAGGGTATGCAGACTGCATGATATGTAAGCATGAACCTCCTGCCATGTACGGCATCACAACCCACAAGCTGCGGTCCACCACAAAGGAACAATACGATTTGACCACATTTGGATGATTGATCAAACTCATGGTTTGAGCCTCTCTGCGTATATCATCCTGGCAACGACAAGGCGTGCATCAACCTTAAGAAACTCAACTAGAGAGTAAAATCCATAGCATCAATCATTCTATGAGCCTTCACATCTAGCATAAGTCCTTCAACAAGGTACAAAAGCACATGCGTAAATTGAATAGGGTGCTTGCATTCACATATCTCAATCTCAGAATGCTTCTCACCTATTTTAATACTGTAGACAGCACAATAGTCATGAGGCAAACACTTTTGACAGAAGACACTTTATTTCTCTACTTCCCCCATGAAAATTGAAAACGTCTCAGCCAACCTGAATGACGTACAGCCATCCAAACTAAATAAGCAAGCAAAGATGATAATTGCTTTTGATAGGCCTACATGCACCTAATGATGCATCAATGTGTTTGTCAAAAAACCAGGCATGATGCATCAATCTAAAGCAAGTACCCTCCCTACCTTTTGCCAGTCCGTTTGACCAACTTGATCTTGTGTGAGCTCCAAGAGCAAAAACCCTGGGCATCTAAAAGGAGCTATTAATGTTTTTCATGGAATCCAAGTTCCTCCCCAAAGAGAGAGTGAACCCCTGACTCAGACCTCATGGTAGCCACCCAATGGCAGACATTATGCTGGAGAATAATGGCTGGATTGTGTGACCAAAATTAGCATATCTATTCCTGATGTGGTAGTCACGCATACCCCTAGTAACTTTCCTAAAATTGCACATTTTCCCATTTTCATTCTGTTTGCACTTTTCCCACTCCCATACACATACTCTTTCCCAAACTTCACAAGCTTTCCATTTCCGTTTGTCTCGTTTCTATTTGTGACAAAGTGGTGACATGTCATGATCGTACCAGACCGGAGAGAGTAGAGCCCGGAACGTTATCACCCAAGTTACTGTGCAGTTGACATGGCCAATGACATGGCTGATGATACATATTGCTGATGTGGCATGCTGACATGACTGATGACGTGGCATAACGTACGGAAGGTGCATGGCTACTTTTATGTTGGGATGCTGTTTTTTAGGTGCATGACTTAGTGCTTTTGAGTGAGAGTTATTGATATCATATAATTGTGCTTTTGCGCATTGCTGTTAAAAAAAAAGGACTTTTAAGTTGCTTGTGGCCACCCATAACAAGAAACATCGTTTCTTGCCCAAAGAAACAAACTGCCATTTCCCAGCCGTTTTCGACTCCTTTTATTCTGCAATCAATCCTCATTTCGCCTACATACCATTTTTATGCGACTATGCTTCTTTGTATGCAAACTTTGCAAATTGCAATCTGTGTATACTCCTCTCTCTCTGTTCAGCAAGTACTTGAAAGTTGAGAGTGACTTGTGGCTTCTAAAGACACTTATTGTGGCTTGTGGGCATTTTGGATGGTTCTATGTCTGGCTTTGCGTATGTTCAAGTTCTATAGTGCTTTGTGCACTATGTTAATTTTTAAATTTGAAAAAACACTACATTTCTTGTCTGTTTTGGTCTTGACCAAAACTCTGGTTCTTCCGTTTGGGTGGTGACTATGCTTTTGGGGTTAAGTGCCTATAAAGAGACGTCAAGGTATCATTGGTTCTCAAATTGCAACTCAAAGATTTTACCAAATTGTGAGTATGATCACTTGGGAAAGCTGTAACCACAACCCTTCAATGAAATAAAGAAATAACGCCAGGGGATCCTGGTTGAGGGATCGATGCCTCTATCGACCATGAAAGCAGCGCCCCTTAATCATAAGGAAGAAGAGTAGTCGTACGAGTATGTGGAAGAGAAAGCGGAAGAGCACAAAGAGCAAGAACGCCAACAATTTGATACCCATCGAGCTCTTTCTTTCATACAAGAGTTTAACACCAAAGTATGAAAGGTGGCATCTTTTCTCTTCTTTATAGCAACGGACTGACCAAGTGGGTGGAATTCAAGAAATTGTTTTCTTCCTACTGTCGACACAGACGTATGAGCAAGACTTGATTACAGCATGGAAACATCTGAAGATGTGGGAAGATGATACTTTGGCTACTTATAGTCAACGTTTTTGGGATACCTGCTTCTTTTCACAAGCAATGGACTTACGTCCCTTGACTTACGAGATCACGGATGAGCCAATGTCCAAGTCATCTGAGAAAGAGTCTTTTAGGGAGAAGAAGGGCAAAAAGCACAAGAAGAAATCCTATGGACAAGGTCCCATAAGTTGGTAAAGACTGCTTTATAGGTTTGCCCCCTGTAACGGGGACAAGCACCACGTGCGAATGGAAAAGAACAGATTGAACAACTTTAAGCACTTCAAATAACAAATGAATTGAAAGAGATTGACGACACACGAGACGAGGAGTGGCGGAGTTCCACCCCGAGAGAGCACTAGCCCCAAACCTTATTGCCCCTTTCGGTTATAGCAGGCCTACAGTTACAGTGTCACTTGCACTGGATAGACAGTTACAATTAGAGTTTATCTTTGTTCACACTGGGTAGACTCTCGTTGGGTTCACATTAGGTGGACTCTCGTCGTCGCGCAGTGACACATGGCAGATACATGGAGTGGTGGTCTAGTGGACACCGTGGCCAATTCGTCACCACCACAGTTTGGCGATAGATGTAGCTGGACTGTCAATGATATTTTGTTAGCTGTTGTCTCTTCTTTATGATTGTATATATGCTCAATTGTTCTAGTCATGGAGTACACACTCTCTATTGTCTCGAGTCTAGAGTCTTGGGTCAATTATCAATTTAGCACTTGCACGTCTGCACTCTCCCTGCACATTTGAGCCTCGACACCCCATTGTACCCGTGAGTTTTGGGCATGGAGATGAGTGTGCTGCCATGCCAGAGTCTGTGCTCGTTCGTTTGAGTTAGTCGAGTCCCATGTTGTTCAGGGCATACTGTTGAGTCGTTGCGTTGCTCTTTTATTCATTGTTTTCAGTGTTTCATTCTGTGGAGTGAGGTTTCACGCACATTGCACTAAGGAGCACCCACTGTAGAGAGCACGACACATTATTCCCGCTATAGGTGCTCTCATTTGTGATTGAAGTCTCGCTCCATTGAGCCTACAGGTCGAGGAGCTAGCTGGTTTAAGCTCTCGCCTGTGTTGGTCTGCTAGTCTCGACTGCTCTCGAGGAGCTAGCTGGTTTAAGCTCTCGCCTGTGTTGGTCTGCTAGTCTCGACTGCTCTTGTCCAGCTTAGTCTCGTCTAGCTTCCCCTCGACCAGCTTAGTCTAGACTAGTTTAGTCTAGACCAGCTGGTCTAGTTGTCTCTCGTCCAAGTCTAGCCAAGTGGTCTAGTCACTCACCCTAGTCTAGTGGAATCTCGCCCAATGTTCAGTAAGTTAAAGACCTTTGTGCCCAAAGCTTGGGTGGGCTTCTGATTATTATTGCATGACACGTACGAGGCAATCCAAAGATCGACAAAGTCCACTACTGAGTCCTTTGAAGTACTACCATCAAAAGTGCCAGCCCTTTGTGCCGAGTAGAAGTCCACTATCCGCGTTACCCTTGCCTTCCTACGCGACTACCTCCACTCCCTCAGCCAGTTCTTCACCTCCCAAGTCACCTTCCCTAGTATAGTTCTCACCCACTGTGTTACAGCAACCTCTTGAGCAACAAGCTCAAGAGCAGATAGCCATGGAGGAGCTGACGAGCGTTCTGGCTAAGGTGAACATGAAGTTCCCGACTTTCAAAGGTTTCTCCACAGAGGATGTAGACAACCATGCTAGAAGATTTGTATCCCTCTACAAGGGTCGTGGTCTCAACAGAGAGGACACCTACCTAGTACTCTTCCCATCAACCTTGGATGGCTTAGCAAAAAAATGGTACAATCAATTTGCAGAGAACTACTTTATGACTTGGGCCACATTACGAAAGCAGTTATGTGAAGCTGTCAGACCAAAGGACTTCCAAGAGAAGGTTCTGGATGAGTTGGCCAACCTGATGCTCCAAACAAATGAGACTTTTGCAGAACTCGTGATCAAAACCAAGTCTCTGGCCACCAAGCTTCCTTAGCAACCAGGTGATTTATGGTTAAGAAGTGGGTGGAGAAGGCTCTTCCCAAGGCTTCTCAGCAAAAACTCCGAGAGAGTCTCCGACCTAATGTAACCGGCCCGTAGGGCGGTGGACTTTGGCTTTCACTCGAAACTTTACTTTAAGCTTTAACACATAGAGAAACCTTGCAAAAGGAACCTGTAACGGGAATCAAAGGACACACAGATCAGAAGCTAGAATGCTCCGAGCACCCCAACAACCTGTAGGCCCCAAAAATTGGTGCCCCTTTCGGTATTTGTTTATTCCTTTAGAGGGTAAAGTTACAAAATTAGTGTCCTGGGGATTTTCACCTGTATCCAACTAGATTACACCTGTTTTGGCAAAATTTCGGCAACATAACGGCCCCAAAACTCGCCCTGAACAAATCCCCTTCTGGAACTCGCTTCCAAAGACATAAACCCTCTGTTTTCAACCCAAAAACAGCAATTACAGCTCGCTGTATTTACTGGTTTTTACCCTGTTTTCAGCCATAAACAGTCCCGGAACTGTCCTCTAACAGTGGGGCATTGTTCCCAATGCTTCTGGCATCCATGCGGCTGCAAAACAGTCCAAAAGCAGCACATAACCAGCGCTGAAAATGCACCTGTAAGGTGAGGTTATTACCCTCACCGGTGCATGATTTTGAAGCAACAGTTAGCGAATCTTGTTCCTGCTCTTGCCTTGGCATAGAAGCATAAGACCACACAATTGTACATAGGTCAAATGAAGAGCCCTCTTGTGGGGCATCACGTTACTGCACGTAGGGGGGAGAGAGAGCAGCGTAGAGTGTGCTAGACATCACTTCTTGCACTACACTGTACATGAGAGGGAAAGCTTGCACACATTAGCTCTTAACATGTGACAGGTTCTCAATGAAGCATCCCTCCAACATAAATCGAGCGCCCCCTCTTATGTGCTTGACCTGTAATGTATCTGTGAACAAATAGATGCAAAAGGGAAAGACTTCCATGGCTGCCAAAACCTGTGTAACGCTGAAAACGCAGCAAAACGGCCCTGTAAACACGCATCTGATGCCTTCCAATGTTGAAAATGAGCTCCTTGGTCCTAGGTAAAGTCATTGGAAGCTCGAAACTGCAGAAATGGCTGAAAATCAGAGTTATCAGCCTCCAAAACTACTCCAAAAAATCAATTACGCATTCTGTTCTCCCAGACTTGGTAAATTGGCCAAAAAGTGCCACTTGGCACTCATGCATGCAATTTCCTTGCATTGGGCTTCTCGCTTAAAAATCTCTCAACTGGTGCATCAGTTGACTTTGCAGCAGAGTAATAACATGATCCTCTTGTCATTCTAGAGCACATGATGCGAACGTGGCGCAAAATAGAAGTTCCCTAGGAAATGCTTCCATTGGACTCTCACTGGTCATCTGACCATCTTCCAGGGATTTTCTCTTTGTGACCCCACCTTGGCACTGTGCCTCGATTAAGTTAATTTCCTAGTATCCACCAACTTATTAAGTGTGGCGAGGGGACCTAAATGACTTTGAATTGAGCCTAGACACCCTTTTACTACTGAACTTCCAGTGCCGACCAACTTTCTATCTGCGGGTGAAACTATTGTTCCACACTGGCCATACAATGTCCGACCATTTGCAACTTCAAAAAGAGGGTCCCAAAAATTAAACAAAAATCATCAGAAAGAATAACTCGAGTTATCAATTGCCACGTCCTCGTGACATACCACCCTCTTAAAATCGCAAACCTCCTCAATTGTGTGCCATATATACATGACATACATGATTTAGTGTGGTGAGCACCCTTTTATCATCGCATGTATCCGCAAGAAAGACTGTCAAAACGTGTGTACAAATGAGTTAATGAGACCTTCATACTTTTGTCAAACAATGTACACAGCTATTGCACTGAATCCATGAGTACATTTGATGTGCTAGTTCTATCATCACCCCTCCTTTGCAGACGTTGGGTTGGGGCATACGTAGGCTCTAACCCAAAGGCCTCAAGGTAAAGCTACAATACATTTGGTGACTTTGACAGTTCATGCTCTTCCATCCACTTTGCATCCATAAGTGGATACTTCTCGAACTTTACCACATAGCATCTTGCAACCTGTCCCTTAACTTTTACATGTGCAAGAGGCTCTTGCCTCTGCAAACGAGCATAATTCCACAACAGTATCGCGTACTACCCACGACCAAGTAAGCTCAAATTTCAAGATGATTTACCAATGCATCAAAGAATCCAAGCAATTGCCTCAGAGAATCGACGAGCAGCGTGCCACCTGGCAAATCCACATCACTCCCGCAGGAGATCTAGTGGCCAATCTACCACCGTAAGACCTCTCGCTATCTCATCTTGGTTCATACTTGCAAACCCTAAAAACGAAGCAGAAAATCAGCCCTAATTTGACCACTTTTTGGCAGGGCAAACGCTGAAAAGGTAATGTAGGAACATGCGGAATTTCCTGTGTAACCTGTGAAGAGGGACCCTCTTCCATAATGCCCTTCCCTTTGTCGGCCATAGTGGAATCCCGCGTTCCTGTACTCTGTGTCTTCACCACAAATCAACCGAGGCTCACTTTACTTTAAGCTTTAACACACAAAGAAACCTTGCAGAAGGAACCTGTAACGGGAATTAACACTTCAAAGCACACACCAAACAAGTTCTCCAACAAAATTGAAACATAAAAAGCAATCTTGTCATCAATCGAGCTCGAAAAGACGACTGGCTTTCCATCCTGAAACTTGCACCAAAATTTGGGTTAGATTTCTTCCATAAATTTGTAGCCGACCACAGCATGGTCCATAAGCTCTTGAATAGTCGAAACAAGCCTTGACAGACAATGTTCCTGTGGCGGTGATGGTAGTCCCAAGATATACAATCACACTGGATCTCCAAGATTATCAGCTCGAGAAGAGACACCTATTGTGAGATGTCCAAAAATTTGAAATTGTAATCTGCTAGGGTTTTCGTGGCAAGCATTTCAAAATACCCCACTCTACCAGAAGCTACACTTTGAAGAAAGATGTCTGAAGGCATATAACTTCGGGCAAAAAAAATATTCTTGAAAGCTTGTCAAATCCTTGGCGTGTGCGGCTTCGTAGCTATGGATATCCACCACTGTATGACATTGCCTCTGAAAAAAGAACGATGATTCGAAAAAAATAATAATAATAATTGTCTTCCGTTGCAAACGATCTTTATGGCTTATGCCCCGTAAGACAAAGCAATGAAGACAGGAGCGCGCCCGATGCGCGTTGAAGTAAGGGTAGGAGTGGCTAAAAAGTCCGGGGTCGGGACACGAAGATTCTATAGTAGACTTTCCAGTAAACTGCCACCTTGCTCTGTCTGCCCTTTGATAGGACCGGTATGCTTTCAAAAAAGCACACACCTAAAGCTTTGATACCACCGTAACGGGGACGGGGCACCACGTGACAACGGAAATGTCGCGTCACACATCCACCCCTATGTGTCCGTGGACAAGCTACAGCATGATCAGGGTTCAGTCAGTCCAATCAATCTAGATTAGAAGTGATCTGGCACTTTGGTGAGTCTATTCGTAGACTGTGCATGCCTAGTCACTTAGTGTAGATGCATATCCTCTGGTTGCACACAGCATGATCATCAATATTCCCATCAGAATCCATTAGAGTCAGTTAGGGGATTTTTCCAGTGCATTTAGCCTATTTTTCCTATTTTTGACATTTTTCACTTATTATTTTTAAGTGACTTTCCAACAAAAGTAGGTAGGGCAATTTTGCTAAGTTTGTATATAAGCAAACCAAAGCTAGCACTCTTGGACAGATGAGCAAGGAGCACAACAGGCCCCAGGCAACAGGTACTCTCTCTCTCTCAGCAAGAACCCCTCAGCACCCACAAGCGCCTGGCATTTTTGGTTCATACCCTCATCGCCAGCATACCCTAGACCTAGCGTTTTCCACTAACGCCACCAAGGCTGCCCATCCAACGTTTTTCAGCTTTGAACATAGCAGGTGTACCAACGTTTTTGTAACAGACTTGGACACTCCAAGTCAAGAATCAACCGCGACAACACCAAATAACCACTTCAAAACAATTCATAGATCACAATAGATTTGCACTGGCCTGGCAGGGGTTCCGTGCCTAGAGATATTGGCCCCAAAGACTGGCGCCCCTTTCGGTATTTCTGTTTATATTAATCAGATCAAAGTACAAGAGTGTGGCTAGGGTTTCACTCTCAGACTCTGCGTCCAAATGCTATGAGAAGTGAAGCCCTCTCCACGTATTTAAAGGTACAAGGGATGCCAAAAGCAGAGCCCCAAAAGCTTTTCAAAATAGAAAGCATCAGTTCTTTCTCTCTCTCTCTTCTCTTAGAGAGTATCTTTTTTTTTTTTAAAGCAAGTTCTCTCTCTCTCATGGCGTGGAGCCCAAAAAGCAACGCCCAAAAGCTATCAGCGCAATTTGCGGCACAAATTCCGGCGTGATTTCCGGAAATCCGTACTGCCCTGCCACGTGGCACCTCCGGCAGAAATTAGGGTTTGTTGACAGAAATTAGGGTTTCAGCCAGAATTTAGGGTTTGCTGCAAATTAGGGTTTCTAGCAGTTTTTAGGGTTTACAGGGATTTTAGGGTTTCAGCTTCCCGTAGCCACGTCATCACTTTGTGACATACCCCACTCTTGAAAGCATTGTAATCGACCGCGATTACACCTGCAAAACCGACAAAAGCCATAAACCGTCTTAGCAGACACTGACTGTTAGTACCTACGTACTAGGAACACACATCTAGCACATGTACCAAAACAACAGTCACATCACACGACATCACATGACATTCAACATTTATTCGGATCTTAGACCATGATTTATCGGCAATGTAGTTAGCAATCACATCTAGGTCCAATCGGGACCTCATCGATGTCCGATTGACTAACCCCTATTGCAACCATGTCTATTCGAGATCAATCAGACCAAAATGCTGCAGTCATTTCGGCTATCAGTTCGTGCACTCAAAAGAAGTGAAGAAACAAATCAATATCATTATCAGGAACTCCATTTCATAAAGTCATACAGCAGAATACTGTCAGCTCTTAGTATTCCTGAAGCTCAAAGAGACATCAGTGACTCTAGTATCTAAATCAAGGCATCTGTTGACAAAGGAGTGGAGTGACTCCCCTCTTGTGCATCCCGCTGCACCAGATCTCTGGCCAAGCTGAATTCTGGGTTCCATTTGGAGTAGACTATGCTAAACCAAAAGCATCGAGGTAAAGTTTCACAATCTGAGTATCTGCTAGGCTGTTAGGTGCAGCGGAATGAATGTTGTAGTTTCTCACGATTAGTGATCTTTATTGCTCAAGGTTCCTTTTAGTTCGTTGGGAAGGAGAGAGCCTTCCGTCTTGTAGAGTGTTGTGATCACGAACAAAGTGAGTGGATATTGTGCGTGCAAGTGAATGAGACTGAGAGAAGGAGAGAGAAGAGATACGACACCCGAGAGGTTGTAAAACCCTCCTCCAAAGGCCCCACTCTCGTCGGCGAGAGTGGTCTATTCTTTGATTGCACAAAGGTGTACAATGCGTATGCAATGGACTATGCAACTTGGTCTATGCCGATGACGACGACGGTGACGATGACGATGACGATGACGACGACGATGGCCGAAATCTGAGATCTTCTAATCGCTGAATTTCGGGACTGTTTCGATGTCACGAGGACGTGGCAGTTATTAACCATGTCATAGAGATGTGGCAACTGCTAACCTTGGTTGTTGGTTTCTTTCCAATGGGGTTTATTTTACTTGTTTAAGACCCTCTTTTTGAAGTAGCAAACGGTCGGACATTGTATGGCCAATGTGAACGGTAGATTCACCCGCAGACGGGAAGTGGTCGGCACTGGAATTCGTATGGTAAGAGGATGTCTAGGCTCAAAGCAAGATCATATAGGTCCCCCCGTCGCACTTAGCAAGTTGGTGGATACTAGGAAGTGAACTCAATTAAGGCGTAAAGTCAAGGTGGGACTACCAACAAAAAGTATCCGACAGTTGGGCCACATTGCACCTTTGGATGCGGCTCCAATGAGGATAGATGGTCAGAAGACCAATGGGAACCCAACGGAAGCATCTCCTAAAATTTAGGAAACTGCTATTTTGGGCCGGGAAATGTGTTCGCGTCATTACCTCCGGTATGACTAGGGGAACATTTTATAACTCTGCCGTGAAGTCAACTGGGCAACCGGTCAGGATATTTTTAAGCGGCGAGCCCGAAACGGAAAAATGCTTGTAAATGCGCCAAGTGTCAACTTTTCATGCACTTTCCTCTTGCAAAAGAATTGGCGCTGAATTTAGAGAAGGGAGAGGCTTCATTTGCAACCTGTCACAGGTTGAGAGCTATGGAGTGCTTCCTTTCCCTCTCATGTACAGTGTGGTGCTAAGAGTGATGCCCTGCACACTACACACTGCTCTCTCTCTCCCCTACCTGCAGTTATGTGATGCCCCACAAGAGGGCTCCTCATTTGACTGATGTACAGTTGTGTGGGTTCATGCTTTTGTGCTGAGGCAAGAGCCTCCTTGAGCAGGAACAGGGGTAGCTAGTTGCTGCTCCAAAGCAGGCACTGGTGAGGGTCATAACCTCCCCGTACAGGTGCAAAATCAGCGCTGTGTATGCGCTGTAAATTCACTGTTTTTCAGCCGTACGGACGCCAGGACCATTGGGAATCGTGCCCCACTGGCAGAGGACAGTTAGGGGACTGTTTGGGGCTGAAAACAGGGCAAAAACCAGTAAATACAGCGTGCTGAATTTACTGTTTTTGGACAGGAATCAGAGGGTATACGACAGTGCAAGCGAGTTCCAGCAGGGGAATTGGTTTCGCGCAAGTTTTGGGGCTGTTATGCTACCGAAATTTGGCCAAATCAAATGGTATCTAGGTGGATACACGTGAAGGATTCCCAAGACCTTACCTTGTAATTTACCCTCCTAAAGAATAAAGAAATACCGAAAGGGGCGCCAATTTTGGGGCCTACAGGTTGTCGGTGTCTGCTCGGAGCATTCTAGCTTCCGAGCCGTGTGTGTATTCAAGTGTTAACTCCCGTCGCAGGTTCTCTTTGCAAAGTGCTCTGTGTATGTGTTTAAAGTAAAGAATTTCGGGTGAAAGCCAACACCTACCGCCTTGCGGGCCGGTTTCATGGTTCCATTGCCGGGACATCAATCACTTTTTCCTCAAAGAGTGAGCCTGGATTGTTGAGGGTAAAGACACAAAGTGCAAGAACGCGGGGATTACACTATGGCCGACAAGGGGAAGGGAATTATGGAAGAGGGTTCCTCTCCAAAGGACAGGCAGGAGATTCCTATGGTTTTTGAGATTGGCGAGAGCTCACGGCCACGTCAGTCTGTACCTACTGTCAACGTGGATGTCCCTCCAGTAGTACAGGGCTTTATGACAGGGCAACTTGAGAATGATGCGTTTAAAACTCAGTTAGTTGCCGCGGTGAATGTCTTTTCGCAGCTGGTGTAGAATCCGAGGTTTATGGAATTCTTGCAAGCGCCATCAGTGCAACAGCAAAATAGGCAACCTACGCCGCGTACGGAGCTTGTTGAAGCTCAAGCCCAGGTACTTCATGTGGCGCAGGAGGAAAGGGAACACTCGCATGTTGCGGAGTCGGGGGCTCCAAAGCAGGTTCCTCCCGTGCTTGAACAGGTGGCTAGAACGCCTATTCCACAGGTTATGCCAGTTCAGCCCGCCACCTTTCAGAGCCAGCATGCTGTCTTGAATGGACAGGGAGCTGGATACCAGGCTATGCACTCAGTTTTTCCACCACCCACGGTACATCCTGGGTATTTCGGGGGTGGATCAGTGTTCCAAAGTATGGCTGGTTATGCGCCTGGAAGTCAGCCGTACATGCCAGGAACAGTGTTCGGGGGTATGCAAGGCATCATGCCAAACCCCATGTATGGTACTATCGGCATGCAGCAAGGTTTCCACGGCAACCAGGGCCAGTTTGGGGTGCCACAGGGTCATTTTGGCATGGCTGGTTTTTTTGGACAGCAGCCAGATATCGCACCTCCGACGCAAATTGTGAATGGTCAACACGTGCCGATCATGCCTAGTACAGTGCCCATGTTGCAGACCATTCCGTATGACAATTTGGGGGTACTAGAGAAGCCGAAGGCTTACAAAGAAGGTGGTGCAGCAGTAAAGTTCATTACCTTCAATGGTTTCGAGGACAAGACAAAGGCACTCACTTTCCTCCAGCAGTTTGATACAGCTTATGCGGGAGGGAATTTTACAGAGGCCTCGAAGGTCAGGAAAGCTGCCACTTTCTTAAAGGACAATGCGCTTACATGGTGGACGACATTGTTAATGCAAGGACAGGCACCGCCACTTGGGTTTACTTCAAGCAAATGTTTGCATCTGCTTGGCTATCAAATGAATTTGAAGCCGATATCCTGACAGATTGGCACCAGCTTACTTCAGCTTCGTGCAAGAGCTTGCTGGAGTACAATAGGAGGTTTTGTAAAGCGTTACTCTCAGTGACCTCCTACAGATTTGTGCCACTGACAGAGCAGATAGAGAAGTATTGTTGTGGGCTGCCTAAAGGGCTTCGTGATTACTGTACAAAGAACAGAGTGGCTACCCTTACTCAGCTCATGGAAGTTGCGAACACTGGTCTTGCCCTGTTGAAAGGAGAGGACAGTGGATTTCCGAGCAGTGATAAAGGAGGGCAGCAAAAGAAAAATTCAGCGAAGAAGCCCTTTGTGAAAACGGCTCCTGATGCGTCACAGGGGTCAGAACAGGCCACCAAAGACAAGGATTCAGCTGGGACTTCTGGAGCGCAGGCAAAGAAACAGAAAAGGAAGCCTTTTGTGCGCAAGTCGCTCGAGGAAAAGAAGGTCCTAATGGCTGAGAACAAATGCTTTATATGCGAGCAGCCTGGTCATATTTCTATAAATTGTCCACAAAGGAAAAGGCCAGCTGACTAAGAGGATAAAGAAGACCAAAAAGGCAAGAAGCCTAAACCCACGGCAGGTTTAGTGCCAGACATGGTGGGTGACAGGCCCAGCACAGATGCCAGTGAGTTATGCAGGGCATGGGGTAAAGTTAGGGATCAGACGGCACTCATCTTCTTTGATCCAGGTGCCAAAGCCAACTTTATCTCACCAGAGTTAGCTATGAAGCTCGGCATCAAAGCTGAAGAGATGGGGTACACAGCAGAGGCAAGGTTGGCATGTCCTGGCCACTCAGAGTGTGTTACTCCCATCATTGGAAAACTGCGTCTGCATATTCAGTCGTATGTGGACACTGAAGAGTTTTACATCATGCCGCTGGAAGGTTGTGACGCCTTGTTGGGGATCCCGTGGATGTTCCGAGTGCATGGAGTCTTGGATGCCTACAACAAAAAGATCACTGTACAGCATAGGGGCAAAACTCACATCTTGGATGTAAAGCTTAAAGGAGAGTCGGTCCCTATTGTATCTGCTTCTGCTATCACTTCTGTAATAAAGAATCATGTTTCTGTGTACTTGATTTTTGCACGTGATGTCTCAGATAGGGATCAGTCAAATTTATCTGTGTTAGATAAAGAAAGGTCAGCATTTTTGCAAGAGTTTAGTGACTGTTTTTCTGATTCATTACCGTCGCAATTGCCGCCAGAGAGATGAGGACCATCGGATAGATTTGGTGCCATGGTGTAGCCCACCAAATAGACCTCCCTACAGGGTTAGTGCGGCGCAACAGAAAGAGATTATGGGCCAGGTTGAGGAGTTATTAGAGAAGGGGCTGATTCAGCCTAGTTCTTCACCCTTTTGCTCCCCAGTGCTCCTAGTGCAGAAGAAGGATGGCTCATGGCGCATGTGTATTGATTACCGTGCGTTGAATAAGAATACCATCAAGAATAGGTTCCCTATTCCTCGCATTGATGATATTCTCGATCGTTTAGAGGGTGCTGCAATTTTCAGCAAGATAGACCTGAAGAGTGGGTACCATCAGATTCGTATAAGCCCAGAGGATGTGAACAAGACTGCGTTTAGAACGACATTTGGTCTTTATGAGTTTCTAGTGATGCCGTTTGGGCTAACAAATGCTCCTGCCACGTTCAACAGAATGATGGACCGGATTTTCCGCTCGCATCAACAGTTTGTTGGAACATTCTTCGATGACATGATTGTGTATTCGAAGAATGAAGAGGAGCATAGGCGTCACTTGACCATTGTGTTCGAAGAGCTGCGCAGTCACAGGTTACTTGTCAATCCTAAGAAAAGTGAATTCTTCCTTGAAGAGATCCACTTTCTAGGCCACATAGTCTCAAAGGATGGTGTTAGAATGGATCCCGCAAAGGTCGAAGCTATCAAGACATGGCCAGACTTGAAGACTGTGCACGATGTCAGAAGCTTCTTGGGATTGTGTTCCTACTATAGAAGGTTTATCAGAAATTTTGCAGAGATAGCATCGCCTCTTCACGCATTGCAAAAGAAAGAGGTCACTTTCAGATGGACCCAAAAAGAGATTTCAGCTTTTAGTCTCTTAAAGGAAAAGTTGACTTCAGATCCAGTTATTGTTTTGCCAGATCTCAGGAAGTCATTTGTGGTCCATTGTGACGCGTGTGGAAGTAGCATCGGAGCAGTGCTAATGCAAGATGGACGGGTAGTAGCTTATGAAAGCCGAATTTTGCAAGGGCCAGAGAGGACTATGCAAGTCTATGAGAAAGAGCTCTTGGCCGTGATTCATGTGCTTTCTAGTTGGAAGCACTACCTCTTAGGTGCTGATTTTGTTGTCCAAACAGATCATCAGACCTTGCGATACTTCTTGACACAGTCAAAGTTATCCGAAAAACATATGCGATGGGCAAACATTCTTTCCATGTTTCACTTCCAGATTATGCATGTGGAAGACAAGAAGAATGTTGTGGCTGATGCGTTATCAAGAAAGCCACAAATTTCAGCTGTGTCAATTCCTTATCATCATGAGTTAGATGACATGAAGGAACAGTATACTGCTGATGAAGATTTTGCAAGGATCTTTGAACAGTTACAAGAGGGGCAACATCACGAGCACTACCTCCTCAGAGATGGTTTTATGATGATGCATGGCAGACTTTGTGTCACTAGGCCACTGCGACATAAGGTCATGGAAGAGAGTCATGTCCCACCGTATGCAGGGCATCGTGGCATTGATGCGACAGTTAAGGCGGTAGAGACATTCTTCTATTGGCCTACCTTGAGGAGAGATGTGGATGCCTTTGTGCGAGCATGCATAGTTTGCCAAAAGGTCAAGTTTGACAGGCAAAAGGCACCAGGGTTGTTACAACCACTCCCGATTCCGGATAAGCCATGGGAAAGCATTGCTATGGACTTTATCTTTGATCTTCCAAGGACGCCAACAGGGAATGATGGTATATGGACCATTATCTACAGGTTCAGCAAGCACGCCCATTTTATCCCTGTCAGGAAGAAGATAAAATCTGATCAGATGGCACGCTTGTTCATGTACAATGTGTTTAAGTACTATGGTATGCCACAATCGATTATCAGTGATCATGATCCTCGCATGACCAGTTTGTTCTGGAGAGGATTGTTTGAGAACATGGGTACTACGCTCAAGTTCTCGTCTTCGTTTCATCCACAAACTGATGGACAGTCAGAAGAGGCCAATTCTACTGTCTTAGATCTCCTGAAATGCTATGTGTCAGATAATAAGGGCAAGTGGGAACAGTATTTGCCTATGCTTGAGTATGCCTACAATAATACGGTGCATTCGTCTACTGGCAAAGCACCTTTTCAAATTGTTGAAGGCGGCAAAAAGGTTCCTCCCATTTTGCACACAAAGGACAAGATCTTTGAGGTGTCATAGAGATGTGGCAACTGCTAACCTTGGTTGTTGGTTTCTTTCCAATGGGGTTTATTTTACTTGTTTAAGACCCTCTTTTTGAAGTAGCAAACGGTCGGACATTGTATGGCCAATGTGAACGGTAGATTCACCCGCAGACGGGAAGTGGTCGGCACTGGAATTCGTATGGTAAGAGGATGTCTAGGCTCAAAGCAAGATCATATAGGTCCCCCCGTCGCACTTAGCAAGTTGGTGGATACTAGGAAGTGAACTCAATTAAGGCGTAAAGTCAAGGTGGGACTACCAACAAAAAGTATCCGACAGTTGGGCCACATTGCACCTTTGGATGCGGCTCCAATGAGGATAGATGGTCAGAAGACCAGTGGGAACCCAACGGAAGCATCTCCTAAAATTTAGGGAACTGCTATTTTGGGCCGGGAAATGTGTTCACGTCATTACCTCCGGTATGACTAGGGGAACATTTTATAACTCTGCCGTGAAGTCAACTGGGCAACCGGTCAGGATATTTTTAAGCGGCGAGCCCGAAACGGGAAAATGCTTGTAAATGCGCCAAGTGTCAACTTTTCATGCACTTTCCTCTTGCAAAAGAATTGGCGCTGAATTTAGAGAAGGGAGAGGCTTCATTTGCAACCTGTCACAGGTTAAGAGCTATGGAGTGCTTCCTTTCCCTCTCATGTACAGTGTGGTGCTAGGAGTGATGCCCTGCACACTACACACTGCTCTCTCTCTCCCCTACGTGTAGTTATGTGATGCCCCACAAGAGGGCTCCTCATTTGACTGATGTACAGTTGTGTGGGTTCATGCTTTTGTGCTGAGGCAAGAGCCTCCTTGAGCAGGAACAGGGGTAGCTAGCTGCTGCTCCAAAGCAGGCACTGGTGAGGGTCATAACCTCACCGTACAGGTGCAAAATCAGCGCTGTGTATGCGCTGTAAATTCACTGTTTTTCAGCCGTACGGACGCCAGGACCATTGGGAATCGTGCCCCACTGGCAGAGGACAGTTAGGGGACTGTTTGGGGCTGAAAACAGGGCAAAAACCAGTAAATACAGCGTGCTGAATTTACTGTTTTTGGACAGGAATCAGAGGGTATACGACAGTGCAAGCGAGTTCCAGCAGGGGAATTGGTTTCGCCCAAGTTTTGGGGCTGTTATGCTGCCGAAATTTGGCCTAATCAAATGGTATCTAGGTGGATACACGTGAAGGATTCCCAGGACCTTACCTTGTAATTTACCCTCCTAAAGAATAAAGAAATACCGAAAGGGGCGCCAATTTTGGGGCCTACAAGTTGTCGGCGTCTGCTCGGAGCATTCTAGCTTCCGAGCCGTGTGTGTATTCAAGTGTTAACTCCCGTCGCAGGTTCTCTTTGCAAAGTGCTCTGTGTGTGTGTTTAAAAAAAAGAATTTCGGGTGAAAGCCAACGCCTACCGCCCTACGGGCCGGTTTCAGTTTCGGTGGCTGAAAATGACTGTTTTGGCTGCGTTTTCTTGGCTGAAAAATGAGGTTTCTTAGGGCTGAAAACTGATGGTCTTTACGGGCTGAATCTGCTACACTTTAGGTGAATGATGCCGGTCTTAATTTGCTGCTGAAATCCAAAAGCGCCAGGGGCTGAAAATGGTTCTTCTGTCGCCGGGGTTCTGCAAATGCAAAAACGCTAGGCTGATCTGCTGTGTCGTAATGACGTCGGGGCTGATCTGCTGTGCACAATGCTGCAAAAACGCTAGGTCTTCTGTGGAGAAAACGCCAGAGTAGTCGGGGGGGTTGGTCTTGCTGAGAAGTTGCCTGTTGAGCAAGGTGCTCCTGCTGCCTCTTCTGCCTGAGAGTGCTAACTTGGGGTTCCTTATATATTAACTTAGCAAAATTGCCCTACCTACTTTTGTTGGAAAGTCACTTAAAAATAATAAGTGAAAATACCAATAAATAGGAAAATAGGCTAAATGCACTGGAAAATTTCCCTAACTGATGCTAATGGATTCTGATGGGAATTCCGATGATCATGTTGTGTGCAACCGGAGGATATGCATCTATGCTAAGTGACTGGGCATGCATGGTCTACGAATAGACTCACAAAAGTGCCAGATCACTGCTAATCTAGACTTGACAAAACTGACTGAACCCAGCTGTGGTGTAGCTTGTCCACGGACACATAGGGTTGGGATGTGTCACGTGACATCCCCTCCTTTTCAAAGTGAGGTACTAGTACCGAAGTGTATGGCGTCGAGGGAGATCGCCAACAGCATCCGGAATCCTGGAAGGGACTCTTCGCCGGCCCACTCTGATGTGTGGGTCGTGCGGTACTTGAACTTCATAAAGGTCTGCAACGCTTGCTTCTTTGGGCCGCGCCGAAAGCGACACAAAGTCTTCTGAATCTCCTTTCTTGCTTCAACTTCGTCTAGAGTCCTGCTTCTTTCGTCTTCAAGAATCTCCATGGCTGAAAATTCCTGAAACCATCTCCAACACAAAACCATGAACATACCCATTCCATGTAAAGTAAAGACTGTGTATGCAATGTAGATGAACATAGAGACGGAGTGACAACCCGTTCATCAAACTCATGCAAACAATGCGATCGCATCTTTTCTATTTGATCGAAATCAATCAACTGTGGCAAATCACAATGGAAATGCCCATGCTTGGTGCTCATACTATCATGTGATCTTTCGGAAACTGTGTCATGCCAAGGAAGAGACATAGAATGCGACTTCCTTACATACAAACTTTTCAACTTGTCATGAACAATCCGCATACATTTGTGCGCATCCATGAGAGAAACGTGCTCAACATACAGTATGGCATGCCTAGGAAAATGGATCACATAACAATGCTGACTAAAATACAGGAAACCTTCACGAATGAAACACTCGAACAATGCGTGCGTACCAATTATGTGAACACATAATACTTTCTGTGATGGTTCTTTGGACCAAGGCTGGAGAGCCAAGATCGCTTCTTCTTGAATGATCAAATCATCTTGTGGGGGTTCTTCGGACCTCGACTCGAAAGCCAAGATCGAATCTTCGTGATTGATCGAATCTACAACGAGGTTAGCTTCGCTAGGAAAAGCATCCACTAACACATCATCCTTGTGAACAATCACATCATCTTCATGCAACTCATCATGCTTGTGAGAAATCACATCTTGATCATGCAAATCATCATGCTTGTCATTGTCATCCAAATCATTATGCAAATCATTGGCACCCAAATCATCATGCTTATCATTGTGCTTCAAATCATCATGCAAATCATTATCATTCAAATCATCATCATGCTTCACACAATCATGCAAATCCTGTGTGTCATGCTTTGGAGAAAAAGAAACGGAGAGAGTCTCCTTTTCCCGAATCTCTTGCATCGGTGCCTGAACTTGAGAAAAGAGTTGCAACAAGGCGGCTTTCCTTTCTTTGTACTCATGCTTTATGGCTGTCATTCTTTCTTCGTGCTCACGCTCTCTTTCTGCTTTTCTTTCTGCATTTCTTGCTTCTCGTTCTAACTTCTGTTTCAGAAAAAATTGCTACAAAGCTTCCATAGGAGTTAGTGCAATCTTTGTCGTAGATGAGCAAGGGGGATGGTCGGAAAAACCTCCTGGTGGGGAAAATTCTTCTTCACCTCTCTCATGCTCATCACCTCCAAGCGAAGTATCCATTCTGCTTCGAGTGATGATCATCCTGCAATCGTGGGTTCTTGTGGGTTCTTGGGTTCTTGGGTTCTTCGGTTCTTAAGTCCACGAGGAACGAGGAACTTGGGTTCTTGGGGGTCTTGAATTCTTAAGTTCACGAGGAACTTGAGTTCTTGAGGTTCTTGAGTCTTGAGGGTCTTGGGTTCTTAAGTTCACGAGGAACTTGAGTTTTTGAGATTCTTGAGACTTGAGGGTCTTGGGTTTCTTGAGGTTTTCTTTCACTTCCAAATCGCGTTGGAGAAGAATCTTCTCTTCACCCAAGTTCTACCCTTTTCTGCGGGCGCACCCCTTGGCGGCCTTGCGCTCACACCAAGGTTACTTTTTCCCACCTCACATCGATTGGCCGGCCGCTAAGTGCACGGTCCGCTCTCAATGAGTGAAAAGAGACACAAGGGGAGGCTGGACAAGCCCTTCTTTCTTTGGATTCCTGTCACTCTTCAACAAAACACGATTAGGAATCGCCACGCCCAAGTAAACTTGGGTTCGTGCGATCACAACAAGCAAAAAAATTCTTGTGGTTCTTGTGGTTCTTTCCTTGAGTAATGCAGAACACTCCCAAAGCTCTGATACCAATGTTAGGTGCAGCGGAATGAATGTTGTATTTTCTCAAGATTAGTGATCTTTATTGCTCAAGGTTCCTTTTCGTTCGTAGGGAAGGAGAGAGCCTTCCGTCTTGTAGAGTGCTGTGATCACGAACAAAGTGAGTGGATATTGTGCGTGCAAGTGAATGAGACTGAGAGAAGGAGAGAGAAGAGATACGACACCCAAGAGGTTGTAAAACCCTCCTCCAAAGGCCCCACTCTCGTCGGCGAGAGTGGTCTATTCTTTGATTGCACAAAGGTGTACAATGTGTATGCAATCGACTATGCAACGTGGTCTATGCCGATGACGACGACGGTGACGATGAAGACGACGACGACGATGGCTGAAATCTGAGATCTTCTAATCGCTGAATTTCGAGACTGTTTCGGTGGCTGAAAATGACTGTTTTGGCTGCGTTTTCTTGGCTGAAAAATGAGGTTTCTTAGGGCTGAAAACTGATGGTCTTTACGGGCTGAATCTGCTACACTTTAGGTGAATGATGCCGGTCTTAATTTGTTGTTGAAATCCAAAAACGCCAGGGGCTGAAAATGGTCCTTCTGTCGCCGGGGTTCTGCAAATGCAAAAATGCTAGGCTGATCTGTTGTGTCGTGATGACGCCGGAGCTGATCTGCTGTACACAAATCGCCAAGGCTGATCTGATGCAAAAACTCTAGGTCTTCTGTGGAGAAAACGCCAGAGTAGTCGCGGGGGTTGGTCTTGCTGAGAAGTTGCCTGTTGAGTAAGGTGCTCCTGCTGCCTCTTCAGCCAGAAAGTGCTAACTTGGGGTTGCTTATATATTAACTTAGCAAAATTGCCCTACCTACTTTTGTTGGAAAGTCACTTAAAAATAATAAGTGAAAATACCAATAAATAGGAAAATAGGCTAAATGCACTGGAAAATTTCCCTAACTGATGCTAATGGATTCTGATGGGAATTCCGATGATCATGCTGTGTGCAACCGGAGGATATGCATCTATGCTAAGTGACTGGGCATGCATGGTCTACGAATAGACTCACAAAAGTGCCAGATCACTGCTAATCTAGACTTGACTGAACTGACTGAACCCTGCTGTGGTGTAGCTTGTCCATGGACACATAGGGTTGGGATGTGTCACGTGACATAGGCCCTCCTCCTCCATCCACTTCGCATCAAGTGCAGGATAATTCTTGAACTTAACCAAGAACCGCCTTCGGACTTTACCCTTAGTCTTCGTATCCTTATGTGCCAAAATCTGTTCAGGAACAAGGATCTCCTCGTTTTCGTCCACCTCGGGTTGCTCATCAGGCTCCCCATCCTCATGCATATCACCTTTAAAAGGTTTCAAGAGACTCACATGGAAAGCATTGTGAATCCTCCAAGTATCTGGCAGTTTCAATCGGAAGGAGACATCATTTATCTTTTTAGTAATCTCTGAGGGCCGTAGTATCATATACTAAGCATTGGAAAAAGCCCCTCCTTTCCCTTTTTCTTTCGTAGGCGTGCCTTCTCAAAACGTAAGAGCACCCAATCATCCTCCTTCAATTTCATGTCGCGCCGATGGCGATCCGCTGCCTTCTTCTGTCGTTCTTGAGACTTCTGCAAAGTCTCGCGAATCTTGGCGAAAGCCGTATCCAGATCTCGCGTATATTCATCCGCTTCAAAGATCTTATCTTTCGTGCTCAAGAACGGTGGAACCTTCGCAGCACCTTCAACAATCTCAAATGGCGCCTTCCCCGTCGACGAGTGTATCGTGTTATTGTAGGCAAATTCCACCAAAGGTAAATATCTTTCCCATTGAGTCTTCTGATCTGACATATAAGACTTCAATAAATCTAGAACCACTGAATTGGCAATCCCTGATTGCCCGTCAATCTGCGGGTGGAACAATGACGAGAACTGCAACCGCGTGCCAATGTTCTCCCAAATTGCCTTCCAAAACAAGCTCGTAAATCTGGGGTCTCTGTCGGAGACAATCGTCTCAGGCATGCCATATAATCTAAAAATCTAGGCCACAAACAGTCTCGCTAAATGATCCAGCTTGACTGTTTTCTTCACTGGAATGAAATGAGCCTGTTTG
The DNA here is from genome assembly GCF_014529385.1 of Adiantum capillus-veneris. Classification (NCBI taxonomy): domain Eukaryota; kingdom Viridiplantae; phylum Streptophyta; class Polypodiopsida; order Polypodiales; family Pteridaceae; genus Adiantum; species Adiantum capillus-veneris. The sequence continues at coordinate 129,889,834 of NC_140935.1, forward strand.
TTAAATCTGTCAATAACAGTCCAGATACCATCATGACCACTCTGTGTTCTCAGAAGATCAAAAATGAAATCCATCGCTATACTTTCTCAGGGGCGGGTGGGTATAGGTAAAGGCTGTAACAATCCCTGTGCCTTATGTCTGTCAAACTTGACCTTCTAGCATACCAAGCAACTGCGCACAAACTCTTCCACATCTTTCTTGAGTCTCGGCCAAAAGAAATATCTCTCTACCCCTTTCATGGTGGTAGCAATGCCGCGGTGACCCGTAAAAGGTGGACAGTGGCATTCAGTCATAACCTTTTCCCTCAACGGCTGTGTAACACACAACATAGTCTTTTTTATCAAGTAGCCTTTCCGAAGGGAGTATCCAGCTACTGTCTCCCCATCCCGTATCCGTGTGAAAATATCTGCAAAATCTGTATCTGTGGCATACTGATCGACCATATCCTCGAAGCTCCTATGATGTATCGTGGAAATAGCCAGAACCAACGGTTTCCGAGACAAAGCATCTGCCACCACATTCTTCTGTCCCTGCACATGGACAATCTGGAAGTGGAACTGTGACAAGATGTTCGCCCACCGCATCTGCTTTTCCGAAAGCTGCTTCTGTGACAAGAAGTAGCGCAAACTCTGATGGTCTGTAAAGACAGTAAAATCCGCTCCGAGTAGCTAATGCCGCCACTAAGTAAGAGCATGGATAACCGCCAAAAGCTCTTTCTCATAAATCTGTGTTGTCATCTCCGGCCTAGAGAACAAACGGTTCTCGTAAGCTATGACATGGCATTCTTGCATCAAGACCGCACCCAGACTACGACCACAAGCATCACAATATACTTCAAATAAATTCTGCAAGTCCGGCAAAGTCAAAATAGGTCCCGTAGTCAATTTCTCTCTCAATGTCTGAAAGGCAGTCACCTCTGTGGGTCCCCACGAGAAAGGTACTCCTTTCTGTGTCAAGATATACAAAGGGGAAGCAACCTCTGCAAACTTTCGTATGAGCCGCCTGTGGTACGAACACAGTCCCAAGAAGCTTTTAACTTCATGGACATTCCTCAAGTCGGGCCAATCACGGATAGTCTCTATCTTGGCCGGATCCATTTGCACTCCTGCTGCTGACACAATGTGTCCCAAAAAGTATATCTCTGGTACGAAAAATTCACTTTTCTTTGCATTAATCACTAACTTGTGATCTCGTAATGCCTGAAAGACCTGAAGCAGATAATCTCTGTGTTTTGCCTCATTCTTGGAGAAAACAATGATGTCGTCAAAGAAAGTGCCAACAAATAGCCTGTACTCTCGAAAAATCCTGTCCATCATCCGGTAAAATGTCGCAGGAGCATTGGTTAAGCCAAAAGGCATCACCAAAAACTCAAATAACCCAAAAGTTGTCTTGTAGACGTCTCCCGGCGCTATCCTGATCTGATGATATCCACTCTTCAAGTCAATCCTGCTAAAGCACGAGGATCCCTGTAACCTATCGAGTATATCATCGATCCTAGGAATCGAAAATCTGTTCTTGATGGTGATTTTGTTGAGAGCTCTATAATCGATGCACATTCTCCAAGATCCGTCTTTCTTCAAAACCAACAACACTGGAGAACAATACGGTGAAGTACTAGGCTGGACAAGACCCTTTTCCAAGAGGTCTTTCACTTGGTTCATAATCTCTTCATTCTGTGCTCAGCTGACATGGACAGGTGTAATGGCTACATCCCTGCCGGGTGCCGCTAGAACTGCCTCTGCAAGTGGTCCCATCCGATCAGGAGTAATCTCGAGCCGCGCCGCCAATTCCGGTGAAATGAAGTTGGTCTTGGCTCCTCCATCAAAGAAAATCAGGGCCTCTTGATCTTTCACTTTGCCCCAAGCTCGGCAAAGTTCTATACTCTCATCCATGGTGTCGGAATCACTACCCACACAATCTAGAACGAATCCTATTTTCATCTTGCCTTTTCGTACACGGTCGTCGGCTGCTCTCGAACTCTCAGGCCTTTCGTCGTCCTTGTCATTTTGTTCTTTCTGTGCCTTTTTAGGGCACTTCGCGGAGATATGTCCAGTTTCCCCGCATCCAAAGCACTTCCCCTCCCTGATGAAGCGAGTCCGCTCCCGAGGAGTAAGCCTGGGTCGTGCATCCTTTTTCTCTTGGTTGCTCTTTCTTTTTCTACTTTCATTCCCAGAAGTCTGTCCGGTTCATTGTGTTGTGACCTCATCTCTGGGGTAGGTCAGACTGCCAGAGTGAATTGCAAAGCCCCGCTTCGCATGACTCATCAACTCGTGAATAGAAGCTGACTTCTGTTCCAAGCAGTGATCTCGGATCTCTGTAGGTAGACCCAAGGTAAAGCCACGATGCGGATTCCAACCATCCAGTCACAGAGAAGTTGACTTTCAGTAAGTATGATGGTAAGATGGATGCTACGATTATTCATTCTTGGTTGCATCAATTTAATGCTTATTTTGAGACAACTAAGAAGACAGGAAATAGCAAAGTTTAGACGGCAGCTATGTACCTTGCCGGTGATGCCATCAATTGGTACCACGCATGGCAAGAGGCACAGCTAGCCGTGCACCTAGAGGAAGCCAACAAATTCACACCCCTTTCCTTCAATTGGGCTGATTTCCAAGACAAGCTCAAGGCGCGGTTTATGCCACCTCAGTACCTCGCACGATTAAAGGACGATTGGCGCGCTCTCAAGCAAAATGGTATGCCGGTTATGTCTTTTTCTAATCGTGTTTTGCAGCTAGGTACCCAATTACGCACGTCGGATGACGAACGCAAAGAGGTATTCCTTTTTGGATTAGACGATTATATCAAATTTGATGTAGAAGTCTTCGACCCAATCGATCTCAACAAGGCGGTAGCGATTGCTCTCGCACAGGAGATGCAGCACAACAAGGGAAAGCCTAAGGAGAACAAGACTTCCACAAGTACCTCGCAGACTTCTCAGAACCCTCAGAATGGTAAGAACGGTAAGAATGGTAAGAATGGTAACTCTTCTAACCAATCTTCCAACAGTCTCTCAGAAAAGAATTCTTCAAATGAATGTAAGGGTAAGGCTAACACAATTTCTAAACCTAAGCTTACTCCAGATGAAAAGGTAGCACAAGGAATTGTACCAATGTAAGGTGCAACGGAATGAATGTTTGCAATTCAAAAAGCTGCCTTCACTAGAACATTTGTTGTTTCTCCTCTCTCAGGATGTGATATGATTTTGGGCATTCGATGGTTTCGTGATGCTAATCCTCTCATTGATTGGGAGGCTAACACTTTCACTCTCAATGCCAAAAGTGATTCTCCCATTGTCATTCATGGAGAGGACGTTGTTCATTCTCCATCTCTCATTGCTCATATGCAGGACAAGATTGAAAGGATTCATGAGAAGGAGACTCTCTCAGTCTCTTTTTCTCCAAAGCATGACACACAGGATTTGCATGATTGTGAGCAGCATGATGATTCATTGACAAAGACAAGCATGATGATTTGCATGATCAAGATGTGATTTCTCACAAGCATGATGAGTTGCAGGAAGAAGATGTGATTGTTCACTAGGATGAGGTGTTAGTTGATGCTTTTTCTAGCGAAGATAACCTCGTTGCAGATTCGATCAATCACGAAGGATCGATCTTGGCTCTCGAGCCTAGGTCCAAAGAACCCTCACAGGAAGTATTATGTGTTCGCATGATTGATACGCACGCATTGTTCGAATGTTTCATTCGTGATCGTTTCCTGTATTTTAGTCAGCATCATTATGTAATCCCTTTTCCTAGGCATGACATATTGTATGTTGAGCACGTTTCTCTCATGGATGAGCACGAATGTATGCAGATTTTTCATGAAAAGCTGAAAAGTATGTATGTAAGGAAGTCACATTCCATGTCTCTTCCTTGGCACGACACAGCTTCCGAACGAGCACATGAAAGTATGAGCACCAAGCGTGGGCATTTCCGTTGTGAATTGCCACAGTTGATTGCTCTAGATCATAAGAGAAAGCTTCGATCTCATTGTTTGCGTATATGTGGTGAACGGTTTAGCACTCCGTCTCTTTGTTCATCTACATTGCATGCACAGTCTTTGAGGAAGACAAGAGTTTTTCCACTCACTTTACATGGAATGGGTATGTTCATGGTTTTGTGTTGGAAATGGCTTCACGAATGTTTAGCCATGGAGATTCTTGAAGAAGAAAGAAGCACGACTCTAGACGAAGTTGAAGCATCAAAGGAGCCACAGAAGACTTTGTGTCGCTTTCGGTGCGGCCCAAAGAAGCAAGCGTTGCAGACCTTTATGAAGTTCAAGTACCGCACGGCCCACACATCAGAGTGGGCCGGCAAAGAGTCCCTTCCAGGATTCCGGATGCTATTGGCGATCTCCCTCGACGCCATACAGTTCGGTACCAGTACCTCACTTTGAAAAGGAGTGGATGTCATGTGACACATCCAACCCTATGTGTCCGTGGACAAGCTACAGCATGATCAGGGTTCAGTCAGTCCAATCAGTCTAGATTAGAAGTGATCTAGCACTTTTGTGAGGCTATTCGTAGACCGTGCATGCCCAATCACTTAGTGAAGATGCATATCCTCTGGTTGCACACAGCATGATCATCAATATTCCCATCAGAATCCATTAGAATCAGTTAGGGGATTTTTCCAGTGCATTTAGCCTATTTTTCCTATTTTTGACATTTTTCACTTATTATTTTTAAGTGACTTTCCAACAAAAGTAGGTCAGGCAATTTTGCTAAGTTTGTATATAAGCAAACCAAAGCTAGCACTCTTGGGCAGATGAGCAAGGAGCACAACAGGCCCAAGGCAACAGGTACTCCCTCTCTCGCAGCAAGAACCCCACAGCACCCACAAGCGCCTGGCGTTTTTGGTTCATACCCTCATCGCCAGCATTAGACCTAGCGTTTTCCACTAACGCCAGCAAGGCTGCCCATCCAGCATTTTTCAGCTTTGAACATAGCAGATGTACCAGCGTTTTTCAGCTTTAAAGGCATAGCAGATCAGGCTGCGATTTTCAGCATTCAAGACAGCAGCAGATTCAGCCCTAGATACTTGTAGAAGATCATCGTTTTAAGCCTCTCAAAACGCAGCCAAAACCAGCGTTTTCAGCAGCCCGAAACAGTCCCAGATTTTCAGCCATAGCGTTTTTATGGACAGCAGTTAGAAGATCACAGATTTCAGCCCTTAAGTCCCCGTCGTCGTCACCGTCATAGTCCCAAGTTGCATCAGTTTCCATGCATCGTCATTGTACCACTTTGTGCAATCAATAAGTAGACCACTCTCGCCGACGAGAGTGGGGCCTTCAGAGGAGGGTTTTACAACGTCTCTGGTGTCATATCTCTCTTCTCTCTTTCTCTCAATCTCATACACTTGCACGCACAATATCCACTCACTTTGTTCGTGATCATAGCATTCTCTCATTAAGAACGGAAGGCTCTACCTTCCATACGAACAAAAGGAACCTTGACCACAGTTCGGAGCACTCATCTTGAGCAAAGCGCAAACATTCATTCCGCTGCACCTTACAGGAAAAGAGCAGACTGAACAACTTTAAGCTCTTCAAAAAATACTGCATTGGAAGAGATGCACGACACACAGACGGGGAGTGATGGAGTTCGAACCCAAGAGAGAGCACTGGCCCCAAACATTGACACCCCTGTCGGTATTTCTTAATATTGCTTGAACTCAGTACAACACTGGTACTTGTGCTCTGCACCTTCCCCTGGAAAAGTGCCAGAGTATGAGCCCTCTGCACATATTTAAAGGCCCTTGGCCTATGAAAAGCTTCAATCTCAAAGGCATATGGTCCAAAAAGCACTAGCCCCAAAAAACTGCCAATGCAAATTTCGGAAATCCGTACAAGTGCCACGTGACACTGTCAACGCGAATTGTGGGACTGTCCATTCAGCCTGCCATTCCAACATGTCAACGCGTTTTGTGGGGATTCCGTACAGCAGCCATGTCATTGTCACAAACTACTGACGTGGCATAACCTACTCATAATAAGTTGTTCCCAACTTATGAGAGATTGCCGAGGAGACAAAGGGACAAAGAAAATTAACCTGCGTAAGTGCTGCTAGACCATAGGGCCTCACTCTGCAAGGCATATGGACGTAGAGTCTAAGAGTTGAGGACCCGCGGAAGTTGTACTTTGCCCAAAGTTTAATACGAAGAAATATTGAAAGGGGCGCCAATCTTTGGGGCCAATCTCTCTTGGCACAAAACTACGCAGGGCCGTGTCAACTCAATTTAATTGTGATTTGATTCAGTGAAGTGTTTGTGAATCTCTCTCTCGTGTTGCGACAGATTCCAGACTTGGGGTGTCCAAGTTTGTTCCATGGTACACACACACCTGCTAGGGCTGGCTGAAATGCTGACATGGTAGCAGAACCTCGGTGTGACACGTGGCAGGCTGACGTGGTCTCAGTACGAACATCCGCAAAATCCGGAATGCTGATGTTGCATGGGCTGTACGAAATTCCGCGTTTTACGGAGCTGTACGGCTGCTGTTTGACTACGCAATGTAAGGTTGAAAATTTACGCAAATTACGAGGCAGCTTTTGGGAACAAGTTGCTTACTTTGAATTGCTTTTGATTTACAACTTTTGGGGCTCTACTTTAGGCATCCCTTGTAACTCTTTATAAGTGTTGTTGGGCTCCCACTTCTCAGAGCATCTGGACGCAGAGTCTGAGAGTGAGACCCAACCACTTCGTGTACTTTGTGCAACAGATTAATACAAAAATAAATACCGAAAGGGGCGCCAATCTATGGGGCCAATATCTCTAGGCATGGAACTCCGTCGGGCCGTGTCGAATCAATTGTGAACTGTGGACTGTTTTGAAGTGCATTCCTGTCGTGTCGCGGTAGAATCTTGACTTGGAGTGTCCAAGTCTATTACAGTAGTATCAGAGCATGGCCGATTTCTCTTCTACCAGGAAATCCGATCCTTTTTACGCGACACTTATAGATTCAAACAGAGATCAGTCGACTTCCTCTACATCCGGAGATACGGGAAGAGATCCCGAAGAAGATTCACGCGAGGAGTACGGCCGGCCTCGGCCTACTTAGACGGAGCTTGAAGAGATGGAGCGTCAACGAATGATTGACGATGCAAAAAAGATGTTGTTAAATTTTGCGAAGGACTCGAAATTTGCAAAATTTATGAACCAGACCTCCTTCAACGAGGTGCATTCACAATGGCGGCAAACCATAGAACCACCCCTCAAACCGGCACTCAAGAAACCTCCTACTCCAAGGATGTTTACAGAGCAAGAATTAGAAGAGGTGGTTGATACACGGATTTCTCAGCTTTTTGACGCGCACAACAAAGCCAAAAAGCACGACAAAAAGCAGAAGAAAGGCACTCACTTCCCGGGTCATTTGGGTCGTCAGTCTACATTTGCCTCGGCAAGAAAGCAGAAGAAGTATATGTCGATTTGAAGGAGTACCCAGTTCTTCTTTTGACAGTTCTTCTAGCTCCTCTGACTCGAGCGAAGAAGACAGAAAAGGGAAAAAGCGAAGCAAAAAGCAAAGCTTTGGAAAGGGCAAGAAAAAGGCAAAGATATCTAAATCTCGCCCAGTTGTTGACAGTTCTACAGAGGACTCGTCTTCAGATAGTTCGAACTCTGATGACAACAGCTTTTATGCAAAGAAGAAGGATTTCTATAAAGCCAACCAGTATGACTTTCTGGAGGATAAAAGCAAGAAAGTCCGAGAGTTTAAAGAAGGTGGACAGTCAATTAAATTTGACACGTTTTCTGGATATCGAGATGCTTCGAAGGCTTTGGCCTTCATACAGCAGTTTGACATTGCTTTCTCAGAGCACTCCAAGATTCGGAGGGCGTTACTCAGAGCACTCCAAGATTCGGAGGGCTACCTCTTATTTCAAGGGAAATGCTCGAACTTGATGGTCCACGCTTCTATAGAACAAGACAGCGCCAGTTAAATGGCTGAAATTTAAAAGGCTTTTTATTTCTTCTTGGTTGACTTGGGAGTACGAACGCAACATACGAACTGCTTGGAACCATCTTCGGATGACCAAGAAGGATACATTGGACGCATATTGCGAGAGATTCTGGAGCTCTTTTCAACCCACCTCTTCATTTAAGAAGATCTCGTTCAAAGAACAAATTAAGCGGTTTACCTTGGGACTTCCTATAGAGATCCGAGATCACTACTTAGAGCAAAAGTCAGATTCCATTCAGGAACTAACGAGTCATGCGAAACAGGGTTTTGCCATTCATTCAGGCAGTTTGACCTACCCCACAGATGAAATCATGACGCAAAGAACCAAACAAACTTCGAACAATGAAAGTAGAAAGAGGAAGAGCAACCCAGAAAAGAAAGAAAAGATTGCACGACCCAAGCTCACTCTTCGAGAGAGAGCTCTCTACATCAAAGAGGGAAGTGCTTTGAATGCGGGAAACTGGGCATATCTCCAGAAAGTGCCCTAATAAGGCACCGAAAGAAAAGAACGACAAGGATGAAGACAGGCCTGAGGGTTCGAAAGCAGCTGAGGAACGTGGACGAAAAGGCAAGATGAAAGCAGGTTCCAGATTGCATGGGTACTGACCCAAGCACGATTGACAAGAGTACAGAACTTTGCCGAGCATGGGGCAAAGCGAAAGATCAAGAAGCCCTGATTTTCTTTGATGGAAGCGCCAAGGCCAACTTCATTTCACTTGAATTGGCGGCGCGGCTCAAGATCACACCGGATCGGATGGGACAACTAGCAGAGGCAATTCTAGCGGCACCCGGCAAGACGTAGCCATTACACCTGTCATTGGCAAACTTCGGTTGCATTGTCAGGGGTATTTGGGGCATGAGGACTTCTACATAATGCCCTTGGAAGGTTGTGATGTCCTCTTGGGAATTCTCTAGTACCATAAGAACAACACCGAGGTCGACTATCGGGCGAGAAAAGGGACTTTGACTACAGAGAAGGGCAAAACCATTGTACTTGATGTAAAACTTAAGGGCGAGTCTGTCCCTATTGTATCAGCTTCGGCCGTTTCAAAATTAATGAAATCCAGTCTGTTTGTTTACTCGGTCTTTTTGAAAGAGTTGATAGATGAGGATAGAACAAATATGTCTAAACTTGATAAAGAACGCCAAGATTTTCTCCACACTCATGCCGATGGCTTTTCAAAGGGCGAGTTACCACCCACTCGTCCTGAGGATCATACCATTGATCTGATACCTAGAAGCACACCATCGAACCGACCACCTTATCGTGTGAACGAAGAAATTATAAACCAAGTGAAAGACCTCTTCCAGCCTAGTACTTCACCGTATTGCTCTCCAGTATTGTTGATTTTGAAGAAAGACGGATCTTGGAGAATGTGCATCGATTATAGAGCTCTCACCAAAATCACCATCAAGAACACATTTCCAATTCCTAGGATCGATGATATTCTTGACCAACATTCTTGACCAACTACAGGGATCCTCGTGTTTTAGTAGGATCAACTTGAAGAGCGAATATCATCAGATCCGAATCGCGCCGGGAGATGTCTATAAGACAGCTTTTCGGACGGCTTTTGGGTTATTTGAGTTTTTGGTGATGCCTTTTGGCCTAACCAATGCTCCTACGATATTTAACGAGATGATGGACAGGATTTTTAGAGAGTACAGACTATTTGTTAGTACCTTCTTTGACGACATCATTGTTTTCTCCAAGAATGAGGCAAAACATAGAGAACATATGCTACAGGTCTTTCAGGCATTACGAGATCACAAGTTGGTGATTAATGCGAAGAAAAGTGAATTTTTCCTACCCGAGATACACTTTTTGGGACATATTGTCTCAGCAACAAGAGTATAGATCAACCAAAATAGAGACTATCCGTGATTGGCCCGATTTGAAGAATGTCCATGAAGTTAGAAGCTTCTTGGGCTTGTGTTTGTACTACAGGCGGTTCATTAGAAAGTTTGCAGAAGTTGCTTCCCGTTTGCATTTGTTGACGCAGAAAAGAGTCTCTTTCTGGTGGGGACCCACAGAGGTGACTGTCTTTCAGACATTGAAAGAGAAATTGACTCCAGGACCAGTTTTGACTTTGCCGGACTTGCAGAAGTCATTTGAAGTATATTGTGATGCTTGTGATCGTAATCAAGGTGCAAGAAGGCCATGTCATTGCCTACGAAAGCCGTTTATTTTCAAGGTCGGAATTGACAGCACACATTTTTTAGAAAGAGCTTTTGGCGGTAATCCATGCTCTTACTCAGTGGCGACATTACCTACTCGGGGCGGATTTTACTGTCTTTACAAACCATCAAAGTTTACGCTACTTCCTGTCCACAGAAGAAGCTATCGGAAAAGCAGACGCGGTGGGCGAACATCTTGTCACAGTTTCATTTTCAGATTGTCCATGTGAGAGACAGAAGAATTTGGTGGCGGATGCTTTGTCCCGAAAGCCGTTGGTTCTAGCTATTTCCACGATACATCATAGGAGCTTCGAGGATATGGTCGATCAGTATGCCACAGATATAGATTTTGCAAATATTTCACTCGGATACGGAATGGGGAGATAGTAGCGGGATATCCCATTCGGGATGGCTACTTCATGAGGAAAACGATGTTGTGCGTTACACAGCCGTTCAGGTAAAAGGTTTTAACCGAATGCCACTGTCCACCTTTTACGGGTCACAGCGGCATAGCTACCCTCTTGAAAGGTGTGGAGAGAGACTTTTTTTGGCCAAGACTCAAGAAGGACGTGGACAATTTTGTACGCACTTGCTTGGTATGCCAGAGGTCAAGTTTGATAGGCATAAAGCACAGGGATTGTTAGAGCCTTTACCCATACCCACCCGCACCTGGGAAAGTATTGCAATGATTTTATTTTTTATCGCCCGAGAACACAAAGCGGTCACGATGGTATTTGGACTGTTATTGACAAATTTAGCAAGTAAGCTCATTTCATTTCAATAAAGAAAACAATCAAGCCGGATCACTTAGCGCGATTGTTTGTGGCCCAGATCTTCAGATTAAATGGCATGCCTGAGACGATTGTCTCCGACAAGGACCCCAGATTCACGAGTTTGTTTTGGAAGGCTATTTGGGAGAACATTGGCACGCGGTTGCAATTCTCATCATCTTTCCACCCACAGACTGACGGGCAATCAGAGATTGCTAATTCAATGGTACTAGATTTATTGAAGTCTTATATCTCGGATCAGAAGACTCAATGAGAAAAGTATTTACCTTTGGTAGAATTTGCCTATAATAACACGATACACTCTTCGACGGGGAAGGCGCCATTTGAGATTATTGAAGGTGCTACGAAGGTTCCACCCTTCCTAAGCACGAAAGATAAGATTTTTGAAGGCGATGACTACACGCGTGACTTGGACACAACTTTTGCCAAGGTCTGCGAGGCTTTGCAGAAATCTCAAGAAAGACAGAAAAAGGCAGCAAATCGCCATCGTCCTGATTTAAAATTGAAGGAGAATGATTGGGTGCTCTTATGTTTTGAGAGGGCACGCCTAAGAAAGAAAAAGGGAAAGGAGAGGCTTTTTCCAAAGCTTAGTATGCGATACTACAGACCTTTCGAGATTTCCAAAAAGATAAATCCGAAAAGATAAATGATGTCTCCTTTAGACTGAAGCTGCCCGACACTTGGAGAATTTACAATGCTTTTCATGTGAGTCTCTTGAAGCCTTTTAAAGGCGATGTGGCCGAAGATGGGGAGCCGGATAAGCAACCCGAAGTGGAAGAAAACAAGGAGATCCTTGTTCCAGAACAGATATTGGCACATAAAGACACAAAGATTAAGGGTAAAGTGATAAGGCGGTTCTTGGTTAAATTGAAGAACTATCCTGTATTGGATGCGAAGTGGATGCAGGAGGAGGACCTAGCAAATACTCCTCACATTGTGAATCTTTACCTTGAAGCATTTGAATTAGCATAGTCTATTCTAAATGGAACCCCGAACTCAGCTTGGGCGGAATCTGGTGTAGCGGGTATGCACAAGAAGGGAGTTGCTCCGCTCCTTTGTGAACAGATTGCCTCGATTTTTGATACTAAAGTCACTGATGTCTCTTTGAGTTTCAGGGATACTGTGAGCTGACAATATTCTGCGGTATGACGTTATGAACTGGAATTCCCGATAATATAAAATTAATTTGTTCTTGACTTGTTTAAGTGCAGGAATTGATAGACGAAGTGACTACAACATTTTGGTCTGAATGATCTCGATAGACATGGTTGCAATAAGGATTAGTCAATCGGGCATCTGCGAGATCCTGGCTGGATCTAGATGCGATTGCTAAATATGTTGCCTATAAATCATGGTCTGAGATCCAAATGAATTTGATTTGTCATGTGATGTCCTGTGATGTGATTGTCGATTGGTACATGTGCTAGATGTGTGTTCCTAGTGCGTCGGTACTAACAGTCAGTGTTTGCTAAGACAGTTTATGGCTTATGTCTGTTTTGCAGGCGTAACGAGGGCGATTATAATGCTTTCAATAGGGGGGTATGTCACAAACTGGTCACGTGGCTGCCATGGTACACACACACCTGCTAGGCTCGGTGTGACACGTGGCAGGTTGACGTGGCCTCAGTACGGACCTCCACAAAATCCGGAATGCTGACGTGGCATGGGCTGTACGGAATTCCTCTTTCATCTTACCTTTTCTGCCACGCTCTTTTGCTGCTCTAAAACTCTCTGGCCTTTCTTCTAGTTGCCCTCGTTGTGCCCTTTTGGGGCACTTCGTGAAGATATGTCCCTGTTCCCCACAACCAAAACACTTTCCCACTTTGAGATAGTCACCTCTCTGTTCCGCAGTCAATCGAGGTCGTGCATACTTCTTTTTCTGGAACTTCTTCTTCTTTCTATTGTCATCTGTCGAGTTCTATCCAGTCCTTTGTCTTAAAACTTCATAAGTGGGGTAGGTCAAGTTACCCGAATGTATCGAAAATCCTCGCTTAGCATGTCCCATCAGTTGTTGTATGGACTCGGACTTCTGTTCAAGGCAGTAATCTCGGATCTCTTTGGGGAGTCCGCAGCAAAACAGCTCAATTTGCTCCTTGAAAGTGACCTTCTTAAAAGAAGAGGTCGGTAGAAAAGAATCCCAAAATCTTTCATAGTAAGCATCCAAAGTGTCACCCTTGGTCATCTGAAGATGGTTTCAAGCAATTCTCACATCCCGTTTGTACTCCTGAGTCAACCAAGAAGTAATAAAGAGCCTTTTGAACTTTATTTACTTAGTCAGGGCTTCTCTCCTCAAAATAAGAGTGGACCACCATGTTCGTGCATTTCCCTTCAAGAACGATGTTGCCCTCTTCATCTTGGAGTGCTCTGAATAGTGCCCTCCAAAGAATGCTATATCAAACTGCTGAATGAAAGCCAAAGCCTTCGGAGCATCTCAGAATCTGGAAAAGGATTCAAATTTCACTGATTGTCCATCCTCTTTAATTTCCTTTGTCTTTTTGCTCTTGTCTTCGAGAAAATCGTACTGTTGGCTATGTAAAAGTGTTTCTTCTTTGCATAAAACATGTGATCATCGGAGTCGGAACTGTAAGAGGTTTACTCCTTCGTAGAACTGTCAGAAACTGGTCGGAATATGATCTTCCTTGCCTTTTTCTTGTTCTTTCCAAAATTTTGATTCTTGCTTCACTTCTTGCCCTTTCTGTCCTCCTTACTCGAGTCAGAAGAGGAAGAGCTACAAGAACTGTCAGAAGAAGAAGCAAAACTAGATTGACGACCCAAATAACCACGGTAGTCAGTCCCCTTGTTTCGCTTCTTCAATTGCTTCTTCGATGGTTTCTTCGCGTCTAGAAGTTGATTGATTCGGTTTTCGACGCGAGTGAGGAAGAGGAAGAGCTAGAAGAACTAGCCTTTTTCTTGTTTTTTCCAAAATTTTGATTCTTGCTTCACTTCTTGCCCTTTCTGTCCTCCTCACTCGAGTCGGAAGAGGAAGAGCTAGAAGAACTGTCAGAAGAAGAAGAAGAAGAAGAACTCGGTAGTCCTTCGAAATGTACATGCTTCTTCTGTTTCCGTGCAGTTGCAAAAGAAGATTGACGGCCCAAATAACCGGGGTAGTCAATCCCCTTGTTTCGATTCTTCAATTGCTTCTTCGATGTTTTCTTCACGTCTAGAAGTTGATTGATTCGGTTTTCGACGACATCATTGAGTACTTCTTCAGTGAACATCCTTGGAGTAGGAGGTTTCTTGATTGCCGGTTTTATTGGTGACTCAATGGCTTACTGCCAATGAGTGTGCACTTCATCCATCGGGTGCCGGGACAAAAAATTGGCATACTGCGGATCCTTGGCAAACTGGAGCATTTCTAACAAACTTGGACACTCCAAGGTAAGATTCTACCACAACACGACAGGAATTCACTTCAAAACAACTCACAGTTCACAATTGATTCGACACGGCCCGGGGGCCGGCAGAGTTCCGTGCCTAGAATATTGGCCCCAAGGACTAGCGCCCCTTTCAGTATTTCTTTTTGTATTGATCTGTTGCACGAAGTACACGGAGTGGTTGGGTCTCACTCTCACACCCTGCATTTAGATGCTTAGAGAAGTGGGAGCCCAACAACACTTATAAAGAGTTACAAGGGATGCCAAAAGCAGAGCCCCAAAAGCTGTAAATCAAAAGCAATTCAAAATAAAGCAACTTGTTCCCAAAAGCTGCCCCATAATTTGCGTAAATTTGCAGCCTTGCATTGCGTAGCCAAAAAGCAGCCGTACAGCTCCGTAAAAGCTGGTACCGGATTGCATGGGGACCGGGGGTATTTAGGACACGAGGACTTTTACATCATGCCTTTGGAAGGGTGTGACGTCCTCTTAGGAATCCCTTGGTACCACACGAACAACGCCGTGGTCGACTATCGGGCCAAGAAAGCGACTTTGACTAATGAGAAGGGCAAGAAAATTGTACTTGATGTAAAATTGAAGGGCGAGCCCGTCCCTGTTGTATCGGCTTCAGCCATTTCAAAATTAATGAAATCCAATCTTTTTGTTACTAAATCTATTTAAAAGAATTGAATGATAAACAAAGAACCAACCTATCTGAATTGGATAAAGAACGACAAGAATTTTTGCGCACCAATGCTGACTGTTTCTCAATAGGCCTATGTCACAAACGGATGACGTGGCACAAACTGTACCGGACATGCTGATGTGGCAGTGCCACGTGGCAACAGTACGGAATTCCCAAAATTAAATATGATTGATTTGTACTCTCTCGTTTGACGTGTATGTCACAAACTGATGATGTGGCATGACCACCCGTGGACAGTTGGGATGACGTGGCACAAGCTGTACGGACATGCTCTCTCTCTCTCTCTCTCTCTCTCTCTCTCTCTCTCTCTCTCTCGTGACACATCCAACCCTATGTGTCCGTGGACAAGCTACAGCATGATCAGGGTTCGGTTCAGTCCAGTCAGTCTAGATTAGAAGTGATCTGGCACTTTTGTGAGTCTATTCGTAGACCGTGCATGCCCAGTCACTTAGTGTAGATGCATATCCTCTGGTTGCACATAGCATGATCATCAGTATTCCCATCAGAATCCATTAGAATCAGTTAGGGGATTTTTCCAATGCATTTAGCCTATTTTTCCTATTTTTGACATTTTTCACTTATTATTTTTAAGTGACTTTCCAACAAAAGTAGGTAGGGCAATTTTGCTAAGAAAATATATAAGCAAACCCAAGTTTGTAATGGCAAAAGAGGCAGGCTAAGCTCCACGCTCAACAGGCAACTTCTCAGCAGACACCCCCAGGAGACCTAGCGTTTTGAAGATCCAGCATCACCTAGCGTTTTTCCCCATCAGATCGGCCTCGGCTACCGCAGACAGCAAGAGCCCCAGCGTTTTTGCAAGAGATCAGTAGATCAGCCTAGCGTTTTGCATTTTGCAAAACCACGGAAGCAGCAGGACCAAAACTCAGCCCTAGCGTTTTTGGTTGCAGATCGGCCCCGGTGTTTTGCACCTTTACCGCGACGGAAAGTCAAGGAACATCAGCGTTTTCAGTTTTCAGCAGTTAGCACCCGCAGATCAAGTCCCGAACCTCGCAGATCTCACCTTCCCGCAACAGTTCCTCGCCGCACGGTCAGTTTCCGCAAGGTTTACAGTTTCAACCCGGAAAATGCAGATTTCAGCATCTGCGTTTTCAGCGCGTCGTCGTCGCGTCGTCGCCATCGACATCGTCATCGACATAGAGTCAGAATTCAGCAGATAGAAGATTTGCAGATTTCAGTCCATAATGTTTTTGGACAGCAGTAGAAAGATTGCAGATTTCAGCCCTTAGGTAGACTTCGTCATCACCGTCGTCATCGTCGACATAGCCTAGACTTGCATCAGTCTCATGCATACCATTTGTACCAGATTGTGCAATCAATAGTAGACCATTCTCGCCGACGAGAGCGGGGCCTTCGGAGGAGGGTTTTTACAACGTCTCTGGTGTCGTATCTCTCTTCTCTCTCTATCTCTCAGTCTCATACACTTGCACGCACAGTGTCCATTCACTTTGTTTGTGATCATAGCATTCTCTCGTTAAAAACGGAAGGCCCTACCTTCCATAAAAGCAAAAGGAACCTTGAGCACAGTTCGGAGCACTCATCTTGAGCAAAGCGCAAACAATCATTCCGCTGCACCTCTCTCTCTCTCTCTCTCTCTCTCTCTCTCTCTCTCTCTCTCTCTCTCTCTCTCTCTATTAAAGTTCAGTGATTATGAAGTTTCGGTTTGTGTGTTGATATTGATTTCTCACTTGGAGTGTACAAGCCGATTACAGCCTACCACGCGAGTTACCTCCATCTCGTCTTGAGGACCACACCATTGACTAGATTCCTCGAAGCACACCATCGAACCGGCCACCTTACCGTGTTACCCGAGCCCAGAATGAAGAAACCATGAACCAAGTGAAAGACCTTCTTGAAAAGGGTCTCATCCAGCCTAGTACATCACCTTACTGTTCTCCAGTTTTATTAGTACTAAAGAAAGACGAATCTTGGAGAATGTGCATTGATTACAGAGCTCCCAAAAATCCGCCATCAAGAACAGATTCCTGATTCCAAGGATCGATGATATTCTTGACAGACTTCAAGGATCCTCTTGTTTCAGCAAGATTGATTTGAAAAGCGGATATTATCATATCAGAATCGCTCCAGGAGTTGTCTTCAAGACAACCTTTCGGATAAGTTTTGGTTTATACGAATTTTTGGTGATGCCCTTTGGACTCACAAATGCTCCAGCAACTTTGAACCGAATGATGGATAGGATTTTCCAAGAGCATCGATCTTTTGTGGGCACTTTCTTTGACGACATTATAGTTTTCTCCAAGAATGAAACAGAGCACTGACACCATTTGCTACAGGTCTTTCAGACATTGTGCGATCATAGATTGGTTATTAATGCCAAAAAGAGCGAGTTTTTCTTGCCTGAGATACATTTCTTGGGACACATCATCACAACAAGAGGAGTACACATGGACCCGACCAAAATTGAGACTATTCGCGATTGGCCTAACTTGAAGAATGTTCATGAAGTTCGAAGCTTTTTGGGCTAGTGCTCTTACTATCGATGGTTCATTCGGAAGTTTGCAGGGATAGCTTCGCCTTTGCACATATTGACTCAGAAAGGAGTCCCTTTCTCGTAGGGACCAGCAAAGATCTGCTTTTCAGACATGTCAGGCAAAATTGACTACTACTGGACCAATGTTGGTGTAACCGGCTTAGACATTCCGAGCGAGAAATCAATAGCAACACACGAGCAGAAACTTCATAATCACTGAACTTATATATATATATATATATATATATATATATACATATGTATGTATGTATCTACATACATATATATATCTACATACATACATACACACACACACACACATATATATATATATATATATATATATATAGAGAGAGAGAGAGAGAGAGAGAGTTGACACGCCCCAGCGGAATTCCGTGCCCAGAGGTATTGGCCCCAGTGTCTGGCGCCCCTTTCGGTATTCCTTTTTCATTAATAATTGCAAAGTACAACTTCGGCCAATTCAAGTGAAAAGAAGTTGGCCTTGGCTCCTCCATCAAAGAAAATGAGGGCTTCCTGATATTTCACTATGCCCCCATGTGCGGCAAAGTTTTGTGCTTTCGTTCATCTGATTCGGGTCGATCCTTTAGTTCATCTTCTTTCCAAGAGTTCTTGTTCATCTCTTTCTGCGAGTACAGGTTCCGCTTTTCTGCACTCGTCGGTCCTTTCGGCTTTCCTCCCGACCTGAGAGGAGAAGCAATGGCCACACACCATCTCGAGTAAATCTTACCAATCGGGTAATTCTTCAGGTGTTTCGCGAGGCTCGGGTCCCTGGAGTACTTGATCAATCTGTTCACACATATACCAATCTGCAGTTGACGTTTGTACTCCGTTCTGGCAAACTTTTCCGCCGAAAAATTTTCCCAAATCTTCATTGTTTTCTTTAGTTCCCGCGCCGGATTTTCAACTTTTCTCTGCCTTCCCACTAAGAGGTGTTATCTCTGTCATATTCTCCACGAGAACCCATGTGTAATCTGGGATTCTTTACGACTTTATGCCCTGTAAGACAGAGCGATGAAGACGGGGGCGCGTTCAATGCGCGATGTATGAAGGGTGGGAGTGGCTGATAAGTCCGAGGTCAGGACACGAAGATTCTTTCACAAAAACCTGCGTGTTCTGCAAAAAGAATCGGATCCTCCGTAGGAGAAGAATCTTTTTGGGCTCTGATACCACTGTAACCGGCTTGGACACTCCAAGCGAGAAATCAATAGCAACACACCAACAAAAACTTCATAATCACTGAACTTTAATAGAGAGAAAGAGAGAGTCGACACGACAACGGCGGAGTTCCGTGCCCAGAGGCATTGGCCCCAAAGTCTGGCACCCCTTTGGGTATTTCTTTTTCATTAATAATTGCAAAGTACAACTCCCAAGGGACCTTTGCTCTGAGACTCTGCGTCCAGAGACTCTACAAAGTGAGGCCCCAAGGGCTCTTATAAATTTACGAGGGATGCCAAAAGCAGAGCCCCAAAAGCTTCAAAATTAAAAGCAAATAGTCCCCAAAAGCAACTTGTTCCAAAACTGCCAGAAAAAGAAGCCAGTGTGATTTACGGAAATACGTACAGCTGCCATGTCAGCATGTCAACACGAAATGCGGGCATCCATACAGTTGCCATGTCATCAGCCACGTCATCAACAATCTATGGACAATCCGTACAATCAGCCACGTCATCATTTTGATTGTATTGTCCTCTGTTATTGGGTGGTTGTCACGAGTCTGTTTTAACTAACTTTACTTGTTGATTTCTTTTTGGAGGAAATTTTATTTGACTTGTTTTAAAGCACCCCTCTAGAAATGCCAATGCCCGAGTTGCATGGTGTGAGGTGGACAGTGAGAGTCTAGGCCGGACGGCCAGTGAGCACTAAAGTTGGACAAATGGACTAAAGTTAGCCACGGTGGGGCTACGAGTGTAAATCACCTGATAGCTTGCCGACAATTTAGGGAACTGCTATTTTGGACCAGAGAAAGTGTTCGCGTCATTAGCTATGGAATGTCAAGGGGAACATTTTATTACTCTGCCGCGAAGTCAATTGGGCAACCAGTTGAGAGATTTTTTAGGCGGCAGCCCCAAAATGGGAAAATGCGTGTAATTGTGCCAAGTGGCACATTTCTGTGCACTTTCCTCATGCAAGAGAAGGTAGCGCTGAATTTATAGCTGGGAGGCTCATTTTGGAGCTCTCGGTCACAGGTTAAGAGCTATGGAGTGCTTTCTTTCCCTCTTATGTACAGTGCGGTGCCAGGAGTGATGCCTTGCACGCTACGCACTGCTCTCTCTCTCCCCTACGAGCAGTTATGTTATGCCCCTCAAGTGGGCTTCTCATTTGACCAATGTACGGCTGTGGGGATTTATGCTTTTGTGCTGAGGCAAGAGCCTCTCTGAACAGGAACGGGTGTAGCTAACTGCTACACCAAAGCAGGCACCGGTGAGGGTGATAACCTCACCACACAGGTGCATTTTCAGCGCTGCATATTCGCAAAAATTGGATTGTTTTGCAGCCGTCATGATGCCGGGAGCATTGGGAACAGTGCCCCATTGATAAACGATAGTTCGGGGGCTGTTTAGGGCTGAAAACTGAGGAAAAACCATTAATTACAGCGTGCTGTAATAACTGTTTTTGCGCAGGAAACAAGGGGTCTATGCTATTGGAAACGAGTCGGAGCTTGGGAAACTGTCCAGGGCAAATTTTGGGGCCGTTATGCTACCAAAATTTTGCCTGCAAAGGTGCCATCTAGCTGGATGCACATGAAAGTCTCAAGGACTTAGGTTTTATAGCTTATTCCTCATTCCTGAAGAGTAATAAAGAAATACCGAAAGGGGGGCCAACCTTTGGGGCCTACAGGTGTCACTGTCTGCTTGGGAGCATTCTAGCTTCCTGGTCGTGCTTTTGTTTTGAAGTGTAATTCCATTCTCAGTTACAGGTTCCTTTTAAGTCATTGCTTTGTGTCGTAAAGTCCAAGTGTTAAAGATCGGGTTAAAGCTAAAGTCCACCGCCCTACGCACCGGTTTCATGGTTCCGTTGCCGGGACAAGATCACTTTTTCCTTAAGAAGTGAGCCTTGGTTGGTTTGCGGCGAAGACACAAAGCACAGGAACTTGGAATTACACTATGGCTGACAGGACAGACGATGCTAGAGAAGAGGGTTCCTCTTCCCAGGGTAGACAGACTATTCCTTTTCAGTATGAAGTTGGCGCGAGTTCACGACCACCACTGTCTAAGCCTTTTGTTCGTGTGAATGCACAGCGAGAACAGGTTCAAGGGTTCATGATTGGGCACTTTGAAGAGGATGCGTTCAGGACACAGTTAGTTGCTGCTGTGAATGTATTCACTCGATGCAGAATCCCAGGTTTATGGATTATCTGCAAGCACCATCAAGTGGCAAGGGAATGTCCTCAGCGTACAGAGCCTGTTGAGGCTCGAGCCCAGGTTCCCAATGCAACTCAGCAGGATAGGAAACACTCGCATGTTGCGGAGTCAGGGGCTCCAAAACAGGTTCCTCCCGTGCTTGAATAGGTGGCTAGAACGCCTATTCCATATGTTATGCCAGTTCAGGCCGCCACCTTTCAGAGCCCACATGCTGTCTTGAATGGACAAGGAACTGGTTACCAGGCAATGCACCCCAGTTTTTCCACCACCCACGGTACATCCTGGGTATTTCGGGGGTGGGTCTGTGTTCCAAAGCATGACTGGATATGCACTGAGAAGTCAGCCGTACATGCCAGGAACAGTGTTTGGGGGTATGCAAGGCATCATGTCAAACCCCATGTATGGTAGTATTGGCGTGTAGCAGGGTTTTCAGTGCAACCAAGGCCAGTTTGGGGTGCCACAGGGTCATTCTAGGATGGCTGGTTTTTCTGGACAGCAGCCAGATATCGCACCCCTGACGCAAAATGTGAATGGCCAAGATGTGCCGATCATGCCTACTACAATGCCCATGTTGCAAACTATTCCTTATGACAATTTGGGGGCACTGGAAAAGCCGAAAGCTTACAAAGAAGGTGGTGCAGCTGTAAAGTTCAGCACTTTCAGTGGCTTCGAAGATAAAGCAAAGGCTCTCACTTTCCTCCAGCAGTTTGATACAGCTTATGCAAGAGGGAATTTTACAAAGGCCTCTAAAGTAAGAAAAGCTGCCACTTTCTTAGAGGACAATGCGCTTACATGGTGGACAACACTACTAATGCAAGGACAGGCACCCGCCACTTCGGTTTACTTCAAGCAAATGTTTGCATCTACTTGGCTGTCAAATGAATTTGAAGCCGATGTCATGACAGATTGGCATTAGCTTACCTCGGCTACATGCAAGAGCTTGCTGGAGTACAATAGGAGGTTTTGTAAAGCATTACTCTCAGTGACCTCCTATAGATATGTGCCATTGACACAGCAGATAGAGAAGTACTATTGTGGGCTGCTTAGAGGGCTTCGCGATTACTGTACCAAGAACAGAGTAGCTACCCTCACTCAGCTTATGGAAGTTGCTAACATTGGTCTTGCCTTGTTGAAAGGAGAGGATAGTGGGTTTCCGAACAACGAGAAAGGAGGGCAGCAAAAGAAAAATTCAGCAAAGCAGCCGTTTGCGAAAGCGGCTCCTGAAGCGTCCCAGGGACCAGCAAAGTTCAATAAAGGCAAGGATTCAGCCAAGACTTCTGGAGCGCAGGCAAAGAAGCAGAAAAGGAAGCCTTTTATGCGTAAGACGCCCGAGGAAAAGAAGGTCTTGATGGCTGAAAACAAGTGGAAGAGATCCACTTTCTCGGACACATTGTGTCAAAGGATGGTGTCCGAATGGATCCTGCGAAGGTAGAAGCAATCAAGACATGGCCAGCTTTAAGGACTGTGCACGATGTCCATAGCTTCTTAGGGCTATGTTCTTACTTAGAAGATTCATCCACAACTTTGCAAAGATTGCTTCACCTTTACATGCTTTGCAAAAGAAAGAGGTCACTTTCAGATGGACCCAAAAAGAGATTTCAGTTGTCCAAACGGATCATCAAACCTTGCGATACTTTCCGACACAGTCAAAGCTATCGGAAAAGCATATGCGATGGGCAAACATTCTTTCCATGTTTCACTTCCAGATTGTGCATGTGGAAGGCAAGAAGAATGTTGTGGCTGATGCGTTATCAAGAAAGCCACAAATTTCAGCTGTGTCAATTCCTTATCATCACGAGCTTGATGACATGAAGGAACAGTATGCGAATGACGAAGCTTTTGCAAGGATCTTTGAAAAATTATAGGAAGGACAACGTCATGAGCACTACCTCCTCAAAGATGGTTTTATGATGATGCATGGCCGACTCTGTGTCACTAGGCCATTGCGACATAAGGTCATGCTAGAGAGTCATGTCCCACCGTATGCGGGGCATCGTGGTATAGATGCTACAGTGAAAGCGGTTGAGACATTCTTTTATTGGCCTACCTTGAGGAGAGATGCAGATGCGAGCATGCGTGATTTGCCAAAAGGTCAAGTTTGACAGGCAAAAGGCACCAGGGCTGTTACAGCCATTGCCAATTCTAGATAAACCATGGGAAAGCATAGCTATGGATTTTATCTTTGATCTTCCAAGAACACAGACATGGAATGATGGAATTTGGACCATTATTTGCAGATTCAGCAAGCAAGCTCATTTCATTCCCATTAGGAAGAAGATAAAACGAGATCAGATGGCACGTCTCTTTATGTACAATATCTTTAAGTACCATGGTATGCCACAGTCGATTGTCAGTGACCGTGACCCACGGATGACAAGTCTATTTTAGAGAGGCATATTTGAGAATATGGGCACTACGCTTAAGTTCTCACTGTCGTTTCATCCACATACAGATGGGCAGTCAAAAGAGGCAAATTCTATTGTCTTGGATCTGCTTAAGTGCTATGTGTCAGAGCACAAGGCGAAGTGGGAGCAGTATTTGCCGTTGGTTGAGTATGCGTACAATAATACAGTGCATTCTTCAAAAGACAAAGCACCTTTTGAAATTGTCGAAGGTCATGTGAAAGTTCCTCCCATTTTGCATACCAAGAAAAAGATCTTTCAGGCAAATCAATATGTACAGAATATGGATGAAATGTACTAGAAGATAAAGCATGCCCTTGAAAGGACACACGCAAAGCAAAAGAAAGCTGCTAATCTCCACCGTCGTGAATTGTTGTTTTCACTAGGTGATTGGGTATTGTTGCGGTTTGAAAAGGCACGCTTAAAGAAGCGAAAAGGTCAAGAAAGTCTCTTTACAAAGCTTAGTATGCGTTACTATGGGCCTTTTCAAGTAACAGAGAAGATCAGTGACGTCAGTTATAAGCTAAAATTGCCTGAGAACTAGAAGATTCACAATGCCTTTCACGTGAGTCTTCTCAGACCATTTATTGGTGATGTGCCAGAGGATATGCCAGTTGAAGAGCGACCAGAAGTTGAAGAGCTAGTTGAAATTTTGGTCCCAGAACAGATCATGGCACACAAGGAAAGAAAAGTCAAAGGCAAGATTACAAGGCGATATTTGGTGAAGTTCAAGAACTATCCACCTATGGATGCAAAGTGGATGGAAGAGAGTGAACTGTAGAGTCACTAAATGTATTGCAACTTTACCTTGAAGCCTTTGGTTTACCACCTACGTATTCTCCAACTCAAGAAGAGCAAAGGTCAAAAGGAAAGAGACCTGCGCTAGAGGGGGGTGATCCACGAGCTAGCACTTCTCATGTATCTATGGATTTAGTGCAATAGAAGTGTACCCAGCTTGGCAATTGCCCTTGGGGAATAAAACTTTTGTTCAGTGCTATAGAAGTAAGTATGTCTTGTCAGTTGTCAAGAGTACAGTAATTGCTTCTAATGAGTACATGTTGACGCATTTTTAAACTGTTGGTTTATTATGCTTGAAAGGATTCGAAGTGTACTTAAGGTTATGGACTCTATTAAAGCCAGTGGCCCAGTGTGAAAGCTATCCACTATGTCAATGGAACAGTCTCACAGGTAGACCATACATGAGTTAACAAGTGTTGAATACACGTGTTAACTCTGAGCATGTATGTCTCGCACCAGGTTGACCAAGTGAATACACACGAAAAGGTTGACAACCGTGATACGGTGTCCTTGAACTGTTGTACACACTAATGGATTGATATTCGTGCAAATGAGGACGTTCGCGATTTCGACGTTTCGGGCCGTTCCAGGCTGGCCGTTCCGGTACCAAATACCTGTCCGGAACGTCTGGCCGTTCTGGGCCATGAAAACCCTCTAGAATGCCGTTCCGGCATTCCCAGCCCACAGGGAGGCGTTCCCAGGTAGCTGTGTCTACTCCGAAAGATCCCGTGGATCAATAGGACTAAATCTAGTGCAGACAAGACTGCACAAGAGGGGAGTCACTCCGCTCCTTTGTCACACATTACCTGGATAGAATAGTCACTGATTTTCCTTTGGATTTCAGAAATACTGTTGTGCTCGCAATATTCTGTTGTAGGACTTTACGAAAATAGGGATTCTCGAAATTAAACATGAATGATGTGTACTGTCTCATGTGATTTGTTTGAGTGCAGGAACTGAAAGACGAAATGACTGCAGCATTTCGGTCTTGAAAATCTCTATAGACATGATCACAATATCGATTAGTTAATCCGACATCAGTGAGGTCCGGGATGGATTTAGATGCGATTACTAAATTCGTTGCTGGCAGTCATGGTCTAAGATTTGGAATGAATTTGTCTGTGATTGATTTGATCTGACATGTGACGTGATGTGATGTGACTGTCGTCTTCGTACAAGTCCTAGATGTGTCGTGTCTAGTGCGTCGGTACTTAGAGTGTCTACTAAACTAGTTTATGGCCTCTGTCCGTTTTGCACGCATAATCGAGGGCGATTACCATTTTTTCACGAGGGGGTATGTCGCAAACTGCTCACGTGGCATAACCTACTAATAATAAGTTGTTCCCAACTTATGGGAGATTGCCGAGGGGACAAAGGGACACAAAGAAAACTAACCTACGTGAGTGCTGCTAACGTGGCTCGCTGTACGAATGCCGCAAATCGCGCTGGCTGCTGACGTGGCACAACGTTCGGATTTTCGTGATTTGCGCTAATGCGCTGACATGGCACAGCTGTACGGATTTCCGAGAAAAGTGCAGGCAGCTTTTGGGCTTACTGCTTTTGAGTTAGAAGCTTTTGGATAACTGCTTTTGGGGCTCTGCTTTTGGCATCCCTTGTAAAAATAAAAGAACCCCAAGGCCTCACTCTGCAGGGCATTTGGACACAGAGTCTAAGAGCTGAGGACACGCAGGAGTTATACTTTGCTCAAAGTTTAATACAAAAAGAAATACCGAAAGGGGCGCCAGTCTTTGGGGCCAATCTCTCTTAGCGGCACAAAACTACGTCGGGCCATGTCGACTCAATTTAACTGTGATTTGATTCTGTGAAGTGTTTTAAGTGAATCTCTCTCTTTTGTCACGACAGATTCCAAACTTGGGATGTCCATGTTTGTTACAGTCATCAACATTTTACGTTAGATCTTTTGTGGGTTTTGCTTCTAGTTCCTTGGGCCCCATCGAACGGGGTTCCATAAGTTGGTACAAACTTCTTCCGCTGCTACTTCTAGGGTTAAGGCTCCTTTGTCGGGTTCTGCATGTAGGCTCTGTTCTTCAATTGCTTGACACGTCAGCAGTTTGTGACAGTTACAGAGTGGAATGCTCTGAAGAAAGGTTATCTAATGCAGAAGACAATGTTGTGTGTTACTCAAGGATTGAGGAACAAGGTTATGACAGAGTGCCATTGTCTACCTTTTGCAAGCCATCGCAGCATTGAACATTTGGCTAAGCTATTTGTCTCACAAATTTT
This sequence comes from Adiantum capillus-veneris, assembly GCF_014529385.1. NCBI lineage: Eukaryota > Viridiplantae > Streptophyta > Polypodiopsida > Polypodiales > Pteridaceae > Adiantum > Adiantum capillus-veneris. The sequence continues at coordinate 129,916,175 of NC_140935.1, forward strand.
CAGATTAGAGGATACGCCTAAATCTATATTTTCAGATAGAGATCCCAGTTTCACGAGTTTGTTTTTGAGGGCAATCTGGGACAATATAGGCACAAGATTTAAATTCTCGTCCTCATTGCCACGGAGAGATGGGCAGTCGGAGATAGCCAATTCAATGGTCTTGGACTTGTTGAAGTCGTACATCTCTAATCAAAAGACTCAATGGGAGAAGTATTTGCTCTTGGTGGAGTTCGTCTATAATAACACAGTTCATACATCTACGGGGAAGGCACCATTTGAGATTATTGAGGGTGCCAAGAAGAATTCACCCATTCTAAGCACCAAAGATAAGATTTTTGAAGCAAATCAGTATACACATGATCTAGACACTAAGTACGGGAGGCTTTGGACAAGTCTCAAGTACGGCATAAGAAGGCAGCAGACAAGCATTGTTCATTTTTTTAATGTTAATAAATTTGACCCGTTTCAAATTTGCCTGGCTACTCACTTTTAAAAGGTTTTTAAACCTTAGGCTTAAAAATAAGTCCCAAGACGGGGGTTTCTGACCTATCTGCAAACCAACAAATTCATTCCTACTGTTTCCACACTCCTCTCGACTTGGTCTCCCTGCTTCCCATCGGGACGTATTTATATTGTGTCCGGCTGGCCACTTTCTAAGGCGGCCACAGTAAAAATGTTAAATGGTGACTTTTTCAGAGCAAATTGGGGACACCATGTTATTCATGTGCTTGTTCTGATGTATTTTGCAGTACGTCCGCCTCCTGTTCTACTTGTTATACTATTTGGACACCGATAAATTTCCATATGGCACATTGCAATAGAAAATTTACCCATCTATTTAAATTATTAATTGGTACCAATAAGCTCATAAATTAGTTATGTGTGCACAAAAATCATTTTCATTCATATGTAGCTTTAGCTAAATATATTACATGTTTTGCGTCAAATCTTCTTTGAGAAGAATGAATGCATCATTCTGCTCATAAAACTCACAAGCATGGTCATTCTAGTTCATCATAGACATACATATTGAGATCAGTGCGGTCTGGATGTGATGACTAGATAGAAAGGTCAAGTGTGGATCTAATGTGCTATCCGAAGTCAAGTGCGGACCCAAGATGAGAATATGAATGATAAATGTCATCTCAAACCCCTTGTAATATTTAAATTGAGATGTTAATATTCAGTGTGAACTTTGTGATTAATTGATTGTTTTTCGAAATAGATTAGGATATCCACTAGTGCATGCTACAGTAGACACAGTAGAGCCTCTCCCAGGCAAAACCTGAAGATAATTATGTTCATACTTATCAGTTGAGCAAATTGCCTCAATCTGACTTTTTGAGTGGGCTACGGACTATTCCCTCCAAAACAAACATAATTATCAACTTTTTAAAGAAATACTCTAAAACATCCCTATGGTTTCAATTCCTCACAGAATGAGAGCATGTGCATCCATGTCTCGGACATTTTTAATAATATCTAGCATCGCCCCCTAGAGAAGAGGGTCTTGTCGGAATTGCATTACGCAACTGGAAGGGCACGGAAGGAGAGTGAGGACAGCGTAAAATCACCCAAAATTCTCAGATAACCCGAAAGTAGCCTTGCAATTGGCTATAATTGTTCAAAAGGTGCAGGACAGCAGAGTACAGCTATCCAAAATGGCCAACAGACAAACAATGGAAACGGAGCTGAAAATGAAAGTGCACTCAAGCTAACAAAACCGAAGGGCTCTAGCACTGGCGTTTATGTTATTAAGGATTGAGATTGAACTTGATTATGAAACTTTATAAAGATTTTGTTTCAAATCAATAACCCAGTGACCCCATTCTGAATCCCTTGTCCTGAGTTCACCCATTATTTAAAATAAGTCCTGTTTAGAAGTAACTTATGGTGCTGTGCACACATATGGGTCATTGCCATGAACGGTTACAGGATAAATGCAAGACATTGAATTGTAAAAAAACAGCTGCTATTCAAGTGGAAAATGGCAACTAGACACAGTCCAAACCCATGTAAATAGAAAATTACCACGCGAAGGAACGTGATGTTCCATTTATACTTAGTAAATTGCAGCTTGTCTATGATGTATGCATGCATGTGTGCGAGAGCTTGAGCATGATAAGTAATAAGAAGAGAGATTAGAATCTAAATTGAGAAAAGAAAATTGAATCTGAGGACACAGAACAGCAACAGAATGTAAAGCAGATGTTGTAAAAATTATAGCATACCAAATTACTACTACAACGCTCCAGATCAAGGGTCTTGATGGCAACATAGTCGCTGAATGGGATGCATTTGGCACGGTAGACAATGGCACTAACTCCGCGTCCAACTTCCTCAAGGAGCTTGTAATCTGATTCACCCACAGGGTAGAATCTCTTGTCCAATTTTGGGTCTGACAAGGATCCCTTCTTCTCTAACTTCCCCTCCATAGCTTCTGTATGTGAAGCTCAAATTCTGGCTATACACATGAAAGGGAGGGGACTGGGCTCTCACTCATCGTCAGTTGATGAAATTTCTGCAGCCAGCAATACTCTGTTCCTCTGGTGTGCAAGGGGCTTGGGCAGCAGGGGTGCCACAAAATGGAAGATCCGCCCATGGCAGAGAGAGAGAGAGAGAGAGAGAGAGAGAGAGAGAGAGAGAGAGAGAGAGCACTAATTAAAAAAATTGGGAGAAAATGCTCACATGAAACCGAGCTGACTTGCTTCTTTGCGCTTTGAAAGAGGGGGAAAAAAATTATATAGAATTGAAATCAAAAGAAGGGTCCAAAAATATAGAAGAAACTAGGGGTTTTTCTGAATGTGGTACGAGGAAAACAGATGTTTGACTAAATTATTAAAAAAAAAATTATGCAATGTGGGGAGGAAAAAGAGGGAGAATTGTACACAGAAAACCCAAGAAGAAAGAATGAATCCGCGGCAGACTTGCAGATAAGCAGAGAAGAGGGCCAATGGGGGTGGATCTCAGAAGAAAATGCAGGGCGCTTCTGCGGAAAGCTTCGGAATCGCCAGGCCCATCAAGACTGACTCGTGGGTTTTGCGCGCAGATTGGGCCGTGTGCGAGAGAGAGAGTTCTGAGACTCTGAGAGGCGCCCACGAGCGTACGTGTGTGTGTGTGAGAGAGAGGACGAGAGAGCCTCAGACTGAAGCAAAATGGAAGGCATGTAGGCGCTATAGGTACATCTCCAAGTACACCCTTGAGACTGCCCCTTGTACTTACATAAATAGCTCTTTAACTCTTTTGTTTCTCCTCCCGACTCCCCCCTCGTTCCCCCCCTCCCCTCCACCCAGTGTTCGGGAAAAATGTGTCTCAACTTAATATCGTGCCGTTTTCAATTTCGAAAATGCCGGTTGAGAGCAAGGGGAAAAGGAGAAATTCCACCTCAAACTAGAGAAAAATAGTGTAAATACCAAAAAAGTAGCATGATTTTCTAAAATTCCCTCTTGCCAAATTCAAGGAAAGGAAGTTTGTATGTTTGGAAAAATGATTTTTCTCGAACACTGCCTCCACCCAGCAATAAGTAGCAGTTCTCAAAAGGAAGCTTGATCACTTATCTCAAATTTCAATCCTTACCTTACCAGTTGGAAGTTGGCACTTACCACCACTGTCGGGGAAAAATCAATTTCCTAACCATATGTCATAGACATTCCGTTCCCAGGTGATGGAGCTTACATGCTCCCCCCTTATGCGGTTACTACTCGGTATGTGGGTGGTGAATTTTGTTGGGTGTCTCCCGAATGTTTTTCTATCTTGTCATTCATACTATGAGTCTTGGATGGGTGTTGTTTACCTTGTGATGAGAGGGGTCTGTCCTGGGTGGCAACCATGTGGGATCTCTTGCCACCCATGTGGGATCTCTGAGTTTCTTTGTTGCTCTTTGGTCTTGAGGTCTTGGTGGAACTTCTAGTGTCCTAGATTTGTCTTAGCATGACCTATCTTATACTTTCTTTGAGTAGCTGATATAACCTAACTCACAATTGTGAGTATTGCCAAAAAAAAAAAAAAAAGGAACTTATGGTGTCCTAGATTTGTCTAAGTAGGACCTATCTTATACTTTCTTTGAGCGCTCTATTTTTTCACATTTTTATGATACTTTCACAAAATTTTGGTGAAAGATTCCCTTTTCCCCGTGCCATAGTTGGCATTATTGAATCTATGATTGGTTGTTTTGTTTCAAATGTTTCCATCACAATTCTAGCACCTTTTTCATTTTTTTGTTGGCAATGAAATAAGGAGGCTCGATATTGGGTTGCAGTAGCGAACATGCAATAGGGGAGCTTCGGCTATAGTGATCAAGAAGTCAGTTGAATGTCATTAAACACCCTAGATTTCTCTAATAGAGGCGTTGTTACCTCTACCAAACAAAATGTTGTAGTATTCAAGATTGACATCTAACAAAAACAAGTTTTACGATAGTTGGCATGCATTGGAGCCAAATGTTAAATTAGCCCCCACAAGATTTGAGCATGGATCATGCAATTGGGCACAACACATGTCATTTCCTTTGAAACTCATACGCCTCTAATTATATAGTTGCTTTGGCCCTTGCCCGTTTTAATTTTGGGCTCCTATAGGAGCACCTTTCCTTATCAATTCCTTATGGAGTTGGTTGAAACAAGGGCCCATATGACTACTTCATTGTTCTATATCTATTAGGTTGCCAAAATCGCAGATTAAATAATGTGCCTTGGTCAAATTTAAGAACTGTGCATTGGTCAAATTTAGAATGTGTATTAGTTGGATACAAGCCATGTACTCTAGCCAATTTTGTGTGTCCATTTCAACATTCTAATCTAAAGTACCATTTCCTACTACCTCCTTTGACTGAAGCATGCCCTAAATAAGCTATAGAAACATCGACCCTCCCCACCCCCAACTTATGTACACTATGATGCATTAACTTTTTGTCGGTAGCCTGTTTCAAAGGGCAACCCCTCTCTGTCTCTCTCATGTGTGTCTGGCTGGGTGTATGTATCTCTATGTGTGTGTGTGTGTGTGTGTGTGTGTGTGTGTGTGTGTGTGTGTGTGTGTCACACATACATCTATGAGTGTGTGTCATGTGATCAGGTCTCAACCCCTAGATGTCCAATGACCGAGTCTTTTCTCGTGTAGCTGGTGCCATGGACATGACAGAATTGTGAGTCAAGCTCTTGACCTTTTGATCCTATGCTATGTGACCCCATGTTCCTACTCCTTTAATTGGGATTGTTGGGCTCCAATGTCACATAAACATTTATGTAGCAAAGTCAAAAATACTAAACGAGATACTAAAGAAGTCGTTTTGTTGTTACAATTGGTTGTTGGTACTGAGCTTTTCTTTCTAATTTTGAGGGAGGGGCCATTTCCCCTAAACATGCTTTTTTTCTTTTTGAAGATTTTGATAAGTACAAATACAACTTTCTCTTGTATAATGTCCATGCCTTTCCATGGGTGCAAGGAACCAAACGGTGATGCTCAGTTTCAAGAATACTATGCCCTTAGGGTCACATCTTCAATGGCTAATGGTGAGGTTAATGGTGTGCAGGAGGCTAGGGTTTTGTTCTAATCATGTAAATACCTCTCTCAACAGCCTTTATTTTGAAGATTTTGACCATTAAAATATGTAATTTTCTCTTGTATGATGTCCATGCCCTTACAATCACACCTTCATTGGCTTCACTCCATTTCGAACCCTTTTATCCATCCTTTTGCCTCCAATGGTGATCACAAACAGACTATCCAAAGTGATACTAGTTTGAATTTTGATATTCTCATATTTTTAAAACTATCAATGAGTTCAACTACCTCAAGTTACCAACCATGGGGTAGCAGGTCCTACAGATTAAAGACATAAAAGAGGATAGATTAGTTGATTGAAATCACTTTTACTTGCCCAGCATCAATTTCCTATCTTTTCCTGCTTCAATGTCCTCCTAATTATGCATCGGCACCAATGTTTTTCAGTTCGCTAGTAATATCTTCCCTATCTAAAGCTCCATAAGCAAACACTCAAGTTTTATCACTCATATTTGGAATAAAAAGTGAGCACTTTGTGAGTTTGACGTTGAGAGACAATAAGGTACATGGATGATATGTGTGTGTGTGTGTGTGTGTGTGTGTGTGTGTGTGTGTGAGAGAGAGAGAGAGAGAGAGAGAGAGAGCACTTATCCGGTAGATCCTTCAATTTTGACACAAAAGTCGAGAGAACTATAGGTGTGGCCTTTTCTTACCCATAAGATTAGGATGAATTGTATCAGAAGAAGAAAGGATGCACAACATGAGAACCCAAGGAAGGGGTTCATAACAGCGTCTAGTATATATCTGGGGTAGATGGAAAGGAGGATACAAACTCTATCATCCCTTAATCCTGCCTATTGCCCCTTACCCACTATCCACAATACACTCAACAAAAGGTGGCTGATAAACAAGGATACAAAATCTTGGTCTTTCAAGTTTTCGAAGCATTCGGGCGGTAAGCATCCATCCCAAAAAAGTAGTTCTTTTGTGGCTAATCTTGCACAAAGCTATCTTGATAGGACCGAAGCTTCAAAATTTGGGCATGGGAGGAGGTCTTTGCCCTTGGTGCCAATTTGCAATAGAAGACATTGCATACTTGTTTAGAAAATGACCATGTAACCAACCAATCAATTTTAGCCCCAATTGTGCAAGTGTAGGGGTTTCCAATCCTCATGGTAACAATTGCTATTAGGAGAGAGTGTCAGGCTATTGTCTACCTCCAGGACAAAGCCAGTTCAAAATTCTCATGGATTATTTGGAGTCAAATGATTTTTTCTATAAATGAAGGGACTTACCAAACTCCTAGTATGTGAAGGTTTTTCTGATGATGTTTTCTTTCAGAATAAACAACTCTGCTTGGTCAAATCAAGATCTAACAAAAAAGATGTGCCATCTTAAAAGGCACGACACAACATGTGTGGCTTTTTTCCCTACTGGTTGAATAAAATAGTTTTTTCGACCAGTTAGAGGAGAAAGAGAAAGTTGAAGAAATGGAAATACCGTTTTAAAGTGAGAAAGGCAGAGAGGGAAGTGTTAAGGAAAGAGGAGAAGTAAGAACAGATGTTCATTGTTGAGTAGAGAAAAGGAGGCCTTTACATCTCTCCTTCTCAACAGCAAATGAATTGATGTTCACTAATCATTGCTTCAACATCCATAAAGTTAGTTAGAGTATATAATTGGTAGTACAATGACTTATACCATCACTTTTAAGGGTTTTAGATAGTATGTTGGATTTCAAAATGAGAAGTACAAGGAACTCCAACTGTGCCCAGCAATAAGATTTCCTTTTACAATGATAAAGTGGACAAGAGCTTTATGCAAAGGACTCTCTCTCTCTCTCTCTCTCTCTCTCTCATGTTCAAAGATGGAGAGAGAGAGAGAGAGAGAGAGAGAGAGATAAAATCCAAAAAGCTCCTAAAACATAAACATAATTTCAAGAAAATATATCTGATTTTGTGAAACTTCATGATGGAAAAAGCACTAAAAAGAACTCTATATATTGTAATTATGACAAATCTCTCTCTCTCTCTCTCTCTCTCTCTCTCTCTCAAAGTGTGTCTCAACGTACAACTTTACTAGGTACAAATAATAAGGGTGGAAAAATATTTAAAGGGACAAAGAAAAAAAAATAAAAAAACAAAGAAAATCATAAAGAGTTACTTCTAATGTTTTGGTTTGTGCAAAGTACTCTCTCTCTCTATCTCTCTCTCTCTCTCCATGTCTTTTGCTTTAGAGGTTCAAAGATGGCGCCTTCTTAAGCAAGGAAAGAAGAAAAAGTTTCATGACAAATGAGGAGAAATATAGGAAATACATCTATATGTATTCTATAATGGGAGAGGGAGAGAGTGCCCTTTACACGTGGTGAAAACTGCAAGATGAAGACTTAAGTCCAAAAATGAGAGAAGCTCCAGCCTCCTCACGATAAAGAGAGAGAGAGGAGGAGAGGCCGCCGAAGGGCCGTACTAGTGTACTATTATGACCCTTCATTTTCGAAAAAGCTCTAAAGGAAAGTCACTTATACGAGAAAATCTAATCTCTCTCTTTTTCTCTCTCCCTCTCTCCAATTCAAGGTCTCCAATTGCTACAAATAAGAAGAGGGGGGGGGGGGGGGGGGGGGGGGGTTGGGGGGGGCAACAAAGCAAAAGTAAAGAAAAAACCAAAAGAATGTACTTCAAATGTTCTAATTTTTCATTTTAAGAAATTCACAATGATGAAAGTCTCAAACTTCAACTTTTCAATTAAAAAAATAAAAATATGATATTGTGAAAAAACATAAAGGGAAGAATGTATGTTTAGGCAAAATCAATTCTCTCACTCTCTCTCTCTCTCTCTCTCTCTCTCTGTGTCAAATACTAATGAGAATTTGGATGGTCACATGGAGCATCATATTGTGGCACTAGCAAACTGCTCCCATGTAAGTGGAGGTTCTTTTGAGTTGGCATTCGTTCGGTATCACATGGAACATTTGTACATCTTTTGACCTATCGAGCTACTACATGTTTTTTAAATATGAACACGTGTACCTACGTATCTTTCTATGCTTGGTTTCATCCAGACCCATTGATGACGTTGTGTGGATCTTGGAAACACATAATGTGTGTTTTTATGTGTTGGGCTCTTTGTGACATGTGTGTGTGCCCGAGCTCTCTCTTTTTTTTTTTTTTTTTTTTTTTTGGGGAGGGGGGGGGGGGGGGGGGGGGGGGGGGGGACCAACAAAGAATATGAATGCCACTTAGAATCAAGATTTTGCAAAAGTAGCACCAATAGGTCCGAAATGGGACTTGATTTTTGTATCGAGCATTTGAGATATGATACCTCCCCATCCTTGTGTATATCTGAAGGTAGCCTCCCTTCGTTACTAATTGACACCTTCTTTTGGGAGGTGGGATCAATGGTTGGCGATCACCAGTTGATTGTGATCGTTGGATTGCTTAGTGAATGCAAAAGATTCTCATTTTTTCGGATCCGAGGCTTGAACCCGCTACCCTCTCCCCCACGAAATTGACTCTAACCACTAAGCTATCGCGCGTTTGTTGAAATGTATACGTGTGGTAAGTTCATAGATCATGGCATCACCGAACAAGTTTACATCTAGTTTACACCTAGTTCACATTGAGTTCACACCAAATTTGGTGTGGTGTGTAGACCCTCCCAAGTTCACACCAACCTCACACTTTGTTCACATCGAGTTCGCACCAAATTCAGTGTGGGGCACATACCTCCCGAGCTCACACATAGTTCAAACGGCGATCAAACGACCCGGATTGCATCCGCCTCGAGATGCCTAATGTGGGCCATCGATCCCAGCTCTCTAAGGAGGTGTCAATTAGTGACGAGGCCTCCCTCCCGTGCTCCTCTCTCAAGGCAAATTTTTGATCTCTAAAATCTATTCCTCACGTTTATGGTAATTAAAAAAGTAGTACATGTAGGTCCAAATGGGAAACAATTACAGTTAAATATTTTACTTTGAGAGAAGTAGAAGCTCAAAGAGATGGCATGCTTTGTGCTCCTTCTCTTATTGATCTGTCATAGTACAAGCCATGCTAGGCTTCCCGTGGATTGATTTTGAGCTCAATGTGTCCTCTCTTCTACTTTGAGAGAAGTAGAAGCTCAAAGAGATGGCATGCTTTGTGCTCCTTCTCTTATTGATCTGTCATAATACAAGCCATGCTAGGCTTCCCGTGGATTGATTTTGAGCTCAATGTGTCCTCTTGCTTGGGAAATCGTTGATGAGATGACTTTCAGTTTACCATTCTCAACATGTGGAATTTTTCTCGCAGTTCCAACCTACCCTACTGGCTCTACATGCCTAATAACCCGAATCTCCCCAGATCCGCCCCCATCTCTCTCCTCTCTCTTCCCTCGGCCATCGTGCCACGTGGTTCGCCATCGCTGTCTCTGCACAGAAGCTCCTCATCCCCATCCACACTGAGGTGCACCCCCTCGCCCTGCAACTTCTTGCCCCTCATTGACCTTCTCGCAAACGGCCTCCGCTAGTGCTCGTGCAGATGTGAGCCTGCAGATGACAGCCGTGCCCAGCCCACCTTGCAGCTTTCGCGTAGGCCTGGAGACCAGTGCTCTGCCAGCCCGACGAGCAATGCCCGCAGAGGAAGGGGCGAAACAAGAGAAAATCTCTCCCTCTCTCTTTCTCTCTCTCTCTCTCTCTGCGCTCGTCGACGCATGGCATGTCCACCCTCTCTCTCTCTCTCCACGTGCCATCACTTCTTTTTTTCTCCTCAAGGCATCTCCCCAAATTCCAAAGAAACTAATGAGCCCGAAATTGGGGACACCTACTAGCTTGAGGACTTAATCTTTCTTTTTTTTTTAGCAATTGTGAGTGAATTATATTGAACAGCCCAAAAAATTACAAGGTCTTGTCATGCTCTTGATGAGCCATGACATCATCCAAGGACTATAATTACATCGGCTATCATGGGAGCCACCCCCACCAACCCATCGCCTCGTCCTCGATACACAAGGTCCATAAAGTTGTCCTTTCGAGATCTTTTATTTACCGATGGCCAAGATTTTCCTCTGTCCTAGGCATTCCATCTGCTGACAACAAGACAGAAGTAGTCCTAAACCAATCCTTTGAGTGTTGCTTGCGCCCGAGCGTCCATATTAGCACTTTGCTTTCTTGAGTAATTTATGTGAAGCTTGCCACCTTCAAAACTCCTTCAAACACACGGCGGTTCCTTGTCTGCCATACATTATGTAAGAAGAAGTATCTGGCAATTTGAGTGCTGACGAGGAGGGCAGGGCTTCCTGAATTGATGCAGCCTTGCCTCTAACGACTTCATGAGTTGGTTTCTACTTGTGCATTGTTATGAAGCTTGTATTTTTAAATCTATTTGCAGATATTTATTGTTTTTAATTACTCTTTACTCTAATAAGCATGTTAAGGTAGGGGTTTTTGGGATAAGTGCTTGAAACAAAGCACATTGTGTTATCATCTAGTCATCACCTAGTCCTAGTTCTTTTTAGACAAAATGTCACGTGACATGAGTTTGGCCACTTGCCCCTCCCTTCCTTCTCTCTCTCTCTCTCTCTCTCTCTCTCTCTCTCTCTCCACACACACGTGGGCGCGCGCATACATACATACATACATACATTCATACGTACATACATATGTGTGTGCGTGTATACATATATACATATATGTGTGTATGTGTATATTTATTTGTTTTTTACACACACACACACACACACACATGTATATATTGTGGTGTGTGTGCCAAGATGGCAATGTCATTATGGCAGTTGGTTGTACTCGCTCACGCAATATAAGTTATTGCCTCTCACTCTAAGGGGCAACCCTATTTTGAGCTCTCCTCTTGTACCACTTTGTAATGGCATGTTACATTGGTGGAGACACGGGATGGGATAGGTTAGTTAAAAAACTATTTCTTGGTTCTCTGGGGGCCATTGATGGTGTTCGTATTTGATACAAGCTAAGGCTAGTTGGTTTCTTTATCTATTCTCTTTTGATTAAAGTCCATATCGTCACTCTAGGGGCCAGTGATGGTGTTTGTATTTGATACAAGATTTAGGCTAGTTGGCTTCTTCATCTATTCACTTTCGACTAAAGTCTATCCTCGTTGCTCTGGGGCCCAGTGATGGTGTTTGTATTTGATACAAGCTAAGGCTAGTTAGCTTCTTCACCTATTCGCTTTCGACTAAAGTCCATCAGTCTATCGTGTTCGCAAGCTCGTTGCTCTTGTCTTGCCTATCCCCACCAACAACACTATGTGATCTCTCATTGCTACCAAAGCCACTTCCAAAGTCAATGCAAGATTGGGGCAACAACACAATTGTCGGTGTCATAAAATCTAATATCTAACCAACCCAAATGATTCTCTCATATTAAACTGATCATTTAATGTGGGATAATAAACGGGAACAAGGGTTAGAATATAGACATGTGCTTCTAGACCTATCTCAGCAGGGGACCAAAAGGAGAGATGGTTGCATCTCAATAGAGTCCAAAAGGAGATGGTCTACCAAAGAGCAATGTGTAATAAGTGCTTCTAGACTTATCTCAGCAGGGAACCAAGAGGAGAGATGGTTACATCTCAGTACGGGTCCAAAAGGAGGTAGTCTATCAAAGAGCAACGTGCATATAATGGAGCTTAAAAGACCTTAGGATTAGCTTCATTAAAGACCTCCAATAGTTAGTGTTAAAAGTCCTTTGACCTTAGACAAGCTACGGCTGAGCTTGAGGTTGGAACTCGACCTAAGCTCGAGGTGCTTGTCGTGCTTGATGACTAAGGTGCTTGTCATGCTTAATGAGGAAGGTGCTTAAGAAGCTTCCCATGGATGGGGGGTAAGGTGCTTGAGTCAAAAAGAGACCCTACAAACTTAATGAGGAAGGTGCTTCAGAAGCTTCCCATGCACGGGGGGGGGGGGGGGGGGGGTAAAGTGCTTGAGTAAAAAAGAGACCATACAAACTTAATGAGGAAGGTGTTTGAGAAGCTTCCCATGCATGGTAAGGTGCTTGAGTCAAAAAGAGACCCTACAAAGGAGGGGGAAGTCTTAAAGTTAGGGGAATCTTTGACTTAACCTCCCACTCACCCAAAGGACACCCTTTTTCTCAAAGGGCACATGGGACACATGTCAGACTTTCCCTATGCTTAGCCACATGGTGTGCTTGAATGCTATTGGTTGGGCTAAAGAGGGGTCCAATGAGCTTCTAGTTCCATCCAACAAATATCTAGATATTTTCAAGCTCTCTCTCTCTCTCTAAGAGGTAAGGATGACACTTGTCTAAAGACTACCCATGTACTTGAATGCATGTTGTATGTGATTGGCTAGGGGGAGAGGGGTCCAATGAGCTTGAAGCATGTGGAAAGGCTAGAACTCGCCCCAAGCAAGCAAGGGGGGTGTTGGGGGGGTATACACCACACACACACTCATTTTGTGGATCATTCTCACTTGGTGAAAGTTGAGGAACTCCACCTCCTTCTCCAAGCTTGTGAGAAGCGAGAGCCTACACCAACACTCTTGGCTATGGAATGCAAATCCAACCAAGAGCCATGCTTCAATGCTTAAGCTTGCCATCTTCTCCATCTTCATTACTATGCTATTATGTATGCTAGCAAGAAGAGTAATGATAAGTGAGGAACTATTTCTTTCTCATATGGAATGTTTCTTCTTCCTCTTCCCTACCCTCATTCCCTGCTAGCTCTCTCCACCTTCGAAGGTGTTTGAGGCCTTGGGACTGAGGCTTGGGATAGTTAACGCTTTCTACAAAGTTTATGTCATGTTTGTGATGCATGAAGCTTTCCATCTTGATTGCATCACCTAGGTCACAAGGAACACAAAGATTGTATTGTACCAAGTCTCTCTTGATGGGAGAAACTATAATACAAATGTCTATTGGAGGGGGGACCGGCTCCGTATGAATCCGGTCCTCAACTGTTGTCATGTTCTCTAAACTCTCTCTCTTACAAAAGTATTGTTCATGCCAAGTTAACTAAATACTATATTTATGTTGCTACCATCAATCAAGTTCACCTGTTATGCTCACAAAGTAATATCACAAAAGTGCTTTATCTAATTTCTTAATTCCGCTACTCTCAAAGTTCATAGGCCATTTCCATTACAGCCAGCATGTTGCTCCGCCTAGTTTTTTGTGATGGATTTACCATGCATCTGTTTTCCAACACATTGCTACAAATACAAAATATCTAGCACTTGCTACAGGAGGTGGCAGGCTTCAATACAACCTTTCCAATCTCAGACATACGCCGACTGATGGCCAACACCCATGCCTTGGCACTACTCAAGGTCCATCAACATCACCATCACCACCTTCATTACCTATGTCAGTACTTGTAGTCTCATCCCCCAGACCAATATCATCATCTATTTGCTAATCATAGTCCGACACAAACCTCCTATTAGCCATCTAAGTCCAAGTTCGAGATTATGGGATCGAGATGCGTCATACTATGTTGCATACTCTCTGTTCGTTTTTAGCTTACCATCAACATCGTAATATTCAAGGTATGCATGGTTGCCAAGGTTGGGTACAATCTGTTCAAGAAGATAAAGAGCTCATGCATCAAAACAACTGCTATTACAATGGAATTTGCGAACTAGTCCATAGGGCTAGATAGGGGCAAATTTTGGTCATGCACAATATCAAGTATCACGAACCATAGCAGCATGGTCAAGTATTCATGAAGGGTATATTCTTATCAAGGTATATCTAGTTCTAGTGTTTAATCCAATCATTTTGAATTTGAGATTGTAGTCCTTCAAAAAGCCACCAGTTTTGCACCATACTAAGGTCGATTTCTTGACGATCTCAACAAAATTCATCTTTGAGGACACCCAATATCTTGGTATTCTCATTCCTTCTAGAAAAAAAGGTCCAAGAAGGAGTTGTTGCATCAACACTACAGAGGTGCCTTTTTGCTACAAGAATCACTTGTGTCTCATGATGGTATTTGCATAAAGGTTCTTCCCCATTTACCTTCATTTAAGTAGTTTTTGTCTTATTGTTCTTCCTATGTCTCAATGTCTTTGAAATAATGGAAGCCACACTAAACCTCCTTTTGGGAAGGAATGTAAGCCACAAAAATATAACATCCATGCCACTATGATGCAGCCCACAACTAGATGCTCCTCATCTACTCCATCCATAGAGGGATAGCGACCTATTGTGTGATAGATGTTTTGCATGCCTCCATGTGATGTGCCCATGTGGCCATTCTATTCAGCACGATGAATCCGCTTTTTACCCCCAATCAGCCCCAAAATTGCATCATAAACCATTGTATGATCACTCCCCCCACATGAGGTGTTAGAGTCCATCCCTTTGTGTCAAATCCCTTCATATTCCCAAATTGTGACAAGATGTGCAATATAAGTGGCTTCCTCTCACTATAAGGGGTAAACTTAGTTTGACCTCTCCTCTATTGTACCACTCTATAATGGCACGTTACAATCAATACACACACACACACTCATGTGTGTGTATCTAGGTATGTACATATGTGTGTGTGTAGCTACACACACACACATAGATATCCATGTGTGTGCATGTGTATATATGTATGTGTGCATGTGTGTGTACAAATTTAGGTATGTGTGTATCTATGAATATGTACGCATGTGTGTGCGTGCGTGCGTGTGTGTAACCATGCTTGCATGTATGTGTCTATGTACACACACACACACATACATACTTATGTAGATGTAGACATACACACACATACGTGTATATGTACATATGTATTTGTATGTGTACATAGTGAACCAATTATGTGGACATTTATTAATAGCATGTATATTTGTATTTATATGTACTTATATATGCATAAGTACTTGTATTTGTACATAGTGAAACAACTATGTGGACATTCGTTTATGACATATATATCTATATCTATGTTTGTATAACATGTATATTTGTATTTATGTTTGTGAAAATTCAAATGTAAACATGTGGGTGCAAAGAAAATATATCTGCAAACAAGCATGTTTCAATGTATGCTACTTCTTGTATATCAATTATTCTGTAGCTTTCTCCCTTGCACCCCCCTACTGTTGGTTTCTTCTTTGTAATCGTCTCTCTCTTTCTCTCTCTCCCTCTCCCTTTTTTGTGTGGAAAAGTAATCTCTTTATATAGCTAATATGCATGGTAGCATCATTTTTGCATGATTTTGCAACATGGATCTGATTCCATATAGGCATACTTGATGCTTGCACATGATTTCAATATTGTCCTCTTTTATCGAATTTTTTCAAAGACATATTTGCAAGATTTTGTGTAATTAACTAGGATAAAGACATGAGTCAAGTAGCCTACTAGGCTATTTCCAAGCCTCTCTCCGCCCCACCCCCATCTGCATGCTAGACCTCCACGCAAACCCGACGCAAACCCTAAAGGTATACTATGTGCCTTTGAATGCACCTCAAAGGAAAACTTAACTTTGCTTTCAAATGCACCTCAAGGAAAACTTGACTTTCCATTCTCTTCTATAAAACTCAAGGTATCTTCCAAGATTCCATGTAATAGTAATAGGTCCAAAATTGGCACCACCTAATAAATAATATTATTTGGTCCACAATTGATAGAACCCATTAATTAAATGTCAAGATTGATTCCCTCCAACAGTAATTGCAAAATCGTAAGCTCCACTTCCTCGCCCGCTCCCACGCAGAGACACACGCCCCCTTGTCTCGTTGCCTTGTTGTAGCAGCTCGTCATCTCTCGATAGTGGGCGCCCCCTTTCCCTCGGTTCAGTGCGCAAGTGCAACTATGTCTGCTAGTGATGTTCATAGTCATCACACGAATTCTCATGCCTCGTTACTCTGCTTATTACCATCATGTCCATTCATATGTGCTCTCAGACCTTGCACACAAATGAGAGAGAAAGAGGTAGAGAGAGCGACACACACCGTGCTTGAGACAAAGGAGCAAGGCAGGTTTGCTGGTGCCCTTCACACCTCTTCTACCATGGCGGCTCCTGCGCTCCAAATCCCTTACAACTTCTATGTTGTAGCTCCTTTTGCCGAACGACCTTGCCTAAACGATGAGAGACATGGCTGCCTTGCATGCGGTCAGCTCTTTGCTCTTATCTCGCTCTATCCTCATCATGTCCTCATCGTGCCTTCATGATGTGCTATATAAAGCCCCTCCACCCATGGGTGAGAAGCGTTCTTCCTAGAGCAATGGCTCCATACAGAGAATGCCCGTTCTCGTGATGCCCTCGTAATGTCACACTTAAAGCAGAAAAAATCTCTCTCCCTCTCCATCTCTCCTCCACGTGCATTCCCTTCCCTTTTCATTTACTTTGGCTTTCAGTCAAATGTTTTGATCAGAATCTTGCTAGATGAATCTCACTAAAAGTAATGAATGCAAAATGCAAAATTGAGAGGACCTTAAGTTTACTTTTCCTTCAAACTTCCCAAATTGATTCTAGTTAAACAAATGTTTCTAAAATTGCTTTAGAGGGACATACTATTTGGGTCTACAACCCTCTGATTAATTAATTAATCAATGAGATTCCTTCTCGGCCTAACATTTTGCATCCTGCCTTGTTCACGTGCAGCCAGCTCCTCGCTGCTCGCACTTCATAGAGCAAGCCATGGCGACCTCGGCCGTGACCCGTCCTCCCTCTGCCGGGAAACCCCTGAGCGATGCTCGTTCTTTGCGCAATCCCCTTAGCCAACCTCGCTTTGCCCTGAAGCGACCTCTGCATGCGTCTGCTCCACTGCGTCACAAAGACCGCCATCCGTCAGCTCCGCTGGGTGGACCCTACACCTTCACCATCCAGCTCGTGCGCGGCTTCACCATCCATACCCTTCATCCCATGCAAGTGAAGCTCGGTCTGCCTCTCTCTGTCTCTCTCAGGCTATATATGCCCGCTTCAACTGCACTGCCCCATTGAACGCACTCCGCTTCAGCTGCACCGGTGCATTGAACGCAGAAGTCGAATACTGCCTCCACACCCTGCCGACACACAAAAATATCACCCTGCTCGACTGACTCGCAGCCTACCGACACGCCATTTTCTGTCTCCACGTGGTTGCTGCCCACCATTTTACTTCGAAATTCTCGAAAGGATCTCCCAAGATGCCGTTTAATGTGGCCTGCTTACGAAATTGGGAACACATACTTGATTGAAACAAGTGAAAGGGTCACGACGGCTTTCAAAAACAGTAAAAAAGTGATAAAATTGTTTAAACTGGTATGAATATTTGGGAAGAATTGCATCAGCTTAGTCTTGAGCCAATTGAAAATCGAAACTAGCTAGCTGCAAAACATGGTAAACGAAAGAAAAACGGATGAAATATGTGAGAAAGTTATTCAAACATTTTTGGTATTTCCAAAATTTTTGCTAGTATTTCCGGTTTTTTCTTTGTGAGAAGGAAACTCGATCACCAAAGAGACTTTCTTGAATGTTAACACTAATTGGAATCAAGCTATAAAATACAAGAAATTTAAAGCCATGTGAAGTTGTGAAATGAAAGGTGAAATAAAAAGAACTAATTAATATATGTGTGTGTGTAGAATTTATGCAAGGCGAAGCTTCCTTTTAGCATTCTTAAACAATAGAATGCAAAAAAAACATATATGTGTGTGTGTAAAATTTACTAAAATTATGTAAGGTGAAACTTCACTTTAGCATTGTAAAACAATAGAATGTAAGAAAATTAAAAACAGGATGTGACATGAAAGGTAAGTCTCCATCATGTATTGAAAACTATGGAAGCCTCCCTAACCTAACCTAACAGAGCCCAGCACTAAGGTTTCTTTTAGAAAGCCAAAAACAAGGTGAAAATTCACCATGGCTTACATAAGGCTATTGACAAGAATTTCCTAATAAAAAACTTATTTGAAAAAAATAGAAAGTGACACTATTATTTTTAAACATGTCGTGTCACAATATAGTATTATGATTTTTTGAAGAAAAGTATAATGGTGAACTATTTATATTACAATATATTTCAAAGACATAAAAATAATGTTTGACACAAAACTCAATGCCCCTCTTTAAAGATAGTGGCACACAAATGTCAGCACCCTCTCCCCAGGGCCTAAAAAAAGTAAGTTAAAATTATCTATAGCTTGTCATGTGACATTAATCGATAAGCTTTTTCCAATGATCTAGATTTGCACCCAAAAATCCACCCTTCACTAAGGACTCCTTATGTAGTCCAAAAATCACAATGCAAATGGCTACTTTTGGAGTCTCAGACTACCTTGTACTCCTTTGTCACATAGAAACTAATCTCAAAACCAAGATCGAAACTAATCTCAAAACCAAGATCGGAGAAGAGGGAAAATACTCAATTTTTTCATATTTCTCGATGGATTTTACTAGGATAGTTGAATGAATGATTGAAGTGAAGAAGAGGGAAAATACTTAAATTTTCACGTTTCAAAATGGATCTTGTTAGGATAGTCAAATAATTGGAGAGGGAAGTGCCAAAAAAGTGAAAACCAGCCCATTGATAATGAGCTTTATGGTCCCCTACTTTTGTGAGACCCGTAAAAAGCTTCTAAAAAGTCCTTTGGTTCCCATTGCAATATACATGGGCCCTGATCTCTATACAATAAATAACTTATAGCTTATCGTGTTGGGTACTTAACAATATGTTACAAGACTTATCATCTCCTACTTTGCACAAATGACTTATCGTGTAAGAACCCTAAACACAAAATTTAGCAAGACATGGCAATAAAGATCCCATGGTCTTTCCCATAGACCCATGGTGGATCTTAGCAGGTAATCTCTATGTGCAATAAACAAGCTCGCGAGCAGTACAAGATCTTCATTGTCTTCACTGGCGGACAATCTTCTACTCGACAATAATCCGTGCAAGGCTTTTGCTTACTTATTTGGGCTGTGAGAGGCATTGAGTTCAAGCTTGGCGGGGCGGTATGAGCAAGGTCAGTGTTTACTTTGAAGTTTTTGTGAGCTTGGTGACCTATTATAGCTTATAGTTTCGGAATCTGCTAGTCTAAGATCCACTTCTACATCTCAATAATGGTATGCATTTATTGCATATAAAAAGAAAGGCATCTAGCATTATTAGACAAACTTTTTGATTCATGCATATGGCCAACACATGCCCATCCGCAAGATTCTATCATGAATTGAAAAGCATATGGGCCCAAAAAATCTTATAATGTGATTTTCAACAGGGACTTCAAAATAGTATTTTATTGTATATTAGAAGTTAGAACTTAGAACATTTTTGGTAATGATTTGACTTAATTTTTTCTTCACTCTTAAGTTTGATGATGACTCCAAAGTGCACTTACTTTGGAGCTGAATCATT
Source organism: Adiantum capillus-veneris (assembly GCF_014529385.1). Taxonomy (NCBI): domain Eukaryota; kingdom Viridiplantae; phylum Streptophyta; class Polypodiopsida; order Polypodiales; family Pteridaceae; genus Adiantum; species Adiantum capillus-veneris. The sequence goes on from NC_140935.1 coordinate 129,935,972, forward strand.
AAATAAATTATTCAGCAATGTAAGAATTAGAGAGAACCTTGAAATAGCAAAAAAGGGACTACAAGTGAGGGCAAGTTTTGAAAATTGTGTTGGCCACCATCATTCCATTTATGGTTTAAAGAGAACCTTGAAGTAGCTAAAGAAGGACATCAAGATAGCCTCGTGACTAAGTAACACACAAATTTAATACGGGGTGATGAGGTGATCCACGATTCATTAGTCCACACACGAAATCCTATGCAATCTCATTCGTAACCGTCACATTAGAACTAAACTCGGTCACAAATTGAACATCCTAAACTCGAATAGTGCATGTTGTAAAAATGAACATGGATACAACATGTGTGCACAGGTGAGTTGGTTAGCCCATGTGACCCAAAACCCGGGTTGTGAGGTGGTGGGTTCAAAACCGATCGACGGAAGCCAAATTTTTGCACTACCTGAATTCCTTTTTGCCTCGATTTTTGCACTACCCGGATTTAGTCCTACCGCCTCGAGATCTTGCCTTGCACTCTCGAGCCATCCATCCCCTCACTCCCCCTTATTCTAAATATTACTAAACACAGTGGTGTTGATTCTATTATTTTTACTCCTAAATCTAAAACATTCCACGTTTAAGGATCGAAGTTGGTTTTGCTATTTTGCATCAAATATCAACAATTTATCGTTCTTGGCACAATTTTACAATAGCACCCTAGTAGAAAATGTGATACAAATGAGTGCAAAAGAAGGATTCTAGCAATCAATTTAAGGGATTCATAAATGCTATTTTTTGCGTGTTAATGCTTTTCTTTATTAGAAACAAGGTGAAGGTTCACGTTGGCATGCTAAAACACTAAAATGAGATTGAAAAGTTAATGTGAAACCACGGGACTTTTTGACAAATTTAAAAATAAGCAAAAAATTGTACTGCTGCACATAAAAAGTTAGGTCCAATCAATATAAGAAATAATAAAATATCAAATGTGTGCTTCACTTTCTTTTTTTGTTTTGAGGGGAAGAGAGTGGATATTAAATTGAGAAAGCAATCAAAAAGTACATGGATCTTACAAGTTGAGGGTGGGATTGCCCAAGACAACAAAGCTTACGACACTAGGTCTCTCATCCTAAATCTAGAGGATTGATAGTATTTAGGCCCAACAAACTTCCACCACTACTGCCATCTAGTGGACTTTTGAGTGATAGTGGGAGACATACACTCAAAAGGGGCTTCATAGATTAAGTTATAGACTAGAGCTTTGATAGAGTTTTGGCATCTCAAGTGAACTACCCAATGTGATCCCATTATTCATTTTGGCTTGTAGGTATTTAATTTACTTATTTGTCAAAGTCTAGTTAGAGCAATTTACGGAGGTGGATATATATGTGACCCTTTGCCCCTATTATACATTGTATCAGTTATTCATTGCAAGATTGATCAGTTCACGAGACTCTCTCTCTCTCTCTCTCTCTCTCTCTCTCTGATTTTTCCCTTTGGTCTCTATGCTTTTGCATCGTCAACTTTGACATGGTATTAGAGCCTTGGTGGAGCAAGGCGGATCGTTGAGAAGAAACCTAGAGAGCCCTCACTCTTTGTTGGCGGCATCCATCCTCCTCTACTTGGCAGGGGCGTTATTTCCTCTATCGGTGCCTTTATTCCATTATTGCCCACCCCATGAGCCTTTGCCCATGCTATAGCCTACATTTAACGCTACTTGCAGAACCCCCTCCCCTCATAGCGTCATTCTCTACTGCCCCCGTTGCCTTGCATTTCAGAATGCCCAATGACTTTGGTCCTTGGGCGTCTGGACTCTCCGTTCCCCCCTACTTGCCGCGTTTTGAAACGCAGGCAGCGCTACTGGTAGCGACCCTCCAACGTTTTGATATGCTATCTTCGGTAATCCGATAGATGACGACATACCTCTCCCCATTCTTTGTGGCGATGACACCCCCTTATCACTCAAAGACTCAGCATTTTAATATATTGCAACACTGGAAGAGGAGGATGGTTAGGGACGACGAGAGGGAAAAGTTCTCCCTGAGATAGTGGCTTGGAAGGAGGGATTCTAAAGCAGCTTTGGGAAGGCAACGGGTTGTACCGGCTTGGAAGGAGAGGTGTGAAAGTGGATCGGCTTAGGGTAAAGCGGCTTGTGGAATTGTTGCGGCCACCACCTGGAGTGCAATAAGGAACCAAGAGGTTTCCAGGTCTTGCAACTTAAATGCTCCCCCTTGCTTGAGCACCAACAACATTGACCAACACTAACCATTGGCTATGGAAAGAAGATTAACCGTCGCCTAGTTAGTAGCCAATGCTCAACCACAGCTCTCAAGGAAATCGAAATATTGTTTGGCTTGTGATTGTGAAGCCAAAAGCAAATGTACGAGCTCGCTAGAGAACAAAGGCAAAGGAAAGCTTGACAAGGACGGAAAAACCAGTACTCATTTAGCTGCTTTGGTACCCACTAGGATCGACAACTATTGTTATAAACGTGACATGACGCTTTGTTTGGCTCGAGAGTTTGAAGCCAAAGACAAAAGCAGGAAGTCACAAAGAGACAAAGGCAAAGGCACGCTGAACAAAGATAATGGTGATAAAGATTTTCCAGAGGAGATTGACATGGCACACACGGTGGCAACCATAGTGGCCACGACACTAGATTTCTAGTCAGAGGGAAGTTTTTGCCACTAGCTTCAACCAGAGAGAGGCTTCTGAGTGGAAGAGAGAGGTAAACAGTGCTCCATATAATTAATTTGGACCTTTGTGTTGGAGTTCAAGTTATCGGTGTTCGAACTCGTGGGTCAGACTCTCAAGGCACATGCATCTAGTAGGGAAGCAATCATACGTATCTAAAACGCTATGGATGTGCACACCAATTTTTCGTTGGATTATGGACATGATGTGTTTCAAAGTTCATTACCTAGGAGTATTTGGACTCGATGTGTTCACAATTCACAAATAGGGATTCTTGGATGTAGTGTGGCCTACATTTCAAATTTTCTAAAAGGCAACCTATGCTCAAGATGGCATTCTTCTATATAATAAAGTTGAGGGTAGCAAATCTGAGGTGTATCCAATAGTCTACAGCTATTGGGGTGTCCATGGTAGCTTCTTCATCAACTTGGTCTCTCTATTTATGTCCAGAGCTGCAGAGAGGGTGTTAGAGTTTTGGCATCTCAAGTGAAGTGCCCAATGTGATCCCATTATTTATTTTGGATTTTAGGTATTTATTTTACTTATTTGTCAAAGTCTGGGTAGGGAAATTTACTGAGGTGGGTATATATATGTGACCCTGTTAACCCTCACGGCTCACGGACACCCCATCACCTACAACGGACGTGTATTATGTATTTGGTAGAGTCAGGTACCGGGCTTGTCGGACCAATAGGAAAAGGGTAAGAGTGATCGCCGATGAGAGGCGCACTCTAACCGGGACATTCAAGGGATTAGTTGGCTAAGCATGGGCGCCCAAGTGTGAATGGGGTGAGCTCATATAAAAGCCAACTAAACCTAAAATTCACTTATTCTCTCATTTGTGCAATAGAAGAGTGCTCTTGCTCCATCTCCATCTCCATCTTCTTCTTCTTCACCTCCTTGTGTGTGTGTGTGTGTATGTGAGAGAGAGAGAGAGGGAGAGTGTGTGTGCGATCGAGCATTACGAAGGCACGACGGCAGCGAAGCGGTTGAGCACGGCACGACTGCAGCTTCTTCTTCATCGCGGCGAGGAATCCACCACGAAGGCGAGCGTAGAGCGGTGAGTGACACACCCTTTGCTCTCTTGAGCTTGCTAGTTTAGGCTTGTTGTGTGCTTGGAGCCATTTGTGGCTCGCACACGGTGTATCGGCAAGTCCTTTGCTTCGACAGTGCGGCAAGGAGCGCACATTTTTGGCGCCGCTTCCGAGGAAATGCCCTACACTAAGCTCGGTTAAGCACTTTACGCTTTCTTGGGATGCAATTTCAATTGAAGGATTTGTGAAGAAGGAAGGTGTGTGGTTGTGTGGAGAAGATTTTTGTTACACTGTACTGTCTTTTTTGTTTTCTGTAAAGAAGGAGTTACATTTTTTTTGCAATGTATTGTTAAAATTAAGGTATTACCTATGGAATGTTAGTTCTGTAAGGTTAGTTTTGTAGATCTGTTAGCTACTGTAGTACTGTGTAAACAGTGTTAGAGTGTGTGTGGCAGTATCTCTATTAGTTGTAGGTAGATAAGTTAGGTGTAGGTTAAGTGTGTGTGTGCGTGCGCGCAACGCGGCGACTTTAAAAAAAAAAAAAAAAAATCTTAAAAAAAAATTATTTTAAAAAGAAGGATCGGGCTGGGGATCATTCCCCAAGCTTAAGCCCAAACCCAGACCTCAGTCCTCAGTTTTAAAATATAGTTTATACACCTTTTTATATTTAAAAACTATTTTTAGGATTTCGAGGACTATAAAGACTATTTTTAGGATTTCGAGGGCTTCACATAGCCGAATAGGGAGCTGTAAAGCACGGCACGTTCCTTTAGCCAAAACGCTTGTCTTGAGCTATTACACGCCATATTTTGTGGCTTGGTTACAAAAAATAACCAAGAATAACGAAAAACTTGGGTTATAAACACCTAAAAAAAGAAAACTAAGTGAGCGGCCTTCACGGGCACTCACCAACGCGCTTAGAGTGTGGAAGTCATATGAACCTACGCTCCGGACGAGTGTTAGAGCACGAGCATATTGGTAGTGCCTCCATTTACGCGGGCACCCATTATTCCTCCACCCTAGGTTCTGGACCTTCGGCCGGGACTCAAGGTAGCGCGACCCAAGATCCTCATATCGCGTCTAGTGATTCTTCCTCTGACTACGAAGTCATGGAGGGGTATCCTACACCAAACCCTGATAGTTCAAGTCAAGACATGCATGCCATGGGCCCACGGCCCGGGTCCAACGTGTTTAGCCGCTTTAAAGAGACCCTTAGTAGAGCTACTCGCTCCGAACATGCGGTTAATGAAATAAATGAAGGGAGTGGGGAAGTAAATTCGTCATTCCTGCCTAAAATAGACCCTATGCTTCTTGAGAGTGTGCATGTGAATGTTCCATCCACTGCACCTCCTGATCCTTTAGGACTATCTCCCTCTGAGGTTCTACTACCCAATGGTAGGAGTCTTGCCGAAGTACAAGAGATCGAACGCTATATGCAAGCAACAAGGGAGAGGGAAATTGAGAACCTACGAAGGCTAGAACAAAGTCGAGCCCTGAAAGCAAAGGCTCCTATGGCAACAATCATGCCAGCCGAGCAACCGAGTGCTCCCAAGGTACCAGTCACGGAGGGGCAAGCTATGGGGAGCAATAATGCTTCCACTTCAAGGGAAACCTCCAGCACGCCAGGCCTAGATGGGATATTCCTAAACGAAAATTGGGAGTATGACCTACAAGCAGAAGCTTTAACTGATCGGTACACAGGACACACCTATCATGTGGGTTGGTTAGATGTTCTACAATCCACATCGGGTGCTACTAGCATAGATGAGCAACAACAGAAAGTCTGTGATGTCCTCCATAGGATTGTCGAGTTAGAAAGACAGAACATAGGGATCAACATGCCTTCAACAGGCCTAATGAGATTCTTGGATATGGGAAAGGCCAACCAACCAACCCTGTCACAAATGGAGACTCCCTCAGTGAGCCCCATTGATCCTCCATATGTTGTTTCGCCAGGAGCCTCAGTACAATCTGAGCCCACAAGTGGCAGCTTTACCTTCCCAGATCTAGCTCATCTTTCTCTTAATGACACTACGGCTACCATGCATATCCCAGTGGTGCGCATGACAATAAGTACACCATGGAGTTCATTTGTTAATACTGCGCCGATGCCTAGTAGCACAGTGCCCCCAACTATACCTACATGTATGTATCAATCATGTGCACCTGTCGTACCTCAGCCTCATGTAGCTCCTACACCTCCGATTATTCCAAGAGCTTACAATCCACAATGGAATTATCCAAGATCTTATACAAGTGGAGCCATGCCATTTAATAATAACATGCCATATCAGGCACCCCCTATGCCTAGGGCCACGCCTGTAAACTTTGGACCACCGTCTGGTACACCACCATACGAAATTTGGGACCCAAGAGCCGCGCGCATGCCAAGGCCAAGGCCAACTCCCATCTCACATCTGGTTCCAGGAGCACATACACCCATTATACCTGCTCAAATAGGAGATTTGGCAGCATTTGCTCAAACTATCGGTCGCTCTATTGCAGAAAACATGCGTAGTGCACCTGATAGAGAGCCTAGGAGCAAGGCAGTTCAAGTAGCTAAGCTCACACAGAAATTCAGTGGAGACGGAGATGCTAGAAAGCATATGGAAGTCTTTGAACATGTGTGTGATTCCTTGGAAGAGCACAATGAGCTACATAAGTGTAAGGCTTTGAGTTTGACCCTAAGCGGAAAGGCTGGAGATTGGTATAGAACCTTAAGAGTAGAAGAGAAAACGATCTACTCTACTCTTAGGAGACTGTTCTTAAAAGAATACATACGAGAGGGAGTACTTTGGGGTGTAGCCTCTCAGCTCCAGAAAGCCCAACGAGAAGAAGGTGAATCCGTGAGAGACTTCATTAGTCGCCTAAAGAATTTGAATTCATGATGCAATCCAAACGAGCGATTCAACAACAACCAATTGCTCGATAGATTCATTAGGGGACTACGACATGAAAGTATCTATAATGGCCTAGTCATTAGGCCGCACAGACCCCTTGCCCCCATCGTACATTGTATCAATTATTCATTGCCAAGGTTGATTGGTTCGGGAGTCTCTCTCTCTCTCTCTCTCTCTCTCTCTCTCTCTCTCTCTCTCGTGCTTTGTCTCTATGCTTTCGCATTGTCGACTTTGACAAGCTTATGGGCAGACAATTGTAAGTCCTGTTTGAGCAAGCTAGATGGGAAAAAAAGATTCATGCTTGAACACAGAGGCATTCCTTCTTCTCTAAGGCTTCTTTAGAAAGCCACTAAAAGGACACACCATTTGCAAAGTAGAAAACAAAAGAAGAAGAGGACCTATATCAGGCTCTTAAGTGAAAGGACCCATTTACAAGCCGTAAGACTACTAAATAATAGAATATCATATGTGTGCCTAACTCTCTTCTTCTTCTTCTTCTTCTTCTGGGCTTGTTTTAGAAATCCAACATAAAAGATACATATTAGCCTTTCTTTTTTTGTCCATACTCACAGTTGTGAGTGGATGAGTTATATTAACCCAAAAAGGAATGCACAATTATCTACAAGCACTTGAGGGGTAATAACACACGTTATGGGGCTACATTGCCTCTAACAGATGAGAGCTATTTAGATAGTTATATTTTTGGTGAATGGTTGATACCAGACACGTGATGGATTTAATTGCTCGAGTCTACTGTTTAGATTTCTTGTGTTTTCCAAGAGAGATGATCACTTCCCTACTTTCTTGAATGATCTCTTTGGAACTGGTTGTCGAGTGGTCATTTTCAAAGAGTTCTTGTGTTTTCCAATAGACATGATCCCTTCCCTACTTTTTTGAATAATCTCTTTGGAGCTGGTTGTCGAGCGGTCATTTTCAAAGATACGCTGGTCCTAGCCTTGTAAACTTGTCTAATGTAGTAAAAGCGGAAAATTTGTGTGCAGATTAGGATGGCTTCGTTCTTCCAAATATTTTTTCCCAAGAGAAGGTCGTTCTTGAAGAACATGATCTTCTAGGTCTTTTGTATCCATTTACATATTTTGCATGCTAGGCCTCTTGTAGCTAGATAGTTTGGGGGAGAGAGAGAGAGAGAGAGAGAGAGAGAGAGAGAGAGAGAGAGAGAGAGAGAGAGAGAGAGAGAGAGAGAGAGAGAGAGAGAGAGATTTGCTCACTAGCCACTTTGAACCCTGGACATTTATTAGAGCCTATCCCTCTGGTCAGTATCTTAATCCCGATAAGAATAGCCTCCTAGAGCACCTTCCATAGGAAGATCTTCCTAGTTGGGGCCACTAAGGGTCTCACATGCTACTTTCTACTGGTGCCCATCTGGATTCTTGCCACTTCTTCTACCACTACTTATTGAGTGGAAAGAACTAGTTTGTTTGGAATGTAAGTTTGCAGTAGATTTCCTTTGTTTGTAGTTTTGTGAAGTTTCTGTCCCTAGGCCCTAGTGCTAGGTTTCCCAATCGAATTCAGCCTCACAAATTGGCATAAGCACATGGATAAGACCTTTCAACATCTTTGTTGATCAATAATCATTTAGTTTCGTTGAGATTGTACTAAGTAGCCAGCTGATCTGCTTCTTTCCATCTCGTGTTGCCTCAATCGTAGAACTGGGTCAAGTGTAGGAGTCCTTTGTTATTGATTTTTCTTGCAAGTTATCACTTTCCACTTTTGAGAGCCAAGGGGATCAATGTGCTATGGAGTTTTTGAAATATCTAGTTGAATCTCCCCATTCTAGTGCCTTTGATGCTTTGGTGCATTTTTGTACGAGCTTGCCCGTGTTGCCACCTAGTTTCAGGTTTGTCCATCGTGGTGCCAACAATTTGTCGTGAACCCCAACCTCTTTCCATGAGTCCTCGAGCATATTAGCTTTATCTTGTCAATCATGTCCCATGTCATGATGGCCCATGCGTGGTCTTGCTTGGCCATTGAGACTGTAAATTTAGCACACTGGGCTTTGACATGCACTGCAAGGTTGAGAATCCCAATATTGCCTTGCTCCTTGGGTCTAGCAATGCAGTCCCATTTAGCCCGCTGCTAGGGTATCGTATCTTTGGTGTTATTTTTTCATACAAATCTTTTCATAGATTTCAAGAATTCCTTCCAATTGCATTTTGCTATTTTGAGGAGAGGCCTAATGAAGGATAGATACAAGTCATAAATGAATTGATCACCTTCACCTTGCTGTGAAATGGAAGTACATATTTCCACCTTTGCATCTTGCTCCAAAATTTGTCCATGGCCCACTAGAACCTTTGTTTGTGAGAGGTTTGCACCCCTAGTGTGGCTCTAGGATGGTGGAAGATCTTTCCTTTTGAGACAATCATTTAGAAGGGTCAAACGAGTCATTTTTTGAAAGAGAAATTAGTCTTGATTTCTCCACATTCAAAGGCTATGGAAAAACATCAAAACAATCTTCAGAGCCTTCCTCGTCACTTCATGGCTGGATTTCAAGAATACTAGTGAGTCATCAATGAATTTCTCCTATTCTCCAACGCGGTGATCAAGGGATGCAAGCCGATTGCGAATAGTAGAGGGGCTAGTGGACAATATCCTTTGATTGAATTTTAACTTGGAAGGCACCTACAATTCTATTAAATTAAACAATAGCTCTCAGTGGCTGCTTGCTCCTATAGTGTGTATTATCTGATAGAGCTAAGGACCAAAACCTAGACGTCTTCTATATACGACGAAACAATCCGGTTGTACGTTTTGTGTAGGTCTAGTTGCGAGAGGATGCATTCTTGATCGATGAAGTTTGCATACCTAGTGGCAACCATTGCTATTAGAATGTTATCATATCTTGACCTTTGTTTGATAAAGCTGTATTGGTGGGGGTGATAGATTTATCCAATAGTGGAGGCAACCCAAGGGCAACTGCTTTGGTAATGATTTTATATTCTACTATCATCACAATGATGGGTTGCCAATGTTTCACATGAGAACAACAAACAAGCTTTGGGATAGGTTTGATGAGACCTTTTTTTATGCTTGTATCAAACACCCCTTTCACAACAGCTTTGTCAGCCAAATGCATAATAGGGTCTTCAGATCCACCTCGAACTCCTTGAAAAATTTGGTTGTCATGCCATTCCATCTTGGAGACTTTTGCTTGCCAAGTGAATGCAATGCAAGCAAGCATTCTTCGTTGGTAAAGGCCTTCTCTAGCAGGGCTACTTCTAATGGTGTTATAGTTTTGTTGAGAGTGTTGAGAAGTGCGGCTCTCGCTTCTTCCACTTTTGGTTGTCCTTTAATTTGGCTTAGGTAACTGAGCACTAACTTAGGGGTGGAAGCATGTTAACAAAGTTTTCTATTTATGTTCGCTAACATATACAAAGGGGTACTTTTAATAGCATATATCGAATAGATTTATGTGACATAGAGTATTTGAAAATGACAACAAAAGTCACGTTATGTTTTTGAGGAGTAAGTTCAATGATGAAGGCGGACTAGAGTCTGCATGCAAGGTATCATTGCTCCACCTCTTTGAAGAAGCATCTCTACCAGTCTGTGGGCACCACCCTTGTCTTGAGTACACTGTGGAAGCATGAGGAAGAGTTCAAAAAGCATGAGGGAGGTCGCTTAAGGTGCATTACCCCCCTCCAATTAGTATTTTGTCACATAAGGAAGATTTTTGTATTTAGTATTTCTAGAAGCGAGTGGGGTGTTTCTTACAAGGTTCTTATTTTTTAGCATCAGCCATGGTCTTGCTAAAGAAGCTTTAGGGACCCACTTGTATGATTTCTTAGCTATATTGCAATGGGTCTTGTGTATCTCATTTTTTGTTTCAACTACAGAAGTTGAAGCTTTAGAAAGTTGGGCTATAGGGACATATGGTTCAACCTCCTGGACATGCACTGTTTTGGGTTTTATTTCCTCAGCAGGTAATATATCAGGGACTATGGCTTGAGTGACAGGGCTAAGAGTTGGTTTGTGTGTTGTGACACTCCCTGTCCCCCAATCAATAGTGCATTTGGTCACTATCATCCATGTGCGTCCTGAATTTATATTACCTTCCATATTTCCAATAGGCATGACCAAAAAGTCTTGAGCTACAACCTCATCGTCAAAATTGACAGAAGTGTGCCAGATTCTAGAAACCACAGTTTTTGTCTTGTTGAAACCCTTGACTTGGATAGTACTCTCAGATAGAGATGGATTTCCCAACTGACACCACACTCCATATGACAACAGATTATATTTAGCACCCGTGTCTAATAGGGCGTTATATAGCACTTTTCCATATGCACTATTTAGTTCAATATGGTATCATAGAGGTGTGCCAGAGTCCAACCAATCATCCTCTGTTTCAACGTGGAATGCATGTGTAACTTCAAGGTTGGCCTCTCGTTGGCATCTTATGCGTTGTTGTCGCTCCTTAGTCTTAGCTTGAGCTTGTATCTTCTTCAATTCTATTTGTGCCTTAGCTGCCTTTTTTGATGGATGGCAGACAACTCCTCTTGGCTTAAAGGATAATAATATCTTTTAAATTTACTCCCATTGAGGAATCCAATGGTTTTACCTCCATCAAGAGTTTCCACATGAATGGTACCTTGTGGGGTGATTTCACATACTCTATATGGTCCTTTTCCCGCATATTTCAACTTTTTCTTCTCATTTCTCTTTCCATACATAAGGACTTTATCACTAACATTGATATCTTTGTTCTTTAGATGACGATCAAACCGTTTCTTCCTCCTATCTTTCTCCACAAGTGCATTTTGCAGAGCCAATTTCCTTTCTTCGTCTAACCTTTCAAGGATATATAAACGCTCAACTAAAGGGTTACCATCCCAACCTTCTTGTGAAGCTACATGCAGACTAGGAATTACAAACTCCAATGGCATAACTGCTTCTTGGCCATATAACATTTTGGATGGTGTACAATTAATAGCCACTTTGTAAGAAGTATGATAATCCCATAGAGCTGATGTCAACTTCAAATCCCAATATGTGCGGTGAGCTTCCACTGTTTTGGCCAAGATAAAAATTAAGGTCTTGTTAGCGCTCTCAGCTTGGCCATTTGCTTGTGGTATTATGGTGTAGATTTATGGTGAGCTATCATGAAGTTTGTTGTGAGTCTCTTTATCACTCCATTTATAGAATGAATACCATTGTCACTCACAATTTCAAAGGGACAACCAAATCTTGTAATAATGTTCTCAAAGAGAAACTTGGTGGTTGACCTTACATCAGCCTTGCGTGTCGCCTTGGCTTCCACCCACTTTGTCACATAGTCAGTGGCAAAAATAATATGTTGAGATTGAGTGTTACCAGCTGTCGGACTAATTGGACCTACAAAGTCTAAACCCCATTTTTCAAATGGTTGAGTCACTTAAATAGGATGTAAGGGCATTTTATCCTTTCATTGTGTGATCTTGTAACGTTGGCATTCATCACATCCTTTTGCAAATAGTGATGTATCCTTGAATAAGGTAGGCCACCAATAGCCTGATTGCAACACCTTTCTAGCAGTTAGCTCCCCTGAGAAATGTCCTCTGGCTATTTTTATGTGAGCTTCTTGCAGTATGTATAAATACTCATCCTCACGAGCACAACGTCTAAGAATATTGTCCTTCCAAAGCTTGTAGAGGGTTCTTGCAATTAGAGAATAAGGTTCACATTCTTTTGATAGTTTTTGAGCTATATCCTTATGAAGCTCTTTGGGTGGAAAATCGTTAACTAAAAAGTTCACAATCTTCTCACTCCATTCAGGCATGGTCTCTACTAGGAACAGGGAAGTATCGGGCAAATCATCATTGACTCCAGTAGGGGCTTCACCATTGGGTATGCGAGACAAATGATCCACCTGACATGTCTTTTACTAGGTCTCACCACAACGGTAAAATCAAAATCAAGAAGAATCAACAACCATCGTGTAATTCTTCCCATGAAACAATGTTTATTTACTAGATACAACAAGGCTTGATGATCAACATAGAAAAGAAACTTGTTGGCAAGAAGGTAGTAGCAAAATTTCTTTACCGCGTAAATTATAGCTACACCTTCCCGCTTTGTAGTGGTGTAGTTTCTCTCATCATCATTTAATTGACGACTTGCAAAGCTATTGGGGTAGTCCAATTTATGTTCTCCTGGTTGAGCTAGAACACACCCAATAGCAAATTTTGATGCATCAATATGCACATGTAAATTTACATTCCAATCGGGCACTTGTAGAATGGGAGCGCTTGTTAAGGTCTTTTTCAATGACTCATAAGCATGGTCACACTATGCGATCCAGTGGAACTCAATAAGAAGCTTGTACAATGGGCGAGCTATCTTGGTAAAGTTTAAAATAAACTGTCGGTAATAACCAACATGGCCCATGAACCTTTGAACTCCTTTATAGTTTGTAGGTGGTGGCAAATCAACAATGGCTTTAATTTTGCTCTCATCTATGGAAATCCCATTTTTGGACACTATATACCCTAAAATGACTCTATGTTTAACCCAAAATTGGCATTTAAAAGGGTTTAAGGAGATGCGATACAATCTGCACTTCTCAAACACTTTTTGTAAACATGATAGATATTCTTTCTAAGAGGAATAAACACAAAGGTCATCTAAAAAAGCTTTGCAAAACTCCCTCAAATATTCTCTAAAAGTAGTGTTTATTAATCTTTGGAAGGTAGCAGGGGCATTGGTTAAGCCAAAAGCCATAACAAAAAATGCGAACACTCCAAATTCGGTTATAAAAGCAGTTTTAGATTGGTTCTCTAGTGCAATTGTGATTTGATTGTATCTAGAGTACCCATCTAAAAAGCTATAAGCTTCCTTCCCTGCAACTGTTTCAAACACATGTTCTGAATATGGCAAGGGGTAATGGTTCCTCTTAGTGGCGACATTGACCTTTTTGAGATCCACACACACTCTCACTTTCCCATTCTTTTTGGGCACAGTAACTATTGGAGACACCCATTTTGAGTGCTCCATAGGGTATATGAATCCGCATTTGACAAGCTTTTTAATCTCTTCTTGAACAATCTTTGCATACTTAGGATTCATTGGGTAGGGTCGTTGCTAGACTGGTTTAGCCATGCTATTCATGGGAATGGTGTGTTGCACCACAGAAGGTGGAACACCTTTATATCATGATACGTCCAAGAAAATATATCCTTGAATTCCTTGAGAAGTTCTGTAAGTACATACTCCTCAGTCTCTGTCAGATCTTGGGCAATGAAAACAGGTTTGGACTCTTCTCTTGGGTATGCTAACTCTATTTCCTTAACTATCACTGGACCGTCGTAGACTCCATTGCTTCCATCGATAGGTTTTTTTTGAGCCTTTGTATACACAACCTTACGCTCCTCCATGTTGTAGGATCTGAAATGATCGGATCAGGGTGTAAGTCTGTGGGGTCTTATTGTTCTGTGGACTGTGATTTCTCTTCCGCTTCCTTTTGTTGTTGAGCTAAATCTCGATTTTGTCATCTCCTTATGGTACGGCTAAACTTTGGTTTCTCTGTAGCCTCTAGCTGTGCGATGTCAATGGGTTGTGGACTACACCACATAAGGCTTTGAAGGTATTCACCCCAGTTATCTACCAACTTTTGATGAGCATCACATGCCCCTACATAATTAAGCCATTCTGCAGTAGTTTTCTTTTCATTTATTCTAGCATGCACATTTGCTCGATATCATTGCCTCTTATATCTCTTACTCTTCTTGTCTAATCTTCGATTGCGGCCAATATCCAGTGAAGAGTCACTAGATGAATCGCTACTTGTGCCTTTTCCTCTCCCGAATAGATTGTCATCTAGGGTACCATTGGGCCTTGAATGGTTTGTCCCCAGATTTGCACTAAGATTAACTCAAATTCTTTGTCCTCAGAGTCGATTTCAATTGATGATTCTGATTTTGAATCGTGTGGGCTATAGTCTTGTGAGATGCTAATGGTTCCAATGTCAGTCAAGCCTTCATCTTCTAGGTCATAAGAAGCTATATGCATTGCTCCTATCATATTTAAGGACACAAATTATGGCATTTCACCCCTTAGGTGTTACCCAGGTTGTCCCCCTATTGCCCCAAGTTTCTATGGTTGCTGCTAGGTGGACCCAATCCACATTGTTAGACTCAATCATCTCAAGTAGACCATCCATATAATGAGAATCTTTGCCAACATCAATGTCCATTTTACATGTGTAACAATATTGCAATGGGACTGAGTGAACTGTGGTGTCAGATCTATAGTGTGCTTGGAAAAATCCATAACAATGAAGGTATTTCTTATTTTGTGTCCAAAGACCTTGATCTTGAGATCTTCTAGCATCCCAATAGGCTTAATAATAGTTCCATTGGCCATCTTTACCACTATGTTTGTGGTCCCAATGTGAGGTCTTTCATAGTTTCCCAAAAATTTTTAGTTATAATGCTAACCCCAGTGCCACCATCAAGGATTCCCTTCACAGTTACTCCTTTGGTAGTGATTGGTATGGTCACATTGGATTCATCGCCTTCAAAGTATTGTCCCAACTTGTTAAGAGGTATTTCAACGATAGAGTTCTCATTTATGTTGGGTTGTGGATCTAAGGTGTCCTCCTCCATAGGCATCTCCCTAGCTCCATCCATCTGTGCAAATTTTGGTAGCCCAACTTTGAGCTCTCCATTGAGGAAAGCTCAAAGAGCTAAGAATAGCTCGGGTCTCCATATAGTTTGGAAATGATGGTGGTTCTAACTTCTGAAGCCATGAAATTCATCAATTTGGCAATATTTAAAGGCACCTTTTGGGCTTCAGTCCCTACATGTGGGGAAGATGGGATCTCCATTTCTTCGAGAGGGTTAGGTAATCCCTCTGTAAACATTATCTCCAACAAGAAGGGAGTACGTCTGCTTTCCCATGACTTAAAGTCACTTTCTTCTTGGATGACACTAGGTATGGCTAGTGGTCTATGGACTTTGTGAGGTTGCTTTTGCGTAGGGAACACTGTGTCGATAATTTGGATCTGCCTAGGTGTTGGCTCTAGATCCCTTTGGGTCTCTTCTACCAAAATCCTTATTTGCTTGACTCGCTCAATTTTCTCTGTAGGGTTTGGGTAAGTTCCTATCTTCTTCTTGGCCATTGTGGCTCATGACCATCTTTCTTGTTTGTTTCTTGGGTTCTCGATGTGGAGCATGATTATCTCTAAGACTCTCTTCAATGGCCTTGGTGAAATTTTCTAAAGTCATCTCATATATCTTTGGCTCCTTAGCAATAGGCTTTAGGGTCATTGGCTTATACCCCAATGCTTGTAAGCTAGTAGATTTAGGCTCAATAGACACTCTTTCTCCTCGAATCATTAAATTATCCTTCAATTGGATTGCATTGGTGGTGACGGCTTCCCAAGTGGTAGTCCCCTCATGAATCTATCGAGCGGTGGGTTATTATTGAAGCGCTCATTTGGATTACAACGAGAATTCAAATGCTTCAAGCGACTAATAAAGTCTCTCACTGACTCTCCTTCCTCTCATTGGGTTTTCTGGAGATGAGATCTACACCCCAAAGCACTCCCTCTCATATGTATTCTTTCAAGAACAGTCTCCTAAGAGTAGGGTAAATTGTTTTTTCTTCCACCCTTAGGGTTCTATACCCATGTTAACCTTCATGGACACCCTATCACCTTCAACAAACGCATATTATTTATTTGATTGAGTCATGGACCGGGCTTGTCGGTCTAATAGGTGTTCAGGTGATTGCCGATGAGAGGTGCACCATTTATCTTATTTTTAAAGTAGTTTTGCAACAATCGGTCACTGTGGACGCCCATGTGTGAATGGACCAATCCCTAATAAAAGGTCTATTTGACCTGAAAATCCTTATTCTTTGAGGTGTAAACTAAGAAGTGCTCTTGCTCCATCTCTATCTCCTTCTTCTTTGTGTGCTCACAGCTGTGTGTATGTGTGTGTGTATGCTTGCAGAGAGAGAGAGAGAGAGAGAGAGAGAGAGAGAGAGATGAGAGAGATGAGAGAGAGAGAGAGAGAGAGAGAGAGAGAGAGAGAGAGAGAGAGAGAGAGAGAGAGAGAGAGAGAGAGAGAGAGAGAGAGAGAGAGCATTACCGCGGCAGCATCGGGGGTTGAGCACGGCATCGACGGTGGCTCCTTCTTCTTCGCAGCACAGGATCCTTCACAACGGAAGCATTGAGTTGTGAGTGACACACCTCCACCCCTTTGACCTTGCTACGCTCTTCTAGTTGTGTGCTTGCAGCCTTTTGAGGCTCGCATAAAATGCACATGCAAGTTCCCAGCTTTGACACGTACAACAAAGCATACATTTTTGGCGCCGCTATCAGGGAATGCCTTGCATTAAGCTTGAGGAGCACTTAGTCCTACCTTTGGAAGATTTTCTTCCATCTGTTTTTTGTTTTTTGTTGTTTTGTGTGAGAACTGTTAAGTGGCTGCAATGGACACATTATCAGGTTTTTGTTAGCTATTGTTAAGTGACTGTAAAGGACAGATTAGCAGGTTTTTTGTCAGCTTCTATTAAGTGGCTATAAGCTCTGTTAGTTCAGTGCAGACGAAGATGTTAATTTTGAGCATATCATGGTTGTACCTTCTGAGCATATAATTTCACATCCACTAGAGATAGAGCTTAATATGAGAGGGATAAATAGTATGTGTATGGTGGCAAATCCGCACACCTTAACATAAGAAAAATGGAAAGAACAAGCATAAACCATACCCACAAGGAAGTGTCTTCAAACGACATAAGGTATGGCACTAAGATGGAGTGTGTTGATTGCTTGTAAAATATGAATACAATAGGTAGCATAGGGAAAGAAGGTGAGAAGTGGACAAGACCGTATGAAGCATAATGGAGGGATGGGAGTTGATGGGGCGAGGAATATCATGAGTGTAGCCATCATTCATATTCTTGAAATCATGCCTTCAATCCTTCATTACAAGTGTGTGGAGATATGGTGCTCATCTTTGTGCATGGTGATGGTGATGGTGTTGTGATTATGTGATTAGGGTTCATGCTACTAGCATGTAGCACAAGGGTGTGTGGGTATGTGATAGTGTGCGTATGGGGTAGTGTGTGTGTGTGAAGTTTTGCAAGATCTGTAATGAGCAGGTTAGTAGATCTTTTAGTGAATGTAGACATGGAGAGGTAGAGTAGACAGTGAGGAGTGGAGTTGACTGTCTGTGTGAGTGTGCAGAGTAATGTGTTTGACAGTGTGTTAGCATTAATTAGGTGTAATTACTTGTGTTAGTTGAAAAGAGGTTAGATAGAGCTCGCAGGAGCTGTTGTGTGCGAGTCAGAGTCGGAGCTCAGTGTCTATGCGGCCACATTTTAAAGCAATAAAATAAAAAATAAAATAAAATAAAAATGCTCTAGATATTTGGGACTAAAAAGAAAACTCAGAAGAAAAATTAAAAAAACCTTATCTTAAAAGGAAGGGATCAGGATCTTTCCCCAAGCCGAAGCCCAAGCCTAGGCCCAAGCCTCAGTCCTCAGTCTTATGATATACTATACACACCACTTTATATATAAAGACTAGGACCTCAAGTGCAGGGAGGGCATGTGGGACAAGTTCCTCAAGTCCTCCACCATCCTCTTCACACTCACCCTTTGGACTTACTAATTCTAGCCCTCTGATATCCTTGACACCAGCAAGAAAAGTGTTCATATCATCTTCCTCATGCATAATCTTCGACTCCAGCTCTTTATGCAGCAAAGCAATTTTAGCCTCATTGCGGCTTGCATAAAGACCTGCTATAATATCCCAAGCTTGTTTTGTAGATTTTGCTGAACGAATGTGAGGAACAATGGTGCGCTTCACAGACAATGCATTCAATGCATGAGCCTGTGCATCTTTTACATCCCAACGAGATTGTTCTGCCGTAGGCAAAACAACTCTAATAGCTACAATTCTTGCAGCAAGACCTGCAACATACTCAACATCGCCTGTCCTCAGAACCAGGAAGTACATCAATGCCTTGCACAATATTCCAGACGCCCTTTGACACAAGAACATGTTGCATCATGTAAGCCCACATAGGGTAATTGTCCCCATCCCACCTGTCCTTAGCAGTAAACATCTTGAACACATCTGTGTTGTTGTCAGACATGGTAAATGTTGTACTTGATGTGAAAACTATCTGAAAAGAGGAGAAATGGAGCGGGAACAACACGTTCTATATAGCACAAGCCGTAGAAGATTGTAAGGCACTTGTTATGCAGAAAACGGTAGTGACAAAAATTTTGCACAAAATGACAAAATAGCATGTGCAGTAATGCCTGTAGTGGAAACGGAGGCCGAAATGAGTCCGAATAAAAAATTTGAGCAGACTAAGCTCTACGAGCGCCCCCAAAATTTTGTCGACCTACAAACGCTCGCCAAAGCTCACTGAAATTGGAGAAAGTGAGCACGCGTGTGCTGGAGCAGCTGGCGACTAAGCCCGAGAGGACGCAACCTGCTCTGATACCAACTATTGGAATTAGGGTTGCAGAGAAATGTACACAGCTTGGAGAAGACGAAGGAAGCTCAAGGCACACAATAGAGAGTGTGTTACTTAGTGTGCAATGGAAAGATAGATAGCCCTAGAGTGATGGGTGTATATACAAGGCACGGGGGAAAAAAACTCCTAAAGAGGGAAAAAATGCCCCAACGGTCTTAGTGTGTTCACACACATCACTACCACATGTATATGGTAACAGTTATGTATCTACATTGCTAGCTACCTAGACTACGAGCAAGATAATTAGCTAGCTTTCTACGAATACCAAAGCACATCATTTTATTTGGATGGATATTGGAGAAGCTAGATAGCTATGTAAATTGGAGTAGCTACATAGCTAGATTAGCTAATGTACCCTTGTATGAAGTATATGACTACCCTTATGGGAGTTCTAGCAACCAAGTAACATGGATGCCCAAACATTAATGCTTAATGCTCAAGGGAAGCTTAGGGCAAGAACTTTGAAAGAACCAACCAACACAAAAAACTTGGAAACACCATGTTATCACTACGGTGATGATCATTGGCTTAGATGAATTTGAACATTGAAGAGACAAAATTATAATTCCATTGCCTTAATTATCAATAAAATTTTGGGATACAAAAGTAGGGTGGCCAATACAAAAATACATTCCACTTCGGCTAATGCTCAAAGTCTTGCCTCAATAGGTATGCAAGTTGCATCTCTTTTGGTTGTATTTTCACTCTCTTGGCATGTATGGCATGAAGATTGGTATTCTCTAGCACAAAAATAAAGTGGGTATTGGCAGATTCTTGAATAACCTTCAACATCATGGCTTGCATTCTATATTTATTTCCATAGATTTCAAGCACCTCTTTCATTGTTAGAGCAAAGGGGTCTCGGCGAGTGAGCAACTCTATTGTCTTTTGGTAGTGCCAAATTTTTTCAAATGCCCTTGTGACCTTATGACGATGCTAGGGTCGTCAGGGGGTTGGGGGGAAGCGGACTTGCACATTTCCTAATAAGTGGCACTCAATCTTCTTAAAAAACTTAAATTTATGGCGTTTACATGCTTTGTTGCTGATGGCGATGGCTCCACCGGCTCCTTCATCTGCTGCAACAAAAAAATTATCAGTAGCTTTGTATCCATTCTCGTGCCATGGAAGCCTTGAACCACCCTTTGTAGAGTCCTTTTGTGGTTTTTGTTTGCTAGGTTTGTACCCCCAAGTGCAGAATGGACAAAGATAGAGGGAAGAAGCCCCTTGTCTGTAGCCAAGCAAACACTTTATGGTCTTTTAGTCCCCACCCAAGTGCCACTCCACATCGAAGCTACCTAAACCCTCAACCTCCAACTTCTCACCCACAAGTTCCCTCAACCTCCAACTTCTCACCCACAAGTTAGGAGTGTATTATTTCTATAATCCATGGAGTTTGCTCAAAAAACAATGCAAGTATTCCATTGGTGTCTTTGGGCACCTCAATAGCACCCAATCACCATATACCTTTCTCTGATTGCACACTAAAATATAGAGTGGGAGATGGATCGATTGAATCCCTTTGCTTTATTTGCAATAGGGCTTCATTCATTAGAGTGAGACTCAACCTCTTGAGCCTTTGACCTTTCACTCTCTCATCGATTTTTAGCATAAAAACAATCTTTGTGCCAATCACTAAAAAACAAGTAGAGGCAATTCCTTAGTCATCATACTCCATGATAACAAGAATATAGTCAAAATAAAAGAGTGTCTTAAGTCACCTTCTTGAGGTAGCTTGTAGAATCAAAGCATAACTTGTTGAAGCCTATTGAGGTCTACAAATATATTGTTCTTTATTGTGTAAGGGAAGCCTTTCTCTAAAGATCTTGTGGAGTTTTGCTTATCTTTTCCTCTTGTCTTTGACATGCATATAGCACAAAATGAAGTAGCATTGTGCCCTCACTATGTAGGCATGCCCCAATGAGAGAGCACATCTTTGTTTGTGGACTTCTTTGCAAGATTGATCTTGTGCAAAAGGGGAAACACGATCTCCACAATGCCACACTCCCATAGGACATCCTTAAGAAGTTGATAGATAGCCTTGTAGGCTTCATTCTAGTCTCGACTTCATCACAAGCATGTTGTAGGTCACCTTCACTGACCACATTTGCCAATTTATGCATCAACTCTTTATTGAGTGCATCACTAATGCACTTCCTCTCAGGTGAACGTAAGATAGAAATCACATCACATGTATTGAAACAACTAGTGAGAAGATTGACTCAATCATCTTGGCTTGATTCACCACATGCCTCTGAATCAAGTTTTTGGCTTGCAGTAAGATAAATTTGAGTGATTAGTGTGAAGTAGAAACATAATAGCAAGTGAAGAAAAAACATAAAAGCAATTTAAGAAAAAATATCCTAGTGGCTGTCACTCATCATTTGCATGGTCCACCCACATGTGCAAGTGTTTCAATGGATGAAAATATATGCTTGCATTCTCTTGCACCAAGGGGTGATTATTTTAAGTGCTTGACGGTGTTTGTAATGCCAATGTGTTGAGCTGAAGTGCTTGACATTGGTGCATCCACCAATATAAAGAATCAATTGCACCCATAGAAAAATGCTTGCAATAGCCTAACAAGCATGCCTCTCCTCTCCCAACATATTAAAGAAACATTGAGAGGCTATTGAATGTTGGATGGAAGTGGCTTATAGGATTGTATGAGTACAAATGGCCATCCACCCAAAGGTTGACATTAGTGTCACTAGCAATGCAATGTTCTTTTGATGATCTTTTCTCACCCACATGAACGGACTTTGATGCAAACTCCATTGACAAGCAAATATTTAAGCTTGTGGTGTGCATAGTATGTGATGGAGGAACACAACTTGTGATATCATTGAGCACCATGGCAGATGATCCCAAGGAAGCAAAGGAGAAAAAGAGGGAGGGAGGAAGAGGAAAGCGAAGTAGGGGAAGGAAGGGGAGAGGAGGGAGAGGAGAGGAGGGAGGAAGGGGAGAGGGGAGAGGAAGCGGGGAGGAGGAGGTAGGGGAAGGAGAGAGAGAGACAGGGAGGGAGAGGGAGGAGGAGGAGAGAACAAAGTTTATTTCGGGAGGAAAAAGGAGGGAGGGAGAGGAAGAGGAGAGAGAGGAGGAGGAGAGAATGGGTTTTTTTAGAAAAAAGAAATTTTGAAAAAGTGGACTTTTAATGAGTGTAAGTCAAAAGAAATCCAAAAATGGTTTATTTGATATGCATGTATGTTAGGGGGAAGTTTTATACCAAAATTAAGTAAAAATAATATTTTTGAAAAAAGCCACGTTTTGGCCCTTAGTTATGCATGTTTTTGACGACATGTCAAGCGAAAGAGAAAAGAGGAAGTAGTTAATGCCACACTGTCTTAAAGTTTATAAAAAAACTTTATCCAGTATTAGTATACTAGTACCAGTATACTAGTATACCAGTACCAGTACCAGTAAACCAGCTAAAAAAAAAAACCCTTAAAAGCTACCAATACCAATACCTACCAATCAAAGAGCTGGTTGAGTGTGTGGTCTGCTATGTGTTAGACAGTGTAAGTACCAGTACAGATACTAGTAGTACTAGTATAGGTCGACCAGTACCAGCGCAAAAGGAAAAGATGTACAACCAGTACTACTAGTACTAGTACCAGTACCAGTACTAGTCAGAGATCTGGTTGAATACTCTGAATGTGCAGTCTGTTGTGTGTTAGTGTATGTACCATTACCACTATCAGTATACTAATCTAGCTATGTACTAGTACCAGTACTACCACTACCAGTACAACACTAAAAATCTATACTTGTGGTAGTATATTAGTGTCAGTATAATAGTATGGTTATACACTAAAAATCTGAGACCAGTATCAGTATATACCAATACTAGTAAAGTCCAGTACTAGTAATAGTATAGCACTACAAGTACCAAATGTACCAATAGTACCATTAAAACTATATATCAGTACTGGTAAAGTCTAGTACTAGTACCAATATAGCAGTATAAACATATACTAGTACCAGTACCAGTACTAGTAACAAAGGAAATCTGAGAATAGTACAACACAATACCAATACAAGTAACAGTAGTACCACTATAAATCTAGTATCAATACCAGCTCGAAGGAAAAGAAAAGAAAAGAAAAAAACTATCAGTACCAGTACAACTCGAAAATCTGTGACCGAACAAAAAACAAAAAAACCAAAAAATTGAGGGTAAATTTGGGGTGCAAACACCTAAAAAAACTAGGTGAGCGGCCTTCACGGGCACTCACCAACACTTCTAGAGAGTTGAGGTCACATGCACCTACGCTCTGGTCATGTGCTAGAGGATGAGCACATAGAGAGTGTCTCTGTTTACGTGGGCACTCATTATTCCTCCACCTTAGGCTCTAGGCCCTCAGCAGGAACCCAAGGTAGTACCATTTAGGACCCACATATTGCGTCTAGTGACTCTTCCTTTGACTACGACATCATGGAAGGTTACTTGATGCCTAATCCTGATAGTTCAAGCCAAGACATGCATGCCATGGGCCCTCGGTCCGCACTGAGCGTGCTTAGCCACTTGAAGGAAACTTTTAGTAGAGCCACTCGCTCCGAACATGGAGATAACAAGGTAAATGAAGGAGGTGGGGAAGTAAGTTCACCATTCATGACCAGCGTAGACCCCTTGCTCCTGGAGAGTGTGCACATGAATACTCCATTCACTGCACCCCTTGACTCTTAAGAGCTATTCCCCTCCGAGGTTATATCACCTGATGGTAGAAGCCTTTCCGAAGTGCAAGAGGTTGAGCGGTATATCATTGGGGCTAGGGAAAAGGAAATTGAGAGCTTACATAGGGTAGAGCAACGAAGAGAGTTAAAAATGAAAGCCCCTATGTCAACATCCATGCTAAGAGAGCAATCGAGTGCTTCTGAATTAGTGACCACTAAGGGTCAACCCATAGAAAGCCACATCGCATCTAGTTCAAAGGGCACCCCTAGCACCTCAATCCTAGATGGAGCATTTCTAAATGAGAACTGAAAGTATGAACTACAAACAGAAACTCTAACCGACCTATACATAGGTCACACCTATCACATGGGTTGGTTAGATGTCCTATAATCCACAACGGGTGCTACTAGTGTAGAGGATCAACAACAAAGAGTTTGTGATGTCATACATAGGGTTATTGAGCAGGAGAAGCAGTACAAAGGGATCCACATGCCTTCAACGGGTCTCATGAGATTCTTGGATACGGGGAAGGCTAAGCAACCAACCTTATCACAAATGGAGACTCCCTCGGTAAGTCCGATGGATCCTCCATATGTTATTTTGCCAGGGGTCTCAATACAATCTGAGCCCACAAGTGATAGCTTTACCTTCCAAGTCTAACTCATCTTTCTCTTGATGACACCATGGCTACCATGCCTACCCCAGTGAGATGGGCATACCCAAAAACACGCCATGGACCTCTTTTGTTAGTAAAGCACCACTACATGGTAGCTCAATGCCTGCAATAGTACCTACGAGTGTGCTCCTATCCCTTCCATTGTTTCAAGAACTTATGCTCCACAACCATAACATCCAAGCTCTTATTTCAATGGGACCATACCAACTACCATGTCTGCTATACCTAGGGTCACACATATGAACTTTGGGCCACCACATGGCACAACACCGTACCAAACTTGGAACCTAAGGGCAGCATATATGCCAAGCCCATGCCAATATCTACACTGCATGTAGTCTCGAGAGCGCTTGTCTCCACTATACCTGCTCACTTAGGTGATTTGGTAACATTTTCTCAAGCTATCAGTCGATCTATTGCTGAGAATATACGTAACACACCTGATAGGGAGCCTCGAAGTAAGGCAGTACAAATAGCCAAGCTCACACAAAAGTTAAGTGGAGATGGGGATGTGAGAAAGCATATCAAAGTGTTTGAACAAATATGCACTTCCCTAGGAGAACACAATGACCTGCATAAGAGCAATGCTTTAAGCTTGACCTTAAGTGGAAAGGTTGGGGATTGGTTGTATGCTTTGCCGTTCATGTTGAAGCTGGGAACTTGCATGTGCAATGTGTGTGAGCCTCAAAAGACTACAAACACACAACTAGAAGAGCCTAGCAAGCTCAAAGGGGTAGAGGTGTGTCACTCACCACTCAATGCTTCCGTCTTGAAGGATCCTGTGTTGGAAAGAAGAAGGAGCCGCTGTCGATGCTGCACTCAACCGCCGATGCCGCCGCAATGCTCAATCACTCGTCCTTTCTCTCTCTCTCTCTCAAAAGCACACACACACACACACACACACACACACACACACACACACACACACACACACACACACACACACACACACACACACACACACACACACTCACTTGTGAGCACACAAAGGAGAAGAGATAAAGACAAAGCAAGAGCACTTCTTAGCTTACACCTTAGAGAATGAGGAATTTTAGGTCAAATGGACCTTTTATAAGAGTTTGGCCCATTCACACATGGGCGCTCACAATGGCCGATCATTACAAAACTACTTCAAAAATAAGATACATGGTGCACCTCTCATCAGGGATCACATACACACTTATTGGACTGACAAGCCCGGTCCATGACTCAATCAAATAAATAAATGTGTCCGTCAAAGGTGATAGGGTGTCCGTGAGGGTTAACATGCCCCCCTTCCTAATGTAGATTCCATCCTCGGAAGCTATTGAGATGAAGCCCATTCGTCGAGGTGGAAGAGCATCCAAGATTGAATGTGCTTTGCCTTCTTCAATCACTACAAAATCAATCAAAATTGGTATAGTAATTGCATTCTCATATACAATTAAAAAGCATATGCAGTTTTAGGCACACAAATTGATTGGTAACATAATATTAAACAATTTGTCAGTAATAGACATTAAACTATAATATAATTAAACGCATAAACAATTGTAAAATTCAAAAATTAAACAAGTATGGGTCGCTAATTTAACGATCGAAAGGCACTAGAGGTCAACTATTAAATACCATGGCCAAGCTTCTCAATTTTCTCTGGTCAATTAAGTTGTTTAATTGCGAGAGCCAAGTATTTCATGTCTGAGGGCTGACTAGAGGCTATACCTAGAAGACCTTGAAGTTAAGCTACAATAAAAGGAATTGCTCATGAGATCATCACTTGACTTATTTCCTTTTCTTTGACCCCCCAAAGTCTTTTCACATTGATTCATATTTGATATGTGTGCTTATTTTGTATGCCTTGGGTTTTTTTGATTTAAAAAAAAAAGCACCCACACTGGGAACCTCTCGGGCTCTAGTACCATAGGCGATACATGTGAGTGAAGTACCAAGTCAAGCTGGGATTTCTCTTCCAGCTTAAGATTTTACATTGTGGCACTTTTGATTTTCTTGTTTGTTTGTTTTTAGCATTTTAATTTTGTAACTTTGGGGGGTCATATAACACTGTTAGTAAACTCCCTTTATAATACTTAAGCTAAAGTTCAATAGGGACTAAGCCCACTAGAAAGCCCTAGTACATTGCACACAATGCTGCCTAAATTGGATTAAGAACCAAAAGTAACCATTGATTATTAGGAAGGCATTCCCCATGGTATTAAGAGAAGATCTCTGATGCCTAACTTGGTCAAACTAGCTTAGTCAGATTGCTTATTCTGAAACCTAGACAAGGGATTATGACAAAAATTTATATAGGATCTAATGTTTAATCTTAGAAAATGTGCGGAATATTGTGCTACCAATCACATTTTAATCAGACAAACATGGATGCAAAAACAAAGACAAGGGACAATGCTAATGGTCAAGAAACACTTGTTTGTGTTGATGACCGTGCTTGATTTGAAGAGTGAATGAGAGAAGGATTCCATGAAGTTCCAATATTCAAACAATAGCAACACGTTCCTATACACACTAGAAAACACAAAGAATACCTCTAGGAGGCACATCAATGGGAAGAGGCACCAACCCTTATTGAACACAATCAAACAACATAAGGAACCCTAACCTAATTATTTGCACTCCCCCTAGAGAGTCAAGGGAACATGATATTGTAGAGATGGGGAGGTAACCCTAAGGATAAACCCCTATCCTCATCATCGTCGAGAAAAACAAAGTCATCATTCGTGAAACCATACATGCTATCCATGTAATCATGTAAATCTTCTTCTTCATTAGAGGCACAAATGTTCACTAAGAACATCACTAGACGTCTATAGTCATCTTGGTCAAGAGAGTAAGTTTGTGCGATCGGAGAGATGTCCTCTACTAAGTATGGATCAATCGTGGTCAACAGATGTATTAGCCATTCTAACTCCTCAAAATTCCTCTCACAAGCTAGCATACCTACCAAACCCCATTCATATGCAAGCACCGGGAAGACTATGTGAAATACTTGTGAAAAGTAAAGAGGGTACCTCTGACCCAAGGTAGGAGTGGATAATGCTAGCGTACTAGCCATATCTATACACACAGATAGATGATGGTTAGAGTGAAAATATTATAAGGGTCGTGTCAAAAGGTCGTGTCTTTGTGCATAATGTGTTTTAATGATTTTGTGTTATATATAGAACTTGTAGATTTTCATATTTTTGTTTGGTGGCTCTTGCTCTTTTACTTTTTTATTTTGGTTTTTGTGAGTATAAGGCTTTATATATACATTCCCTAAGATTGGAGATTGAGAGGTCAGAGGGGAGCAAGTGAATGATGGATGTTAGCAAACACTTCCCCTTTCCTTGGGTAGATCATACCTTTTGGAATGATGTCATCACGTTTTGAAACCAGCTGTTCCAAGTTGCCATGGGTGAAGAATTTGACCAATATTTTTCGACCACCCTAGGCATTTTATCTAGTTGCAAGGGTGGTAAGATGCTCTCCCATGATTTTATTTGCAACGTTGTTGTAGGTGGTGAACTTACAACGGGAGGTGAACACTCTTTCTTGTTTGTATGGACATGTACAATGGTAGGTGGAGGTTGTGTTGAAGCTTCTATTTTTGTATATGAACTACATGAAGAGCAAGAAGCTTCATTCGTTTTTGAATGGTTGAGCTGAGCGAAACAAGCCTTTCTTGCATGGGAATCCATACTAGCTCCGAATTCGGTGTATAGTGTTCTGTGATTTTTCCTTTCACACGATCTTCCATCGGCTTTGTCGTCACAGGATTTGACTCACATGGGTCAAGTGATAGGTAAGAACACAATTTACATTTTGGTACCCAGATTTGATCATTTCCTTGATAGTGCCTTGGACTTCTAATAGTTGTTTAGGAATCCAACGCAATGTTTTCTTACATTTATGGGAGTGAGTGGGCCATTTCTTACAAGGCTCCTGTTTTTAGCATCATCCATGGTCACTAAAGAAGCTTTAGGGACCCACTTGTATGTTTTCTTTGTTATATTAGGATGCACCTTGTGTGTCTCAAGATTTGTTTCTACTATAGAAGTTGAAGCTCTAGAGAGTTGGGCTATAGGGATATATGGTTCAACCTCCTGGACATGAAATGTTTGGGTTTTATTTCCTCAGGGGATAATATTTCAGGGACTATGGCTTAAGTAATAGGGCCAAGAGTTGTTTTCTGTGTTGTGACCCTCTCTGTCCCCCAATCAATAGTTCATTTGGTCGCTATCATCCACGTGCATCTTAGGTTTATATTACCTTCCATAGTTCCAATAGGCATGACCAAAAAGTCTTGAGCTACAACCTCGTTGACATAACTGACAAAAGTGTGCCAGATACCAAAATTTGCAGTTTTTTTCTTGTTGACACCCTTGACTTGGATAGTACTCTCAGATAGGAATGGCTTTCCCAACTGACACCACACTTCGTATGACAATAGATTATATTTAGCACCCGTGTCTAACAAGGTGTTATATAGCACTTTCCCATAGGTGCTATTTGATTCAATAGGGTATCTTAGAGGTGTGTCAGAGTCCAACCAATCATCCTTTGTTTCAACGTGGAATGCATGTGTAATTCCAAGGTTGGCCTCTCGTTGGCATCTTATGCATTGTTATCTCTCCTTAGCCTCAGCTTTGAGCTTGTAAATTCTTCAATTTTTTTTTGTGCCTTGGTTGCCTTTTTTTAATGGATGGCACGTAGCTCCTCTTGGCTTAAAGGATCATAGTATATTTTAAATTTTCTCCCATTGAGGAATCCAATGGTTTCAACTCCATCAAGAGTCTCCACACGAATGGTATCTTATGGGGTGATTTCACATACTCTTTATGGTCATTTCCTACATATTTCAACTTTTTCTTCTTGTTTTTCACTCCATACATAAAGACTTTATCACCAACAGTGATATCTTTGTTCTTTAGATGACGATCAAACCATTTCTTCCTCCTATCTTTCTCCACAAGTGCATTTTGCACAGCCAATTGCCTTTCTTCGTCTAACCTTTCAAGGATATATAAACGCTTAACCAAAGGGTTACCATCCCAACCTTCTTGTGAAGCTACGCATAGACTAGGAATTACATTGGCCAACCAGCGAACAGTCTACCCAGTGGGCATAGTGGACAATGTGCCTCTGCAGGTACATTACTTTTAACTTGGGTTTTGTTGTGGTTTGTCTTCCCCATGTTGAAGGCGGATTTCCCTTGCTCATTGGTAGACCATGGCTGCAACACACTAAAGCACTTCATGATTGGGGAAACGATGCCATGTAGATACATACTCCTGACTCCCCAATGCAACGCATTCGCTTAGAAGGAGGCATGGATCCCATTGTGCAACAAGTTTCTTTGTCAATGGAAACCAACCCTGAACAAGAACAACCTACTACACTTGAAGGGTCAAACGAAGATCTGTTAGAGTGGTTGGAAGCTACCTATTTATGGACTATATATTCAACCTTTGCCTGAGGTCACACCCTTTTGTTGTATTCCTACCGTAAGCTGAGCCCAATGAGCCACTTAAGCCAACAACCAGCGTAGAAGTCACAGAATTTGATTGCTCAGTTGACCCTTTACTAAAAGCATTCACACTGGGTAAGCTCGCAAAGGAGCACGGTAGGAGGACCGCTGTCAGTATAACTCAGGTGGTATCTGCTATGTTAGCATTGTATATGTATCTCCCTTTGCTTGCTGTTTCCTACCCATCCCGTATCCACCTCCCCAGACCCTACCCTATACACCTCTCTCTTGCCCTCGCCCCTACCCACCCCCTCACACTCTCCTCGCCCTACCCCCATCTCCCTCCCTCACCCTCGCCCCTACCCACCCCTCGCCCCCTACCTCCTACCCCCCCCCCCCCCCCCCCCCCCCCCCCCCCCCCCCTCCCCCCCCCCCCCCCCCCCCCCCCCCCCCCCCCCCCCCCCCCCCCCCCCCCCCCCCCCCCCCCCCCACCCCTGCCCAGGCCTCTCCCCCCCCCTTCCCCCCCACCCCCCCAACCCACCTCTCACCCCCTTACCCACTCCTCATCTCTCTCCCCTCGCCTATTCACTCCCTAGACCCCTCAACCCTTCCCTCAACCTCCAATGCTAGGAGCAGCTACAAGACTACAAGAACATTTAACCCTCCAGTGTTAGAAGAAACTGCTACATGCGCATTCTAGTCGGAGTTTGAGCATTGCCTTAAAGAAACCCGGAAATTTTCACTAAGTTTCATTGCAACCAAGATCCACGCGTCAATCTAAAACCGGACATTGCTTCATTTTTACCTTCCTCCTAGGAACTCAAAATCTTCTCCAAACATCACTTCCTTCAGTCAGAGTATAGTGCATTTTTTATGGTGTTTTATTGTTCTCTCCATCACTTCCTTCAGTCCGATTATAGTGCATTTTTTATAGTGTTTTATTGTGATAGGTGTGACCTGTGTATAGTTCGATTAGAGTTTCCGTTTGTAGTTTGTACTCCCAGTTCTCATTTAGGAATGCTCCATCTAGGATTGAGGTGCTAGGCGTGTCCTTTGAACTAGATGCATTGTGGATCTCTATGGGTTGACCCTTAGTGGTCGCTAATTCGGGAGCACTCAATTGCTCACTTAGCATGGATGTTGACATAGAGGATTTCGCTTTTAACTCTCTCCTTTGCTCTGCTCTACGTAAGCTCTCGATTTCCTTTTCGCTAGCTGTAATGATATACCGCTCAACCTCTTGCACTTCGGCAAGGCTTCTACCATCAGGTAATATAACCTCGGAGGGGAATAGCTGTGAAGAGTCAGGGGGTGCAATGAATGGAGTATTCACGTGCACACTCTCCAGGAGCATGGGATCTATGTTGGTCATGAATGGCAAATTTACTTTCCCACCCCTCATTTACATCATTAGCCCCATGTTCGGAATGAATGGCTCTACTAAAGGTTTCCTTCAAGCGACTAACCACGCTCGGCCCAGACCGTGGTCCCATGGCATGCATGTCTTGGCTTGAACTATGAGGATTAGGCATTGGGCAACCCTCCATGACGTCGTAGTCAAAGGAAGAGTCACTAGACGCAATGTGTGGGTCCTGATTGGTACTACCTTGGGTTCCCGTTGAGGGCCTAGAGCCTAAGGTAGAGGAATAATGAGTGCCCACGTAAACAGAGACACTCTTGATGTGCTCATCCTCTAGCACACGACCAGAGTGTAGGTGCCTGTGACCTCAACACTGTAGAGGTGTTGGTGAGTGACTGTGAAGGCTGCTCACCTTGTTTTTTAGGTGTTTACAACCCAATTTTTTTTGTATTTTTTGTCCCTTCTTTTAACCGAGCCATGAAATATGACGTATAATAGCTCAAAACAAGCGTCTTGGTTAGGGGGACATGCCCTGCTTTACAGCCCCAGATTTGGTTACGTACAGTCCGCAAAATCCTAAAACTAGTCTTTTCTTAGGTGTTATTTTTGTAGGTGAAGTCATTTCAGACAATCCCCTTGTGCAGACTGTCCTTGATGCCTTACCAAATTCTTACCAGACTTTTGCTAGTACTTGGAGACTTATGACCCTAGAGAAATCCAGAAGTTGTCAAGTTTGATGCATTATGCACATTGCTGTTGCAAGAGTCACTTTCCAGAAAAAACAGGACTAGACAACGTGCATTTGAACAGGCTTTTATTGCTTCTCAAAGAAAGGGTGGTAATAGCAATGCAACCACTTCTTATGGTTTTGCTGCGAGTAGCAAAAATTCTATTCCTAATGCTTCTGCTGACAGCAATTCGTCTGGAAATTTTGGTGATAAGGGAAAAAAGAAGATGCGTTGCCATTATTGTAAAGCTAATGATCACTTGATCAAGCAATGTCCTAAGTTGAAGGCAAAAGAGGCTAAGAAGAGAGAGGGTGGTTCCATTGCAAATGCTGGTTTCACTACAAATGCATCCATTGTTGAGTCTTCTGTGAAAGGAGACTATAATGCTGATGTTGATGCTGTCCATGATGCATGCATGCCAGTCGTTGCAGATTCACATGTGTGGTATTTCGATAGTGGTGCTACAAAGCACATTACCTCACATCGTGAATTGTTCACCTCTCTTGAGTCTGTCCCTCATGGGAATTGAGTCACTTGTGCCAACAATGCCTCTTATCCGGTTCAGGGATTTGGAAAGATTGTGCTTACTGTCTGCTGCCAATGGTAGTTCTTTCACACTTGTTGATGCACTTTATGTACCTGGGATCAAGAAGAATCTTTTGTTTGTATCTGCACTTGCTAGACTTGGACTTGTAGTCAAATTTGTCGATGACAGATGTACAGTTCACGATCTCAGTTTTGGTGATGAAATTGTTGCATCTGGCCTTTTGTGCCGTGGGTTGTATAAGCTCACTTTGTATGACAAGTGTGGACAAAATTTTACAAATGCAGTTGTAGATTCAAGGGCTATTTCAGATGCAAAACTTTGGCATGCACATTTTGGTCATCTGAATTTTGCCAATTTGCTGCGTTTGCACAAACCTAATATGGTTGCTTCTTTGCCGCCTCTTGAAGCACCTGTCAAACATGTTTGTGAAGGCTGTATTTTGGGTAAAATGCAGCGTTCTAAGTTTCCAAAGTATGGTTCAGTTAGGGCCACATGTAGGTTGCAGCTTATACATAGTGACGTTTGTGGGCCCATGCAAACTCCGTCCTTGGGCAATTACCTTTACTTCGTGACTTTCATTGGTGATTACTCCAGGCATGCATGGGTATTTCTGCTTAAAGCGAAGTCCGAAGTTTTTATGTGCTTCAAACAATTTCTGGCTATGGTTGGAAATGTCTCAAAATGTACTATGGGCACCCTCCATTCCGATTGAGGGGGGGAGTATATGTCTCATGAAGTTAATGCATTTCTAGCTAGTTGTGGGATAAAACAGCAATGTACAGTGCCTTATACACGTCTTAAAATGGTGTTGCTTAGAGGAAAAACAGGTCACTTACGGAAATGGCACGATGTATGGTCAAAAGTCAAGCTTTGCCGCATTCTTTTTGGCTTGAGGCCATCATGTGTGCCACTTATGTACTAAACAGGTGTCCTACGAAAGCTTTGCAGTCTATTATTCCATATGAAGCATGGCATGATAGAAAGCTTTCTATTGAGCACATGAGTGTTTTTGGCTGTTTGGCATATGCTTTGGTGCCACAAACACAACGTAGAAAATTGGATGATAAGGCTGTCAAATGTATTTTTGTTGGTTATAGTGCTGAAAGCAAAGGTTACAGGTTGTATCATCCGCAAACAAAGCGTATTCTGGTTTCACAGGATGTAGTGTTTGTGGAAGATTCTGTTCAACCCTTGTTGTCATGTACTAGAGACAGTAATGTAAGCTCACAAGACATTTATGATACTTTTTTGCCTCTTTTTAGTGGTGGAAGTTCGAATATAAATTCCAACGAGGCAAATGTACAGCCTATGGGGTTTCCGAAAATGTTACAGATCAGCCTATTACTGATGCAAATGTACATGATGTACTTGATGAGAAAAGGGTTGAAAATGAGCTAGAGGTATTGCAAAATGGCTGGTGCACACTTTATGTGATAGTAAATTGGATGCACCTTTGTCTAATCGTACTCGTTCAGGCTCTCGCCATGCATCTTATGCATCAGATTGTTATGCTTTGAATGTGTCTAGCTTACATGATGTTGAGGAGCCTCTGTCTTTTGATGAAGCTCAGAAAATTGGATGGCTGCCATGCAATCAGAATATGATGCACTTATAGAAAATGACATGTGGACTTTATGTGATTTGCTTCCTGGAAAAAAGGACATTGGTACGAAGTGGGTTTACAAGTTGAAACGCAAGCCGGATGGTGAGATCGATTGCCATAAGACTCGGCTTGCTGCAAAGGGTTATGCACAACAAAAAGGCATAGATTATGAAGAGACTTTTGCTCTCACTTGTCGTATGACTACTGTGCATTTTCTATGTGCATTGGCAGCTCATTTTGGTTGGGATGTACATCAATCAGATATTGTTATTGCTTTCTTGAATGGTGACATATTTGAGGAAGTTTATGTAACGCAGCCTCGCGGTTTTGTCAAGAAAGGACAAGAGGACAAAGTGTGCAAATGTAACAAGGCTTTGTATGGGTTGAAGCAATCTCCTCATGCTTGGTATGCGAAAGCTGACACTCATTTGGTCAAACAAGGCTTTCATAACAGTCCAACAGAAAGCACATTGTATGTAAAGGGTGAGGGTGATGTACTTCTCATCGTGGTTCTTTATGTAGATGATTTGCTGATCACTAGACCAAATGGGAGACATATTGCTGAATTTAAAGCTGATGGTGGTATTGCCTTGTGTCACAAAAGTTACATAGAGACATTGCTATGCAAGTTTGGACTTGAGGATTGCAAACCTATTGCCACTCCCATGGAAACAGGTTTGAAATTGAGTCTTCATGATGCTGGTGATCTTGCTGATGTCATTCTTTACCAAATTGTTCTTGGGTGCCTCATTTATTTATGCAACACAAGGCCGGATTTTCAGTTTGCAGTCTCACACGTCAACAGATTTATGCGTAGCCCAGGGTCTAAGCATTGGCAGGTTGTCAAGAGTATTTTTTCCTACCTTAGTGGCACTTTACATCTTGGCTTGTTTTATCCCAAGGGGGGATCATTTCCGCCAGGCTTACATGCTTTTGCGGACTCAGATTGGGCTGGTTGTTTTGACACGCGAGTGTCCACAAGTGGTTTTTGTTTCATGCTTGGCATTTCATGTATATCATGGTTGAGCAAGAAGCAACCTACTATGGCCACTTCGAGTTGTGAGGTTGAGTACAGGGCAGTCTTCACAGCTACGGTTGAGTGTGGATGGCTTAGATGCCTTATGGCTGATTTGGGTGTCACTGCCAACACTATCTACACTGATAGTCAGAGCGCATTGGCAGTTGCAAAGAACCCAGTTTTTCATGCTCGCACAAAGCACATTGAGGTGCCTTACCACTATGTCAGGGAGAGGCTCTCACCAGGAGAGATCAGCTTGGCTTATGTGCCAACACAGGACAACCTTGCAGATCTTTTCACAAAGGCATTGTCTCGTGAGAAGCTCGAAGCTTTCCACAAAGCTTTGGGCTTAGTCCCCTTTGTGGACTAATCATGTCCTCAGGGCATGGGACATCCCTTTACTCATGTGCTAGCTCTCGTTCACCGCATCACTCCCAAAAGTAAGCAAAGTTCCTCATACCATTAGGGTGATATTTTGTTGGTGGCTTTGGTGCACCATCTAGTGTTGCATAGCATGCGATTGAATCTTACGATGCAGATAAGACTAATTATGTATGGAGAGTTGTCCAAGATTCTCCTTCTAGTTTCTTCTTTGTATAATTGTCACTAGATTATTAGGATGATATCATTTTATACTTTGTTCCTTTGTGCTCACAAAATTTGGTGTTACTACTACAGAGTCAACTTGTTTTGAGGGAAGAGATGCAAGCAACCATGTGCAGAGATGGAAAACACTCTATTCTTGGTTTGCAAGGGACCTTACAATTCCTTTATTGCAATACCAAGCAGCCGCATCCCCTTATTCCATCAACATTGTAGTATCATGAATGCCACAATAGTAAAGGTGTAGATATTGAGTGGCTACCACAAGAGTACCATAAATGTGCTTTGAATTTCAAGATAGAGGATGAGCAAAACTTGCCAAGAATATTATCTCCTTGTATAACTATCCTTACCTTGCTATATACTCGAAAATATTTGCTGGCCATATGGTAGGAATCACAGCACAAGCTATTTCTTTCTTTTTTGCAAAGAGTACATAATTGGATAGAGCTTCACCTCAAGGTTACTTTTGAGAAGATTAGTTCATTAAAAATTCTAATTTGTTTTATCTTCCTATGTGAAAAATCTCAATCCTGTTAGAGTCCACCAACTTGTAAAGAGACTACAATATATAGACTAGCTTGTAGATCTATCTCTCTTTTTCTCTAAGAAGGAATCAAGTACTAACACAAGGAAATTCTTCTTTAGCACAAGGAAATTCTCCTTCATCTGTAATCAAGCAACAAAAATATATCAATATACATTAAGTTTTGGATGGCACAAGTTCATGGTGGGAATTTTGCCAAAGTTTATTCCTTAGATACCATTTAGAGATTGGAATCTACTCTATTATACCTTTTTATGTACAAAATAGCCAAATCAAGAAGCAATTTACACTTAAAATGTTACAAATCTAATTTACATTACTAACAAACTCAACAATAAGAAAAACAATAGAGTCCAAATTGCTCCTTATTAATTTTGATCAAGATATGGTCATGACGACTATACAAGGGGCAGTGTAGTGATAGTTATTGCATCCATTCCATGACATAGTGTACTCATTGTAATCTGTTACATAAAACTATTTTCGTTGGGGGTGTTCCTTGTTAGGAAAGAATGTTTTACTTAGGGAAAGCTTTTTTATTTCCCTGCCAAGGATCCCTCCATGTTAGCATAATGGTTGTTGTGGTGGGAGCTGCATTAGATTATACAATGAAATTGCTTGAGAAGAGCTTTGTGCCACCATAATTGAGTTACCTTATGCCAACAACTTGAGCTATTGTCACAAAGACCACACTCAACTAACATAGTAAGAGGTCACCTTGTACCATGACGGTTTAGAGACCTACTCCAACAAAAAAACACGAGTTCTACAAAAGGAAGAAAAGAATAGAAAACAAATTAGAGTGTATAGGCTATCGCTTACATTATCCCAATAGGCATGCCTTCCCACTCCCAACATATTGAAGAAATGTTGAAAGACTTCTTAAAGTAGAATGGGAGTGCTGGTTGCATGGGTACACAGTTTTCACATCAAGTGTAGGGATTCGCCATGGCTGACAACAACACAGATGTGTTCAAGATGTTTGTTGCTAAGGATAGATTGGATGGGGACAATTATCCTATGTGGGGTTATATGATGCAACATGTCCTTGGGTCAAAGGGTGTCTAGAACATTGTGCAAGACATTGATGTACGTCCTCGTTCTGAGGATGTAGGCGATGTTGAGGATGTTGCAGGTTTTGGTGGCAAGATTGCTACTGCTAGAGCTGTTTTGCCTACCGTTGAGCAAGCTCGTTGGGATATAAAAGATGCGTAGGCTCATGCATTGATTGCATTGTCTGTGAAGCACTCTATTACTCCTCACATTTGTTCAGTGAAATCTGCAAAATAGGCTTGGGATATTCTGGCTGGTTTTTATGCAAGTCACAATGCGGCTAAAATTGCATTGCTGCGTAAAGAGCTGGAGTCAAAGATTATGCATGAGGAAGATGACATGGACACTTTCCTTGCTAGTATCAAGGATATCAATGAGAAACTTATTTTTGCAGGCAAAGTCATTTCTAACAGTTCCCTTGTGGAGACTGTTCTTGATGCCTTGCCAGATTCTACCAGAATTTTGCTAGTACTTGGAGACTTATGACCCAAGGAAATCCAAAGTTTGATGCATTATGCACAATGCTGTTGCAAGAGTCACTTTCTAGAAAAAACAGGACTAGACATCATGCAATCGAACATGCCTTTATTGCTGCTCAAATAAAAGGTGGTAGCAACAATGTATCCACTTCTCATGGTTCTTCTGCAAATGGTAAATCACCTCTTCCTAATGCTTCTGCTAGCAGCAATTCGTATGGGAATTCTAGTGGTAACGGCAAAAAGAAGATGCATTAACCATTATTGTAAAGCTAATGATCACTTGATCAAGCAGCTTCCTAAGTTGAAGGCCAAAGAGGCTAGTTCCACTACTAATGCTGATTCCACTACAAATGCAGCTATTGTTGAGTCTTCTGTGAAAGAAGACTTTGATGTTGATGTTGATGCAGAGTGGGATTTTAGTGCAAAGTGCACTTATGATCCTTCTGTCCATGATGCATGTTTGTCAATTGCTGTAGATGCTCATGTGTGGTACTTTGACATTGGTGCTACAAAGCACATTACCTCTCATCGTGACTTATTTAACTCTCTCAAGGATGTCCCTCATTCATGGGAATTCAGTCACTTGTGCCAACAATGCCTCTTATCCGGTCAAGGGAATCAGAAAGATTGTGCTAACTGCTGCAAATGGCAATTCTTTCTCACTCATTGCTGCATTATATGTACCCGGGATCAAGAAGAATCTTTTGTTTGTATCTGCACTTGCTAGACTTGGACTTGTAGTCAAATTTGTGGATGACAGATGTACAATACATGATCTCAATTTTGGTGATGAAATTGTTGCATTTGGCATATGCCATGGGTTGTATAAACTCACTTTGTATGAAAAGTGTGGGCAAAATTTTGCAAATGTAGTTATGGATTCTAAGGATATTTCAAATGCAAAACCTTGGCATGCATGTTTTGGACATCTAAAATTTTCCGGTTTGCCGCGTTTGCAAAAATCTGACATGGTTACTTCTTTGCCACCTCTTGAAGCATGTGCCAAACATGTTTGTGAAGGCAGTATTTTGGGTAAGATGCAGCGTTCAAAGTTTCCAAAGGATGGTTCAGTTAGGGCCACATGCAGGTTGCAGCTTGTGCACAATGATGTTTGTGGGCCCATGAAAACTTCTTCCTTGGGCAATTACCTTTACTTCTTGATTTTCATTGATGATTACTCCAGGCATGCATGGGTGTATCCGCTTAAAGCAAAGTCCAAAGTATTTATGTGCTTCAAACAATTTGTGGCTATGGTTGAAAATGTCTCAAAGTGTACTATGGGCACCCTCTGTTTCGATTGAGGGGGAGAGTATATGTCTCATGAATTTAATGCATTTCTGGCGATTCGTGGGATAAAACACCAATGTATATTTTAGTAAAATGGTGTTGCATGAGAGGAAAAACAGGTCTCTTATGAAAATGACAAGATGTATGGTCAAAAGTCAAGCTTTGCCACATTCATTTTGGCTTGAGGCTATTATGTGTGCCAGTTATGTACTTAATAGGTGTCCTTCAAAAGCTTTGTAGTCTTTGACTCCTAAT
Source organism: Adiantum capillus-veneris (assembly GCF_014529385.1). Taxonomy (NCBI): domain Eukaryota; kingdom Viridiplantae; phylum Streptophyta; class Polypodiopsida; order Polypodiales; family Pteridaceae; genus Adiantum; species Adiantum capillus-veneris. Next base: position 129,975,345 of record NC_140935.1, read on the forward strand.
GAAGCATGGCATGATAGAAAGCCTTCTATTGAGCACGTGTGTGTTTTTGGCTGTTTGGCATATGCTTTGGTGCCACAAACGCAGCGTAGAATATTGGATGATAAGGCTATCAAATGTATTTTTGTTGGTTATAGTGCTGAAAGCAAAGGTTACAGGTTGTATCATTTGCAAACAAAGCATATCTTGGTTTCATGGGACGTTGTCTTTGTGGAAGATTCTGTTCAACTCTTGCTGTTATGTATTAGAGGTAGTAATGTAAGCTCACATGACATTTATGACACTCTGTTGCCTCTTTTTTAGTGGTGGAAGTTCGAATGTAAATTCCAATGAGGCAAATGTACAGCCTATGGGGGTTTTTGAAAATTTTACAGATCAGCCTATTACTGCTGCAGATGTACATGATGTACTTGATGAGGAAAGGGCTGAGAATGAGCAAGCTAGAGGTATGCCTAAATGGTTGGTGCATACTTTGCGTACAGTAAATTGGATGCACCTTTGTCTATTCGTACTTGTTCAGGTTCTCGCCATGCATCTTATATATCAGATTGTTATGCTTTGACTGTGTCTAGCCTACATGATGTTGAGGAACCTCTATCTTTTGATGAAGCACATAATTCAAAAAATTGGATGGCTGCCATGCAATCAGAATATGATGCACTTATAGAAAATGACACATGGACTTTATGTGATTTGCCTCTTGGCAAAAAGGCCATTGGTACGAAGTGGGTTTACAAGTTGAAACACAAGCTGGATGGTGAGATTGATCTCTATAAGGCTCGACTTGTTGCAAAAGATTACGCACAACAAAAAGACATAGATTATGAAGAGACTTTTGCTCCCACTTGTTGTATGACTACTACGTGTTTTCTATGTGTATTGACAACTCATTTTGGTTGGGATGTACATCAGTCAAACATTGTTACTGCTTTCTTGAATGGTGACATATTTGAGGAAGTTTATGTAACACAGCCTCGTGGTTTTGTCATTAAAAGATAGGAAGATAAAATGTGCAAATGTATGAAAGCTTTGTATGGGTTGAAGCAATCTCGTCATGCTTGGTATGAGAAGGCTGACACTCATTTGGTCAAACGACGCTTTGATAATAACAGTCCAACAGAAAGCACATTGTATGTAAAGCGTGAGGGTGATGTACTTCTCATTGTCATTCTCTATGTGTGTGATTTGCTAATCACTGGACCAAATGAGAAACATATTGCTGAATTTAAGGCTGATTTGAATGCTACTTATATTTGGGGCTATTGCATCATTATTTGGGCATACAATTTAAGTTTTGTTATGTTGGAATTACCATGTGTCAGACAAGCTATATAGAGACATTACTATGTAAGTTTGGACTTGAGGATTGCAAACATATTGCCACTCCCATGGAAACAAGTTTGAAATTGAGTCTTCATGATGGTGGTGATCCTGTCAATGTCACTCTTTACCAAACTGATGATGGTTGTCTTATTTATGTATGCAACAGGAGGACGCATATTCAGTTGGTAGTCTCACAGGTAAGCAGAGTCATGGATAGCCTAGGGTCTAAGCATTGTCAAGCTGTCAAGAGAATTTTTCGTTACTTGAGTGGCACTTTACATCTTGGCTTGTTTTATCCCAAGGGAGGATCATTGCCGCCAAATTTACATGTTTTTTGTGCTAGTTGTTTTGACACACGAGTGTCCACAAGTGGTTTTTCTTTCATGCTCGGCAGCTCATGCATATCATGGTTGAGCAACTGTGGCCACTTCCAGTTGTGAGGATGAGTACATGGTAATCTTCACAGCTACGGTCGAGTGTGTATGACTCAGACGCCTTATGGCTGATTTGGGTCTTGGACATGACACTGCCAACACTATCTACACTGACAGTCAGAGCGCATTGGCAGTTTCGAGAGGAACCCAATTTTTCATGCTCGCACAAAGCACAATGAGGTGCATTACCAATATGTCAGTGAGAGGCTTTCAACAGGAGATATCAGGTTGCTTATGTGCTAACATAGGACAACCTTGCAGATCTTTTCACAAAGGCATTATCTCGTGAGACATTTGAAGCTTTTCGCAAAGCGTTGGGCTTACTCCCCTTTACGGAGTGACCATGTCCTTAGGACATGGCACTTCCCTATACTCTATGTGTCAGCTCTCGTTCACTGCATCACTCCCAGGAGGGATTTGTTACGATATACATGTGGTAGTGATGTGTGTGAACACACTTAGGACCACTGAGGCATTTTTTCCCTCACTATAGGAGGTTTTTTCCCCTGTGCATTGTATATACGACCATCACTCTAAGGCTATCTATCTTTTCCATCGCACACTAAGTACTATACTCTCTACTATGTGCCTTGAAGTTCCTTTGTCTTCTCCAAGCTGTGTGTGTTTCTTTGCAACCCTAATTCCAACATCTTTATTGGCTTGACTGACCCAGGTGCAATAGCACACTCTATCTTGCTCAGTGAGTTGCCTTATACGCATGAGAGACATCAAGAAATGGCTAAGAAAATTTTGGGATCCTACATGAATGATGTAATTTTCCTCCATTAAAGTGTTAATGAAATATATGCAATTGACCATTTATCTTGTACATTTTGTTCAATTATGTTTCTAAGCATGGTAACTTATGAATTGACATTTATTAAGCTACAATATTTTAGCTTTGCAAATTCAACGTAATGTAATTGGTGCAAGTGTCAGGGGGAGGAGGTGATTTGGAGTCAAGAACACTTGACATCAATACATTTTTGTGCTTTTTTGGTGTCCTAGGGGTTAAAAAAGTGGTTGAACTTCAAAAGGGGGGTGGCCACAAGGGAATCAACCAAAAAGGGACCCTTGTTTGGCTGATTTGTGTGCCTTTTGCGGCCACCCCCGTTCGCCATTTTAACCACTTTTTTGACCAATATGACACCACAAAAGCACAAAGTTTTATGAATTTCAAGTGTTCATCCATCCAAATCACCCCCTCCCCTAACCTCGAAGGACTCAAAGGTTGTGCAATAAAAAGACATCATTAAACTTTAAAACTTTAAAAAATTGAAGAACTTGAATATTGTCAATACAATCAGATAGGGTTAGTTGGCCTAGATTCTAAGATATTGTGTGGAGTGTAAAATTGCTCATCTTTGCCATAATTTCCACATAGCCCTTGAGAGTCTTTTAAGGCTCCTAAAGCAAGTTAAGTGTTGATAGAGATATTATCTTCTTCATCTTTATTAGAAGAGGAAGCCGAATTTTGTAATTTGATCCTAGCACACTCAAACTTGGAGAGCGGATGCACAAGAGATATATTACTGTTGGGGTATAGGCGCCTGTGCCTTGCCCGACCGCCCAGAGTCTGGGCGCCCACTGACTTGTATACCTTATACATAGCATAAGTGTATAGGGGGCTGCTCACTCTTTGAGTCTCCCCACCCACATCGTGTGTGTCTCCTTCTCTCTCTCTCTCTCTCTCTCACTCTCCGTCTGAGGTGCTCCCTGATCCCCTTCAATTGGTATCATAGCTATGGTGACCGCGGAGAGCACGACGGCTTTGAGAGCTTCGAGGCGATAGCTCACTCTCTCTCGACGGTAGAGAGATTAAGAAAGCAGAAGACTTGCTGTGAGAATGCAATGGGAGCTTGTGAGCTCAGTTGAGCGTGATGTATGCTCTTGTGGAAGCTCAGAAAGGAGTGTGGAAGATTGTGTGTAAGTGAAGGTGCTGCCCTAAAACTGTGTGCGCAGCAGCACTATTTTCAGATTTGTTTTTCTCCTTGTAGAATGCAGATCTGAGAATTCTGTTCGCTTAGCCCATTCGTTTCGACGTGGTCTACAACTTTGCCGAAGAAATTTTTTGCAAATTCCTCACCGTTTTGCTGATATTCAGCTCAGACTGACTGTATACAGAAATTCCAGATTTTCTGTTGTCGCATTGTGTGGGAGTTTGATGCACTTTTGGAAGCACGGGAGATGCTTGAAGTTGAGTGCATAAATTTTGAGCTGAAGATGCAATTGCAGCTTGTGTTAAGCTTGTGGTTTGAGGGTTTTTTGGTAGACTTGGGCAACGAAGTACGGAGGCGTTTACACACCATCGAGGCGGTCTCTTGAGAGACACAATTTTTGGAGCACACAGGTGGAGCTTCTTTCACTGGTTTTCACAGGATACTTTGGCAGTGATTTTGTGCTTGGATTCATGGTCTTTGCGGATGGTTTGCATATGGTTATGGCACATGGTTGATGCCCATTATATATGCATTTTGGCGAGCACTTTCAAGTGCCGGTAAGCTCTCTTGAGAGCATTGTTTTCGCATTGATCAAGTTTCCGGATTGCAAATCTTTTGGCGTTTGCTTATGCGCAGTCACTCCGTTGATGTACGTTGAGTGCGGATTGCCATTGTATGTGAAAATGTGGAGCCATTTTGGCATTTCTACTCATTGGCATTGAGTAGTGTTATGGTTTATGGTAGAGATTGTACTTGAGTTTTTTGCTCAGTTTTCAGGGAAAATTCTGTCGGATTTTTCCGAGATTCTCGCCATAGTTTGTGATCGAGTGTTTACTCACTTTGACAGGTTTTGTCAGTTTGGACACAGTTTTGTGTTTTTTGTATCCACTCTCGCAAGAGTGAGGAGTTATGTATCTTTCTTTGCTTGAGACAGTGGTTTGCTCTCAGGTGGGAGAGTCTTGTGATCTCGAGCATTGTTTGCCATAGTTTTGCAGAGCTTATGCATGTATGTTGAGTGTAGTTTGATGCGCATTGATTGCTCATTGTATTGAGCTTGGAGGACAATGGTTATTTTGTGTTGATAGCCATTGTGCGTTGAAACTCTGGCAAAATTTTCCCAGGAGTTTTATGCGCATCATTTATGCGATCTAGGTAGAGATTGCGGGTTGCACTCAGCATTTGCGTGCGGTGTTCTCTGTAGGTGGGAGATTTGTGCGTGTGTATGCATCGATACCGCACAGTGTGGGCTTGGTGATTAGCTCACAGATTGCAGTGTGATACTAGAGTAGGTGAGGCTTGTATTGACATTGCGGGAGCTCTATTTTGGAGTGTGTCTCACAGGTTTTACATTGTGTTTCTGGCCATATTTGTAGACAGTTTCCAGGTGTTGTTGGTGAGGTGGTTTTGCTTTCTAGTTTGCTACATTGTGCTCATGGCAGAGACAGGTGATCGATCAGATTGTGACCTCTCACAAATGCGCGTGTTTGATGGGTCAGACTTTGCGGCATGGAGAGAGTGTATGCTTGATGCATTGACACAGCGAGGGTTGCATCGACCATTGAGTGGCGATGCAGGTAGACCTTCAAACATGTCTGACGATCAGTGGCAAGAGCTAGAGGAGATGGCACTATCTACACTCTCTTTGCACCTTGCGGAATCTGTATATGCTCTTGTTATGTATGAGACTACTTCGAGAGCACTTTGGTGCAGATTACATGATATGTATGATAGATCTGAGTCATCACGGACTTGTGTGAGACATGTACATTCACGAGCACGTCGACAGGTGACATGTTGGTATTGTGGTCATTCTGGACACGTTAGACGGCGTTGTTTTCGTCGTATGTGACATCGTGGGAGACATGGCAGTCTCAGAGATGTATGTAGTGATGCCATGGACTCAGTTGCTTTGACAATTGAGGCACATGTAGTGTCGGAGTATACTAGTGACGGGGATGTCACTTTTACCTCGAGCTATGCACGAGATGCTATACATGTGGATAGTGCACTCCCTTCGCAGTGGTTGCTAGACACAGATGCTATGTTTCATGTCACGCCGCATCGTGCATGGTTTTGTAGCTATTCTAGCGGGATGCTTGGCAGTGTACGTTTGACCGATGGATTGGTGCATGCGATAGCAGGTGCAGGAGATGTGAGACTGTCATTACCGAGTGGTGCATCTTACTTGTTACGACATGTGCGCTATGTACCAGATTTGACAGTGAGTTTGATCTCGATTGGTCAGCTTAGAGATTGTGGATGTCAGATTTCGCTACGAGAGCGAGATTTTGTGATGCATTTGGGTTCGCTAGTGATTGCGAGAGGTTCCAGGAGTGGTACAGGTTACCCATTGCATGTGGATCACGGGAGACACGATGTTGTCTCTGTGATCATGCAGCCAGGTAGAGAGCGAGAGAGCAGGCGAGTCTCTTTTGCTTGTGGGTTGCAGGATGCTTTGCATGGAGTGCAAAGCAGTGACCTTGTTGTGCAGGTTGCGTCTACGGATGCACAGGTAGAGCAGGACAGCTCTAGTGAGTCACAGCAGGATGAGTCATCAGAGGTGATGACAGAGATGACTCACATGGATGCTGAGATGTCGGCTATTGTGGAGTCATTTCTTGATATGCTTATGCCAGAGCTTGATGCAGATTCAGGACATATGGATACACTTGGTACACATGTGATATGTGGTGGGCACGAGGAGTCACTCCAGAGCTCGGAGTCAGAGTGCCATGGTCTATATGATAGGGGACAGGATTGCCATGAGTTGAGTTATGAGTTGGAGGTGGCAGAGGTTTCCAGGGTTGCATCAACATTCGGTGTCCTCATGTATGAGATGTTGATCTCGAGGCCCGACATAGCAACTGCAGTGGGAGCATTTGCAGTTGGGGTTGTCAATCGTTTGTTGACTGATGATGGCATAGTGCACGAGGGAGATATGCAGGTATTGCGTACATACTTGCAGTACGTGTGCGGTACGTCTGGTGGTGTATGGACTTACACGGGAGCAGGACATCCGGATGCACACGATCACAGCAAGCCAGTGGGCATTGGTTGAGAGCGGCTTTCTCTCGCCTTTTGTAGTCTTTAGACTAGGTTCTCTTGCTTAAAGGCACAGTCGCCTTTAAGTGGGAGGTTGTTGGGGTATAGGCGCCTGTGCCTTGCCCGACCGCCCAGAGTCTGGGCGCCCACTGACTTGTATACCTTATACATAGCATAAGTGTATAGGGGGCTGCTCACTCTTTGAGTCTCCCCACCCACATCATGTGTGTCTCCTTCTCTCTCTCTCTCACTCTCCGTCTGAGGTGCTCCCCGATCCCCTTCAATTACAACCTTAGCAAGCTTTCCAAGAATAGAAAAACAAGGAGAAGGCAACCAAATAAACAGATTCAAGCTAATGAAAGTTTGAGAGAGGACCAAAGCCAAGATTCTCTGCCATAATTAAAGGTAAAGGTGTAGCTCAAACAAGCATTAGGGAAGGCAAAAAAGCAAAAGATCTTAAAGATTCCTGTGTAAGAGGGATATCCAAAGGATTATTAATCAAGTGGATCACGCTTTAAAAAAGCAACAAAGTTGCAAGAAACCATAGAGTAGCAGCAAATGAGTTGCCTACCAAGCTTCAAGAATATCCTTGTGCCTTAATTTAACAAAAAACCTATTCATGATACTTAAACTATATTAGAAAGACCTCCATTGACCAAAGTGCTAAAAATGCATGTATCATAGGCAGTTGGAGAGTATTTTTGAGTCGAAATTTCTCAAGAAGAGCTCATCATTCCAAAATTTGAAGGTTCCATAAAGATATGCAGGCTAATTCTACAATATATTTTCCACCTTCTGAGCAACCATCACTATAATCATGGACGGAGATGAGACATAAGCTGCATGAGGAGGAAAGGAGGAAGAAAGGAGGAGGAAGCTACATGAGGTGGAAGGGATTGTTTCTCCACTTCTATCAACTATTGTGCCATCACTTAAGCTTGAAGATGACAATGGATCAAACACTATCACTCACAAGCTGTGGGCAAAAGTGAAACTGTCACTATAACCCTATTGTACAAATATATTGATGATGATAAGCATCATCTGGAGATCCTTGTTGGGGTATAAAGCCCAATGTGGTCGCCCAGGTAAGTGGGCGGGCCGCCAGGTATGTACACATATTCTTTTGTAAAAACCTAATAAGAACTCACTATGCTCTACACATTACAGTAGAGCGAGTTCACCATATCGTCGTGCTCTTCTTCTCGCACTCTCTCTTGCGTCGCACTTCCGCTCGTACTCCTTCAACTGGTATCAGAGCTCAGATCAAGGCTCGGGGTAGCACTGCAGGAGGCTAGAGTCACTAGCTCAGATTGGAGTGAAATTCGACAGGCAAAGACACGGCCCCAAAATCTTGTGGGTGAGCCCGTAGGGCTCGGTGTGCTCAGAATTTCATTCTGAGGTCGTCTCGGTCACCGTTCGGATTTGACAAAGTTCTACGCAGGCCATTTTCGACTACGTGGTCTTAGTGGGTGCAGATCCGACTCTGCAAATTTGGGTTTTTCGGCCTACGACTGCAAGTGTTGAGGATATCAACACTCCCAGAGTGTTGATTTGTGGCTGTCTACACATCGAAGGATGGCTCACAGTTCTTGGAGGCGTGTCACATACGACACGGGCGCATCTACACACAGACTATAGGCGACATCCACTAGTTCATCAGGTAGCTTGTGTTTGCTGCTTGATATTCTAGATTTCATCCTGACATTCCAGGCACTTCCACATGGGATGTATTGTTAGAGATGATGTATGTCTGTTGAGGGTTTGCTGGCTGTGAGTCACGCAGCAAACAACCGCCGCAGTGGTTACAACATACAATGGGAAATTTGTGGATGTATGACTTTGTGGGAAGTCTATGTACTGTCAGATTTACTGCAGCCTTTGTTGAGGGTCGAGTGAGGTTTTATTGAGCTGGGGGATTCTCGAATGTTGAGATCCTTTCGGTGATACAGGTCTTGGAGCAATCCCTCGAGCACCCTTAGATAGGCAGCTAGGATGTATTGACTGTGAGTTAGACAGTTGGGATTGCATCTTTGCTTTACTGCCATTGAGGCATTGTCACAGTCTATGCTTACAGGACAGTGACAGACAGCACAGGTGCAGGACAGGTTTACCCTCAGCTTACAGTGTCAGAGAGACAATGTTTTTTGAGCTTTTTTTTGGTCTGTTTTTTGAGTACACCAGAGCCATTTTACAAAGGAGACTCTGCCGAAATTTATGCAGAATCTGAAGCTTTCTTGGTTCATTTGACAGGTTGATATTGGTTCAGAGGTCAGTTTACAGGGGAAACTCTGCCGAATTTTTCCCAGGAAAGTAAACCACTGTGAAGCGTAGCTATGGCTGGATCACAGGACACTGCTCTTTACAATATCAAGAAGCTGGATGGAACCAATTTCCCATTGTTGAAGAAGCAGATTTGGCACGTGTTGGTACAAAAGAAGTAGATAAAACCTATAAAGCTCAAGGGGATAAAACCAGAAGATATGGACGAAGATGAATGGAGCGAAATGGATGAATTGGCACTTTCTACCATTATGCTGACTTTGGCAGAAAGCGTTTACTTCAATGTAGCAGACGAGATGTCGGCTTATCAAGCATGGTTAAAGCTGAGTGATCTTTATGAGAAGCAGAGTGCAGCTTCACAGGTATACTGGCTTAAGAAGCTTGTTGACTTGAAGATGAAAGAAGGAACACCTATGTCCAATCATCTGAATGAATTCAACACAATCTACAGTTAGTTGTCAGCTCAAGGTGTCAAGTTTGATGAACCTGTTAGAGCTATGTTCCTGTTGATCACATTGCCAGAAAGTTGGGACACTTTTCGCACAGATTTGAGTAATTCTGCACCTCCAGATGGTTTGAACATAGCAGGTGTAGAAGGAAGTCTGCTTACTGAAGAAACCAATAGAAAGACAATGGACAAAGGCAAAGGAACAGCCTTAGTTGTCAGGGGAAGGACCAAAGAAAAGTACAAAGGTGGAAAGAGGAATCAGTCTCGAAGCAAGTCCCGCAGTGCTAAAGGCAAGAGTGACATAGAATGCTACCATTGTGGCAAGAAGGGTCACATGAAAAGAGACTGCAGAGAATGGAAAGCAGAAAAAGGCAAAGAGAAAGCTGAAGACCATGGTGAGAAGAACAAGTCCTCAGTGAAGATTCAAGAAATAAATGTGACAAACACTGTTGCAGAGGATGACAGTCTAGTGTCAGGAGACATCTACTTCTTGAAGAATACAATGGACTCAGCTCTTCTTACAGCATCTGATGGAAATGCACTGAGTGATTGGATTATAGACTTAGGGGCATCACTTCATGTGTCTCCAAACAAGGAGTGGTTTATCTCTTATGTGACCACTAAAGATCATGTTCGGCTAGGCAATGGGCAGACATGTGAGATCTTAGGTGTTGGAGATGTTCAATTGAAGTTTCAGAATGGCTCTTCTTTCACGCTGAAGAATGTGAGACATGTTCCCGCAATTACAAAGAGCTTGATCAGCACAGGTTTACTTGATGATGCTGGCTACGTCACCACTTTTGGACAGAACATGTGGGAGATATCCAAGGGTTCTATGACAGTAGCACATGGAGTAAAGTCTGGAGGACTTTTCATGATTTATGTATCAAATGTCTCTAAAAATGTAATCAATGTAACCGAGCAGCCGAACGTTTCTTTGTGGCATAGCCGATTAGGACATATGTCCAAGAAGGGAATGGAAATCTTGTCTCGTTCTGGTTATTTTCCTGGCTTTTCATTTAATGATTTTGAATTCTGTGAACATTGTCTGTAAGGTAAGCAAACACAGCAGCCACATAAGCATAGAAGCAGTAGAAGAGATACACAGTTGGCACTTGTTCATAGTGATTTGTGTGGACCTATGCCTAACCTATCTCTAGGGGGAGCTTCTTACTTTATTACATTTATAGATGATTACTCAAGGAAAGTATGGGTTTACTTTCTCAAGCACAAGGATGAAGCGTTTAGTTATTTCAAAACGTTTGTGACACTTGTGGACAATCAGAGTGGCAAGAAGCTTAAATGCTTACGCACTGACAATGGTGGAGAGTATGTTTCAAAGGCCTTTCAGGACTTTTGTGAGTCAAAAGGTATAAAACGTGAACTTACTGCTCCTTACAATCCTCCTCAAAATGGTGTTGCTGAGAGGATGAATAGGACCATACAAGAGAAGGTCAGAAGTATGTTGTCTAATGCACAACTGCCAAATGGGTTTTGGGCTGAAGCTGTATCAACAGCTGTTCATCTTGTAAATAGATCTCCTAGCAAGGTTTTGCAGAAGGATTCAGTGCCAGAGGTGGTATGGTCAGGCAAAATGCCCTCATACAAGCATCTCAGAGTCTTTGGCTGTGAGGCATATAATCACGTTCCAAAAGGAATTTAGGAACAAACTTGAGCCAAAGAGTAGAAAGTGCATCTTTCTAGGCTATGGTAATTCTGGTGAGATGGGGTACAGACTTTGGGATCCCGAATCCAGAAAGGTTATCCGCAACAATGATGTTCACTTTAATGAAGCCAAATATCATTCTAAACCAGAGAAAGTTGAGGAGATTAGAAGAGTTGTCTTCCAAGAAGATGGACCTGCACGTGCAAGACAAAATGTCAGGGCTCAAGAGGAGCAAGGACATGATAGATTGGAACCACAGGTTGTGGCTGAGCCTGAGCCACCTATTGTGCGCAGATCTGGACGTGTCATGCGACCTCCTGATAGGTTTGTTCCATCTATGAAGTATGTCATGTTGACTGATTGCAATGAGCCTTCATGTTACAAGGAAGCAGTGCAAATGAAGGACTCCGGGAATTGGCAATTGGCCATGCAATCAGAGATGAAAGCTGTGCATAAAAACAAGACATGGAAGCTAGTTAAATTACCACAGGGCAAAAAGGCTCTACCTTGTAAATGGGTTTACAGGTATAAAATCACCGCTCATGATAGTCAACCAAAGTACAAAGCAAGGCTTGTTGCCAAGGGCTTTAAGCAAGAACAAGGCATTGACTTTGATGAAGTCTTCTCTCCGGTGGTCAAGATGACTACATTGAGATGATTTCTTGCATTGGTTGCCATATTAGATTTGGTGTTGCACCAAATGGATGTCAAGACAGCGTTCTTGCATGGTGATTTAGATGTGGAAATTTACATGCAGCAGCCAGAAGGGTTTGTTGAGAAAGGCAAGGAAGATTGGGTATGCCAGTTGTTAAAGAGTCTTTATGGCTTAAAACAATCACCGAGGGCATGGTTCTATAAATTCCACAAGTTTATGCTTTCTCAAGGCTACAAATGTAGTGAGTTCGATCACTTTCTATATACAAAGAAGGCTAAGGATGGTAGTTGGCTGATCCTTATTTTGTATGTGGATGACATGTTGATTGTTGGCAAGCACTTGGAAGAAATTTCAGCTTTGAAGTCAAAGATGGCAAAATCGTTTGACATGAAAGACATGGGTGAGGCAAGTCATATACTTGGTATGCGCATTGAGAGAGACAGATCAAAGAAGTTGATTTGGTTATCTCAAACAGAGTATATTGACAAGGTTTTGCAACGTTTCAATATGGACAAGGGAAAGGCACTGAGTGTTCCATTGCCACCATATGTGAAACTTAGCAAACAAGATTGTCTTGTGTCTGAGGAAGAACATGCTGAAATGGATAAGATTCCATATGCGTCTGCAGTGGGTAGTTTGATGTATGCAATGATTGCTACTCGCCCAGACATTGCATTTGCAGTGGGAGTAGTAAGTCGATACATGTCAAACCCAGGCAAGAAACATTGGGAGGCAGTGAAAGGAATATTGAGATACCTGAAAGCTACAAAGAGTATGCGTATATGCTATGGGAGTCAGGAGCTAAGTGTAAAGGGTTTTACAGACTCAGATTATGCAGGTGACTTAGACAACCGAAGGTCTACGTCAGGGTATGTCTTTACATTGGCTGGTGGAGCAGTATCATGGCGTTCTAGATTACAAGATTGTGTTACTCAGTCTACTACAGAGGCTGAATATGTTGCAGCATCAGAGGCATGCAAAGAATTAATTTGTCTTAATCTACTAGTAACAGATTTGGGAATCAAAGAAGAGATGCCTGTGTTATATTGTGATAGTCAAAGTGCTATACAATTGGCTCGCAATCTAGTTTATCACTCAAAGACAAAGCATGTGGATGTGAAGTTTCATTTCATCAGGGAAATGCTCGAGGATAAGCAACTTCAGCTTGTCAAAGTTCACACCACAGAAAATCCTGCTGATCTACTTACAAAAGGACCTCCCTCAGAGAGCTTTGCGCATTTTCGCAAGCAGTTAGGTGTAGGGTAGTACATCACTTCTCTACATCTCTTGTATATTAGATTGTATAGTAGCTTCTCTCACACTTAAAGTACCACATTGGACTTTAAGTGGGAGGTTGTTGGGGTATAAAGCCCAATGTGGTCGCCCAGGTAAGTGGGCGGGCCGCTAGGTATGTACACATATTCTTTTGTAAAAACCTAATAAGAACTCACTATGCTCTACACATTACAGTAGAGCGAGTTCACCATATCGTCGTGCTCTTCTTCTCGCACTCTCTCTCGCGTCGCACTTCCGCTCATACTCCCTCAATCCTTATTTCCTTAGTAAGGCAAGGAGGGACTAGGGAGAAAGACACATCACCCTTACAAGCTAAAATATGTCCCTAGTAGATATATTGAAAATAAAACCAAACCTATGGGGTGGCATAGCCAAATTGCATAAGGTTCAACAATTTTGCAAGAAGCATGGAGCTTCAACCTTGGGCGTGCGAGGGGGGGGGGGGTCATCGCAATAAAAAAATGCGTATTAAGTGGGTTCAATAAAAGATTATTTTATTCTATATTTTTTTCACATTTTCACATACAAAAAGGTGATGAAAAAACAATCTTTAAAAAAATTTACAAATTGAATAGGAAAAAGATCCCTTTTATTGGTTAAAAAATGATAGGTAAGGGGTTTTATAAATAGTCCTTGAACACACCTCATATATAGGTTTTATATATGGTGGCCCCCCACATATGAAAAGGACTATACCAAAAATAGTGTAGAGTCTCTTATTGAGGAAATGACTAAAAAACCCGTGCTAAAGAGTTGCACAATTCAAATGGAGGGCCCTTGAATCATGGGTGAGAAAGCCATCAAGCCTAATAAGTAGATGGGTGTAACGACTTCATTTAGAGGAATTGATTGTATTAAGGAGGAGATGCAATGGAAACGTCATATTTTAGAAAAATGCACAAGGGTTAAAAATGGAGGCTAGAGGTAATCCTTAAAATCATAGAGATACAAGAAAAAAATTAAAAGAAACCAAACAAGTTGAGAAACTTAAGTTGAAAAACTTGATGGAACCAAAAAGGAGAAGCAAGAAAAGAAACCTAGAAAGGGAGAAAATGAAGAACAAGGCAATAAGGGATTAGCAAAGCTAATCCCTTATAAGATGAGGAGAAGAAACCAAAGATGTCCAAGCTTGAAGCCAAGATGTACTATAATAGACAGTGCAAGAAGATGCTATAACAAGCTAGAGAAGATTTTACAAAATCAATTGATGACAGATGACCTTTAAAGGTGTCTTGCCTGTATAAGAGATTCAAGCTTTAGGATCAAAAGAAAGTGCTAGACAATCCTAATAAAACACTAAAAAAGGAGGATGAGTCTTATGAGACCGGCTAAAAATTTCTAGGCAAATTGACTCAAATAATTCAAAAGAGGAGCGCAAGAAGGTGTGGATAGCAACAAATCCTGTGGATGAGGAAGGGGCACTACTTGTTGCAAAGACTTCAAAGAATACCAATATGTTTTTGTTTGGTCCTCTAGTATTTTAAGGGATTTGACCCAAAATTTATCAGCATACCATACCCCTGAAGGACACCAAGCTAAGGAAACAAAGGCCTTACACCTATGATGAGACTATTGCTCTTGCCATATTTCATAGGCTTATGTGCCACATTTAAGCATACTTGAGAAAATCTATGTCTACAGGAGCTTAACAAAAGGTTTGTTGAAAGCCATATCTCTATGATTTGCTTAAACCTGTTACCATATACATGTGGGAGTGATGTGTGTGAATACACTTAGGACCGTTGGGAAATTTTTTCCCTCACTAGGAGGTTTTCTCCCCCGTCCATTGTATATACACTCATCCCTCTAGGCTACTTATCTTTCCATTGCATGCTAATTAATACTACTCTCTGCTGTGTGCCTTGAGCTTTTTTGTCTTCTTCAAGCTGTGTGTGTTTCCCTGCAACCCTATTGGAATGCAACCAATATTTCCAACAATTCGTATCAGAGCAGGTTGCGTCCTCCTGGGCTTAGTCACCAGCATCACCAACACACACCTGCTCACTTTCTCAGATTTCTATGAGCTTTGGTGAGCATCACCAGACTGACTAATACTTTGGGTACGCTCATAGAGCTTGGTTTTCTCAGATTTTCCATTCGGGCTCATTTCGATCTCCGTTTCCACTACAAGCAGTACTGTGTAGGCAATTTCGTCCTTTTGTGCACAATTTTTGTCAGTGCCATTTTTTGCATAACAGGTCCTTTACAATTTTCTTTAGGTTGTGCTCTATAGCACGTGCTAGTCTTGCTTCGTTTCTCCTCTTTTTGGGTAGTTTTCACATCAGGTGCATGCACTTTCCATGGCTGACAACAACACAGATGTGTTCAAGATGTTTGCTGCTGAGGATAAATTGGATGGAGACAATTACCCAATGTGGGCTTACATGATGCAACATGTTCTTGTGTCAAAGGGGACTTGGAATGTTGTGCAGGGCATTGATGTACATCCTCGTTTTGAGGATAAAGGCGGTGTTGAGGATGTTGTAGGTTTTGGTGGTAGGGTTACTGCTACCAGAGTTGTTTTGCCTAGAGATAAACAAGCTTGTTGGGATGTGAGGGATGTGCAGGCTCATGCATTGATTACGTTATCTATGAAGCACACTATTACTCCTCATATTTGTTCAGCTAAATCTGTAAAACAGGCTTGGATATTCTGGCTGGTGTTTATGCAAGTCACAATGAGGCTAAAAAAGCATTGTTACGTAAAGAGTTAGAGTCAAAGATTATGCATGAGGAAGATGAAATGGTCGCTTTCCTTATTGGTATCAAGGATAGTAATGAACAACTTATTTTTGCAGGCAAAGTCATTTCTGACAGTTCCCCTTGAAGCTTTGCCAGATTCTTACCAGAATTTTGCTAGTACTTGAAGACTTACAACCCAAGGAAATTCTGATGTCGTCAAGTTTGATGCATTATACACATTGCTATTGCAAGAGTCACTTTCAAGAAAAAACAAGGCTAAACAGTGTGCAGTTGAACATGCCTTTATTGCTGCTCAAAGAAAAAGTGGTAACAACAATGTAATTACTTCTCATGGTTCTTCTTTGAGTGGTAAATCACTTGTTCCTAATGATTCTACTGAAAGTACTTTGTCTGGGAAGTTTGGTAAAAAGGGCAAAAAGAAGGTGCGTTGCCATTGTTGTAAAGCTAACGATCACTTGATCAAGAAGTGTCCGAAATTGAAGGCAACAGAGGCTGAGAAGAAAGAGGATGGTACCACTATAAGTGCACCAATTGTAGAATCTTGTGTGAAGGGAGATTGTGATGCTGATGTAGATGCAGAGTGGGCATTTCGTGGAGAGTGCACTTATGATCCTTCTGTCCATGATACATGTATTTTGGATACTGTAGATGCTCATGTGTGGTACTTTAATAGTGGTGCTACGAAGCACATTACCTCTCTTCATGACTTGTTTACCTCTCTCGAGGATGTCCCTCATGAAAATAGAGTCAACTGTGCCAACAATGCCTCTTATCTAGTCAAGCCAGTTAGAAAAGTTGTGCTAACTGCTACAAATGGGAGTTCTTTCACACTTGTTGATGCACTTTATCTACCTGGGATCAAGGAAAAACTTTTGTATGTATGTGCACTTGCTAGACTTGGTCTTGTTGTCAAATTTGTGGATGATAGATGTACAGTTCAAGATCTTAGTTTTGGTGATGAAATTGTCGCATTTGGTATTTTGTGTCGTGGGTTGTATAAGCTCACTTTGTACGACAAGTCTGGGAAAAATTTTGTAAATGCAATTGTGAATTCAAATGCCATTTATATGCAAAACTTTGGCATGCACATTTTGGGCATTTGAATTTTTCCAGTTTGCTACGTTTGCAAAAATCTGATATGGTTGTTTCTTTCCGCCTTGTGAAGCACCCGTGTAGCATGTTTGAAGGCTCTATTTTGGGTAAGATGCAGTGTTCAAACTCTCCAAAGGATGGTTTAGTTAGGGCTACATGCAAGTTGTAGCTTACACATAATGATGTTTGTGAACCCATGCAAACTCCGTCCTTGGGAAATTACCTTTACTTCATGACTTTTAATAATCATTACTCCAGGCATGCATGGATGTATCCGCTTCAAGCAAAGTTTAAAGTGTTTATGTGCTTCAAGCAATTTTGGGCTATGGTTGAAAAGATCTCTAAATGTAGAATGGACACCCTCTGTTCAGATCGAGGAGGGGAGTATATGTCTCATGAATTTAATGCATTTTTGGATAGTCTTTGTGGGATAAAACACCAATTTACAGTGCCGTATACACCTCAGCAAAATGGTGTTGCTAAAAGAAAAAATAGGTCGCTTACGAAAATGGCACGATGTATGGTCAAAAGTCAAGCTTTTGCCACATTTGTTTTGGCTTGAGTCATCATGTGTGCCACTTATGTACTTAACATTTATTCTACGAAAGCTTTGCACTCTATGAATCCTTATGAAGCATGGCATGATAGAAAGCCATCTATCGATCACATGAGTGTTTTTGGCTATTTGGCTTATTCTTTGGTGCCACAAACGTAGCGCATAAAATTGGATGATAAGGCTGCTAAATACAATTTTGTTGGTTATAGTACTGAAAGCAAAGGTTACAGGTTGTACCGTATCTTGGTTTCACGAGATGTTGTGTTTGTGGAAGATTCTGTTCAGCCCTTGTTGACATGTACTAGAGACAATAATGTAAGCTCACATGACATTTATGAAAATTTGTTGCCTCTTTTCAATGGTGGAAACTTGGATGTAAATTCAAATGAGGAGAATGTACAGCCTACGGGGGTTTCTAAAAATGTTACAAATCAGCCTGTTATTGATGCAAATGTACATGATGTACTTGATGTGGAAAGGACCGAGAATAAGCCGTCTAGAGGTATGCCAAAATGGCTAGTACATACTTTGCGTGACAGTAAATTGGATGCACATTTGTCTAGTCATACTTCTTCAGGTTCTCGCCATGCATCTTTTGCATCAAATTGCTATGCTTTGACTGTTTCTAGTCTATGTGATGTAGTGGAATCTCTATCTTTTGATGAGGAATAGAATTCAAAAAATTGGATGGCTGCCATGCAATCAGAATATGATGCACTTGTAGAAAATGACACATGGACCCTATGTGATTTTCCTCCTGGCAAAAAGGCCATTGGTATGAAGTGGGTTTTCAAGTTGAAATGCAAGCTAGATGAGATTGATCGTTATAAGGCTCGACTAGTTGCAAAAGGCTATGCATAGTAGAAATGCATAGATTATGAAGAGACTTTTGCTCCCACTTATCATATGACTCTTGTGCATGGGCATCTCATTTTGGATGGGATGTACATCAATCAGACATTGTTACTGCTTTCTTGAATGGTGACATATTTGAGAAAGTTTATGTAATGCAACCTCATGATTTTGTCAAGAAAAGACAAGAGGATAAAGTGTGCATATGTAAAAAAGCTTTGTATGGGTGAGGCAGTCTCCTCGTGCTTGGTATGAGAAAGCTGACAATCATTTGGTTAAATGAGGCTTTGGTAATAGTCCAACCGAAACACTTTGTATGTGAAGTTTGAGGGTGATGTACTTCTCATTGTTGTTCTATATGTGGATTTTCTGATCACTGGTCCAAATGAGACACATATTCCCTGAGGATAAACACATAATTTAGTGGAGGGCAGGTTGGCTGATACAAATTTTTTTGCCATATAATGGGTTGGAAAATGGGCCAAAATGCTAATTAGCTTCTTCACTACAATATTGCCATCACGTCTAAAGAACAAGAGTCATAAGCAAAATTCATGCAGCGAGGTAACAACTTCACTCTAATATCTAGTCTTCTTTATTACAAACCCAATGAGGTTGAGCTTAAGAGAGTGGCCTACCTCGCATTCTCACTTTTGTAGTATGAAACATTTGGGCTACATGTGGTCATGTTGTCAATACCCAACCCACAAGCATATGGTCACATTTATCAAGTGGTAAGGCTATCGGTGGGCCACAATGAAAGTGGATGTGTTGCATATGTTAGGAACTGTTTAGAGTGCAAGGCAGAAAAACCAAAACTCTACTCACCTTTACATCATACCATAGACGTACCCAAATATGGAAAATAGATTCTATTACTTAACGATAGGTAAGGTAAACCCAATGTACACTCTTGTAAAGAAAAGGTTGATGGCTATAAAAGCCTAGAGGTATAAATTGATTGGTAACCGACTCTATCAAGTAGGTGAAAACTCCAAATATGGAAAAGAACTTGTATTACTTAACCATAGGTAAGGTAAACCCAATGCACACTCTTGCAAAGAAAAGGTTGATAGCTATAGAAGCCTAGAGATATGAAGTGATTGGTAACTCACTCTATCAAGTAGGTGCAGACTCCATGCTAAGAATTTTTGTGTACATAAAGGCACTCTCTTATGCCCACCAAGATGTTTAAGCTAGACATTTCTCAATCGCTACAAAAAGGTTAATAACCTACCCATATGATATGTTTATACCTCTGTTTCAAGGTGGGAGTGCAAATGAGACATGTGCAGCCTATGCACATTTTTTCATATGCAAATTTACAAGTTGTAATTGATCACCTACTTGTAATTTACAATCTCCACAGTAAGGTTATAATCTACAGAGGTGGGCCACAATGGCCGGTGTAAATCATGGGCGATAGGAAATTGGGAACCTTTGTCTAGTCATACTTGTTTAGGTTCTTAGTAGGACTCTTATGCATCGATTGTCATCTTTTGGATGTTTCTAATATGCATGATGAGGAAGGATTTGTCATTTGATGAAGCACAAAATTTCAAAAATTTGGTTGGCTGTAATGCAATTTAAATATGATGCTATTGTAAAGAATGACACATGGGCTTTGTGTGACTTGCCTCCTTGCAAAAAGGCAATTGGTAGTAAGTGGGTTTTTAGGTTAAAACATAAGCTTGATGCTATCGCGAAGAATGGCATATGGTCTCTTTGTGACTTTCCTTTTGGTAAAAAGGCTATTGGTAGTAAGTGCGTTTTCAAGTTAAAACATAAGCTTGATGGTAGTGTTGATCGCTATAATGTCGGACTTATGGCAAAGGGCATCTCAAGAGAAGGGATTGATTTTGATGAAATTTTTCTCCGACTTGCTGTATGACTATCATTCATAGCATTTGTGCAATGGTAGCTCATAATAGGACGAACATACATCAATTGGGCATAAAGATTGCATTTTTGAAAGGTGATTTCCAAGACGAAGTGTATGTAGCATAGCCTCGTGGTTTAAGGTGTGCAGGTTTAAGAAGGATTTGTATGGTTTTAAGCAAGCTCATGTTGATGACATGTTGTTCAATGGACCTGATGAGGGACATATTGTTGATTCTAAGGCTGATTTGAATACCTCTTGTGAGAAGTCACATTCGAGGCTTTTGTATCATCATTTGGGCATAGAGATTCAGTAGGTTGATAAAAGCACTGGTTGTGTTAGACAAAATACATTGATACATTGTTGAATATATTTAGCCTTAAAAATTGCAAGCCTATTGCTATTCTTATGGAGATAGATTTGAAGCTAAGTCTTCATGATGCTAGAGGCTACTTTGATACGACTCTCTATCACTAGGCTGTGGTTTTTTTGGTTTATGTATGCGTTACATGTGTAGTATGAAGTCTTGTAGGTGAGAAAATTTAAGCATAGCCCAAGGTCTACGCATTGGAAGGCAGTTAAATGTCCTTTTGATAATGGAGTGGAAATGCACATCTTGGGTTGTTTACATGAATTACATGCTTTTTTAGACTCGGATTGGGTTGGTTGCTACGGCACATGAGTGTCTACTATTATGCTTTTGTGATCTTGGTAGCTCATGCATATCATGGTTGAGCAAGAAGCAACCTATAATGGTCACCTCTAGTTCTGAGGTTGAGTTTAGGGCATTTTCAATATCCTCATTCGACAGACATAATGCTTTGGCAAACGTGAGGAACCTAGAGTCCATGATCACACAAAGCGCATTGAGGTGCATTATTATTATGTTGGGGAGAGACTCTTTGCTAGAGATGTCATTTTGGCTTATGTGTCTACGTAGGACAACCTTGCAGAGCTTTTCATAAAGTCTCTACCTAGTAAGAAATTTGAAGGTTTTAGCAAAGCTTCGAGCTCATTCCCTATGTGGACATCATTGTAGGGGGATTTGTTACCATATTACGGTAGTGGTATGTGAACGCACTTAAGACCGTCGGGGCACTTTTTTCCCTCATTAGCAGATTTCCCCCTTGGCTTGTATGTATGCCCATCACTCTAGGGAAAGCCTTATCTTTGTATAGCATACTCAGTGAACAACTTCGTGTGTTGTGTTTTCATGAGCTTCTCCTTCATCTTGTCCATCTTCGAGCGCATTCCTACAGCCATCATGGATAACATGTGTGGAATGGAGAGTAATCTCCACTCTTACTATACTAAGGATTAACCAATTTTGAAACTGAGTATGAACACATCGTCACTTGTCATTCCAAGAGTGAAAACACATCAATAGTTTGTTAGATGTGCTTATCTTTCAAATCAAGCTTGTATAATACAAGACACTGCTACATTCCTATAGGGCTTACCGACAAAACCAAATACAACCTTACATCACCCTGTAAGAAGATTATTTAACGTGATCCTTTAATCAAGGTAGAACTTTTTCTTTTACCATTCAAATTTGCATATGGGTATTCTATTTGAATAAAGTAAACCCCTTTTGTCTCAAGGAATCTACTCTTTGCTTTATTGCCGGAGAAAATGGATGGGGCTCTATTCCATTTGGGCACTCCGTAGCTCCCTTTTGTCCAAATTGATTACCATGTAAGAAATTTGTAATGACATTATGAGGTCACCATGTGAACCTTTGTAAATCCTAATTACAATTTCTCATCATTTCTTTTAAAAAGAGCTTCAAATTGCCTTACCATAAGTGTGCCATAGTAAAAAACTATGTTTGTCATTTTTTGGATAAAGAGGGAGAGAGCCTCACATACAAGATAGGGTATAGGGGGAAAATTTGAATTTTTTGAGTAGAGAGGAAGAGAGCCTTACTTTTTTGACCATAAATTCGAATCCCTAGTCACTAAAAATCTCACATTGGAAGAAGATTTGTCTTGCTTGTTGCAATAATGCATTAGTTTGGTCACTTGGCAAAAGATGGACTTATTTACATTTTGCAAGGCCTTAAGATAATTCCTAATATCCTCTTCCAAGCTTCAATTGGACCACATTGACCAAATTATATTGAGATCTTCCATTTCTATGAATGAAATTGAGGGCTTGTTACCAAGGGGTGCAAAAGTCTCCTAAATTTATCTCTTAAATAAATTGCATGAGTCTAAATATTTAATGATAGATGATGAACATAAAAGAGGAGAAAGTTATTTACCCTAAAATCAAAAGATCTGTGTTGATTGGAATCAAGAAAATATAATTCGCAATAGGTTGAGAGAGAGAGAGAGAGAGAGAGAGAGAGAGAGAGAGAGAGATGAAAGGAATTAAATTGTACTATATATATATATATATATATATATATATATATATATATATATATATATATATATATATGTATATATGTATATATGTATATACATATATATGTATATATATATATATACATATATATATGTATATATATATATATATATATACATATATATATACATACATATACATATATATATATATATGTATGTATGTATCTACATATATATATATATATATATATGTATGTATGTATCTACATATATATATATATATATATATATATGTATATATATATATATATATATATATATATATATATATATATATATATATGTATGTATGTATATATATATATATATATATATATGATTAGCCTCATTATGGTTGTAGCTTCTTGGTTTCATAAGTCATTTGGGACTTTTAAAGACGTCAATAGTACAATTTAATTCCTTTCATCTCTCTCTCTCTCTCTCTCTCTCTCTCTCTCTCTCTCTCTATATATATATATATATATATATATATGTATGTATGTATATATATATATATATATATGATTAGCCTCATTATGGTTGTAGCTTCTTGGTTTCATAAGTCATTTGGGACTTTTAAAGACGTCAATAGTACAATTTAATTCCTTTCATCTCTCTCTCTCTCTCTCTCTCTCTCTCTCTCTCTCTATATATATATATATATCTATATATGTATACATATACATATATATATATATATATATATAGAGAGAGAGAGAGAGAGGTTACCCACCACTATATTACATGACCATGCGGTTACAAATTTTTTTTTTAAACACATTAAAAATAAACTTTCAAGATCCAAACTCCGCATTACCAAATTTTCTCTCCAGGTACTACCTAGCTAGCTTAAGTGATGTCTAGGACAAGATTTTTGGTGCAACCTTAACATGCATCCACCCTATGAGCATACCAAGGGAGAGACTTGGGAGTACACAAATCGTTGGTTCCACTATTAGCATAGACATCATTCCATTGTAGATGGCTAGTACAATTTGTGCTCAAGAGGATCACAATCTTGCCATGAGGCTCCATAAAAGCATTCCCTTGATGCCTGTGTACTACCATAAAGGATTCTCTTAAGGTTACACACCAACTTCTCTTTGACGTTCTCAATGACACCCTTTGGCTGTTGCATGTAAATCTCCTCATGAAGATCACGATGTAAGAACACTGTTTTTAACACCCAATTGGACCAATTCTATGTACTCTTCGGCAAACAAAGCAAGCCCTGTCTACAAGGTCGTCATTTTGAAAACTAGCAACCTAAAACCTTGCTAAAAACCATATCCTACTTTTGCTTGAAATCTTTTGCAACCAATCTAGCCTTGTCCTTTGGATTTCAACATTGGGTATGATTTGTAACTTGCGGATCCATTACATGACAAATTTTCCTTCCCTTTATGCAAACATAGTAAGTCCCAAGCTTGATTTTTCTACAAAGAATCCATTTGTAATATCATAGCTCTCTCTTACTTAAGCTTGTCATGTTGTAATATAGCTTCATCATAGCAAGAGGGTTTAGCACAATTGTTCAAATGATGTAGAAACCCTTGTTAGCCTTCTCAATACTATAGTTTGTGTATGACGAATCAATTGTTCTAATACCATTTTAGAACCATTGGATTTGTTGCCATTACTTTTTGCATGGTAAGAGCTACTGTGAGCATCACTTTGCACACTTTCTTCACCCTATGGTGCATGGATAGTCTCTTTATTTGCTCATATACAAGAGGCACATCCTAACATCTTTAAACGTAACCTTTTTCACCTCAATCTCTTTGGGACGATTTTGTGTTTTTTTTCTCATTGAATATGGCATCATTGCTATGGATTATCTTATGAGGAATTGGGTCCTACAAATGATAGCCAATCTTTCTATCTACTCCATAGGCAAGGAAAATGCACTTTTGCAATTTTGGCTCAAGCTCTTTCCAAGTCCTTGGCACATGCACAAAGACTTCACAATCAAAGACTCTTATTTACGATCACTCCAAGCTCCTTTCGAAAGACCACCGTCTAGTGCCTTCATCAATCATCTATTAATCACATGAATTACTTTCATTATAGCTTTGATCCAAAAACCACCACAACTCCACATGGGATAACAACCTACATCCTCTTTGCTAATCATGAAGCATGGAAGTCATGAAGAGGTTAACAAAATATCCCTATCATGACTACCTATGACAATATTGGTCTTTTTAATCTTCGCTTTACCCTTGTCCTCTTTCTTGCTATCATCAAGCTTTTCTTCGTCTTCTTTCCATGCCATGCCCCTTCTTCTTGCAATGGTAGCACTCAAGCTCTCTTGTTTGTGGACTTGCAACGTTTTCCACAAGGCTTGCTTCTTTCATAGGGCTTCGTCTTAGGTCTGCAATTGCATGCTAGCCAATTCCTTGCAACACCATTAGACTTTTGGCAAGTAGTGGCAAATCTACAAATTTGCAATCATCAGCTATAAAAAAATAGCACATGTAACATCTGCTGTTTTGGGTAGCCCTTTGTTGCATCAAATTTCATTTCCAAATACAATTGTGTACTTCGTAAATTAGTGCACATAGAGAGAGAACTATTATAGATATACCCTTTTGACCGTGTCAAGATTATACAAAAGTAAAGTTTGGCATGGTTAGATCAATTTTTTGGGCTGGTACTCAAAGACAACTATCCTTTTTAGTTGAAATACTATAATCTGACCTTTGTGAATGCTGAGTAGTTCAACGATGAATTTCTTTGTTTATGAAGTGTTCCCTCTCTGAAAAAATGGATAGGTTATCCTCACGAAACAAACTTACCCCCCCCTTGCATGCTATTAACTATGATGCAAATTCTTCATTGCTTTGATGTCCACTAAACATTGCATAAGGTTGGTATTGTGAACTGCTTACAGCTAGCTTTCTGGTCTTCCATTAAGTTAAGAGGTTGAGAGAGAGAGAGAGAGAGAGAGAGAGAGAGAGCTAGCTGTTTTTACGTATATTGAAGGCCGAAGTTGGCCTGACACAATTCAAATTTACGAGTGTGTCCTCCAACTATCGGGAAAGGACAAAAGTACGGAGTACCAAAATGTGGACCTATTGTATGGGGGTAGGTGTTGATTCATGGGAAGTTAGGATACAAGATACATAGTATATGTGGGAAAGGGGTTGGGGGGGGGGGTCATCTCTCTAGGGGGTATGGGTGCACATCTATATGGAGAGAGAGAGAGAGAGAGAGAGAGAGAGAGAGAGAGAGAGAGAGAGAGAGAACCAGCCAGGACGATTCGATGAAAGGGCGGATGCAAGTTGGTAATAGAGATTATAAAGGGCGGTGTTAGTAGAAAGAGATTATAAATGGGATTAGATTATACAAAAAATGGCATAATCGTTGAGAACATTGCAATGGGATCTGTTAATGGGAACTTCTGGCCTGTTTCCCTTTGACAATGTGCTCCCAGCCAATACTTTGTTGGCAATTCTCACACTTGATGTACTCATTATTTCTGATAGAGGAGGATGCCAGTAGCTCTGCATGAAACTTAGCAGAGCAACTTGAAGACGGTGCTCCAGATGTGGTATTTGCCCAGCTATTGTGTACATGTGTGGATGTTTCTCCTTCAGCCTTCACTCGAACCCAATCAACATCTGCATTTTCTGTTATCCTCTTAAATTTCTCCCACGCTAATGCTTCCTCTTCTGTAGTGAGTTTTTCGTCCTCTCTGTCCACTAGTAGGGTATCATGCTGATGCAACCTAACAATCCACCTACAAACAAAGCATCCCACATTTCTTTCATACAAGGCAAATGGCAGAAGCCCCCTCCTCTCACAAATAGTCATTGACAAACACAACCACTCACTTGGGTCTATGATCAATTAATAGGCTAGTCATTATGTCATCTTCTGGCGCGTCGTGGTCAACAACACTTGAAGGGATATTCATATGGGTGCCCATATCTTTTAAACCGCTACCAGCCTCGATAGATTGCTTCTCTGCGGCATCATCATCCAACTTAAAAAGCACTTTGAGTTCTTCCATTTTAGAGTGCCGCACAACTTGCTGGGCATCAAGGACTCTTGCAGCTAGACCTTCCTTCGCCACCTGAAGACAAGCAAAGTGCTATCTCCTCTCAAATTCTACTAGCTATTATGCACACCAACAAATTAACTAGCTGGAACATGCCTGACGCTTATAGATTTTCTCTTCTGCTGTGCCGTAAGCCAGCAGTCTGTAGACAACAACAGGCTTCTTCTGGCCAAACCTATGAGCAAAGGCAAGAAAAATTTAATGTAACTTAAATGAAACCAATAAATTGTTGAATAATTGAATCTACAAGAAAACTACTATTAAAGAGTAACCCTGTAGCCTTCACATATGAAAACCCTGCTCGAATAGAGACAATGCTACCATCAAATGACATAATGCAATTGTTACACCCGGCTCACTACCTCCAATAACTTTATGTTTTGCTATCTGTCCTTCAGATTAAACCAACTACAGTCCTCGGTTTAGTGGTATAGGATTTGCTCCAAGTTCAACCATTCATTATCAATACACAAAATTGTTGGCGAATATGCCAACACATTGACATGAGTCTGCCATTTAAAATCCTCTTCTGCAGGTTCTCTGAAAAATCTGGATAAACTTTGAACACTAGGAACACACAATCTTCCAAGGTCTTTGACAATAACACCACCCATACTAGACGATTACTTTGCAGACTGCTTTTGTCACGCTTTCTTATATACAAACAACATAGAAAGTCAAAATCAAGAGAGCCGGGATGTACGATTCTTGTGCAGATGCAAGATGATTGCTCCACACAAATGGATGAGTCATTCAGCTCAGCTTAAACTCAGCCACTCAGAGAAACCTTGTCAGGCTTTCTGTTGTAGCTAGTGGAGACTCTCGGTTCTTCGTTACCAATAATCCTCAAAAACTCATGGAATACCCAATATAAGCTTTTGACTCCAAAAAAATTACTACATTCTACTAAAGAGAGTTTCTCACCAAGAACAAACAAATCCAAGTAAAGGAACAACCACAGGGACTAACTAAACTGAATTCATTGATTGGAATTAGGATCAAACACAAAGGCGAGGGAAATTGAAGAAAAATCAAGAGGAGGATAAATGTGCCACAGATTCTTATGTTTAGCAAACACTCTGTAGCTCATGACATTGCGAAAGTAGTCTTGCAACATCCCTGATGGTCATTGAGAATCTCTTCGTGAATAATTGTTTTTACACAGATTAGAGATATGGACCCAAAATGGCTACCGTGTAGAGCACTTCAATAACCTCAGAGCCTTGTGGCACAATGCCAAGGCCAAGAGCATTGGTCTAATAAAGTGGATTTACCCTTTGTTTGTATGATGCAGACACTAATAGTTCAGAATTTCTCATTTTAAGAAGGAGAGAGTGAAGTTATATTCTACTGTACTTGCAGACTTGACCACCACCTTAAATCTTGTAACACAAAGATGCCAAATCATGGAGACTATGCCTTGCAACTCACACACATGCCAGGAATGGAGCCATTACATAGTTCAGATGTAGAATGAGGAAGAAAAGCAAGGCTTCTGCATGTGTCACAACAGCTGCTCAAGAGAGTGCTTGAGTATCACAATGTGGCTCTTCCTCTCTACCAAAAGAGATGTCCCTCTAGGCACAGTTGTAACAGCTAACCTCTGACCTAAATACCATAGTAATGCGTCTCGAACAGCTGAGATGGGGCTTCGAGGGGAATCTTGTTTCCACAAGAGGGGTTTGAAACAAGGGAACAGCTTGGGATGGTGGTGGGACCTGGGGGGGGGGGGGGGACATTGTGGATGGGAAGAAGTTTCCGTATGCTGTACTAATGCCCATGTCGTAGAGGCATACAGCCGTACAGATACAAATACGGTCCAGCCTTTTTTTTAAATTTCGTAGCGTGTACCTTGAGTCATTGGTCTTTGTGCCCACTCCCTAGGTCATTTTTTTAAAGTTGTTAGGCCCTTTAACCCTAGACCTAGGCATAGTCCCATGTCATGAGGTAATTTGTAGATATCTTTTATGGTTTTAAAGAGTTTTTTTTAAATAAAAATCACACCGTACTTATCCAAACCATACGATATTATTTGACATACGCTATATTTCCCCGTACGAAAACGTACCGTACTTCACCGTATGACCGTAGAGTGACAACCCTGTGTAAGATTCACGAGGTCCCTCTTAACTGTTTGTCTAAGAATGAAAGGGGGAAGAAAAATTTAGCTTTAAGGTTCTCAAAATGAGCTTGCTAAAATAGACCAGTCAAGTGAAGATCTCAATTGTGACTACAGTCTTTGGCATTCCATAATGCTTAAAAGATGAGTTGGAATAAATTGTGCTTGCTTACTGAATCTGTCTATAATGGTCCAGGTTGCAACATTGATCTTTTATCTTGATTGTACTTCTCTGTATAGACCTGATGTTTTCTTTCTGAACGATCATCTCTCTCTAGAAACTATTCTCTCCTTTTTACA
This sequence comes from Adiantum capillus-veneris, assembly GCF_014529385.1. Lineage (NCBI taxonomy): Eukaryota > Viridiplantae > Streptophyta > Polypodiopsida > Polypodiales > Pteridaceae > Adiantum > Adiantum capillus-veneris. The sequence goes on from NC_140935.1 coordinate 130,004,386, forward strand.
CACATTTGCATAGGATACTCCTATGTCTGTTAACCTTGGGAAGACCAAGGTCATGTTTTTCAATACTACAACGCAGTGGGTCAAGCGATCAACACCCACTTTAATTATGGACAGGAGCAAGTAGTATATAGACATGTACACTTACCTTGGGGTGTTTTTTAGTGGCCTGATTTTCTCCATGTAGAGAGCGGCAAGACTAGATCGACTAGAGAACACATAGCTTTGGAAGGGTTAGAGAGGATATGCTCACAGGTTCAATTTCAAGAGCCTCGCACCAACCTATGCCTTTTTTATACTCTAGTTGCCTAAACTATGTTATATGGAGTGCAGATATGGGCACCATCAGTAGTCAGCATGGACGTACAGATAGGGGGCGATGCCACTTATCTCCATGATCTCCAAGATGATCAAGGCTAGGGCCTAGGTTCCTCAAGCGATCGTTAGAGCAAAGCTGGCTGCCCCTCCTTTGGTGGTGGAGGCTCTTACAAGATCAGTGACATTCATATACAGCTTATGGAAACTCCCAAGAGATCGTTATGCTCGGCTAGCTCCAGTGTTGCCAAGAAACGCGTTTCTTGACTCATGAAACGTACGAAACGTTTCAGAAACGTTTCTGTATGAGTTTGGACGTTTCAAAGGTAAAGTCAAGGCTACTACTAGTGCTGCACCGCAAGAGGCCTTTCATGAATCTTCAGCCAGTAATAATGAGGATTCAGAAAATGAGGAGGAGGAGGAGGAGGAGGTGGGGGAGGAAGAGGAGAATTTGACAATTGATCCTGTTTGATTTGTTGCTCGTAGAGCTCATGTTACATGTAAACCTTGAAGCCTCTTGTTCTTTGTTTCGGTCATGAAATCCTCAATGTCATGAATGTAGCTTCTATCTTGCTTCTAATGATGAAAGTTAGTCCTATTCTCCCTCTTTTTCATGTCTAATTGTAAGGTAATGCTTAAAACATAGATCTCAGCTTATACCACTTAAACTTACGTACATTTCTTTAGTTTGCACAAAACTTCTGTTTTGGCGTTTCTTTCTCGGACGAAACCGTTTCGAAACTTCTGAAACTCGTTTCAAACGAAACGTTTGGAAACTCCGTGGCAACTATGGCTAGCTCTGGAGTCCTCACGGCACTTGACAACACAGGGAGATACATCATGTTGGTATGCACAGATGGCGACATGATTTGAGCTTCATGGCTTCTCTATGGACAGTTCTCCCCCCCTTTCAGTATTCTATGAATGCACCATCTTTCTTTGTGACACGGAGGGAGGTTACTAGACTTATACGACAAGACTTTTTTCAGTTGGATACCCAGAGGACATGGATACAGCCTAAACACAAGCTGGGCATGAAGATGACTACATACAGAGAGAATTTTCTTTGGCTCACAGAGGATGGGTTCTTATATAGGCCTGCCTTCATGAACACTCACTTGTCCCACGGCTTACGATGTGCTATTGGACAAATTCACACATCTTCACACCAGTTGGAGATTGAGAGATCTCAGCCGAGGCTAGGTTATGCCAGTTGCGTTAGAGAGAGCCAGAGATAGAGCTCCACTATATATGCCATTGTAGAGTATACTACGAGATACGTGGCCACTCTCATTGCCTCTTTGGAAAGGGTTTTGGGCCTCTATCTAGAGTTATGAGATACCAGGATTAGAGATGTCTGGGACTCTCTTTACTGGAGCTTCAACGGCATCGAGCAAGGTTATTGAGAGAAATGAAATGAAATGTTATATTAACGTCTTCAAAAGGCCAAAATGACCCATGAGACCAAACTATTACAAAATTGTGAATCTGATACCATGTCTGGGTACAAAAAGACTAGAACAAAAATACTACTACTACTAGAATCCATCCTTAGAGTGAGCAAAGACGAGAGCAGCCAGAGAGGAGGGATACACGACATATCACTAGGAAAAGTATCTAAGTGATCCAGCAGGCGAGCTGGGGAGATATAGGGGGCCCAGGACGAGGGGATTCTCCCAGCGCCGGAGGAGGTTGCAACATAGGATCATATTCATATTGGCGAGACATAGGAGATGCCCTGTGTAGACTCTCACCATGGAGAACATCGACACGATCATGCACCGACTGATGCGAGCTATCACCAGAATTTGATACCTACATATCCACCATACGTATTTTGAGATACCTACCCAATTTTTGTATATGTACCCCTCAAGCTCATGCTGTGCGCCTTTTATAGCTCTATTAGTGTTCTTGTTTAGTTTAGTTTCTTTCCTTTATCCAGACTTTGTATCATATTCACCATGATGTAACTCCTCGGTCTCATTTCCCTGCCAAAAAGTGGCTTACGAAAGTCTAGAACTTGGAAGGCTCATGTGTTCCCAACACCGAATCACCTCCTATGAAGCACACCACTCCTGAGATAGAAAAGTGCACGCAAGGCAGCAATGAAACCACAGGCTCTGCGTTCGGCAGCTTGATCGTACATGAAAGGCCAATTACCAGGTACAATATACGAACGTAGCCAACATCTAGGTACAACCAGAGGTGATAAAAACCCCAACATAATACATGATACTTGAGCAAAGGGAAAACCTACAAGGAGAAATAATGCACTCACACATGGCTAGAAAAAGGAAATCAAACAGAAAAAGTTCAAAATAGCACTGCAAAAATCTTTTGGGACAATCTACGGCCTCCAAACAATGCGACACCCATAGAAAACATCCTCCCAGGCACTCCCAAGACTGACAAGTGGATAACCCACCCAAAAAACATATCCAAAGACTTGATAGGATGAATCCCCTATCCACATCGAAAGTAGAGTAGCTTGTACTGACGAATCTCATGTACTCTAAGGGACAGGGAATCCTTTGTACTGTGCCTGTTATATGATCTACATTCAATCCATAAGAAATATATGTGGAACCCCAAAATAAGAAGCAACATCAGCCTCCTCATGACATCCTCAATCTAGCCAATCACCAGGTGGCAAAGAGAATCATAGTCCATGACATCTTGAGTTCCTCTGGACCAAGGAAGATAGAACCTCGTCTCTTTGAATACTGCATAAAAAACACATCAATACAAAAGGTCCATCCCTCAAAGATGCCTTTGGAGATCTCCAGTGGCCTAAAGAATACAAGTAACCAGACAGCCACATGGACAAGGGACCAACCATCTGATGGAGAAGCAAAGCCTACAAGATACTCAAAGCCTTTCTCCTTTTGAGGAAAACTCCTCTATCTGCAGGCCCCCTGTCAAGCCATCTAGGTGAAAGGAAAGGAGGTACAGTTACCCCAGCAGCGTGGCTAATTCCTTGACGAGCTTCTCTCAGGTTTTAACCTCACCATCTCTAAAGTGAATCGAGAAGCCATCAGCAGTGGGAGAGATACCTTTATGCCCTCGCCTAACAGCTATAACAAGAGAGAAATGAGCTCAGGGGCACAACGACAATAAACCAGTAACTTCAATCTTAGATTGAATAAAAGAATGCAGCCGAAGAACATAGCAAATCCCACACTATCAAAGTAACTGCGTTACTAAATTCTTTGCCCGTACCGTACAAAAGACACTCAGAAATCAAAGAGGAACAACTTCAAGAAGACAAGGCAAAGGTTATTTGAGTAGGAGGTCTGAGTGCGAAAATGGTAGGAAGTGGCGGTGATGGAACAAGCAGGGGAAGAGAATGATTTATAGGTACCTGATTGTGAGATTGTAGTCTACAGAGAAAAGTGAAATCTCATACCATATGTTGATAGCGGAGATCCCACAGTCAGCATCAAAGGTAAACATGTGCTTCATTTGCAGAGCTGAGTTAAATTGCAGAGCATGAAGGCTTACGGTGGTAGGGACAAGCTGGCTTTCGACAAGCTTTCTCCAATACTGTTCACATCTTCACACTATGCTGCTTGATTGGTTAGGCGAAGGTGTGGAAGAGGCAGCCACAATGCTACTCTATGGATTTTCACAAAGCCTTCAACACAATCAAACAAGACAGCGCCTTAAAACTCTCAGCGTGTCTTTATTGATGAAATGAGTGCATACAAGTACGGTGTCTAAGCAGCATACCACAGCCCATCGTCAGCACCATTATTGTAAAGTAAGGGATGGCCAGGCTCTCCCACACTGTTTGGTCTCTACATTAATGAGGTAACAGAGTATGTTCTTCACGTTGGGGGCAAGAGTGTACATCTCTCACATACTCCAATCAACATTAAGGTGCAAATTAATAACTTATACAGAGCCGGCTCACCATCTTTGTTATCGAAACCCTCCCAAGCACACACACATGAAACCTCGGTGTTCCTCAAGCCATGCTCCAGATTGATGAGTGCACAACAATGTGTGCAAGTGATAGTTCACGAGAAGATGTGCAAGGCTTGAGGCTTGGAGAGGAGGCGCTGATATGCAGAGATGGGGGCGTGAGAAATCGAAGTAGGAGAGAGAGAGAGGCTGCACGATTTTGTAAAGGGGAAAATAAGTCAAGAGCAGATTGGGCTCTCTTTCCCTTTATTAAAGTATAGGACCATTGTTAAGTTAGTGGCCAAGTTCAATGTGAACATGGCCAAAGGTTAGCAACCTTTAAAAATATACACAAAAGGGGTCATTTGGGCCTTTAACCCAACAACCTCCCACTTAAAGGCATAAATGGCGCCTTTAAGCTACGTGACTCCCACCATCTGTATGCATAGCTGATGTTGTGCTTTGGGTAAGCACTTAGTGAGAGCATCTGCTGGATTTTGTAACGTATGGACCTTAACCAATGTAATAAGGCTATCCTCAAGCACTTCTCGAATGAAGTGATACCGCACATCAATATGCTTTGTGCGTGCATGAAACATGGCATTCTTTGCCAGACATATGGCCCTCTGGCTATCAAAACCAAGCATAGGTGCCTTGTCAGGCAAACCAAAATCACTGCATAGACGTGCTAACCAAATGGCTTCTTTGGAAGCCTCAATGGCTGAAATATATTCAGCCTCTATAGTAGACAATGCAAAGATCTTTTGCAATCTAGAACACCATGAAAAAGCACCTCCTGCAAGAGTAAACACATAACCACTTGTGGATTTCCGTGTATCCACATCACCGGCCATGTCAGAGTCACAAAATCCCTTCAACTCCAATGGTCCTTTACCATAGCAGAGGGATTTGTTTTCAGTCCCTTTCAAGTACCTCGTAATGGACTTCACTGCATCCCAATGCAACATGCCAGGATTAGCCATAAACCGGTTCACAACTCCCACTGCATGGGCTATGTCAGGCCTAGTAGCAACCATAGCATACATAAGTGAACCACAAGCTGAAGCATAAGGCACACTTTGCATGTCATTGGTTTCTTCCTTTGACTTGGGGCAATCATCCTTGGAGATTTTGACATATGGCTGTAATGGCACGCCAAGAGGCTTTGCTTCAGCCATGCTAACTCTGTCCAGCACCTTTTCAATGTACTTTTCTTGCGACAAATACAATATGCACTGGTCCCTTTGCCTTCTAACCCTCACTCCAAGTATATGTTCAGTTGTCCCAAGGTCTTTCATTGAAAATGCAGATTTCAGCTGCTCTTTAAGAGCATCAACAGTGCTTCCGTTCTTTGCAACTATCAATATATTATCCACATAGAGCACAAGAATGATAGGGCTGCTGTCACAAAGTGATGACGTGGCGGGCAGCAAAAACCCTAATTTCTGCCAAAAACCCTAAAATTCTTGCAAACCTTAATTTCTGTCAGAAACCCTAATTTCCGAAAATCGCGGAGGCTGTAAAAAATGAGCGACGCGAATCTTGCTTTTTCGCTATGCAATGAGAAAGAGAGAGAGAATGCTTTTGCTTTCAAGTTTTGACTCTCTGTGAGAGAGAAAGAGCAGTTGCTTTTGATTTGAAGCTTTTGGGGCTCTGCTTCTGGGCATCCCTTGTAACCTTTAAATTAGTGGTGAGGGCCTCACTTCTCAGGGTATCTGGACGCAGAGTCTGAGAGTGAATCCCGACCCACTCTCTTGTACTTCGAATTGATTAATACAAAACGAAATACCGAAAGGGGCGCCAGTCTTTGGGGCCAATATCTCTAGGCACGGAACTCCGCCGGGCCAGTGCAAATCTATTGTGATCTGTGAATTGTTTTGAAGTGGTTATTTAGTGCTGTCGCAATTGATTCTTGACTTGGAGTGTCCAAGTCTGTTACAACGGCCATCCTCATCACGTTTGATATACAAACAATGGTCTGCATGGCTTCTTTTGTAACGATGTTTGAGCATGAAGCGGTCAAACTTCTTGTACCATTGTCTACATGATTGTTTCAGCCCATACAAGCTTCTATTGAGCATACATATCAAATGTTCCTTGCAAGGAATAACAAAACCCTCACGTTGCTTCATGTAAAGCTCTTCCTCCACATCACCATGCAAGAAAGGGGTATGTACATCCATTTGGTCCAATTCCAAATCAAGGGCAGCCACTATGGCAAACAATACACGCAAGGTGGTCATCTTCACTACAGGAGAGAACACTACAAAAGAGAACACTTCCTGAAAGTCTATGCCCTTGGTTTGAACATATCCCTTTGCAACCAGCCTTGCCTTATACTTGGGTTTTGCATCAATTGTCTTGATTTTATACACCCATTTGTTAGGAATAGCCTTCCTACCTTTGGGAAATTCCACCAAATCCAAAGTATGATTAGCATGCAAAGCTTTAATCTCTTCCTACATAGCAAGCTCCCACTTGTCGATGTGCTCACATGTCTTTGCCTCTTTATACGTAAGGGGCTCTCCCTCATCTGTCAACATAATATAATGCAAAGAGGGATCATATCTACTCAGAGTCCGTCTTGGACGAGTAGACCGCCTCGCCCAATGATCCACATTATCTGATAATGGGTCTACATCAGGTGGCATGATAAAATCATCAACAATGGGCTACTGTACATTATTTTCAGCACCATTTTCAGCATTGTTTCGTGGTTACAAATGCCCTTCAGGAGCCTCAATTTGCTGCCCAACATCATCTGGCTCAAACACCACTGGATTATCTACATTTTCAGCCATATGTGGTGCATCCTGACGGTCAAGAATAGGCCTAACATGTGGCTAGTCATGCTGAAATTTGACCCTTTTATGGTCATGCTTTGAGGCACAATTGTTTTGAACCAGCCTTGCCTCATTAAAAACAACATCCCGGCTGCGCACAACCCTTTTGAGCTGAGGTAACCAAATCCTGTAATCCATTTCGCCTTCTTCACCATATCCCATGAAAAGGCCTTTAATGGACTTGGGCATCTAGTTTGCTTCTCAACTCAGGTCTGATATGCACAAAAGCTTCGCAACCAAAAATGCGTAAGTGATCATATGAAGCAGGCTTGTCAGACCAAACCTCTTTAGGGATGTCACCTTTCAAAGACATATGAGGTGCATATATGCACTGCAGTTTTCAAAGCTTCTCCCCAAAATCCATGAGAGAGATTAGCTGTGGACAGCATGCACCTCAGCCTCTCACAAAGTGTCTTATTGAATCTTTCAGCCACACCATTAGAAGAGGGGCTATATGGCACAGTAAGCTCCCTCTTAATGCCCAAATTTTCACAAAATTTGTTAAATTCAGCACTTGTGAACTCCCTCCCATTGTCCATACGCACTACCTGTTTGGGTGGTCACAAATGCATGAAATTTCTTAAACGCAGCAAAGGCTTCATTCTTATATTTAAGCAAATAAACCCAAATTTTCCTAGAATGAACATCAACAAAGGAGACAAAATAGCATGCACCTCCCATAGACTTAGTAAGCATGTTACATACATCAGAATGTACAAGATCAAGCACACAAGATTTACGAGAGACACCGGAGTAATAAGAACGCTTTACTTGCTTGCCATATTGACATTCATTACAAAAGTCAAGCTTTCTGCCTTTAGCATCAAGCTTGTTCAAAGTACAAAGCTTAGAAAGACCCTTTTGGCTCATATGGCCAAGCCTCTTGTGTCATAACTCCATGTGAGAGTTAATTTCAGCCAACGCAATAAACTTGCCCAACATGGCCTTTCCAAGCATGCAGTAAAGTGTCCCTTTCTTTGTGCCCTTTACAATCAACCTTGAGCCTTTAGTCATTTTCCATGATCCTCTCTCAAACAAGATTTTGTAACCATGCATATCCATCTAACCAACAGAAAGCAGACTCTTCTTGATTCTTGGCACATATCTAACATCATGCAAGACAAGCTCATTTGTGCTATCTATGGAGAGATGCACAATGCCAATACCCTCAATGGAACATGCATGATTGTTTCCAAGGTATACATGGCCATGCTCGCCTGCATCAAAAGTAGAGAAACACTCTTTGATAGGAGTTACATGAAATGAAGCACCGGAATCAACTATCCAAGTCTGGGATAATGCATCATTGACAATCAACAAAGCATCAATGAGATCACTCTTGGTGATCTGCATGTCCTGTGAATGAACATTAAGAGAGACATCAAGGTCATAAGCATCATCATCTGACAAAGTGACACACAAGATGTCCTCTACATCTGACAGCTCCACAATCACAACACTAGAAGCCACATTGGCCTTCTCTTTGTCCTTTGAGTTGTCCTGTGCATCTATCTTGACTTTCTTCTTCTCTTTCTTTTTGTCTCCGCCATTCTTTTTCCGTTCTAACTCGGCTTTGTAGTACATGCAATTGGGTTTCTTGTGACCTTTCCTGTCACACTGATAGCAAGTCACATCACCCTTGCCTTTGCTGGCATTTTCCCTTTCCTTACTCTTACTCTTACTCCTTTGTGCATATACATTCTTCTTCTCTGTCTTGCCTCTAACCATGTTGGCAGAGCTGCCTCCCTCTCCACCTGCTTTCCTCCTGATTTCGTCATTCAAGATAGAATCCCCAGCACCATCAAAGGTCAAATTGGGGTTATTCGACAATGAAACCACCAATGTTTCCCATGAATCAGGTAAGGTCATAAGCAAGAAGATAGCTTTCAGCTTATCATCAAAAGGAGGTAAACCTGAATCCTGTAACTGCGGCAAAGTACCTGTAAACAACGACAAGTGCTCTGCAGCGCTCTTGGACTCATCTAGCTGCATGCCAATAAGTTTTCGCATCAAATGCACTTGGTTGACAGGCGTTGTATTCTCATACATCACCTTTAACTTCTCCCACACATCAAAAGCATTTGTGAGACCTGTCAAATCAATGACTGTCTCATCGGTCATGGCCATTTTGATGTATGTAACTGCCTTCCTGTTCAGGCTAACCCATGCTTCATCCGACGTATTCTGTGGCTTTACCTGTTCAAGTGCCCCTTCACAATCCTTAAGAAATAGGATTCCTTGATCCTGTCTTTCCAAAGGTCCATCGAATCTCCTAATCTCGAAGAGATTCTTCACATCCGAAGAAGCTGAGGCCGTAGATGTACGAATAAGAGGGCTAATACACTGAATTCTTCGGCAAAATGCACCAAAACCGGAGTATAACCTCACAGAAGTGTGCACTGCAGCTCAAAATGGTCACAGGAGCAATTTGGGGCAACATGGATCAATTTAGGCGCAAAAAACAATTTCTAAATTTTTGCGCAGAAAATTTCAGCGATGAATTTGTGCTCAAAACAACAATTTTAGTTGTTTTTAGCCTCATAGGACATACATAAGGCTAATGCACAGCCTTTAGAAGCATGTATGAGCAAAAGCCCCAATTTGTAGCATCAAATTGCAGAAAATTGAGCCACAAATGGTCATACATAGCCAAAACTAGTCAAATGTACATAAATTGTATCAATTTGCACTTTCCTCAATGTAGATGCATCAAAAATACACTTGCAAAAACTTGCGTAAATCTGAAATTTGCTGAAAACACCTGTTTTGGGACCTGTTTTTCAACAATTTCTTTGTTTTCGGGTAGCGGAGACCTAGTAAAGATGTTCCCTCACCTTAATACATGATTTGCAAAACCTGTATTTTCCTGTCATAACCTGTAATTTTCTGATTTTGACCTAATTTCAACCTGTTTTAGGTCAATTTGACTAGCCGGGGGCCCTCTAGTGTCCGGGGACGAGTCCTTTGGCGATAAAATTGCAAAACCTCGCGTGAAAGTTGCCCTCCTTGGCTGAAAATCAGCGTTTGAAGGTTTGGAAGCAAACCCTGAACCTGGCTCTGATACCAGTTGATGAGTGCGCAGCAATGTGTGCAAGTGATAGAGCACGAGAAGATGTGCAAGGCTTGAGGCTTGGAGAGGAGGCGCTGATATGCAGAGATGGGGGCGTGAGAAATCGAAGTAGGAGAGAGAGAGAGGCTGCACGATTTTGTAAAGGGGAAAATAAGTCTAGAGCAGATTCGGCTCTCTTTCCCTTTATTAAAGTATAGGACCATTTTTAAGTTAGTGGCCAAGTTCAATGTGAACTTGGCCAAAGGTTAGTAACCTTTAAAAATATACACGAAAGGGGTCATTTGGGCCTTTAACCCAACACAGATCTCCTACCTCCTGCAACTACTTCTATCGATCTCATCAAAGCTTTGTATGCCTGCAATTGCGTTAGCAACTATTCCATCCTCCAATTAGCGTCCACATTGTCCATTGTCAGATTCCTTTTGAGAGGGTTTCACCGTTCAGCTCTAGAGAGAGAGAAAATGAAATGAAATGTTATATTAATGTCTTCAAAAGGTCAAAGTGACCTATGAGACCAGAAAGTTACATAGAGAGAGAGAGAGTTTCAAACTACACTGAGTGTAGAGCAACAAGATGACCGCCATCCTGAATTAGCATGATGAGAGAGAGCTTGGGCCCTCATATTGCCACTTATGCTATATGCAGATACTCTATCACATACCCTCAGTCGCGCAGGAGGCCTGAACCGTATCTTCAGGCTTTGGACGAGTGGGGCCTCACAATGACCCTTGGGAAACTACGGTCATGACCTTCCTCACCTCTTGACAGATCAGGAGTATAGCTGTCTTAGGTGGCTCCATTGAAGTCGTTGAATCTTATGTATATTTGGGAGTAACCTTCGCTGGCAGCATATGTTGGTTCTCCATCGTCAGTGCAACCACATATTATTATCAGAGCCAAGCTGGCTGCCACACCCACATTGCCATCACTTGATTGGAAGGTTGCCTTTTGCAACCATATGGGGCAACTGGAGAAGCTTTCCTACGACATTAATTCCATGGTTGCGGACATGAAAATAATTAGTCTTCAGACCAGTGCAGTAGAGGAAAGACGAATTACACAGTTGCCATCATAATCAACTGTACAATTCTAAGGCGCACATGCAACTGCCAGGTAGAGAGCTTCTAGTTATGCAATTTCTATGAAATCTTATACAGGACTCAATCTAGCTCAGTAAAATAGAGGCTGACCTAGCAGGAGGATAACCCAGATGACATGTTATCAAATTGGGGACCTTTACCTCGCCTTGCCATAGTCTCACACAAATACACACAGAAATAATGTAAACCAAGAACTCTCTCTATTAGTGAAATGCGCCTACTTTAGCATAAGGAAATCAGGTTCAAAACAAATGATTTTATTAGAAGGTCAAAAGTTGCCTCAGCCACGAAATTTAATTTCTTTTGTCTTCATTCACAACATTTTTACAAAAGAATTTGACCTTGAAAAACACTGTTACGAATGTACTTACTACTAAGACAGTTGTGGATACAGCATCAAGTGCTCACCTCCAAGCTCGAAATAAAGCTTGTATGTCATGAGTTGGGTTCCAAGAGCCATCTAATATAATAACCCTGTTAGCAGCTTGCAAGTTTATCCCGAGTGAGCCAGCTTTTGTAGATATAAGAACACACTGAACTTTTGAGTTGGAAGGATTATTGAAACGTTTGACCAAGTTCTGACGATCTCTTGCTTTTGTGTGTCCATCAAGTCTGATCAGTCAAACATCTCATGTCATTGTAAAAAAGTAAAGAATTACTCTAACTTAAAAAACCATTCAAATAATTATAAGAGAAAACAAAGAACTTTGAAATCAATGTACAGCTAAAATAAATAAGGATTCATAAGATAAATAACTCTAGCACTGTGCGGCATGTATGTGTCCATATATCCTGGCCCCTAGATAAAGCCATCCTCTAGAATAGTCATGAAGTGATCTCTGTAATACAACATCCTCGATGGAAACGGCTGCCTAGGTGTAATCCATGTCATGTTCTCTTGAATGTATAACTTCCAGGAATTCTGTTTGAGGCTCCTAGAGCCTAGTGGCAGTGGTGCTCAAAAATCACTATGCAGCATTTCCTATAGTGAACCTCTCTCACGCAAAGCTCACCATGGAGAAACTACCTGCCATCATTGTTGTCACACTCCAAAACTCCAAATTTTTTTCCTGTTTCCTTGTTTCTGTGTCAGTTCCCATTTCTGTTGACCCCAAGGTATACATATGAGTCTACCACCTCGACCTGCCCTCCAGCTAGTGAGTATAGGGCACTACTGCTGACCTGTCTGAATGTCTGAAAACTCACGACCTTGGTCTTCTCAAGGTTAAACTGTGAGGTCTCTCTGTGTCAAACATCATCCAATGCCTGTAGATGGAGCTGTAGTCCCTAGTGTGATTCCGAAACCAAGACAATTATCATCAGCATATAGCACAATTCGAGTACCTACATGATCCAAACCTGCACCTCTTGCGCCAAATGTGGAGGCCAAACAGAGCTGGTGAGAGTGGGAACCCATACTTAACACCAACAGTGCTTGTAATGTAACCGGCAAGTCATTAGCAAGGCAATGAATCGACAATAGACCCACAACTGAGTTGAGAAAAGCAAACACTTGAACTTGAAAAGTGCACTAAAAATCAGACACATTGGAGGAATTTTCCACCAAGAGGCACACAGTACTTCTTTGTTTATAGATGATCACAGATACAACTACCCAGGACTCGCAACCATGCACACATCAGCAAGAGTGACCACTTATTAAGAGAGACAATCTTGCAACCATGCACACAATGGCAAGAGTGACCCCCTACGTTCACTTATTAAGACACACATGTCCAAAAGGAACTGATATCAAAAACTAACTTTCAAAATAGCCTGGCAACCTAGAAAGTCAATGCTTTCAATAAACTAGCCGAAAAGTAACCTGTCTGTACACCCATGTCAGCAGAGTAAAACGCGCAGTGCCTTGTGCCGTGTTTCTCATTGAGAATCCTGATCCAATTCGTGAGCAGCCAATCATCCTAGAAAGTCAACGCTTTCAATAAACTAGCACACTCTTCACTGACAATCAAAAATCACATTCCCATTGTTATCCTCGTCGAGATCTCAGATATGAAGCCTGATTATTATGACTTATTTAGCCATCACATCCAAATCTCACAGCTCTCTAGTGAATGTCTAGATACAATGAATCTCATCATTCGCCATTGCTCAACGTCATCTTCGCCTTCCTCTTTCCAACATCAGACATAGAATGGCGGCCCTTGCTCCACCTCAGAGGGACTCTTCTGAAGCCCTCTCGTCCGACATCCCGGAGCCAACCCTTCGACTTGCTCTTTCACCAGAAGAGCAAGCGAGCTTGATGGCCGAGGTGGAACGACTTCAAGACACCTTGGTCATTTGCAAGATTGTCTATACACGGCCCAGCAGAGGCAAGGTTTGGGACTTGCGGATTACTCCCCATCCAAACTGGCCTCAAAGATTGCTCCCCTAGCTATTGTAGCAGCATGGGTTTTTTCTCACCGACCCCATGAGGATTGTCTCATGGAATATCCAGGGCCTTGGAGGACCACAGTTTGTGCACGGGCTGAGTTTTGGTCACATATTGTGGAGTCCTTGCCTCACGCTGAGCAGTGGTGTATTGGAGAGGACTTCAACATGATGGAGGGCCCCTTGGATAGGATTGGAGGCAGCCACACTACTGTTCACGGGGCTGAGTTGGTTGCTTGGGAGCCCCTATGTATGACTATGAGGGGGCGTGAACCTATCGAGGATAGATCGGTTCTATGCTAGTGACCACTTTTGTGACATGGTCGGTTCAGTATGCATCTTGGCACGGACTACTTTTTCCGATCATGCACCAGTGATTCTTACTGTCTCAAATAGATAGAGGAGTGGCAGTGTCATGCTACCATCTCAAAGAGGATTTTGCTGGATACGGAGCTCAGGGAGCAGGTTGTGATGCTATGGATAGAGAGTTTGGACACGGAGGGAGACCCTGCTATTAGAGCGGCCACTGGCCTTGTGGAGCTTAGTTGTTTCTTTCATAGTTACGCGGAACGGGGAACGAGGAACGGCAACAGGCATGGAATGCCATTCCCTGTTATGGATATACTCACGTTTGCAACAGACGAGGATTCGGAGTGGGAAGTTGGAATGGCAAGAAGGAATGATGCCGCATGCAGAGCAGTGATGTGTTGGGGAGTACTTCAACATCTTGGAGGACCACTCTGATAGGATTGGCGGTGACCATGCTATTGTGCACGGGGCTGAGTTTGCAGCTTGGGAGCGGCTATGTATGACTATGAGGGTTTTTGATGTTTGGCAGAACTCACGCTTTGTGAGGCCCCCACACAGCTTGTCCTTCTCTCGCTCTGACCGTAGGGTAGGAGTAATGAATCTATCTCGGATAGATCGCTTCTACGCCAGTGACCACATCTGTGACATGGGGGGGGGTCTATTTGCATCCTATCAAGGACTACTTTTTCCGACCACGCGCCAATGATTCTCATTGTGACAAACAGACAAACAGAGGAGGGCGGGTGGGATGCTACTTATCCCCAAGAGGATCTTACTGAATCCAAAGCTTAGAGAGAGAGTGGAGGCACTTTGGACAGAGAGCCTGGACACATAGGACACCCCTGTTGGTAGAGTGGCCTCTGGACTGGCTGAGCTTAGTCGCTTCTTCCTTCAGGAGTCTTCGCTTGGCTGCAGAGAGGGAGGAGGAAAAGCGTCTTTGACGAGGCATTGTTTCCTTGCAAAGGATGCACGAGCAATTTCCAAGCAGTCCTTGGTTGGAGGAGCAAATGCAGCATGCTCGGCAGGAGTTGGCTAGCATTGAGGAGCGGCATCATGAGTTTGCCTTCCATCAACAGGCATCTCAGTGGACCCAGGTGGTTGACAAAGTTACTGGGGAGTTTTTTCAGACAGTGGGGCCACCCCATGTGCACACGAGTGTTAGTCAATTGAGGAGACCCGACGGATCAGTTGCTTCAAAGCCGGAGGATATGCGTGCAGTTTCTACCGTGATATGTTGTCAGCTGAGCCTCAGTCAAAGAGTCAGGATGCATGCAGAGAGCAGGTTTGGGTACAGATGCCTTGACTTGTTACTGAGGAGACGCAACAGAGACTTGAGCTTCCCCTCCGGCTAGAGGAGCTCCATGAGGCCCTCAGATCACTCCCCCGAGGTAGTTGTCCATAGGAGGATGGTTTGACTCCCAATTTTTTCTTGGAGTACTGGGACTTGCTTGGTTCGGATCTTTGCAGCGCATTCCAGTACGTTTTGCACACTGGTGAGACGCCTAACAGCGTGAGGAGCGGAGTCATGAGTTTGCCTTTCATCGACAGGCCTCTCAGTGGACCCAGGTGGGTGACAGAGTTACTAGGGAGTTTTCTTGAGATGGTGGGGTCATGCCATGCGCACACCAGTGTCAGCCAATGAGGATACCTGACCGGTCAATTGCTTCAGAGCCTGAGGATATGCGTTGTTATTAACTTTTACTCTGATTTGTTGTCAGTTGAGCCTCAGTCAGAGAGTCAAGATCCATACAGAGAGCAAATTTGGGGACAGATGCCTTGCCTTGTTAGTGAGGAGATGCGACAGAGACTTGAGCTTCCTCTCTAGCTAAAGGAGCTCCATGAGGCCCTCAGAGCACTCCCCCGAGGTAGTTGTCCAGAGGAGGATGGTTTGACTCCCAGCTTTTTCTTGGAGTACTGGGACTTGCTTGCTCCAGATCTTTTGCAGCGCATTCCAATACATTTTGCACATTGACAAGATGCCTGCCAACATGAGCGAGGGCATCATCTACCCTATTCCCAAGCAAGGAGGGAGGCTCCTTGGATGAGATTCGACAGTGGCGACCCATCACTATTCTCAACTCATCCTACAAAATTCTGGCAAAGGCTCTGAGCTTCAGGATTCAGCCACTACTAGAAAGCATTATACATGCGACCTAGACAACTTTTATCAAGGAGCGTAGTATCCATGACAACAACTTTACTTTTTGGGAGGCGTCTGCCGTCGCGTGTCTTCGAGGAGAGGATCTAGTGATACTTCTCGATTTTGAGAAGGCCTACAACAGAGTTGACTAGGACTTCCTGGAGGACACTCTACAGAGGATGGGTTTCACAGATGCTTGGATCAAAGCTGTGTCAACTCTCTATAGGCGTGCGCCCAGTCAGGTGCTCTTGGCAAGGGGTAGAGGGGAGCGATTCTTGCTCACACGTTCGGTCAGACGGGGTTGCCCTCTTGTCTCCTTCCTCTTTCTATTCTATGCTCAGGCGATGAGCAGATTTTTGACTTCTGAACAGGTTGGCTTGCGTGGTCTTGAGCTTCCTA
Organism: Adiantum capillus-veneris; assembly: GCF_014529385.1. NCBI lineage: Eukaryota > Viridiplantae > Streptophyta > Polypodiopsida > Polypodiales > Pteridaceae > Adiantum > Adiantum capillus-veneris. Next base: position 130,020,856 of record NC_140935.1, read on the forward strand.
TTAGGGCATATAAGCTTCTTGACGCTGAGTTTGCTGACAACTCAGCCTTGTACTTGGAGGGCCAGGAGGCCAATCTGCATAGGCGTAAGCAGCTGTTGAGGTGTTCTGTTGTGCATCAAGCGCACTGATCAACTGGAGGAAGACAGTAGCTTTCTAGGTTGGAAGTGCTCCTACGCTTGATTGGTCACCAATTGAGGGTTTTAGATGGATTCCCTCAGGGACTGCAGTTCGTTACTTGGGTTGTCAGGTTGGCCTAGACTTTGTCCCCTGAGCAATAGACGGCTCCCCTCCTCCTGTCCATTAGGAGGAAGTTGTTGCACTAGAGTTCGGCACGGCTGTCTTTGGCAGGCAGAGTTGTAGTGGCCAACTAGGTGTTGTTGGCTACTCTGTGGTACATCACCTCTTGCTGGATCTTCTCAAGCTCCTGACCAGTCAGCTAGAGAGGCTGTCTAAGGACTTTCTTTGGTCACGGTGCGACACCCAGTTAGCCCGGGCCAAAGTAGCCTAGCAAGTAATCACCCTACCTTGTTCTAAAGGGGCGCTGGGGATCATCGACCCAACACAACAGAGCAGAACCCTTCTTGGGAAGTTTGTTGTCAGAGAACTGCTTCCAAGGGAGGAGCCTTGGAAGGAGTTGTTGCTTCAGCGGCTTCGAGCTCGAGTTCCTCATGTAGGAGCCCTTCCATCAGGTGGATCTTGCAGAGATGCGCAGAGTTGGTTTGAGCAGGAGGCTGGAGGATCGATTTGTTGCGACCTACTTTGCTCTTAGGAGCAGGTATGGAGAGGCTTGGAGCAGCATCAGCCCACTTGCACGGAGGAGCGTTTGAGACAACCCCTTGTTTGGTTAGTACTCAGAGGCGCCACTTGGTTGGTAGTAGGCTTTATGTTTCTTCGGATCCCATGGCACAAAGCCCAGCCTGCACTCTTGACGACTGGCTACAGTTTTCAGGTTTGCCAGAGAAGGTACACAACATCCACCTACGAGGCATGAAAGGGTGCATCGCATTTGCCAGGTAAAATAGAGATCCTCATTGCAGTTCGTGCTTGCTCGGAGTCTGTACCCCCATGTTTGAGTGAGGTTTGGCTCTGCCATCCCGGCCTGCTTCACATGGGGCATTTCCAGTTGAAGCTGCATTTGCCCAATTTTGTAGCAAATGTATATACTCGTGATTATTTACTCGTGCTATTTTTATGCAATTTTTTGTCACAATCTTGACACAGATTGGTTAAACAGCTACACAAAGTCTCAGTAGAGGCTCCACAGGTTGCAGACTGCTGTTTTCAGAGGATACGAGTAGTGGGCATCTGTGGGGGGACCTGTGTCATAGATCTTGACCCAGCACATCTTGAGACATGCCATTGGAGGCTTTGGGCTCGGGAGAGCTGCCCTCTAGCACGAGTGCAGTGGGACCCTGGAGAGTGGTTTTAGAGAGACCCCTTCTCTTCAGCCGACCACCGTGGGATCCCTTTCTTTCAATACATTTATATATACCTAGATGAATCCAGGATAGGCCCAGATTCACCCTTAAAGGAAAGTGCAAGGTATAGACCCATGGTAGTCACATACGGGCAGCACGGAGAGAGGCTCGTCCTATTGCAGCACTTCATTGGCACAAAGAGGGTCTCACAGCCGAGTTCTTGTCAGGTTTTTGGGAGCGGTTGTGGGACTCCAGACAACCCAGAAGTCACTTTGTTCCAGTGGCTAGTTGCACACAGAGCTACAGTAGTGGAGAGTTGGTTGGTACATAGTGGCCTTTTCGACAGCCTGTACAACTTGTGACCATCCTTTGGAGAGTCAGCGTCACAGTCTGTGGGACTACCCCATGGCACAGCAGGTCTGGTTCGAGTTCTTTGGCTAGTTGCCAGCTCTTTCCACAACGCGACAGTACACTTGGGGTGCTGCTGCCTGGTCCACCCTCATGGGCCCTGTGCTCCAGTTTGAGGTATCTTCCACTAGCAAGATGATAGTGATCCATGGGGGTTGACCTACACTCTAGCTTGCTACACAGCTTACCCCCTAGGAGTGGTGCAATGAGAGAGGTGTGTTGGGAGCTTATCTGTGGCCCAACACTTTGGTTGATTTGGCGGGCCCGTTGCTTCCACAACTTCAAGGCTCGCCCTCTCCCACTAGCGGAGACTATATGTGACTCTTGGCTGGAGTTGATCCATACTCTCAGGGGTCAGTTCGAGAGACTTCACGGTAGCTCCGACCACATGCAAGAGCGCAGAGAGGCTTTCCTGCGACTCTGGCGCCCAGGGCCCTTCTTCACTATGGTCAGGGTGTGCCCAAATGGCACTACCGGCCACCTGTGTGGCTCTTTCCTCCTCACATTTTGTGATTTAGCTATGGTCAGGGTGTGCCCAAATGGCACTACCAGCCACCTGTGTGGCTCTTTCCTCCTCACATTGTACATAATTGTTTGCTCACTGGGAGAGTCTCTAGTAGAGGTGGTTTGTAGCTCCATGGATAGTTTTTCTTGACTAATGAAAGGATCTTTTTCTCACCAAAAAAAAAAGTTACGGCCAAGGGTTTTAATGGAAAGTCATGCTGCACCATATGCTGGGCATCGTGGAATTGATGCGGCAATGAAAGCGATCGAGGCATTCTTTTATTGGCCGACTTTACGCCAAGATGTTGACACATTTGTAAGATCATGCCTAGTATGCCAAAAAGTCAAATTTGACAAGCAAAAGCAACCAGGATTGCTGCAACCATTGCCGATTCCTGATAGGCCATAGCAAAGCATAGCCATGGACTTTATCTTTGATCTTCCAAGAACACGAAATGATAATGATGGGATTTGGACTATCATTTGCAGGTTCAGTAAGATGGCTCATTTCATTCTTGTAATTGTATCTACTCTTTCCATACAGAGTTTGGGTAGGGAATTTTGTACTTGAGGGGTACACCAAAAGACTTCTATGTTTGATATATGTGTGGTACCCAGGTTGGTGGGATTGTCTAATCGACCAACGCTACATTTTTGGAAGCATACATACCTTTGATTCTCATCATAAAACATATGTGATATCATAAGATATCAGCATGTATTATTGGCATGCAAGGGAAGTCGCTTGCAGTATTTCAACGGTGGGGTATGTCACTAGGAGGTAAATTTTTCGTGTTGCCTTCTTTAAATATTTATTATTATTTTATTTTTTCTTGTTTTCCCTGAACCCTTGAAAAGGTGCAAGTGGAGATTGCATGGCCAATGTGAAACAATTCCACCCAATCGGGAATCTAGGTCGGTCAGTTTGGGACTGGTTGAGCCAGCTAGCACTGAATTCTAATGAGTATGGAAGCTTCTGTGCGCCTAAATGGAATTTGGACCACTCGGGAAGTCACTGACAACTATAAAAGTTGGGAGGAGTAAGGAAACTGAACCATAAGGGGCATAGCGGACACATGTCAATGGGAGAGCAACCTGCAGGCCAACACACATTCTAGAAGCCCTCTCCCAACTGGGGGCGCCCAATATGAGAGTGGAGGCTGCATTTTCAGCATTTGTGAGTGGATTTTCGGGTTTGAATCTTAAATGGAAAGCTTGCCTTCTTTCCTTGTCTCATGAGGCACGATAATTCTTCTCTCGTGCATCTCTCCCCCTTACACATATGGTAATGCCCCCGTAGTTCGGCTACTCAGATGACTATGTATAGTCTTGTGGGTTTTATGAGAGTTTGCCAAGGTAAGAGCCTTCTAAAAAAGAACCGGATTAGCTAATTGCTATCGCCACAAGTACGCATAAATTCCATCGTGAAAGATTTTGGAACAAGAGAGCTGTCTCACGTGAAAACTCGTCCAATCAAACGGGAAGTATCCCATTGCGTGTGGGAGCTCCTGAGACATGCATAGACGTGTTTGCTCTGCTCAAAGCGGTCCAAACACGGAATTATAACTTGCTGCTTTTATTTGCAGGTTTAGGGATTTGCACCTAAACTACAAGATAACACGAGGGAAGCCTCTGGGGAGCCTTGGGGTGATTATACAAGATTTTAGGCACCATGCTGAAATTTACTTACAGCACACACGAAAGCTTCTAAAATGCAACGGATTGCGTTCTAGACTTGTACTTTTGACCTACAAAGATTTTGGCATCGTGTTGCTGCTGAAATTTGGTCAAAAACCTGCAATTTGAGCCCTTGATAGGTTTGGATGGCTTGGTGAGAGTTTGGTGCACGGATCGTTGGTCTTCAATTGAATAAGGAAATACCAAAAGGGGTGCCAGTTCTTGGGGCCTACATGGTGTCTGGCTGTGTGTGCGCAGTGACGATCTAGTCGCTAGATGCATCTATATTCTCTCTTCTTCTCAATCCTCTATGTAAAGTTAACAGGTAATTGAATTTAGTCCTGCCCTCTACTATGTACTGGCTGGTTATAGAGAGAGAGAGAGAAGCTAGAGGGAGAAAAGTTATCTCAAAATCTTTTATTGTACGTGGAAAGTGTCCGCCTCTCGCATCCGCACATGATTCCATGCAATCCGTGAAAGTAGTGCTTCCATTGACGCAAAGCATGAATTAATGCTACGAGTTCTTTTTCATAAATCTGTGCAACTGTCACAGAAAGGGAAGTGGACATGTATTACTTTTGTTCTATTTAATTGTACTGTTAAAATTCAATGTGGAATGAAAAGGACAACTCAATAGACATGTCACTAGGGAACCGCAGATATGAAGTCTATTCTCCGTCCCGAAACTATTCTGATGCACAAAATGCTTAGTACTCATTGGAGCCATGGCTGAAATTTACCTTACCTGTAGTCAATAGTGCCTTTCTTTGACTCCTACTTCCTTCTTGCAGGAGAGGTCCCTTCTTGTGTCTGTCTTCTCCCATAGCACCCAACGAGGTCTTCCTTGCTAAAATTAAGTCTTCTTTTTTTTTCCGAGAAAAAGATCCTTCTAGTAGTTAATCATAGCGCTACAACCACCTCTACAAGAGAGGGCTACAACAATCATGACAAGGAGACTCCCAATGGAAAAACAGCATCTGTACAATGACGCTAAATCAAGAGATGGGAGGAGGGAAAAGCCACACAGGTGGTTGGTAGTGCCATTTGAGCACACCCTAAAACATGGTGAAGAAAGGCCCAGGGAGCCAGAGTCGAACGAAAGCCTCTCTCCGCTCCCGCTTGTGGTTAGAGCTGCCTTGGACTCTCTCAAACTGTCCTCTGAGAGTATGGATCAGCTCTATCAGCTCTAGCCAAAGATCTCGAACAATCTCTATTGGTCGTACAGGGCGAGCCTCGAAGATGCGGAAGCAGGGAGCCCAGGAGATGAACCACAGTGTCAGGCCGCAGATGAGCTCCCAACACTCCTCTCTCTCACTACACCACTCCTGTGGCGTAAGCTCTGTAGCAGGCTGGAGTGTAGGTCGACCCTCTTGCATCACTATCATCCCGTTGGTGGAGGATAGCTCAAAATGAAGTGCCGGACCCGTGAGAGTGGACCAAGCAGCTGCCCCCAAGTGTACTGCCGAGCAGTGGAAAGAGCTGGCATCAACCGAAGAACACAAAGCCAAACCTGTTGTGCCAAACGACAATCCCAAAGACAGTGACGTTGACTCTCCACAAGATGGTCGCAAGCTGCACATGCTCCCAACTGCTGTAGCTCGATGTGCAACCAGGCACTGTAACAAAGTGACTCGCCTTGGCTGTCTGGAGTGCCACAACCTCTCCCAAAAAGCTGCCAAGAACTCAGCTGTGAGACCCTCCTCCTGCCAATGAGGTGTTGCAGTAGGACGAGCCTCTCTCTGCGCTGCCAGAATGTGTCGTCCCAGCCGAACAGTGTACTGAAATAAAGGGACACCTCGATGGTCTGCTGAGGAGAAAGGGTCCCTCCAAAAGCACTCTCCAAGATCCCACTGTACTCGTGCGAGTGGACAGCTCTCCCAAGCCCACAGTCTCCAGTGGCTAGTCGCAAGAGCTGCTGGGTCACGATCTATGACACAAGTCCTCTCATAGATGCCCACCACTTGGATCCTCTGAAAACAACACTCTGCCACCTGTGGGGCCTCTACTGCAACTTGGTGTAAACGTTCCCCACTTTGTAGCTTGAAAAACAGGGAGGGTACAGTCTTTGAGCAAGCCCGAACTAAGATGAGAACCTCCAGTCGTGTGAGGGCTCCCATCCATCTGGGTGCTGCAGACTCGAGAGGTGTGAGCCACTCAACTGGTACGGCCTCATAGATGTCCTGACACATGATATGCACCCCTCTCATGCCCTGTAGCTGGATCCCCTAAAGCTCCTCTGACAAGCCTAAAAACTGTAGCCAGCCACCTAGAGTGCATGCTGGATCCTATGCCATGGAACCCCACGAAACATGAGGCCTACTACCAACCAAGTGGCCTCTCTGAGTGCTAACCATGGGGTTCCAAACAAGGGGCTGTCTCAGGCACTCCTCCGTGCAAGTAGGTTGACATTGCTCTAGGCCTCTCCGCAGCTGCTCCCAGGATCGGAGCAGACTCACAGCGAAGCGGTCCTCCAGTCTCCTGCTCAAGCTAACTTTGCGCATCTCTGTGAAAATCCATCTGGTCGAAGTTCTCCAGGGACCTCTAGCCTGAGGCACTCTAGTACTAAGCCGCTGAAGCAAGAACTCCTTCCACAGCTCCTCTCCTGGAAGAAGTCCTCTGACGATGAACTTCCCTAGAAGGGCTCTACTCTGTTGTGCTGGGTCTATGATCCCTAACCCTCCCTGAGAACAAGGAAGAATGATGACCTGCCATGATGTTGAGGATTAGCTATGGTGGGTGCCGCCTTTGAGGCTGGTGTGGAGAAGATGCAGTAGAAGAGGAGCCTGCAGAGAAAACGAGAGCGAGAGAGGGTGGGAGTCGACACAGTGGAAAAGAAAGACAACGCTATGTTTTTTATTAAAAGACTTTTACATATATAGATGCTTAAAACTTTCCATGCAACTCTCCATGCATACTACCTCGATTGGAGTGTGTAGTACTTGTTGATAGGATGTATTCCCACGGGGATTAGACATAACAATAGATGGGCTTGAAAACCCAACAATCCCCCCCTCAAGCCCGAACTAGACAAACCCTCTCATGATACCTCGAGTTTTTGGTGTACTCGTCAACCGTGAATTTTAGGTTTTCTCACAACCAAGGATTTTTGGTTTATCCATAACCGGGTGCTAGGTGAGTAACCCCCCCTTGAACAGATAGGGTGTAGGTCAAAAATTAGCTACCAAAAGTGCAGTTTTTGGTTCACTGCCAAACCTTGGGTTTAAGGTGTACCCAGTAACCTCATGAGAAGTGATAACAATAGGCTGAGAACTGACAAAATGGGAGGTCTTACCACTTATCTTTGTGGCAGTGTCTATATCCCGTACAAATTTTGATATGATGACAACTGACAAGCATGACAATAACTGACAATAGAGAGGCTAAAACAAGGCTTTGAGATTGATATTGACAACATACCAAATTTGAAATAAACCTATGACACTGAACATGTAAAATCGACTTTGAACTCGGCGGATTGTTGATGGACCAAATGTTTGAAAGCAAAGCTTCTTCTTTCTTGTGATTGTCAATGTGATTGAGCATGTCGTAAAGCTTGCGTGGCACTCGGAACATGCCTATGAAGCCAGGAAAGACTCTGTCAAATAGGTCTTCAATACCAAATAGATCTTCGTCTTGTCAGTTTTGCCGTTGCTTGCATGTATTAAGCTATTGTAGAAATAGGCTTTAGAAGCAAAAGGGTTGACAAGATCCGTCCACAATTTACTATTCTTGAGCTAGCACGTCTTCAAGTTTACGAGTCAATAGGCTACTAATCTGAGCACGGATGGGGTGTCTTGACTGACCTTATGTGTGAACTTTAGCTTTAATAGGAGACTTTTCAAAACCTTTTAAAAAAATAACGATTCTGTAATGTGCACACAATCGACTCATTCCTGGAAACCAAACGGGTCTGTGAAGCACCGCGAGCAGCAGTAGGGGTTTAGGATGGCACCGCAGTAGCCTCCAATGGCGTGGCTCACGAGCTCTGTGATCGACTTCTCTCTTGCCTTAGGTTGCACAATTGCGGCTCTGTAAACTGTGACCTCAGCACCTCCGGCTTTGCATGTGCCTGCCTGCAACGTCTTAAAACACCTTGCCTTGCCTTGCCTTGCCACAATCAACCAACAATCCTTTGCTCACCTTCCCACAGCCTTTTGAGAAGTGCTACCGCCCTGGTTGTTGCACTATGTAGGCAATCGCGCCGTCTTTGTTGCAACCGGCTACCAACCTCTCGTTGCCTTGTAGCGCCAGCAGCAGCACATCTGCCCTGCGCTTATGGCCCCCTCTTCTGACGCCTTCGTCTTCACCGCCTACTGGCTCACCTACTTTTGATATGCACGCCTAGGAATTTCCGCTGCAGCGCCACTGTGTGGCTTGATGCCGCTAGCCAAGCTATGCCCACCTTGAGAGAGCACCTAGCTCTGATACCAGTTGTTGAGGGTTAGCTATGGTGGGTGCCGCCTTTGAGGCATGGTGTGGAGAAGATGCAGTAGAAGAGGAGCCTGCAGAGAAAACGAGAGCGAGAGAGGGTAGGAGTCGACACAGTGGAAAAGAAAGACAACGCTATGTTTTTTATTAAAAGCCTTTTACATATATAGATGCTTAAAACTTTCCATGCAACTCTCCAGGCATACTACCTGAACTGGAGTGTGTAGTACTTGTTGATAGGATGTATTCCCACGGGGATTAGACATAACAATAGATGGGCTTGAAAACCCAACACATGCCACTCTGGCCCGGGCTATCTGAGTGTCACACCCTGACCAAAGGAAGTTCTTGATTAGCCTCTCTACCTGGCTGATGCAAGAACTCGAAAAGATCCAAGAAGAACTGATGTACCACATAGTAGCCAACAACACCTCGTTGGCCACTACAACTCTGCCTGCCTGAGAAAGTCGTGCGGACCTCCAATGTAACAACTTCCTCCTGATGGACAGGAGGAGGGGAGCAATCTGCTACTCGGGAGACAAGTCCAAGCCAACCTGACAGCCCAAGTATCGAACTGCAATCTCTGGGAGAATCCATCCGAAACCCTCACCTGGTATCCAATCAGACGTAGGAGCACTACCAACCGAGAAAGCCACTGTCTTTCTCTAGTTGATCAGTGCGCCTGATGCACAACAAAAGGTCTCAAGAGCCTGCTCAGACCTGTGAAGATTGGCCCCCTGGCCATCCAATACAAGGCTGAGTCGTCTACAAACTCGGCATCACTGCCTCATCTCCCAGAATAGGGAGCGCTAAGCCACGTAAACCAACCTGCTCTGAAACCAAAAACCTGCTCATTGCCTCAACATAGAACAGAAAGAGGAAGGGGGCAAGAGGGCAACCCTGTTTGACTGAACGTGTGAGCATGAAACGATCACCCTGACTGTGTTCCCATCTGTACAGAGCTGACACACCTTTGATCCAAGCATCTAAGAAACCCATCCTGCGTAGAGTGCCCTCCAAAAAATCCCAGTCAAGTTTATCGTAGGCCTTCTCAAAATCGAGAAGTATCACCAGATCCTCACCACAGAGCCGCGCGAGGGCAAAGCCCTCCCAAAAAGTAAAGATGTTGTCAAGGATACTACGCTCCTTGACAAAACCTGCCTCTGTCCCATGTATAATGCTCTCTAGAAGTGGATGAATCCTCAAACTCAGAGCCTTGGCTAGAATTTTGTAGGATGAGTTGAGGATGGTGATGGGTCGCCACTGTCGAATCTCATCCAAGGAGCCACCCTCCTTGGTAATGAGGTAAACCAGGCCCTCACTCATACTGTCAAGCATCTCTCCTGTGTGCAGGATGTACTGAGAAGCGCTGCAGAGATCTAAGCCAAGCAAGTCCCAGTACTCCGAGAAAAAGCTGGGAGTCAAACCATCCTCACTAGGTACCACAGGGTAGTCCCCTAAAAGCCGCGTGTAGCTCCTCTAGCTAAAGGGGAAGCTCAAGCCTCTGGCCCATCTCCTCAGTCACAAGACAAGGCATCTGTGCCCACAGCTGCTCTCTACATGCATCCTGGCGCTCTGACTCAAGCTCTGAAGACAATATATCTCGATAGAAGTCAATAGCAACTGACCGGTCAGGCCTCCTCAACTGATTGTGTCACCAGGAGGTGTATTTTTCCTGTTGCCTTCCGTAAATAAGTATTAGATATATTTATTTTATTTTTACTTGTTTGTCCCAAAACCCTTGAAAAGGTGCAAGTGGACATTGCATGGCCAGTGTGAAACGGCTGCAACCAAATGGGTTTCTCACATCGGGGATCTAGGTCGGTCAGACAGGGACGGCCCGGGCCAGTTAGCACTGAATTCTGATGAGTATGGAAGCTCGTGTGCGCCAAACTGGAATTTGAGCCACTCGTCAAGTCACTACAACTTTATAAGTTGATAGGGGCCAGTAAATTAACCCACATTGTAGATGGTGGTCAAATGGTAGTCTTCAATGATGGTCAGGAGACCGATAGGGACGCCATGGAAGCATCTCCTAAAATTTAGGGAACTGCTATTTTTGACCGGAAAATGTGTTCGCGTCATTAGCTCTGGAATGACAAGGGGAACATTTTATTGCTCTGCTGCCAAGTCAACTGACGCACCAGTTGAGATATTTTTAGCAGGGAAAGCCCAAACTCGGAAACTGGGCGACGTGTCAGCCTGTGAGCGATTCTGCCACTCTGGGAGGCAAAAACGAGCTGCATATGAACAAAGGGGGCGCCATTTTCAGCCTCAGGTGGATTGTAGCAGGTACAGAAGCTATGGAATGCTTACCTTGCCCTCTATGCACAGTATGGTGACGGGAGTGATGCCCCGCACACTACATGCTGCTCTCTTTCTCCCCTACGTACAATATGTTATGCCCCACTAGTGGGCTTCTCATTTGACCTATGTACAGTTCTGGGGGTTTATGCGCGTTTGCCAAGGCAAGAGCCTTATGAATAGGAACCGGATTAGCTAATTGCTAATCCCCCACAGGTACGCACTGTTCCATCACGAAAGATTCCGAGTTTGGAGAGTTTTCTCGCGTGAAAACTCGTCCAATTCACAGGGGAACTGTCCCATTGCGTGCGGGAGCCCTTGGGACACGCGTAGGCGTGTTCGCTCCGCTAAAAACGATCCGAAACAGGGAATTACAGCCTGCTGTGTTTTTCTGCAGGTTTAGGGTTTCGCACTTAAAATGCAAGGGAACATCGGGGGAGCCTCGTGAGAGCCTTGGGATGCGTGTACAGGCTTTTGGGCTCCCGGCAGTGAAAAACAGAGAATTACAGCCCGCTGAATTTCTGTGACAGCTCACCAGAAAGCCTCCAGATGTCGAGGGAATCCGTCCTAGACAGGTGTTTTTGCGCCGTTATGCTGTCGAAATCCGGTCGAAAACCTGCGTTTTCAGCCCTCGCCAGGTTTGGACAGCTTTGTGAAAGCTTGTGCTAAGTGGTCGGATCGTCTACCTTAATTTGAATAAAGAAATACCGAAAGGGGCGCCAATCTTTGGGGCCTACAGGGTGTCGGTCTCGTGTGCGCAGTGACATTCTAGTCGCTGGACGCAACTGTGTTCTCTTTCATTCTCAGTGCTCTGTGTAAAGTTAACAGGTAATTGAAATAGTACAGCCCTCTACGTTGTATAGGCCGGTTATAGATTGACCTCGGCATGCGTATGCCGAGGTCCCACTGCCTCAAAGAAAGCGCCTGTCACTGTCACCCACTTGGGTCCACTGAGATGCCTATCGATGGAAAGCAAACTCATGGTGCCTCTCCTCTATGCTGACGAGCTCCTAGAGAGCCTGCTGCAACTGCTCCTCCAACCAAGGACTCTTTGGATGCTGCTCTTGCATCCTCTGCAGGGAAGCAACACTCCTTCGGAGACGCTGCTCCTCTCTCGCTGCGGCAAGGTGAGTCGAAGACTCCTGAAGAAAAGAGTCGACTAAGTTGAGCAAGTCCTGAGGCCACTCTGTCACTAGGAGAATCTTGCATGTCTAAGCTCTCTGTCCAAAGAGCCTCCACTCGCTCTCTGAGCGCAGAGTCAGCAAGACCCTCTGAGGGATGCGTAGCATCGTGCTCCCTCCTCCTCTGCCTATCAGTCACTGTGAGGATCACTCGCGCATGGTCCGAAAAGGAAGTCCCACCCAAAATGCCAACAGTCCTACCCTAGTCACAGAAGTGATCACTAGTGTAGAGGCGATCTATCCGAGATAGATTCACTCCTCCCACTCTATGGTCCGAACAAGAGAAGGAGTTGCTGTCAGGTGGCCTCACAAAGCCAGATGTTGCCACACATTCGAAACCCGCAGAGTCATACATAACCTCTCCCAAGCTGCCAATTCATCTCCATGCACAGTAGTATGGCTACCTCCAATCTTGTCAGCTGGGTCCTCCAACATGTTGAAGTCTCCCCCAATGCACCAATGCTCTGCCTCCGCCAAAGACTCTACAATGTGAGCCCAAAACTATGCACGTGCGCTTGCCACATTGGGCGCGTAGATGTTCAGGAAGCCCATGAGGCAACCCTGAACCTCCATAGTAATCCATTGAGCCTTGCTTGGCACAATAATCCCTCTGCCCACAATGGTCATACATACCCCACCCTTGATGCGTCTAGGTCCAAAAGCAGTTGACCAAAACGTCTCATAACGGCCACGCAAAATCTAACCACATCGCCAAATACGGCTCTCACAAAGGTGATGCTCATGTAGAGCATAAGAATGCCAATCTCACACCCACAAGGCATCTCTGCTGCTCGTGACGCAACCGACCCCTCTGACGCTGAAACTAGGGCCCTCCTAATCCCTGCACATTCTATGAGATGATCCTCATGGAGTCAGTGAGAGAAAACAGATGTTGTCGCAACAACCAACCTCGCTATCTTTGAGGCCGGTTTGGATGGGGAGTAATCCGCATCCGAACGACCTCTAGACAAGCGCGCAAGAAGTGACTGTCCCGCCCAGGCCCAAGCCGAGTGTGAAGCCCGAAGGGCTACATCCTCTGTCCAAGAATCCTCATGCACAAATACATAACAAGGAGGGCACTGAGTGTCAGCAAACAAATGCACCACAATGTGCCTCCAACCCGATGCATCTGGAGGCGTCACGCTGAACTTGGCAAGAGACAAAAGTGTGCACCAGATCTGCCACCACTAAGTCCCCTGTGTGGTGTGAGAACTCAGTAGCCTGAGTCTGGAGCCAGCCCAGGACTGTGTGCTCGGTCCACTCTATGTGATCCCTACCACACAGCAGAAAGGAGAAACCCACCACTGTGTCCAGGGTCTCAACGCCTCTAGCTGCAAGAAAGAGGACGTGGACTCGAAAGCTGGCCTCTTGCAACTCAGGAGAAGAGTCACCCAGAAAACCGAGTGAAGCTGTAGTCGAAGAACTCCCAGCGTCTGTGAATGTCAAAGCTAGTCAGACCTCTAGGGACTGCTGTAAAGGTAGAAGTGTGCACCAAAAAAAGGCGTTAGTTGGGATTATCCCTCTCAAACCACACGGCTCGTAGCTAAAGCACTACCAAGAGAACCCCTCGCACCAGAAGCGTGTCCAGTATCCTACGTCTGAGGAGGAGTGGAAGAAGGGTCGTGAGATGAGGCTATGGGCCCCATCGAGGAGAGAGGAGAAGGTGGAGGGGGGGGGGGGGGGGGGGGGGGGGGGGGGGGGGGGGGGGGGGGGGGGGGGAAGCGGCAGCACCTGAGGGAGGAGGAGGTGGTGGTCGAGGAACTGAAGTGGACGAGGCTACTCAGGTAGGTCCTGCTGAAGGGGGTCAAAACGGTTCCCAATCGGAACCAGGTGCTGCTGAGCTGCAGTAGGTCGCGGCCACCAGGGGGAGCAGTGCGGCGAGCCCTCCCTTGTCGGGACGGCCAGGCACTCACTGCCAACCGTGAGCTGTCTGATCACTGGTCTCTTTCGATGTACCAGCCTGTGTGTCCTGTGTATCTGGATGCTTGGCATGCTCATCCTTGTGAGGCTGCGCATGCGTTGTGGGTAGAGGTCTCCTGCGATGATAGGCCTTTGCCAAATGGCCCATCTGTCTGCAAATAAAACACTGGTTTGGGAGACCCGAATACTCCACACTCTTTCTGAACCATCCCCCACTTCACCCTAGCCAGCAGTACCACCTTGGGAAGGGAGTGCGTGTCACGAACGAGAACCCGCACAATAGGTAAACCTGCGGCCTTGGCCCCAACTGAAGCTCGAATGCGTGGAGACTCCAAAATTGTCGCGAACATGGAACAAATCCTAAGTAGGAGGATGAGGTACTCTCGCCTCAAGCCTGGGAAACAAACCGAAATCGGCAAGTCTGCCTCCTAGGGTCAAAACCGTGATGCCAACGTCGGAGGTAAGCTCGAGCTGCTCAGATGCCGAGTGGGCTCATCGAAATCACCTTGGCAGTCATATCTGCAAACTCGAACTCTACCTGGTAGTACTCTCTCCCGAGGATCTAGACATCGGTGATCTTGCCCACATCGGAGAGAAGCCGGGCTTGTAGTAAATCCTGAACCTCGCCCCGACTGGGCCGAGTGCCAATGATATTACAGATAACTGAAGTGGCTTGCAAGCGCTCCACTTCGGCCATCAAGCTCGCTTGCTCTTCTGGCGAAAGAGCAAGTCGAAGGGTAGGCTCCGCGATGTCAAGCGAGGGGGCTTCAGACTGCCTTCAGTGGAGTCCCTCTGAGGTGGAGCAGAAGCCGCCATTCTGTGTCTATTGCTAAGTCGAGGAAGCGGAAAGTGACGCGAAGCTCCCAGAAGGCTGCAAGGACGGATTCCTGCGAGCTAAGAAAAGGGGTGGGGGGGATGCAAGCGGGAAAGTGAGGGGGCTGTGGGCTGGGGTGGGCGCGCTGGCAGGTAGCGAAAAGTATGGGGCAGGGCAGCGTCCGGGGGGGGGGAGGGAGAGAGCCATGGCGAGGGAGAGGGGGTGTAGGAGCGTGCACAAGGGATGGGGCGAAGGCAGAAGCAGCTAGCCTTTCGTTGCTTCAAGATCTAAAATTTAGTCTTCTTGAGCTCGTTTTAGAGCTGAAAACTGTTTGGAAAGCCAATAAGAGCACTGGTCTGAGTGCCACTACTCATAGAGAGACACACACAAGCATCTGTTGGCTACCCTTAACCTTCATATACTTTCCTTAGCCTCTATGAGGCCTTTGTGAGGGTGGGAGCATGAGATAGAGAGAGAGAGAGAGAGAGAGAGAGAGAGAGAGAGAGAGAGAGAGAGAGAGAGAGAGAGAGAGAGAGAGAGAGAGAGAGAGAGAGAGATGCAATGAAATGCTATATTAAAGTCTTCAAAAGGCCAAAACGACCTGTGAGACCAAACTGTTACAAAATTGTGAATCTGATACCATGTCTGGGTACAAAAATACTACTACTACTAGAATCCATCCTCATCTGCACTTTGGATGTCGTGAGAGTATGGCTCGAATCCTTTGTTGTAGTCTCAGTCGATGCTGTGTAGACCCTCTCCTCAATCGTGGCCGTCTGGATCTCTGTAGCTCCAATACTCGGTCGATGAGAGTGCCGGTAGTCGTCGAATGAGTGTGGGCCGAGCTCTGCAGTAATGGCTGCTCCTCTGCCTGTCCCATATCTAGTGGAGATTACTAGACTCATTCGTCAGGATCTGATCCAGCTCGACACAAGGAGGACATGGATAGAGCCGGTACAGGAGTTGGGCACGAAGATGGCTTTCTATAGAGAGCATCTTCTCCACCTCACAGAGGATGGGTTTGTGATTCGACCAGCTATATGGACACACATCTTTCTCATGGTTTGCGTTGTGTTATTGGCCAGATACGCACATCCTCACATCAGCTCGAGATTGAGACTGGCAGATTCAGAGGGATACCAGCAGATAGTAGGATATGCCGCTTATGTCATCTAGAGCCAGAGACAGAGTTACATTACATATGCCATTGCACAATGTACTATGAGATACGAGGCCGATTCCATTGTCTATTCAGAGAGGGTTTTGGGCCTCTATCTAGGGTCATGAGTTATGAGGATCAGAGATGTCTTGGACTGTATCTACTTGAGGTACATAGGCATAGAGACACTTTACTGAGGAGAGCTGGAGAGAGACTATAGCGTGGACAGTGTGTCGTGCTCTCTACAATGGGTGTTCCTCAGTGCAATGTGCGTGAGATCTCACTCAAAACAGAATGAAAACACAGGAAACAACAGATAACAGAAAATCAACACAGAGACACAACAACACACCAGACATATGGACTCGACTATCTCAAAGGAAACAATACAGACTCTGGCGTGGCAGCACACTCAGCCCCAGCCCAAAACTCACGGATACAATGGGATGTCGAGCCTCAGATGTGCAGGCACGGTGCAAACGTGCTGTGTGTAGACTCGCTCCTCTAGACGACGACGACGGACCATATATGAAAAAGATGATAATGATGACCCAACAGCTACTACTCATATGTCCAACCATAAAGAGCCACCAACAGCTCATAAACGTCAGCCATCCAAGTCTATCTCCACACTCAGTGGTGAAGGTGACCTGGCCACGATGTCCACTAGACCACCGTCCGTATCCCTGCCACGTGTCACTGCCCAACCCAGAGAGTCCGTCCAATGTGACCCAGACCAAACCAACTGTACTAACTGTGTGTTCTGCGAAAGTGACATTGTAGCCTACTACAGAGACAGATTACAGGTTTCTTTACACTAGATATTGGACACCCAGAGGAGCAGCCACCATTGCAGAGCTCTGCCCGCACTCATACTACCACTACTGGCATTCTCATAGACCGAGCATTGGAGCTAGGGAGATCTAGAAGACCGCGATTGAGGAGAGGAGCTACACAGTATAGACGGAGACTACAGCAGAAGATTCGAGCCATACTTTCTCGACGGCCAGAGTGCGGATGAGGATGGACCATATCTATCCCCCCCCCCCCCTTCTCTCATTGTACTGCTCAGTGTCCTAGGCACCTTTTGTATTAGCTGGCACATTTATACAGTCCCAGTCTGTAGTAGTAGTATTTTTGTTTTAGTTCTTTTTGATTCCGGACATGGTAGCAGATTCATAATGTTGTAACAGCTTGGTCTCATAGGTCATTTTGGCCTTTTGAAGACGTTAATATATCATTTCATTTCATTTCTAACTCTCTTCAGTAAAGTGTCTCTATATCTGTGTAACTCAAGTAGATATAGCCCAAGATGTCTCTGATTCTCATAACTCATGACCCTAGAGAAAGGACCGAAACCCTCTCTAAATAAGCAGTGGAAACGGCCCCGAATCTCATAGTACACCGTGCAATGACATTGTAATGTAGCTTTGTCTCTGGCTCTAGCTGGCATAAGCGGCATATCCAGTCGTCTGCTGGTACCCCTTTGAATCTACCAGTCTCAATCTCCAGCTGATGTGAGGATGTGCGTATCTGACCAATGGCACACCGCAAACCATGAGACATATGTATATCGATGTAGCTGGGTCAAATCACAAACCCATCTTTTGTGAGGCGGAGAAGATGCTCTCTATAGAAAGCCATCTTCGTGCCCAACTCCTGTGGCGGCTCTATCCATGTCCTCCTGGTATACAGCTGGATCAGGCACTGGCGAATGAGTCTAGTAATCTCCACCCGAGTAAAGAGAGAGAAAGAGAGAGCTCATAAAAAATCATACCCTGCCTCAAAAACTCACGCTACAACTTTCATTTTTCTTTTAGCCTTATTTTAATCTTTATAAATTTTGTGGAGTTTGACACTAGATTGACCCGTTATTTCAAAAGGTTTTAAACCTTAGGTTTAAAAACCACCGCTAAAGGATTAGTATCTGACCAATCTGGAGCACATTTGACCTTCCTGTCCCCACACCTCCTGACGAGTCTGTTTGTTCTCACTACGATGTCCATATAAATTTTGTCCGGCCCGCCACTTTCATGGGCAGCCAAAAAAAAAAAAAAACAAATCATTCCTTTTTCAAAAAACTAGGGACACCATCTTATTCATGGTGCTTGTCTGAATTGCACCGGAAACATACCTGTCTTTTATTAAATTAATTGGTACCAATAAATTTGTGTGCACAAAAATGGTTTCTATTCATTTACGGCATTAGCCAAAATTGTGGTTTCTATTCATTTACGGCGTTAGCCAAAATTGTTACAGGAACCCTCTCACTCTTCAAAAGCCTCGGACTCTCGTAAGCTGCTACATGGCTGTCCTACATCACATCGCTCCCAAACTGCTCCCACAATGATCACCGTAAACCTCAAAAGGCCTTGTAGACAACTTCGGCTTATGTTGTTCGAATGCCGTAATCTGTTTAGGTCCTCAAGTGAATGATACCCTTTCTACATAAGGGCGTGCATCGGCGAAGATATCTCTGAAATTTGCGATGAACCGCCGATAGAAAGAACACAAGCCCAAGACGTTTCCTCACATCATGCACATTCCACAATGTAGACCAATCGCATATAGCCTCAACCTTAGATTAATCCATGCTAACATCCTTGGATGAAACAATGTGTCCCAAGAAGTATCTCAGCGAACAAAAACTCGCTCTCCTTTTCATGGATCACCAATCTATGTTCCCTCGGTGCTCTAACACTCATCTCAGATGCTCTCAATGCTTTGGTTTGGGCCTTGAGAAACTAATGATGTCGTCAAAAAATGTGTCCATATACTATCTATGCTCTCAAAAGATCCTGCCCATTATCCTTTTGAATGTTGCAAGAGCATTAGTGAGCCCATTTGAGATCACCAAAAAATCATACAATCGCTGAATATGGTCTTGTATACATCTCGAGGAGCGGATCCTTATTTGATGATAGCCACTCTGAAGATCGATTCCATTGAAACAAGTTATTTCCTGCAATCTATCAAGCATATCCTCCATTCAGGGTATTCAAAACCAGTTCTTAATGGTACTCTTTTTAAAAGCTCTGCAATCTATGCACATTCTCGAAGATCCACTTTTCTATCTGGTGACTTGAAGGCCAAAGTGCCTGTCTGAAAAGTCAAAGCTCCTATGAGTAATGAATAGCCGTCGGAAGCACGGTCCATAAGCTGCAAGATGCTATAGGAATGGTCCTTCAAACAAAAACTCAGTAGCTTTTCGGGTAAGCCACGACAAAGGGGCTCCATTTGCTACTTGAGAGGAGAGTTCCTAAGAGAAGCCACAGGTGAAAAGTATCCCCTCCGATTGTACCTCAAAAGTGTGTCGACCTCTGTCATCCTACGATAATTCCAAGCGGTCAAAACCTTGGCTTCATACTTTGCTGTCAGCCACAATGTTCAAGAGGACACATTGACCTTCTTCAGGGAGGATTAGCTAAGGTACGGCATATAGGCAGCGCTCCCGACAGATTGGAACATACCCTATGAGCTTTAGAGCCCAACGTGAATGGGAGCTTTCGTGCAGATAGAGATGCTGATCGCAGTCAGAGCCTGTACGGCCGAGGAAGAGTGCTTCTTCTTTGAGGTGTAGGGGAAGGGCTGGCTTGCTCACATTCAGCCTTGGTCTCAAAGTGCACCTTCTAGAGAATTAGAGTTGTGGTTGCAGCAGCACAATAGTGAAACCTCAATCCTGATCATGAGGAGGCAGTCAGAGGGGACTGGTCAGGGCCCGTCCTCTAGCTCAGCTACAACAGGACCCTCTTTCATGGTGGACAATGGCAGCGACTGGCATAACAGATTACCTAATGTGGCTCTTCCCTCCCATTTTATGACTGAGCCATTGTACACACATGGATGATCATGGGCGAGCCTCCCTTTCTAGCTGTAAAATGTACCCTCTTGATGAGGAAATGTAGTTTGCTTGGCAGGTAAAAACTAATAGAAGGACCCTTTCTGCAAAAAAAAGAAAAAAGAAAACAGAGAGATTTGCAGTAGCACCACATAAACTCATGTGAGACATCTTCACCATCCAAGGAATGCAACACCCATAGAAAATATCCACGTGGAGTTTCTAAGAGTAACCTATGGCCAAACCACTGGGAGAACGCAAAGACTACAACTATCCATTGACGACACCTCCCTCCCTGAGCAATACGAGAGAAATTTTGTTCAAGTGAGCATCTTCACTCTCACATCATCTTTCATGACACAGCCATATCTCATTTTCCGTGGTCCAAGCTATATTAGGGAGAATTCACCTGCCTGCATCACATGGATACAGTTATGACTGGAACCATGGTCTGCCAGAACAAAAGAAAACATGTGCTCGATATGTGTCCTTCAAACAGGTCTCAACTATCCATTCAATTTCTTTGACATTTCTTCCTGCTTAGCCTTATAACTCAGTCTGAAATATAAAACTTATGAAAAGCAGGATTCAACATTGTCAGTCTTTGCATTGACAATATTATCCAAATTCATAGAGCTATTAACAAAAAACAATAAACCGCTCGACAAACCTGTACCACTCCTTGTCTTTCCTCCACCATCCAGCCTTCCCTTTGGGATGAGGGATCTTCTCAAGGAAGTTTTCAATCAGATTTAATGTTGGAATGCTCTGACTAAACACTAAGGTCTTTTCGCCTCGCGCTGAGCTCATGGACAAAATGTCTAGAAGCAAAACCAACTTCCCACTATCCTCTAGCATTCCTTTGGGCGTATCAATTAAATCCTTGCACCAATCAAGATTTTCTATCTGCCAAAAGGTGTGATTCAGAAAAAAAGGTAGACTCAATTGCTCACTATGTATGATCACCGAAAACACTATGAAACAAGGGAAGGTCATCTACCATGTTGAACCCATCTGAATCTGTCTTTTTCTGGCTTTTCATACCATTCCTTCTTTCTGCAAGAGGAAATACAATTATTTTAAAATCAGAAGCAATAGCTGCAGGGATAGGGCGAAACACAACAAAAAATTCGATGCTTTTTTACCATGTTAATAAAAACGCATAAAATATCACGCTACAAGCAAACCTATAAGTAGATAGCCAAGAAATTCGCTTTCATACAAGTACCACAATCTAAGGTGGATTCAGAAACAGTGCTGCCCATACTGGGAGTGTCATGCATGCGCACTTCAATGCTTGAAGGTTTTGATCCTTGGATGGAATGCACAAGCTCCGTCCTATTGCTGGATACCTCACATGGGCAAAGAAACTCTCCTGCTATCGGCCATATTTGATAGAGCTGTTTATAGCGGCCGGATGGGCATCACTAGGATGCCCACAGAGCGCTAACGCATCGGCAATGAACCAGTGTGTAAAATCCAGCCTCACTGTAACTAGTTACAGTCTTTGTAGCGAAATCCTAATGTATGTCCTTAGTCTAGTGAAGTAGTCCGCCATTTTGAAAATCCAGCCTAATTCATCTTGTTGACACCACCTGCTCATGAAAAGTTTGTTGCAAGCATCTCTCTGCTCACAAGACCCTAGCAACCAATGACTTTCAAAGCTTCCTTGGTGAAGCGTGTTTAGTAAATCTAACTTGGATTAAGTGGATGAGAGTCACTAGCCGGGGGACCTGGTGTCCTAGGGCCCCACTGACAGTAGTGTATACAATCTGTGGCTAGGCTCGCTTGCTCTGTCGGTGAGAGAGCAAGTCGAATGGTGGGCTCAGTGGGGTCGGCGAGGGGACTTCATTGGAGTCCCTCTGTGGCGGAGCTTGAGCCTCCATCTATGTCTGCTGCTGTGAAGAAAGGGCGAAGAGGCATCGGCGAACGGGGACCTCCCGCTGGACCGAGCACGTCGCAAGCGCTGTCGAGACCAGTCAAGCAGGAACGAAGAGGGCGAGGCGGAGGACCAAAGGCAACGTGCAGGCAGGTGGGGCAGCGGGCAGGGAGCGAGCAGGGGGCCGGGGGGGGTGAACAGCAGCAGCGAGCTCCTCTATTTGGTTTCCCCTCGCATTCTCTTCTTCAATATTTTCAGTTCTCATATACGGCTGCAAGATAACTGTGTATTAGTTCTCCCTTTTGCCACACTGACTCTCTTTCTCACCTTCAATAGCCTATAATTATGCTGAAGGCTTAACCAGATGCAACCTGGTTCCAGTGAAAAGTTTGAGTCTTTTCAGAAGAGCAGGAATAGCTCTCCTTATAACCTAATACATCCATTCCTAATTTCTCTTCTTATTTCTGACAAAGCTATAAAGGCCAGGAAATTCTTCCCTTATGCGAAACAGAAAATATGTATTCGGATGCCTCTACAGTATAATGACAAAAAGATTCAGAGCGGTTATACACTAGAGTAACAAAAATGAACTCCACGTAGTAAAGCTCACCATCTTTTCTGACTTCGACATTTTCCTCATCACTAGACTGCCCCTCATCATCTAGAAATTCATCCATGCTATCATCGCTCAGAACCTCTTTATCCTCTCTAATCGTAAACAAGAGGTCAGGATGGTTCCATACCTAAGCCACCACACGAAAATCAGTAAGGGGGGTATCGGCAGTATAATAGCTTTGCTAAATCATTCATAAACTGACCTTGGAAAGGGCATGGTATGTTGGGAATAGAGATTTGCGATATCGTGAGGTCATAACGCTTTGTTCATTTGAAAGCCAAAACAGCTGAATAAATTTGTTATACAGAGCATGTTGTAGCTGTGAAAGCCTAACTGAGATTACATAGATGAACTTTTTTGGAAGTTCTTTCTCAACGACATTGGCCCCTTTCCTTTGCACAAACCCCATCAATTGTTTATGCAAGACATGAGTTCGTTCCTTCATACATCTCACATCATACTCGGTTGAATCCGCATGCTGACCATTTTCAATCGGGTTCTGAAACCTGGGGGATAGTGTGAACACAACAACCATAACTATGAAAATGAAAGAAGGTAAAAAGTGCAAGAACTAAGCAAAGCAAAAACCCATTCTGAAACCTGTTTTTGAAATCTTGAGGCCTTCCTAGGAATCCTTCCCTAACAAAGTCAACCATCTACATCAATTTACAGAGAATTCATCAGACATACGATTTCGCATGCCTAGTTGATCCAACCAAATGAACATACACTTACACAATAGTATTCCATGAGATTGTTTTGCAAAGGGGATCCTGTCAAAGCTATGCGCCTCTGAGTTCTTACATGTTTCAAGGCTTGAGTAACGTCTGCCTTCTTGTTCTTTATCATGTGTGCCTCGTCACACACAAGTATGTCAGGTCCCGGGATCTGATGCACAGCAGTCAGCTTCAAAAAGACTTCCTGATCTTCAAATATTCCATTCTCAACATTCTACCTCTTCACTTCTTGCATGATTTAGCAACAAGTATTATCCATGCTTTGGCATGGCTTGATTGAGTTTTAAAAATATAAGCAAGTTCTCTAATGCACTAAAAAAAGTGCATCTGTATCTAAAATTCACTATATTTTAGGCCGTGATGTTAATGTTTTCATACTTCAACTTCACATCCAAAGATCACGACCTTATTTTATTAATCAAGCGCTTGGACATCATCTACTGCTCCTCTTGCCAGTTGTATCTATGAAGAGCAATATAAAGAAATACAGCAAGGGGCGCCTAGTAGGGGCCAGTGCATCTGAGGTGGAACTCCGCCACTCCGTATCTCATCTCAACTGTGAAGTGTTCTTTCGGTTCGAGTGTTGAAAGAGTTAATAGTTTGTTCTAATTGTTATTCCATCAGCACGTGGTTCCTTCCAGTTTCAGTAGTATCAGACATGAGCAGTTTGCTTTTCCAGCAAAAAAATCGATCCTAACTTACAAAATTGCAATTGCAACAATTGACTCCAAAGAAAGGATACAGAGACGAAGTAGATGAAGAAGAAGAAGCTTTAAGTCCCATCAAATTGACCAAAACAAAAACATAGAGATCAAAAAAAAATTGTACAAGGATATAATACTTAATGTATGCATGATGGCAGAGAAAGAAGCAACTAGCAGGGAGGCACCACATTGACCACTTTATAACAATTTTGATCGATAGTAGACCGACCCGAAAGTGCATGGAGAAGGATGGAATCAACCCAAATAGTTTCCATATACATTCAAAAGGTCAGAAAAACAAATTATCACTTTATTTGTTACTAAATAAAAACATATAAAAAGTAAAGCATTATTCACTTGAAAAGGCTTTTAAAAAAGGCATAGGCAACATATATCAAGAATCTTACTTGAATTAAATAAGGATAAAATCACATAGACTTAACCCTAGAGTTAAGACTCATACGACTATTCCTAAAAGATCAATTTCTTGAATCCTAATGTTATATTTTGATTGTCTGGCTCAACGTGTTTATCATAGATATCTATTTCCAAACCTAAGATCTTAGGGCTAAAAAAGCACAACAATCTCAATTCTTCGAACAATTTCTAGAAAACTCCTAGACATAAATTCCCCCACCTAGAAAACTTTAATTTAAGTACATAAATATATACCTAGATGGATCAAGCATAAGCCTGGATTCACATTTAAAGGAAATTGCAAGGTATAGACTCATGGTAGTCATCCACAAGACAATATAGCCATCAGCTCTATCATGCATAGTATTGACTACATACTACGACATCCCCACTAACTCCATCAGCATAGTATTGACTAAATACTACGGCATCCCCACTAACATTGTCAATGCCCAAATGTGGGTATAGAGCTAAATACTGATACATGCTTCCACACACCCACACACACACGCGCGCGCGCGAGCAGACATCTACGTACTAAGTTTCTAACGTAACTCTAGAGATACAGGGTAAACTCCGCCAGAATAAACCTAGCACAAAAAGAGTATTAGAGAGGAAAGAAAAGTGCAAAAACAAGGTAGTTGATAGGGCATATGCAACACAGACAATGGAAAGAATTAACACAATATCAATTGGTCGTAACTTGCACGAAAACTTCGCTAGGGTGAAGTCTACATGTCTGCCATAAGACTAAAAAATCTTGAAAGGAAGGAACGTCGGGTACAAAAAGATCATCTACAAAGCCTCTTACATTGCATAACTTGTAGAAAGGACAAAACGCTCCACAAAATAAAACTCATATGTAAAAAGATAGAAATTGGCAAGAAAAACAACACAATGTGCCCATAAAGATACCAACTATTGTTTGAAAAGGGAGTCACAACGGTTATATATTAATTATCCGAAAGAAAATCAAGCCAGAATACGTTGTCAATATCATCTACAATCTTGGTGAATCTCTTCTTCCCTTTGTCTATGTCTACATTCTTATTTTCTAATCACAAACGCTGACTTTTCTACTAGCAACGCCTTCTACCTATCCTTGTCAAACTTGGACGCAAAAACCTTTAAGATAAGAGCCTTGACTTTGGATTTAAGGTCCTCCAAATTTAGCTTCATATAAAACGTTGTAAAGTCAAAAATTGGAGACATAGAAGAGATGGCTTGAAGAGTTCAAAAGCTTGATTCTGTATGGATGCATGCTAGAGAATGTACTATCAAGCACCGATGGTCATTGGCATGTCTACATTAAGTGCCAAGACAGTTAAGAAAGCCTCATTTCGATTGTGAAGTAACCGACCACAATGCCGAGAATGGCTCTTGCACAAATGGGACTTTTGTAGCACTAGAAAAAAAATGCACCCCCCACAAGGCATCACCGTAACTTGTCCCAATCGATCATGATACTGCATGGTTCACCAAGGCCCCGGACATTCCGTGGGAATGCTGCAAATACTGATTCAGTTGCAGCAACAAAGCATGCAATCTTCAATAGGGGCTTGGAGGGGAAGTAATCCGCCTCCAAATTCCTCCAAAGCTGTGAAAGGCCAGTGTGACAGAAAGAGTGTCCAATCGTTGACCAGTGTACTTTGGATCGGGGCCAGTGCTCTCTTGGGGTGGAACTCCGCCACTCCCCATCTCGTGTGTCTATCTTTTTCAGTTCAATTGTCATTTGAAGTGCTTATAGTTGTTCAGTCTGTTCTTTTTTGTTGGCACCTGGTGCCCGTTCCTGTGACATCCTCTCTTCGGTCCACTGGGTCATGTGACTTCTCCCAAATTGTGACTAACCCACCCCTTAGAGAAGAGTAATTGTCCTTGATTACACTTGCAAAAAGAAATCCGATAATTGAGTAGCCACTAACTACCCGTTCTGAGGGAGGTGTGTGTCTCTATTGTGGATTCAATAACGCATGCCATTGTGGACACATGTTTTATTGTCTTGCACGTCTCAATGGCTTACTATATGCTTTCCTGGTGAGTTGTTGGCTCGTTGAATTTCTATGCTCTCAATCATGATAGTACATGGAACGGAAATTAGAATGGGGAATAGGGAACCCCAAAAAAGGCCATTCCTTGTGACTATGTAAGAGACTACGTATGAATTTGAGGTTGTTTGATGAGTGGACAGCATGAGACTTTCATGCGGCAGCAAGGTAGCTTGGATTTCTCCTGCTCTAATCGACGCTTGGGATGAAAGTCTGTAGCGCGGATAATGTGTCGTGCTCTCTACAGTGGGTGGTCCTCAATGCAATGTGCGTGACAATCTCACTCAAACAGACTGAATCTCCCTCACACAGACTGAACAAAAAGGAAACAATAGATGCCAACAGAGCTCACAAAGACACAACAGCAGACCAGAACATGTGACTCGACTATCTCAAAGACTAATACAGATTCAGGCTTGGCAGCACACTCAGCTCCAGCCCAGGACTCAAAGGTACAATGGGGGTGTCGAGGTTCAGAAGTGCCGGAATGGTGAAGACGTGCTCTGTGTAAAGACCCACTCTAGACGACTACGTACAAGATAATCTCACCAAACGCTACTACTCATATATATCACCATAAAGAGCCACCAACGGCTCATAAATGTCAGCCATGTGGTGACCTGGCCACGAGGTCCACTAGACCACCATCGGTAGGTACCCTGCCACGTCACTCCCGAGACCAGAGGGTCCATCCAGTGTGAACCAGACCAAGTGTAACCAACTGTCCAACTGTTTGTCTTGTGAAGTGACAATGTAGCCCTCCTACAGGTTGCCCGCCACAAGACTGCTCACCGTCTCGGTGAGAGGAATACTGAAAAAACTGTGAAGGAAAACCACTAGGTCCTGCATCCGTAGATCTTTCTTCAAGTAGGTGAAGTAGGTGTTAGGCCCATGACCATACATACCTCAAAAGTGGAGTTAAAAACACTAAACTGCTTGCAATCGCCTTAAGCCTCTAGCTGAGCAGGAAACCAGTATCTATGATTGCATAGCCTAAGAATTCCAATTGGCAAAAGATGAGGCTCTACAGCAAAGAGATAAGCTCAGTTAGATTCCAGAGCATCCTTGTCTTCCCAAACCATAGTGATAGGAAAATGACCTGGTTGCAGATTAACCTTGCCACACTTTTTCCAACAACACTCTTCTCGAAAAGAGCTATGACCATAAGCCCGAGTAACACTGCAAATAGGGTTAAGCTCCATCATGGTGGCAGAACGAAAAAGCCCTCACAGCAACAGGATGGCAGCCAAGTGAAATCTTGAGAGCCAGTTGATCATGCGGGGGGGGGAGGAACTTGAGGTGTCGGGAGGGCTAGATTGGGGTAAGTGGAAGGGAGGGGGTGGGTAGGGGCGAGGGCAAGGAAGGGTAGGGGCGAGAGGGGGTGGGTAGGAGGGTAGGGGCGAGAGGGTAAGAGAGGGGGTTGGTAGGGGCGAGGGCAAGAGAGGGTAGGGGCGAGAGGCGATGGAATAGGGGACAAGGGGAGGTAAGGGTGAGGGCGAGGGGGAAGGGTAGGGTTAGGGCTAGGGGTGAGGGACTAGGGGCTAGGGACTAGGGACTATGGGCTAGGGGCGAGGGGCTATGGGCCAGGGGCGAGGGGCGAGGGACTAGGGACTATCGGCTAGGGGCGAGGGGCTACGGACTAGGGACTAGGGGCATGGGGCGAGGGGTAGGTAGAGGGGCTAGGGCGAGGGCGAGGGGGTGAGGGTAGGGGCGAGGGGGTGAGGGGGTAGGTAGAGGGGCTAGGGTGAGGGGGTAGGTAGAGGGACTAAGGCGAGGGTGTAGGTAGGTGGGAGGGGGAGGGCGAGGGCGAGGGGTTGGTAGGGAGAGGGCTAGGGGTAGACAAGTGGTCGACAATTCCATCTGCTGGACAACAGAATGCAGGAACCTGCACCAAGGGAGGATTCTGTAGGAGCCAGCACCAATGGAGGGCCTGCCGCCAGAAGCCTACAGTAGCAGTAGCAGGGGAGAACATTAGTGCCTGCTCTCTCTTGTTTTGGTGACTCTCATGTAGATGATGGGAACAACAATGTTCGGGGCTCTTGATGATCTCTTTGCCACAACTGTGAACCCGAAGGATGTGGGCATTCTGATTGTGGATAGGTTCGAGGGGGTAAGGGTAGATAGGTACAAGTAAGGAGCAGACCGCTATCATGAGCAAGACAACTATCAAGATCTTGGAATTCATCTTGCAGGACGGGCTCTGAGAATGGAGGTTGCTAGACACAGAGGAGAGATTTCTTCTGGTCGAAGAAGAAAGAGACACCAAAGGGGTTGATGTTTGAGGGGGAGTGAACTCCTGTAGAGGAGATTTCTTCATGCTTCTCTGCTTCTTCAAAGGCTCAAGTGGCTCATTAAGTTTCGTAACTATGGAAACATTTGATAAGGGTGTACCTCCAGGCAAACAGTGAATAGAGACTCCATAACAAGGCATAGACTTGGTTGGAAGTTTCGTAACTATGGAAACATTTGATAAGGGTGTACCTCCAGGCAAACAGTGAATAGAGACTCCATAACAAGGCATAGACTTGGTAGCATCCAACCATTCCAACAGATCCTCATCCGACCCGTCAGGTGGAGTAGGCTGTTCATGTTTAGGATTGGTTTCCATTGACAAAGAAACTTGCTGCACCACGGGATCCATACCTCCTTCCAAGAGAATCGGTTGTACATCGGGGAGCCAGAAGTATGTATCCACATTGAATCGTTTCCCCAATCGTGGAGTGCTTTAGTGTGTTGCAGCCATGGTCTTCCAATAAGCAAGGGAAATCCGCCCTCAACCTGGAGAAGACGAACCACCACAAATTCCAAGTTAAAAGTAAAGTTTTGTACCTCCAGAGGCACATTGTCCACGATGCCCATTGGGTATACTGTTCGTTGATTGGCCAATGTAACTGTGAAGGGAGCAAGTCGAGTATGCTGTAGACCTACAGCTAACATAGTGAACTCGGGTATCAGGTTGATGCCAGATCCACCATCCACTATCACTCCTGAGAAATGTTGACCCAAAACGGACACTGTCAGGCGAGGGCTTCTATAATCCGTGAGTGGAGCAGCAGGATTGGATATCATATAGGACTCTGACGGTCGCACTGGGAGGTGCCCGCCACTAGGACTTGCTCCAAGGTAAAGTGACTGAATAACTGCAGGGGTGTCACTTCTGAAACTCCCATCTAGCCGCAACATGTCATAGAGGGACATTTGTTGGAAAGTGTTCTTCAAGACTGTCTCTGCTGTACGCTTCGCTTTTTCTACCTGTTGTTGTTCCTCTGGTACTTTGATCTTCTGTAGATCGGAAACTGCTTCCAAGAAGGCTTCATCAATATCTGAGAGCAAAGATTTGGATTCTTTCATGGCACTAGGGGATGGCTTGTTAACAGCAGCAAGCATGGTATCCACTGGTGTCACAATGTGTGGGGGAGTTGAACTTGATGGAATGCTAAGACCGAGAGCGGCTCTCTGGGCCCAGGTGAGCACGCCCGATGGCTCCTCTGCCAACTACGGCGGCTTATTTTGAGGGGTAACCACGTGGGTATAAGGGGGCGGCTAAGAAACAGTGCTAACCGCTATAAAATTGAGCTTGGGAAAGGCAAACTCAGTCTAGCTTTGACTAGGGTTCGAAGCCGTAGATGCACAACTTTTAGGGCAATCCTTACTCTAGTGATCCTTCATATCAGGGCAATGACGGCAGGGAGGAGACCCTTCGGGCAAAGGGCATTTGCTTTGGTAATGACCATATTCTCCGCATCTGTACCACAAAATGGGCCGATTCACTGGATGAGTCAAAGGACAAGGTGGTCCTTGCTCCATGGAGTTGGACGTAGAGGCATACAAGCTGTGAGGTGGCGAGGGAGCATAGGTATGATAAAAGCTCTGAGAGGGAAAAGTGCTCTGCATACCTTGCATAGGAGGGGCTGTCAGCAAAGGTGGCATATGGTGTGGATGGCCACAGGGAGAAACCATGTTGGATGCAGGTGCTGGCCCTTGTTGAAGAGAAGGACCAAGACTTTGCTGTATTTGTCGCAATCCCTTGAGGTAGTAACAATCCTTGTCCTCATGTCCAGATTTTTCACAGAAGTGGCAGTAAACCCGAAGGGGGCATTCTTGTGGAGGGTGCCCTGGAGAGCGGCATGAGCTACACCAAACCGTAGCCTTAGTCTCTTGCTGACACTTGAGCTCTTCTAGCTCGCGTTTAATTTGTTCCAAAGCCTCATGATGTGGAGGCTTCTCTTGTCTAAGAGAGAAGGATCTCTCCTCTTGAAGAGCTCGCTGTAACTTTAGGGCTTCCAGTTCCCTGCGTAAAGAAGTTAAAGGATCAAAACGACTTTCCAAAAACACAGAGGGGGTCTCTATGTGAGGGGGGTTGGTGAACAGCTTCCTAGCCCCCTCTATCCTCGTAGCAGCTACGATGAACTCCTCCAGAGTGGCATCCGGTCGGAGACTCTCTTATAGTTTTTGCTGAGAACTTTTGGGAAGCGCCTTCTCTACCCACTTCTTAACCATAAATTCACTTGGTTGCTGGGGAAGCTTGGCAACCAAAGACTTGGTTTTCGTCATAAGTTCTGCAAAAGTCTCCTCTGGCTGGAGCACCATGTTGGCTAACTCATCCAACACCTTCTCTTGGTAGTCACCGGGCCTGAAAGCTGCACAGAATTGTTGACTTAAGACTACCCAGGTTGCAAAATGGTTCTCTGCAAACTGGTTGTACCATTTGTCTGCTAAGCCCTCCAAGGTGGATGGAAAGAGTACCAAATAAGCATCTTCCCTGTTAAGCCCATGACCCCTACAAAGAGATACAAATCTCCTTGCATGGTCGTCAGCATCTTCTGAAGAGAGACCTTTGAATGTAGGGAACTTGATGTTTACCTTAGCCAAAACGCTAGCCAATGGCTCCATGGCCCCTTGCTGAGCCTGTTGCTCGGTAGCCTACTGTAGCAGAATAGGAGAGAGCTTCACTGGAGAAGGTGATCTATAAGATGTGGAACCGGAGGGAGAAATGGGTGATGAGCGACCACCAAACCAACCAAGCTTTGGGCAAGAAAACCTTGAATTGGCTGAAGACTGGTCTAGACTCTACTAGACCAGGCATGTGACTAGACGGGCTGGACCAGGGACGAGGAGGACTAAACCAGGGTCTAGACCAGGCAAGTGACTACACCAAGCTGGACCAGGGACGAGGAGGACTAGACCAAGGTCGAGGAGGTCTAGACCAGAGACGAGGGCAGGTTGGACTCTCACAGGTACAATGGGGGTGTCGAGGCTCAGATGTGCCGGGATGGTGAAGACGTGCTCTGTGTAAAGACCCACTCTAGACGACTACGTACAAGATAATCTGAGCAAATGCTACTACTCATATATATCACCATAAAGAGCCACCAACGGCTCATAAATGTCAGCCATGTGGTGACCTGGCCACGAGGTCCACTAGACCACCGTTGGTAGGTACCCTGCCACGTGTCACTCCCGAGACCAGAGGGTCCGTCCAGTGTGAACCAGACCAAGTTTAACCAATTGTCCAACTGTCTGTCCTGTGAAGTGACACTGTAGCCCTGCTACAAAGTCCATTCAAGCTCAAAAGTCACACCTTGGATAAAGAACAGTACAGTTTAGCCATAAAAGGAGAATCTCCCTTAACTTGATCTAAGAAAGTTAGACAAGGGGTATTGGCAATGCTACCCAAGATGCTATATCCTAATTTGATTCCAATCAAGGGATCAACATTTCAAGGAGATATACCCTTTACGTCAGCTAGGCAGCCGCTAGCCTCTTTCAATGGTGAATCCCATTCAGAGTCTTCAGACACCATGTTATCTACTACAAAACAAGTGGCCCCTATCTGAGCTAAATAGCTACATATAGAAGAGATACCAGACTTCGTAAAACCAAGAGATAGTCTTGATTGTTCTTTATCTCGTACTTGGGCTACGTAGTCAGTGGCATTGTATATTTTAACATACTTTTTCCTTGAGCCATATGCAACTGGCAGGTTGTTCGATAGAAGATATTTTCTTGGCTAAAAAGAAAAAAAAGTTCCACGTGTCTAACTGCGCACACAAATAATGTCACACACATACACACACACACACAAACACAGCTTTGGCATTTGTGAAGACTCAGCATGGTTTATATTTTCTAGTTCTTTAACAGATGAAAATATCCAAAACAATAACCTGCAACGCCTTGCAAATATCGTCCTTTTCCTGAGCATCTTTCACATATTTCCCAAGAGACATTGTTCGAAAAGTAGAATACCCAATCATCATCACCCCACCAAACTTTTGCCAGTCACGTAATAGCTTTCTCCGAATGTGTCTAGAGAGCCAAAAAACTCTTTGTTAGTATGTACTTCCTCATTGGAAAGAGGGAAAAATACAAAAGAAAGAATGCATCGTGTGGCAAGTACAATACCATCTCTTACATACAATCTAATTGTTTCATCCCTACAGGTAGAAGGAAAACAGTGTCGTGCTAGTGCTCTCTAGTGTGGGTGTTTCACAATGCAATGTGCACAACAGACTTCTCTAAAAACAGAACGACAATGACCATAGCTAGCTACAGAAAGACAACAAGGAAAGATAACAACAATTGTAACACTGAAAATGGAAGAACACAGTTGTGGCTGTTGATAAATCAGGTAGGCACTAGACCACGTTGATGACCTGGAACTGCCATCAAAGTGCTCGCTTGAAAGTCGCCAAGTCAGCATCACAACTCCACACAGTCCAACGGTCTAGACTACGGACTCTAGCACACAACCATCCCCATATGCTGACACTGCACTGTAGAGAATACCCTCATAGGTTTGCCACCACAAGACCACTCACCGTCCCAGTGAGTACAACACTGATTTCAGTAAAAATCCATCAGGAACCAAGGCAAAAATAAGCAACGCAAAATAATCAACTGGAAAATGAACTGGGTGTGATGCTAAGATATGGCGATGGGGGGGGGGGGGGGGGGGGGGGGGGGGGGGGGGGGGGGGGGGGGGGGGGGGGGGGGGGGGGGGGGGGGGGGGGGGGGGGGGGGGGGGGGGGGGGGGGGGGGGGGGGGGGGGGGGGGGGACCGTCTAGAAGTACCGACAAAGGACCTGAGCAGTCGCCACTGTATTCGGCTTGTGAGAGCTACCAAGCTGCTAGAGCACTAGCCATGAAAGAGTGAGAAACATGGGCGGTGATGGGGTGCACAAATGAAGGCAAAGATGCAAAAGCGGTGTGTGTGTGTGTGTGTGTGTGTTGTGTGTGTGTGTGTGTGTGTGTGTGTGTGTGTGTGTGTGTGTGGGCGCGTGCGTGCGTGCGTGTGTGTGTGAAAGGAAGAGGCGCTGGTGAGAAAAAAATCTGTCTCCATGGCAAAGTGTGGGAGGAGCAGCAGCTCGGGTGGTGGGTGCAGGTGCATGTGGTGCTGATGGGAGAGGTACAAGGTATATCCTCTGAAGGCTGGTGAGGCAGAGTAGTTGAAACCTAACAGACAGCTGGAGACCCTTGTTAAGTGGTGGAGGTGGTGCCATAGGAGGATGCTGCCAATGAAAGGTATCATGGCAAGTAGCTCTCGACCAACCCTCCCCAGCTTCCTGAGGTGGGGGGTTTTGAGGCTTAGGCAAACGGGGAGGTTGGGTAGCGCAATCAGGAACCAAACGCATGGCAACAATGATACCGATCCAGACAACTAGTCTACACCAAGTACTGCAGACGAAACTTGTTGTACTGGGATCTCTAGGTTAAACTATGTTCGGAAAATGGGTATTACCAGGGGTGTACACTTGCACTAGAGGCGAACCAATCTTCGTAGCCACTGAGCCTGGTATAACCAGGCCCCTCAGAGCGGCTACGCCAATAAGGATAGCCTAATAGGTGTACCGGATGTGATGGAAAGGGGAGACTCAAGAGTCACTGGGAAACGAGCAATCCGTTGCTTGAGATCAAACTTCTAGCATCGAAATCTAGAGTAATGCTATTTAGAGTGTCACAAATTGCTGATGTGTCAAGCCACTGAAGACCTGAGCCAACCTGCAGATTCCGACCAAGGGGACTAAACCCTAGAGCAACAGAATAAGGAGTTCCTACCCAACTTTAGTTTCCTCGTCAAAAGGGCCAAATCTATTAAAGTTTTCCCAACCTTTGGGACCCCGTCCGATGGGGCCCAAGAGACTAGACATTACATCAGGACCCACGCTTTCACAAAAGATTGCGCAGCGAGCTGATAACACGGCATGCCTATACCGAAGGTTCTACAATGTGTTTACGTGGCACTGTACGGACCGCCACGATTTGCAATGATGGTGTGCTGATGTGGAAGAACTGTACTGAATTCCGGCTTTTGCGCTAGCTTGCTTTTGGAGACCAGATGCTTTTGGATGTAAACTGCTATTCATGGCCAAGGCTCACTCTAGCAGTCTACCCGCGGGAGATGCAGAGCAGAGCCATCGGAGTTGTACTTTCAGTAGCAAGGCTACAATGTCACTTGGACGGGACAGGTAGTTAGTTACAATTGGTCGAGAGTTCACACATTGAATGGACTCTTACCTAGAATTGACATGTGGCACTGATACGGGTGGTGGTCTAGTGGACACCGTGGCTAGACCACCACCACCACCACAGTTTGGAGATAGACATAGCTGGACTTGGATATTTTGCTAGCCGTTGGTGGCTCTTTATGATTGTACATATGAGTAATTGGTTCTAGTTGTTGTATGCTTCATCGGCTTTCTATGGTCTAGCGTCTTGAGTCTTATGTCTTGTGTCCAGCATCGCACATTGGAGTCGCTACACCCCCATTGTACCTGTGAGTCCTGTGCTTGGAGCTGTCCTGGGCCTCGAGCTGATGAGTGTGCTGGCAGCCAGAGTGTGTATTGGTTCCATATAGTCGAGTTCCATGGTGTTCTAAGTCTATTGTCGTGTCTTTGAGTTGCTCGTTCCATTGTTGTGTTGTGTTTTCTTTTTGTTGGAGTGAGGTTTCATGCATATTGCACTGACGAGCACCCACAGTAGCGAGCATGAAACACTTTTCCTGCTACACTTTGGTGAAGCAATATAAAAGAAATACCAAAACACGCGTGAGGGTTTGGGGCCAGTGCTCTCTTGGGGTGGAACTCCGCCACTCCGTGTCTCGTGTGTTGTGCACCTCTCTCTTTCTATTCTGTTGTTTTGAAGTACTTAAAGCTGTCTCATCTATTCTTTTCCATTGGCATGTGGTGCCCTCCCTTTACAGTGGTATCAGAGCTCCAATCGTGTGCTTTTTTCAAAGCATACCAGTCCTACCAAGAACAAACAGAGCATCATGGCGTTTATGGATTCAGCAGAGTACTTGCAGTTTCTTCTTCACGACCTTCACAACATACTTTCGGGACATCCTCAGTAGAATCTCTCGATGCTGCAAGGTTTCCAATAGTTTCTGAACTACATGTTACCCCCTCTGATGTACCGAGTGGTACCCCCTCCTCCAGCACCAGAAAGTAGGAGAGCTTCCAATCAGAAACCTTCTTAGCCGTTTGTTTCGATTGGGGGAGTCTTCAGGAACATGGTGCAACCGTCTGGCCCTTATCTAGTGCAACCGCCTCTACCCCTGCCGTTGCCACCAGCACCACCACCATCTCCACCTAGGTAAAATGGTTGGACCTGTATGGATATCCTTATTATCCATATCCGAGATTTACGTCTAACCAACCAAAGGATTTCAAGGATGGTGGCAGGACAATAAATTTTTCACCTTCTCTAGAGTGAAAGATCGGAAGAAAGCTTTACACTTCCTCCAACAATTCGACAATATCTATGCTTTTGGGAACTATACAAAAGAATCAAAGATTTCTTGAGGAGCGGGATTTCTAAAAGATAATGCTATGTAGTGGTGGAGTTCAATCGCGACACAACCGCATGCTCCAAGGATATGGCAAGCTTTCAAGACAATTTTTGCTCGTTTTTATATGACTTCCCTATTTGAAGTCCAGATCTTATCAAAATGGAGCAACTTGAAAATGCTTGCTGCAAAGACCATAACCAAAGGTTTCTCGACGTCTACCTTTTTGTGTCTTTCTTCAAGTTGATTCCCTTGGAGGACCAATGCGAGCGATATACCATTGGATTGCCATCACTGTTACATGAGTATTGTTTGTCTAGGCAAGTATCAACCATGCAAGAGCTTATGGACCATGCAGCGGTCAGCTACAAACTTATGCAAGGGAAGCTAGAGTTTACTACAAAAACAACTCTAGCAAACAATCAGAACTCTCGACAACACTACCAAATCCACGAGAATCTTGTGAACTCAACCTCAAAGGCCTCGTTTGACACAGCGCCAACGAGAAACCATGTTGCAAGAAGGCGGATGCTTTCAATGTTTTCAACTAGGCATACTTTCAATACATGTCCTCATAGAGCCTCAACGTCTTCAAAGCAAGAACCTACTGCTCCGACAGCAGAAAGATCTCTAGAGCCACGTCCAACTAAGAGAGCTAGACATGCCATTGGACTTGTACCTGATATTTATGGAATTGATCTTGAAAGTTCGAATGAACTATGTCGAGCTTATGGCAAAGTTAACGGCATGAAAGCCCTATGTCACAAACAAGAGCGCACACGAATAATCAACAAGCTGAAAATGAATAAACTTTCAACTCAAAAAAGATGAGGGAGAGGGGAGAAGAGATCGATACAGTATTTGGGACCAGAAGATGGGTTGGTCCCCCCCCCCCCCCCCCCCCCCCCCCCCCCCCCCCCCCAGAGAGAATCTTTATTAGGAGAAACTCTTTTACAAGCACAAGAACTAGAATGACCCCTCCGTTCTAAATCACCAGACTCGATGGTCAATTCCTTCCTGTGCCGGAAATTCCCAAGAGACGAGCTCTCAATTCAATTTCCGTCTGTGCCTAGAGCGTAAAGCCCTTACAAGATTCCGTTCCTGGAATCCCTCAACATAGGCCGAGGTCTCCTTGCTCCTTCTTCGTGATGGAGTACCTGCAAAAGCATAAACACGACACAGCTCGTATCGCAAATTCACAATTGGTATCTGTTGCTCTGTGTGCGTGAAAGCGAACTCCGTGTACTGACTTCTCTCGCTCACTTGCATATTCTGGCAGAGGTGCTCCTTACTGCTAGCGTTGGTGATTGAGAGAGAGAGAGAGAGAGAGAGAGAGAGAGAGAGAGAGAGAGAGAGAGAGTGGGCTGCTTTTATAGACTCCCGCACCCAGCAGGAATAGCCGGTGCGGTGACGGCCAGAATAGAGGTGGGAGGTAGCGCAAGAGATAGGGGAAGGCTGGCGACCTTCTGGCGTGAGGAGAGAGAGAAAGAGAGATTGACACAAACTACTAACGTGTCAAGCCACTGAAGCATAGAGCCAACTTGCAGATCCCGTCCAAGGGGCCTAAACCCTAAACAGATGCTTTTGAGTTTGGAGCTTTTCATGTAAACTGCTTTTCATAGGCCAAGGGCCTTTAAATATGTGCAGAGGGCTCAGTCTTTGGCACTCTCTTCCGGGTAAAGGTGCAAAGTGCGAGTACCGACATTGTACTAAGTTCAACCAATATAAAGAAATACCGAAAGGGGCGCCAAGGTTTGGGGCCAGTGCTCTCTTGGGGTGGAACTCCGCCACTCCCCGTCTCATGTGTCGCGCGTCTCTTTCAGTTCACTTGTTACTTCAAGTGCTTAAAATTGTTCAGTCTGTTCTTTTCCGTTGGCACCTGGTGTATGGTATCATAAACAACCTGCCTCATCCAAAAGGAGTCCTCATGGAAAACCTATACTCTGAATCTGATCATGGGAGCTCTCTTTGGACTGGGGAAAATGTGACTGACAACTGCATGAAAAACATCGACACATAGTGGCCCACTCCCCAACAGACATTTGGGAATCTCCATGGACCAGCGGCAAAGAACTGTGCAGGCAATATCTCAGATAACGGGACATCTGTTGGTGATGCAAAGCCAGCTGAGTAGTCAAACTTCTCTACAAACTAAGAAGACTCACTCTCGTGCTCCTCCTTGATTACTACAAGTGGCACCTCCGACTAACTCTCCAAGAGTTCCAAAGTCTATTAAATTGGCCTATCTTGGAGCAACTCAGGCTGGTCCTGAAATGCCATTGACACGTGACAACGAACAAACATAGAGCAATCGGATTGGGAAGATCTAGACGAGCTTGCACGATCTACAATAGAGATTTTAGTTTTTGACTCTTTGCTATTCAACAACTTATAGGGTCCAGTTCAATGGGGCCGTAGGGGCACTAGGGAATTAAAGAGAGAATTGCATAGAAGAAGCTCACGTGGCAGGCTCTACGGACTCACCGCAGACCATACGAACTTTCGCGTTTTACGACTTTGTACGGATTTCCACTTTTAACGCTATCAACCCTAGCCTCTAGCTTTTGGGGGCCAAGTGCTTTTGAGTTGAAGCTTTTCATGTGACTGCTTTTGAGAGCCCTCATGGCCTTTAGATAAGTCCCCAGGGCCACTCTCTGGCTCAGATTGCTAACGAGCATTCGAGCAGGGAGGACCCGCGGGCATTGTAACTTTGCTCAAGCATTAATATAAAAATAAATACAAATAGGGGCGCCACTCATTGGGGCCAATCTCTCTCGGCACAGAACTACGCCGGGCCGTGTCAACTCAATTGAATTGCCATTAGAGTGTGAAGTAGTTTTAAGTGTTTTCTCTCGTGTGTCATGTCAGATTCCAGACTTGGGGTGCCCAAGTCTGTTACAGTGGTATCAGAGCTCAACCGATTTCTCTTATGTAGGGAAATTCGATCCCCTTTCCCACGACACACATGGATCGAAGTGATGATTCTCGCAAGAATCAGACGAACCCACCGAACATTCTCGAACGGGTGGCACCACGGAAAATTCAACTGGAACAACAAATAAAGGATACGGGCCACCTCGGCCTATGGAGTATCAATTAATGGAGATGCAGTGTCAACATCATGTTGATGACTGTGCAAAGCAAATGCTCCACTTTTGGAAATATCCCCAGTATGCCGAATTTTTGACCCAGCACCCAATCGATGAAGTGCATTCCTGATGACAGACAGCCATCGACTTCCCATTTAAGTCAGCCCTCGATAAATCTCCTACCCCAAGGATGTTTACTGAAGATGACCTTGATGACGTTGTCGAAAGACGAGTCAACCAACTTTAGGGGGCAAAGAAGCAACCAAAGAAATGCAACAAGGGAACAAACTACTCTGGCTATTTGGGTCGTCAATCTTCTTTTGCGAATGCAAGAAAACAAAAGAAGCATGTACACTTCAAGGAATAATCCAGTCTATCCTCATCTTCTTCTAACAGTTCGGATAGCTATTCCTCTTCTGATTCGAGTGATGAGGACAGAAAGGGCAAGAAATGACGAAAGAATCAAAGATATGGAAAGAACAAGAAGGCTAAGAAAAGCAGATCCCACCGTAGATCCAGACACTTTTCTGATAGTTTCAACGAGGATTCGTCCTCTTCTGATAGTTCGAACTCCGAGGACCATATGTTTTTATTCAAAGAGGAAGCATTTTTACAAAGCCAATCAATATGACTTCCTCGAAGACAAGAATAAGAAGACCAAAGAATTCAAGGAAGGTGGACAAGCAATCAAATTTGATACTTTTTCAGGGTTTAGAGATGTCCACACAACCCTTGCCTTCATTCAATAATTTGACATAGCTTTTTTTGGAGGGCGCTACTCAAAGCACTCGAAGATTGGAAGGGTGGCATCTTATCTGAAAGGAAATGCACGGACATGGTGGTCCACTCTTCTCTTACAAAAAGAAGCACCGACCAAGTGGCTTAAATTCAAGTGACTTTTTATTTCCTCTTGGCTCACTCACGAGTACGAGCGCGATGTGATTACAGCCTGGAATCATCTTCGGATGACTAAGGGAGACACTTTGGATTCATTTTGCAAAAGGTTTTGGGATGCTTTTGTACTTGCCTCTTCCTTCAAAAAAATAAGTTTTAAGCAGCAAATCGAGAGGTTTTACTGTGGACTCCCTAAGCAGATTCGAGATTATTGTTTACTACAGAAATCCGAGTCCATCCAGCAACTGATAGGACATGCAAAGCAAAAGTTTGCCATGCATTCGGGTAACCTCACTAATCCCACAGATCAACACTTGATGCCAAGGACCGAACAAAATTCGACCAATGATAACAGAAGAAAAAAGAAGTTTCAAAAGAAGAAAGATACTTGTCCCCGTTTGACGGAGGACCAAAAATCTGAGTATCTCAAAGAAGGCAAGTGTTTTGATTGTGACGAACACGGGCATATTGCCGCACGGTGCCCCAAAAAGGCACACACAGCACCATCAGAAGATAGGCCGGAGAGTTCCAGAGCAACCAAACAATGTGGCAACAAAGGAAAGATGAAAGCACGACTAGTGCCAGATTCTATGGGGACCGACCCAAATCAACAGATGGATTAAAGCAAAGAACTTTGTCACGCCTAGGGCAAAGTACGAGATCAAGAATCCCTCATCTTCTTCGACGGAGAAGCCAAGGCCAACTTCCTTTCACCTGAATTCGCGGCTCGACTTGGAATCATGCCCGACACAATGGGGTTGTCACAAACTAATGACGTGGCGGGCTACCGTGAAATGCGCCGCGACAGGCTGACGTGGCAACCAACGGAAATCCCATCGGAAAACGCATTGACATGTTGACGTGGCAGGCCGTACGGACGTTCCGCTTTTTGCGTTGACATCCGTACAGATTTTCAGAAATTACGTTGATTGCCTTTTGCAGGATTCGGAAGACCTGTTGCTTTTGAAAATTACTGCTTTTGAGTTTGAAGCTTCTAGGGACTCTGCTTTTGGCAACCCTATGTAACCTTTATAAGTGGCCTTGAGGGCTCACTTCTCAAAGCATCTAGATGCAAAATCTGAGAGTGAGCACCCGCGGGCTCTCTTTGTACTTTGCACACAAATTAATATAAAAAGAAATACCGAAAGTGACACCAATTTTTGGGGCTAGTACCTCTTGGCATGGAACTACGCCGTGTAGTGTCGTCTATGTGAACTGTTTTAAAGTGAATCTTTGTTGTGTTGCGGTAGAATCTTGACTTGGGGTGTCCAAGTTTGTTATAGTGGTGTCCCCAAAGAGTTGGTCTAACGGTAAGGCTTTGGCCTCTCAACCTACGGGTTGTGGGTTCAAATCCCCTGTTGGGTCACACTCTAGAGGGACACCTTGCGCTCACCTGGTGTTCACGTTGCTAGGGCTCTTGCCCTTGGACACTCGAGTGCATCCTCCTTCTGGGGTGGGACACCCGAGGAGGAGGTTCCTAGCTGGTTGCTACGAGTTCTCTCCGTCGTTCCTAGCATGTGGTGCATCAATTAGGTGGCCATGGTGATGCCTACGCGTGGCTCTTGCTCGATGGTACGCGGCCCTTGCCCGACCATGTAACATGGCTAATATTTGGAAGGGATAAGCACCTCCCCCTGTGGGCCCTCTAGTGTGTCGAAAAAAAAAAGTTTGTTACAGAGGTATCAGAGCGCAGCTGGTTTCTCTTCTACCTGGAAATTCGACCCTTTTCTCAGGACACTTATGCATTCCAACAAGAATCAGTCGACTTCTTCTACATCTGCTCATACGGGAGGAGATCAGGAAGAAGATTTTGATGATCAAACAGAGGAAGAGTACGGGCCACCTTCCCCTACTCAGTACGAACTTGAAGATATGGAACGTCGATAGCAGGTTCACGAGTGCACAAAGCCCATGATTAAAATTGCGACCTTCCCCTACTCAGTACGAATTTGAAGATATGGAACGTCGATAGCAGGTTCACGAGTGCACAAAGCCCATGATTAAAATTGCTAAGGATCCGCACTTTGCAAAATTTTTGTCTCAGCAATCCATCACAGAAGTGCACACCTAGTGGCAGAAAGCCACAGAACCACCCATCAAACCGGCAATCAAGAAACCTCCTTCTTCGAGGATGTTTACAGAGCAAGAATTACAAGAGGTGGTTTAGACACAGATCAGTCGACTTTTGGACACAAACAACAAATCCAAAAATCAAGAGAAAAAGCGCAAGGAGGGGACTGACTTCCCGGGTTAGTTGGGTCGTCAATCTTCTTTTGCATCGGAAAGAAAGCAGAAGAAGCGTGTACGATTTGAAGGACTACCCAGTTCTTCTTCTTCTTCTTCTTTTGACAGTTCTTCTAGCTCTTCTGACTCCAGCGAGGAGAACAGAAAATATAAAACGCGAAGCAAAAAGCAAAGCTACGAAAAGGGCAAGAGAAAGGCAAAGAAACCCAAATTTCGCCCAATTTCT
Organism: Adiantum capillus-veneris; assembly: GCF_014529385.1. NCBI lineage: Eukaryota > Viridiplantae > Streptophyta > Polypodiopsida > Polypodiales > Pteridaceae > Adiantum > Adiantum capillus-veneris. The sequence continues at coordinate 130,063,144 of NC_140935.1, forward strand.
AACAGTTCTATAGAGGAGTCATCCTCTATCAGTTCGGACTCTGACGACCAAACGTTTTATGCAAAGAAGAAGCATTTTTACAGAGCCAACCAATATGACTTTCTCGAAGCCAAAAGCTGTATCAAACTTGGACACTCCAAGTCGAGATTCTACCGCAACACATCAGAGATTCACTTCAAAATTGTTCATAGTTTACAATTGATTCGACACGGCCCGGCGGAGTTCTGTGCCTAGAGATATTGTCCCCAAAGACTGGCGCCCCTTTCGGTATTTCTTTTTGTATCTGTGTTAAAAGTACAAGAGACAAGGAGGGTTCTCACTCTCAGACTCTGCGTCCAAATGCTCTGAGTTGTGAGAGCCCAAACCAATTATTTAAAGGTTGACAAGGGATGCCCAAAAGCAAAGCCACAAAAGCTGCCAACTTTTAAAAAGCTTTTAAAAATAAAGCAATGCAGAAAAGCTTCTAATTTTCAGCCTTGCGTAGGATTTCCTTGCGCAAAAAGCAAATTCTCTACAGTTGCCGCAAATCACGAAGATCCGTACGCTCAGCCAGTCAGTGGAAAATGCACCGCAAATCCTCCAATCTGCCACGTCAGCCTGTACCCGCGTTTGCGGCCGATGTGTGTGTGTGTATCTGCTGCACCATTTTGATGCTAGGGCCATGCCACGTCACCCGTTTGTGACATACCCCCCTCTTGCAAGTATTGTAATCGCCCTCGATTACGCCTGCAAAACAAACAAAGGCCATAAACTGTCTTAGCAGACACTGACTGTTAGTACCGACGCACTAGGAACACACATCTAGCACATGTACCAATCGACAGTCACATCATAGGACATCACATGACAAATCACATTCAACAATGATCCAATCTAAGACGATGATTAATCAGCAACGTATTTAGCAATCGCATCTAGATCAAGTCGGGACCTCTCAGATGCCCGATTGACTAATCCTTATTGCAATCATGTCTATAGAGATTTATCAGACCGCAATGCTATAATCATTTCGTCTCTCAGTTCTTGCACTTAAACAAGTCAAGAACAAATCAGTATCATATTATCGGGACCTCCAGTTCTTAAAGTCATTACAACAGAATACTGTCAGCTCAGAGTATCCCTGAAACTCAAAAGAGACATCAATGACTTTAGAATCAAAAATCAGGGCAATCAGTTGACGAAGGAGCAGAGCTCCCCTCTTGTGCATACCCACTACACCAAATTCCGCCCAAGCTGAGTTCGCAGTTCTATCAAAGTAGACTATGCTAAACCGAATGCTTCAAGGTAAAGGTTCACAATCTAAGAAGTATCTGCCATGTCCTCCTACTCTATCCACTTGGCATCCAATGCGGGATAGTTCTTGAATTTAACCAAGAACCGCCTTATCACTTTACCTTTTATCTTTCTATCTTTATGTGCCAATATCTGTTCTGGAACGAGTATCTCGTCATTTTCCTCCACTTTGGGTTGCTCATCTAGCTCCCAATCATCGGGGACATCGCCTTTGTAAGGCTTCAGATGACTCGCATGAAAAGCATTGTAAATCCTCCAAGTATCGGGCAGCTTCAATCTAAAGGAGACCATTTATCTTTTCGAAAATCTGGAAAGGTCCATAGTATCTCATGCTAAGCTTTAGAAGAAGCCGCTACTTTCCCTTTTTCTTTCTCAGGCGTGCCTTCTCAAAACGTAAGAGGACCCAATCCTTCTCCTTTAATTTCAAGTCGCGACGATGGCAATCTGCTACCTTTTTCTGTCTTTTCTGAGATTTCTCCAAAGCCTCCCGGACCTTTGCAAAAGGAGTGTCCAAGTCCCATGTGTACTAGTCGGCTTCAAAAATCTTCTCTTTCGTGCTTAGGAAGGGTGGAGCCTTCGTAGCACCTTCAATAATCGCAAATGGCGCCTTCCCCATCGAAGAGTGGATCATGTTATTGTAGGCAAATTCCGCCAAGGGCAAATACTTCTCCCATTGAGTCTTCTGATTCGAAATGTAAGAGTTCAATAAACCCAGTACGACTGAATTTGCAATTTCCAATTGCCCATCTCTCTCCGGTGGGTGGAGAGATGACGAGAACTGCAACCGCGTGCCAATGTTCTCCCAAATAGCCTTCCAAAACAAACTCCTAAATCGGGGATCTCTGGCAGAGACAATTGTCTCAGGCATACCATGTAATCTGAAGATCTGGGCAATAAACAGTCTCGCTAAGTGATCCGGCTTGATTGTTTTCTTCACTGGAATGAAATGAGCTTGCTTGCTAAATTTGTCAATAACAGTCCAGATACCATCGTGCGCACTCTGTGTTTTCGGGAGATCAAAAATAAAATCCATTGCAATACTTTCCGAGGGGCAGGTGGGTATCGATAAAGGCTATAACAATCCCTGTGCTTTATGCCTGTCAAACTTGACCTTCTAGCATACCAAGCAACTGCATACAAAATCGTCCAAGTCCTTCTTGAGTCTCGGCCAAACAAAGTATCTCTCCACACCTTTCAAGGTGGTAGCAATGCCGCGGTGACCCCTAAATGGTGGACAGTGGCATTCCGTTAAAACCTTTTCCCTCAACGGCTGTGTAACACACATCATCATTTTCTTCATCAAGTAGCCATCCTGAGTGGATATCCCGCTACTACCTCCCCATTCTGTATTCGACTGAAAATATCTGCAAAATTCGAATCTGTGGCAAAGTAATCGACCATATCCTCGAAGCTTCTATGATGTATCACGGAAATAGCTAGAACCAACGGCTTTTGGGACAAAGCATCTGCCACCAAATTCTTTTGTCCCTGCATATGGACAATTTGTAAGTGAAACTGTGACAAGATGTTTGCCCACCGCATCTGCTTTTCTGATAACTATTTCTCTGCCACCAAGTAGCGTAAACTCTGATGATCAATGAAGACCGTAAAATCAGCTCCGAGTAGGTAATGTCACCATTGAGTAAGAGCATGGATAACCGCCAAAAGCTCTTTCTCTGTGACAAGAAGTAGCGTAAAACTCTGATGATCAGTGAAGACCGTAAAATCGGCTCCGAGTAGGTAATGTTGCCACTGAGTAAGAGCATCGATAACAGCCAAAAGCTCTTTCTCATCTATATGTGCTGTCAATTCCGGCCTTGAGAACAATCGGCTCTCGTAGGCAATGACATGGCCTTCTTGCATTAAGACCGCACCCAGACTACAACCACAAGCATGACAATATAATTCGAATGACTTCAGCAAATACGGCAAAGTCAACATTGGTCCTGTAGTCAATTTTTCTTTCAATGTTTGAAAGGCGATTAATCACCTCTATGGGTCCCCACGAGAAAGGGACTCCTTTCTGTGTCAAGATATGCAAAGGGGAAGCAACCTCTGCAAACTTTCTAATGAACCGCCGATAGTATGAACATAAGCCCAAGAAGCTTCTAACTTCATGGGCATTCTTCAAATCGGGCCAATCACGAATAATCTCTATCTTGGCCTGCACTCCTGCTGTTGCGACGATGTGTCCCAAAAAGTGTATCTCTGGTAAGAAAAATTCTTTCTTCTTTGCATTAATTACCAACTTGTGATCTCGTAATGCCTGAAAGACCTGTAGCAGATGTTCTCTATGTTCTGCCTCATCCTTGAAGAAGGCAATAATGTCATCAAAGAAAGTGCCACAAAAGATCTGTACTCTCTGAAAATCATATCCATCATTCCGTTAAAGGTCGCTAGAGCATTGGTAAGCCCAAAAGGCATCACCAAAAATTTATATAAACCGAAGCTCGCCGAAAAGCTGTCTTGTAGACATCTCCTGGTGCGATTCTAATCTAATGATATCCGCTCTTCAAATCAATCCTGCTCAAACAAGAGAATCCCTATAGTCGGTCTAGAATTTCATCGATCCTAGGAATCAAAAATTTGTTCTTGATGGTGATTTTGTTGAGAGCTCTATAATCAATGCACATTCTCCAAGATCCATCTTTCTTCAAAACCAACAACACCAGAGAGCAGTAAGGTGAAGTATTCGGCTGGATAAGACCCTTTTCCAAGAGGTCTTTCACATCGTTCGTAATCTCTTCATTCTGGGCTCGACTCACTCGGTAAGGTGGCCGGTTCGATGGCGTGCTTCCAGGTATCAAATCAATGGTATGATCTTTAGGACGAGCTGGTGGCAACTCGCCTAGCAGGCCCTTAGAAAAGCAATCGGTATGAGTGTGGAGAAAATCTTGGAGTTCTTTTTCTAGATCAGATATATTTGTCCTATGATCATCATTCAACTCTTTCAAAAAGACCGAGTAAACAAACAAACTGGATTTCATCAATTTTGAAACCGCCGAAGCCGATACAATAGAGCCAGACTCGCCCTTAAGTTTTACATCAAGTATAATGGTTCGGCCCTTTTCAGTAGTTAGTGTCGCTTTCTTCGTGCGATAATCGAGCATGGCAATGTTCTTATGGTACCAAGGGATTCCCAGGAGAACATCACAACCTTCCAAGGGCATTATGTAGAAGTCTTCGTGCCCCAAACACCCCTGACAATGCAACCGAAGTTTGCCAGTGATAGGTGTAATGGCTATGTCCCTACCAGGTGCCGCTAGAACTGTCTCTGCTTGTGGTCCCATCCAATCGGGTCCTAATCACGAGCCGCGCCGCCAATTCAGGTGAAATGAAGTTGGACTTGGCTCCTCCATCAAAGAAAATCAGGGCTTCTTGATCTTTCACTTTGCCCCAAGCTCGGCAACGTTCTATACTCTCATCAATCGTGCGTGGGTCAGTACCCATGCAATCTGGAACCAGTCCCGCTTTCATCTTGCCTTTTCGTCCACGTTCCTCAGCTGATTTCGAACTCTCTGGCCTTTCTTCATCTTGTTCTTTCAGTGCCTTTTTAGGGCACGCACTTCGCGGAGATGTGTCCTTGTTCCCTGCATCCAAAACACTTCCCCTCTTTGATGTAGTTGGCTCTCTCTCGAGAAGTGAGCCGAGGTCGTGCATCCTTATGCTTCTGATGTTGGGAGCTCTTCTTCTTTCTACTTTCATTTTTAGAAGTTTGTTCAGTTTTCTGCGTCACGATCTCATCTGTGGGGTAAGTCAAACGGCCTGAGTGTATGGCAAAACCACGTTTCTCATGACTCATCAGTTCTTGAATAGAATCTGACTTTTGTTCCAAGCAGTGATCTCGAACTCTTCGTTGGAAGTCCGCAACTAAAGCGCTCAATCTGTTCCATAGTTTTTTTCGTTCGCGTACGGAAGGCCTGCCGTACTGCCGTACGTGTGCGGGTACGGATGAAGTACGGAAGAGGATTTCATACGTGCAGCCAGCGTGGCAAAAAATGTGGGCAAAAAAGTTTCGGCTGCATTATTTGGGCCGCGCGCTCGTATAGTTTGCAGGCGAATGTCTCTGCATAGAATATACAGAGATTGCAGAGACACTCACACTGTCACAGAGCGTGTATGAACTTGTGAGGCTTGGACATCAGCCCGCGGCCCGCCCATTCTCTCGAGTCTCCGCCCTCGGGTCGCACTCTCTCTTGCCTCCAGCCTCTCCCCCAACACATAGCGCGGCAGCCAGCTCAGTACTCCAAGTGGCAAGGCTCAAGCTCGTTGCACCATCTTCCAAGTTCCAACTTCCAAGCCGAATTCTTTGCAAGTTTGCAGATGGGCCGAACCAAGCGTCCCGAGTGGCAGTATGTGCAGCAAGTGAAGAGTCTTCCAAAAGGAAAATGGACTTGTAAATGTAATTTTTGTGGGCATTCATGGGACGGTGGTCCTTTGCGTATCCGTGCACATATTTTGGGCATTGCTGGCCATGGTGTGGGAGGCCCATGTGATGAGGCCCCAGCAGATGTTGTAGAGATTGTCACAAGATTGCATGCAGATGCAAGGCCAGAGGGAGAAGACAGAGCTGCTTTTGTAGATGCACTGGTCAATGATTTGGAAGGAGATGCCTCTCAAGCTCAAGGAAGTGCTTCAATGAGTACGCATGCTAAGGGAACAACTAATGTAAGTGGCTCTTCCAAGTCCAATGTGGGGTCCTCAAGCAAAAAGAGGAAGGTTTCTCAAGGGGGTTTGGCGAGTGCATTTGGCTTGCAAACACGGAAGCAAGCAGACCAAGCCTTGCGCAGGTTTTTTTATGCTGAGGAAGTTCCTACATGGAAAGTAAGGAGCCCTTACTTTTTGCAAATGGTGAAAGCTATTGGGCAAGCAGGTCCTTCGTATGTTCCCCCCTCTTATCATGCTTTGCGCACCACAGAAATGAATGAGGAGGTTAAATGCGTAAAGACTGAGATCATGGGTGTACGCGAGAAATGGAAAAGATATGGATGCTCTATAGTGTGTGATGGGTGGTCTGACACTAGGCGCAGGCCTATCATTAACTTTCTTGCATGCTCTATTCATGGGTCAGTGTTTTTGAAAGCTGTAGACACATCTGGGGAAACAAAGACATCGGAATTTATTTTTAAGCATCTCAAACAGGTTATCAGAGAGATTGGCCCAGCAAATGTTGTGCAGGTATGCATGGACAATGCAGCCAATTGTGTTGGTGCTGGGGAGATGATTGAAAGGGAGTGGAAACACATTTTTTTTACCAGATGTGCTTGCCATTGCTTGGACCTTTTGTTTGAGGACATTGGACAGATTGGTTCGGTTGGAAAAGTGCTTGAGAATGCAACAAAGATTGTCACATTTGTGACAAGAAAATCTACTGTGTTGGCATTGTTTCGGCAACTTAGCAAGAAGGACTTGGTCAAGCCGTCAGCCACTCGATTTGCGTACTACTTTATTATGTTGGCCAATCTTATGGATGAGAGATGCATACAAGGTATGCGCAAGCTTATGATTGATGACAAATTTGTTAAGATGAAGAGATCCAAGACTCAAAAGGCTACTGAGGTCTCGAACATTGTGTTTAATGCATCCTTTTGGCAAGAGGCAAGGCTGATTTTGAAAATGTGTGCTCCGATTTTGAAAATTCTCCGTTTGGCTGATAGGGAAGGAGCCACCATGGGGCTCATGTACGAGCTTACGGATCGCATGGTAGAGCAAATTGAAAACATGCAAGGCATTGATGCTGCAAGGATGAGAGAGATTAGGGATCTATGCATTCAAAGATGGAATATGTTGCACACACCGTTACATGCTGTTGGATACATGTTGCATCCCATATGGCGAGGAAGAGGGCAAGAAAGTGATGGCGAGGTGCATGAAGGATGGATGACATTCTTGGACAGGTACACCAAGGGTGATTTGACCTTGCAAGGCACCCTAATTGATGAGTTTGACATTTATAAAGCTGAAAGCAAGTCATTTGCTCATCCAATTGTAAAAGATGCATTGAGGATGCAAGAGGGAGTGAAATGGTGGGAAACTTTTGGGGCTTGCACACCTGCTTTGCAAGCTCTTGCTTTGAGAGTGCTTTCGCAAGGGACATGTGCCTCTCCATGTGAGAGAAATTGGAGCACCTTCTCTCTCATTCATACCAAGAGAAGAAATAGGTTACTCCCATCTCATACAGAGAAGCTTGTGTACATACACACGAACTTGAGGCTCATATCCAAAATCAAAGAGCGCGGCTATGAGAGAATGGAGGTCACATTGGAAATGCTCAATAAGGAAAAAGATGAGGACCGCTTGCTTGCCTTGCAAGAGATTCAGGAGGCCATTGCAGACAGTACTACAGATGCGATAGAGCCTATTCCCATTGCTGGGACCAGTCATATTGGAGCATCATGCTCAGTTGGTGGTGATGAGGATGAGGATGAGGATGAGGATGAGGATGAGGATGATGCTGCTTATGACGATGAGGATGTGAGCTATGGTGAGAGTTAGAGCTCACTGTGCCAGGCTGCCTGCTTATGGAGTCTGGACCATGGTTTTTGACATTTACTTATGCGGCATGCCGTTACCCGTATGGTGTTTTGTTCACTGTTGACTCTAGAGTCTACAGTTTAGATTCTAGCCTCTAGTCTCGCCTCCCTACTTATGTTTTGGATTCAGCCTTCAAGAGACTACACTCCTGATTCCTGAATGTTTTTGGCTTGCTTCTATTGTCTTGACTCTTGACTCCTTTCTGTTTGGAGGTTACTTTATCAATCATTACTTAGAGGTCTGAGGCACCATCTTGATTCTCTCCAGTCTCGACTCTCCAGAGTCCTCAGTCCACTTTTAATTTCTTAAGTTTCTATTGTTTTAAGTTTTAACTTTTGTCTGTCTATAAACTTATAAAGTTTTAAACATGGTGGTGCAGTAAGTATTTCTACAATTACTATGTAGCATCCTAAGACTGACGTGTGGAATTTTGGGTGGTCTGATCCGTACTTATTCCGTACTTCCGTACCCGTGTGCGTCCGACGTGTGATTGACGTATGGAAAAACTATGATCTGTTCTTTAAACGAGATCTTCTTAAATGAAGAAGCGGATAGAAAAGAGCTTCAAAAATTTTCGCAATATGCGTCGAAAGTATCTTTCTTGGTCATCCGGAGAAGATTCCAAGCAGTTCGTATGTCGCGTTCATACTCCCGCGTCAACCAAGAAGAAATAAAAAGCCTTTTAAATTTCAACCATTTAACTAGCACTTTCTTGTTCCATAGAAGAGTGGACCACCATGTGAAAGCATTTCCCTTGAAGTAAGAGGTAGCCCTTCGGATCTTGGAGTGCTCTAAGTAATGCCCTCCAGAGAAAGGTATATCAAACTGCTGTATGAAGGCCAAAGCCCTCGAAGCATCTCGAAATCCAGAAAAAGTGTCAAATTTAATTGACTGTCCACCTTCTTTAAACTCTTGAACTTTCTTGCTTTTATCCTCCAGAAAGTCATACTGGTTGGCTTTATAGAATTCTTCTTTTTCGCATAAAATTTGTGATCATCGGCGTCCGAACTATCTGAAGACGAGTCCTCTGTAGAACTGTCAGAAACTGGGCGAAACTTAGGCTTCTTTGCCTTTTTCTTGCCCTTTCCAAAGCTTTGCTTTTTGCTTCGCTTTTTCTCTTTCCTGTCTTCTTTGCTCAAGTCAGTAGAGCTAGAAGAACTGTCAGAAGAAGAAGAAGAAGAAGAACTGGATACTGCTTCAAATCTGACATGCTTCTTGTACTTTCTTGCCGAGGCAAAAGTAGATTTACGACCCAACTAACCCGGGAAGTCAGTTCCTTTCTTCTGCTTTTTGTCGTACTTTTTGGCTTTGTTGTTTGCGTCAAAAAGATGGGTAATCCGTGTAAGTCACCTCTTCTAATTCTTGCTCTGTAAACATCCTTGGAGTAGGAAGTTTCTTAAGTGCTAGTTTGAAGGGTGCTTCTATGGCCTTCCGCCACTGAGAGTGCACTTCAGCAAAGGTGTCTGTCAAAAATTTTGCAAACTTCGGATCCTTTCCAAGATTGATCATCATCTTTGTCGCATCGTCAACCAATCGTCGACGTTCCATCTCTTCAATCTCCGCCTGAGTAGGCCAAGGCGGGCCGTACTTCTCGTGAGAATCCTCTTCGTGATCTCTTCCTGCATCCCCAGACGCGGAGGAAGTCGACTCACCCAAAAGCTGCCAAACTTTTAAAAAGCTTTTAAAAATAAAGCAACGCACAAAAGCTTCTAATTTTCAGCCTTGCGTAGGATTTCCTTGCACAAAAAGATAATTCCGTATAGCTGCCGCAGATCACGGAGATCCGTACACTCAGCCAGTCAGCGGAAAATGCGACGCAAATCCCAGAATCTGTCACGTCAGCCTGTATCCGCGTTTCACAACCCTGCCAGCCGGTGTGTGTGTGTGTGTATCTGCTGCACCATTTTGATGTTAGGGCCATGCCATGTCACCGGTTTGTGACAAAAGCAAGAAAGGAAAAGAATTCAAAGAAGGTGGACAGTCGATTAGGTTTGAATCGTTTTCTGGGTTCCAAGATGCTCCGAGAGCTTTGGCCTTCATTCAGCAATTTGACATAGCATTCTCTGGAGGCCATTACTAAGAGCACTCCAAGATTAGGAGGGTTACATCCTTCTTCAAAGGAATCCTCGAACATGGTGGCCCACTCTTCTTCTGAGAAAGGAAGCTCCAATTAAATGGTTGAAATTCAAAAGGCTCTTTATTTCTTCTTGGCTGACTCAGAAGTACGAACAAGATATACGAACCACTTGGAATCAGCTTGAGATGACCAAGGGAGATTCTCTGGACGCTTATTGCGAGAGATTTTGGAACTCTTTTCTACCAACCTCTTCATTTAAAAAGGTCTCTTTTAAGAAACAGATTCAGCGGTTTTGTTACGGACTCCCTACAAAGATCCAAGACTACTGCCTGGAACAAAAGTCAAACTCTATTCAAGAATTGATGGGTCACGCGAAACGGGGTTTTGTGATACATTCAGAAAATTTGACTTACCCCACTAATGAGAGCTTGACTCAGAGAACCCAACAGACCTCTAACAATAGAAGTAGAAAGAGAAAGAGTTCCCAAGAAAAGAAAAATAAGGATACACGACCCCAGCTCACTCTTCGAGGGAGGGCCAATTACATCCAAGAAGGGAAGTGTTTTGGTTGTGGGGAACAGGGGTACGTCTCCGCGAAGTGTCCCAAAAAGGCACAGCAAGAACAACATGAAGATAGGCCAGAGAGTTTGAGAGCAGAAGAGGAACGTGGAAAAAAAGGCAAGATGAAGCAGGACTGGTTGCAAATTGCATGGGTACTGACCCAAGCATGATTGAAGAAAGTACAGAACTTTGCCGAGCTTGGGGGAAAGTGAAAGATCAAGAAGCCCTAATTTTCTTCGATGGAGGAGCCAAGGCCAACTTCATTTCACCTGAATTGGCAGCGCAGCTCGAGATTACACCCAATAGAATGGGACCACCAACATAAGGAGTTCTAGCGGCACCCGGAAGGGACATAGCCATTACACCTATCATTGGCAAACTTCGGTTGCATTGTCAGTGGTATTTGGGGCAACCTTTACATAATGCCCTTTAAAGATCCTCTTAGGAGTCCCTGGGTACCTTAGGAACAACGCCGTGGTCTATTATCAGGCAAAAAAAGCGACATTGACAGATGAAAAGGGCCAAAAAATAGATCGAGTCTGTCCCTATTGTATCGGCTTCGGCCATTTCCAAATTAATGAAATCCAGTCTCTTTGTTTACTTGATCTATTTGAAAGAGTTGAGTGATGAATACAGAACGAACATGTCTGAAATTCATAAAGAACACAAAGATTTTCTCCACACTCATTCCGATTGCTTCTCTGAGGGCCTGCCGGGCGAGTTGCCACCATCTCGTCTTGAGGATCATACCATTGATCTCATACCATGAAGCACACCACCGAACCGGCCACCTTAACGTTTTAGCCAAGCCCTGAATGAAGAGATTATGAACCAAGTGAAAGACCTTTTGAAAAAGGGTCTTATCCAGCCGAGTCTTCATCCTACTGCTCTCGGGTGTTGTTGGTTTTAAAGAAAGACGGATCTTGGAGAATGTGCATTGATTCAGCTCTCAATAAAATCGCTATTAAGAAGAGATTCTCGACTCCAAGGATCGATGATATTCTTGACCAACTACAGGGATCCTCTTGTTTCAGCAAGATTGATTTGAAAAGCGGATATCATCGTATCAGAATCGCGTCGGAAGATGTCTACAAGACAACCTTTCGGACGAGCTTCGATTTAGATGAGTTTTTGGTGATGCCATTTGGCCTTACCAACGCTCCAACGACTTTCAACCAAATGATGGATAGGATTTTCCGAGAGTATAGATTGTTTGTCCGCACTTTCTCTGATGACATTATAGTCTTCTCCAAGGATGAAGCAGAACATAGACACACTGTCACAAAGTGATGACGTGGCGGATAGCAGAAACCCTAATTTCTGCCAAAAACCCTTAAAAAACCTGCAAACCCTAATTTCTGCCACAAACCCTAATTTTTGGAAATCACTGAGGTTTTTTTTTTTTTTATAAATGTAATGATGAGCGACGCGAATCTTGCTTTTTACTCTATGCAAGAGAAAGAAAGAGAATGCTTTTTTTTTTAATAAAAAAAAGAGAAGAGCTTTTGAGCTCTCGTGCTTTTAACTGGAAAGCTCTTGGGGCTCTGCTTTTGGGCATCCCTTGTAACCTTTAAATAAGTGGTGAGGGTCTCACTTCTCAGAGCATCTGGATGAAGAGTCTGAGAGTGAAACCCTAGCCACTCTCTTGTACTTTGATCTGATTAATATAAAAAGAAATACCGAAAGGGGCGCCAGTCTTTGGGGCCAATATCTCTAGGCATGGAACTCCGCGGGGCCATTGCAAATCTATTGTAATCTGTGAATTGTTTTGAAGTGGTTATTTGGTGCTGTCGCGATTGATTCTTGACTTGGAGTGTCCAAGTCTGTAACAGTGGTATCACAGCACGGCCGATTTCTCTTCTACGGGAAATCCGATCCCCGAATTTTTTTTCCGTGGAACCTATGGCTTCAGGCAATGCTCAGTCGACTCCCTCTGCATCTGGAGATGCGGGCGATCACAACGAAGATTCCGGCACGGAGTATGGCCCGCCGAGGCCTACTCCAACAGAGCAGCAAGAGATGGAGCGTCGAAAATTGATTGATGATGCAACAAAGATGATGCTCAATTTTGCCAAGGACCCGAAGATGGCAAATATATGAACCAGACCTCTTTGGAAGAGGTACAGATGGAGTGGCAAAGAACCACAACACCACTCCCGAAAGCCGCTCTCAAGAAACCTTCTGTCTCCAAGAAATATATGGAGAAGGAACTGGAGAACGTGGTTGATGCACGAATTGCTCAGCTTTTCGACGTGCAAAAGAAAGGCAAAAAGCAGAAGAAAGGCACTGACTTCCCGGGATATTTGGGTCGTCTGTCAACATTTGACAAGGCAAAGAAATTGAAGAAGCGCGTCAAGTTTGAAGACCTACCCAGTTCTTCTTCTTCTTCTTCTGACAGTTCTTCTAGCTCTTCAAACTCGAGTGAAGAAGAAAGGAAAAGCAAAAAGCGAAGCAAGAAACAACGCTTCGAAAAAAGCAAGAAAAAGGCAAGGAAGTCTAAGTCTCGCCCAATGAGTGACACTTCTACAGAGGAGTCGTCTACGGACAGTTCAGACTCTGATAACGGAAACTTTTATGCGAACAAGAAGAATTTTTAATAAGCCAACCAGTATGACTTTCTCAAAGATAAAAGCAAGAAAGTCCGAGAGTTTAAAGAAGATGGCCACTCGATCAAGTTTGATACTTTTTCAGGATACTCAGATGCTTCGAAGGCTTTGTCTTTTATACAGCAGTTTGACATCGCTTTCGCGGGAGGACGCTATTAAGAGCACTCCAAGATTCGGAGAGCTGCCTCTTACTTTAAGAGGAATGCTCGTACTTGGTGGTCCACGCTTCTTTTAAACAAGACTACGCCAGTTAAATGGCTGAAATTTAAGAAGCTTTTTATTTCTTCTTGGTTGACACAAGAATATGAATGAGATATACGAGTTGCTTGGAACCATCTTCGGATGACCAAGAAAGATACAATCAATACTTACTATGAAAGATTCTGGAGCTCTTTCCTACCCGCCTCTTCATTCAAGAAGATCTCGTTCAGAGAACAGATTGAGCGGTTTACCTTGAGTCTACCTACAGAGATCCGAGATCACTGCTTGGAATAGAAGTCGGCTTCTATTTAGGAGTTGATGAGTCATGCGAAGCGGGGGTTTGCCATTCACTGTAACAAACTGCTAACGTGTCAAAGCCTAAAGAATGGAGCCAACTTACAGATGATGTGGCTGCCCGAGAGCAGACACCCTAACCCTAAAACCTGCAAACCATAACTCTAGAAACCATAAGAAGAACAAGCAACAGAAGAAGAAGTCCTACCAACTTATGGGGACCCCGTCCGATGGGACCCCAAATGATATAAAGGCATTAAAAATAAAGCAGAAAACACTCAAAAGACTTTGTACATCAAAATATGATGATGTGGCACCTGTACGGACGTCCCGGAATTCGCGGCGGATTTTTAGGAAAATCCCGAAATTTTAGGAAAGTGATTTTTTGGGGTCAGCTTTTCATATTTGATGCTTTTAGGCTTTGGGCCTTTAAATATGAGCCTTGGGGGCCCTCTCTGGCACTTTTTAGCGCGCAGATTGCAGAGCAGGTGCTCCTCGGCTGTTGTACTTTGTGAATCGGCAGTAATATAAAGAAATACCGAAAGGGGCGCCAAGGTTTCGGGCCAATACTCTCTCGGGTGCAATTCCGCCACTCCGTGTCGCGTGTCGTCTCTCTCTCTTTCAGTTCAGTTGTTATTGAAGTGCTAAAAGTGTGTTCAATCTGTTCTTTTCTATTGGCACGTGGTGCCCGCCTTGTGACATTCACTCTGGCAGTTTGACCTACCCCACAGATAAGGCCATGACACAACGAGCCGAACAGACTTCTGGGAATGAAAGTAGAAAGAAAAAGAGCAACCCAGAGAAAAAGGATGCACGACCCAAGCTTACTCTTGAGGAGAGAGCTCCCTTCATCAGAGAGGGGAAGTGCTTTGGATGCGGGGAACATGGACATATCTCCGCCAAGTGCCCTAAAAAGGCACAGAAAGAACAGAATGATAAAGACAACGACAGGCCTGAGAGTTCAAGAGCAGCTGAGGAATGTGGTAGAAAAGGCAGATAGAAAAGCAGAATTGGTACCACATGGCGTGGGACCTGCACCGAATCTAATGACTGGAAGTGCAAACTTTGCCGCTTTTGGGGCAAAGTGAAGGATCAAGAAGCTCTTTTGAAGGAGCCAAGGCCAACTTCTTTTCACTTGGAATTGGCGGCTCGATTTGGAATTACGCCCGCCAGATTGACGCCACAGGCGGAGGTAGTTCGACTGGCACCCGGATGGGATGTTGCCATTACACCGAGCATTGGCAAACTTCGTTTGCAATGACAGGGGTGTTCACGGCACGCGAGTGACGTTCTACTCAAGATCTCTTGGTACCACAAGAACTACGTTGTGGTTGACTACCAGGCCGAGAAAGCGACTTTGATACATGAGGCGCTAAGAGATTGTACTTCATGAACTTAAGTTTCTTACTCATTCTTTTGGGAGAGAACTGAACGATGGATAAAGGTTGAATATGTATTATGTTTTGACCTGATCAAAAGAACGCCAAGATTCTTCTCCACACTCATGCCGATTGCTTTTCAGAGGGCCTGAAGATCAAACCATTGATCTGATACCTGGAAGCACGCCACCGAACCGGCCACCTTACCGTGTGAGCCAAGTACAGAATGAAAAGATTATGAACCTAGTGAAAGACCTCTTGGAAAAGGGTCTTGTCCAGCCTAGTACTTCACCGTATTGCTCTCCAGTGTTGTTGGTTTTCAAGAAAGACAGATCTTGGAGAATGTGCATTGATTATAGCACTCTCAACGAAATCACCATCAAGAACAGATTTCTGATTCCTAGGATCCATGATATACTCGATAGGTTACAGGGATCCTCGTGCTTTAGCAGGATTGACTTGAATAGTGGATATCGTCAGATCAGGATAGCGCAAGGAGATGTCTACAAGACAGCTTTTCGGACGACTTTTGGGTTATTTGAGTTTTTGGTGATGCCTTTTGGCTTAACCAATGCTCCTGTGACATTTAACCGGAGGATGGACAACATTTTTCGAGAGTACAGGCTATTTGTTGGCACTTTCTTTGACAACATCATTGTTTTCTCCAAGAATGAGGCAGAACACAGAGATCATTTGCTTCAAGTCTTTCAGGCATTACGAGATCACACGTTAGTGATTAATGCAAAGAAAAGTGAATTTTTCCTACCAGAGATACACTTTTTGGGACACATTGTGTCAGCAGCAGGAGTGCAAATGGACCCGGCCAAGATAGAGACTATCCGTGATTGGCCCGATTTGAGGAATGTCCATGAAGTTAGAAGCTTCTTGGGACTGTGTTCGTACTACAGGCGGTTCATACGAAAGTTTGCAGGGTTGCTTCCCCTTTGCATACTTTGACACAGAAAGGAGTACCTTTTTCGTGGGGACCCACAGAGGTGACTGCCTTTTGGACATTGAAAGAGAAATTCACTACGGGACCTATTTTGACTTTGTCGGACTTGCAGAAGTCATTTGAAGTATATTGTGATGCTTGTGGTCGTAGTCTGGGTACGGTCTTGATGCAAGAAGGCCATGTCATAGCTTATGAGAGCCGTTTGTTCTCTACGCCGGAGATGACAGCACAGATTTATGAGAAAGAGCTTTTGGCGGTTATCCATGCTCTTACTCAGTGGTGGCATTACCTACTTGGAGCGGATTTTACTGTCTTTACAGACCATCAGAGTTTGTGCTACTTCTTGTCACAGAAGCAGCTTTCGGAAAAGCAGATGCGGTGGGCGAACATCTTGTCACAGTTCCACTTCCAGATTGTCCATGTGCAAGGACAGAAGAATGTGGTGGCAAATGCTTTGTCTCGGAAACCGTTGGTTCTAGCTATCTCCACGATACATCATAGGAACTTCAAGGATATGGTCGATCAGTATGCCACAGATACAGATTTTGCAGACATTTTCACACGGATACGGGATGGAGAGACAGTAGCTGGATACTCCCTTCGGGAAGGCTACTTGATGAAAAAGACTATGTTGTGCGTTACACAGCCGTTGAGGGAAAAGGTTATGACTGAATGCCACTGTCCACCTTTTGCAGGTCACCGCAGCATTGGTACCACCATGAAAGGGGTAGACAGATACTTCTTTTGGCCGTGACTCAAAACGGACGTGGAAGAGTTTTGCGCAGTATGCCAAAAGGTCAAGTTTGACAGGCATAAGGCACAGGGATTGTTACACCCTTTACCCATACCCACCCGCCCCTGGAAAAGAATTGAAATGGATTTCATTTTTGATCTCCCGATTACACAGAATGATCACGATGATTTTCTGATTACATGGCACGTCTGAGACGATTGTCTCCGACAGAGACCCCACATTTATGAGTTTGTTTTGGAAGGCAATTTGGGAGAACATTGGCGCGCGGTTGTAGTTCTCGTCATGGTTCCACTTGCAGACTGACGGGCAATCTGAGATTGCCAATTTAGTGGTTTTAGATTTATTGAAGTCTTGTATCTCGGATCAGAAGACTCAATGGGAAAAGAACTTACCTTTGGTGGAATTTGCCTAGAATAACACGATACACTCTTCGACGGGGAAGACGCCATGTGAGATTGTTGAAAGTGCTGCAAAGGTTCCATCCTTCCTAAGCACGACAGAATATTGGAAGCGGATAAATATTCGCGATATTTGGATACGGCTTTTGCCAAGGTTCGCGAGACTTTGCAGGAGTCTCAAGAACGACAGAAAAAGGCAGCGGATCGCCATCGTCGCGACTTGAAATTGAAGAAGGATGATTGGGTGCTCATACGTTTTGAGAAGGCACGCCTACGAAAGAAAAAGGGAAAGGAGAGGCTTTTTCCAAAGCTTAGTATGTGATACTACGGACCTTTCCAGATCACTGACAAGATAAATGATGTCTCCTTCCGATTGAAACTGCCAGATACTTGGAGGATTCACAATGCATTGCATGTGAATCTCTTGAAACCTGTTAAGGCTGATGTGCCTGATGATGGGGAGCCTGATGAGTAACCCGAAGTGGAAGAAAACGAGGAGATCCTTGTTCCTGAACAGATTTTGGCACATAAGGATACGAAGAAAGGTAAAGTCCGAAGGCGGTTCTTGGTTAAGTTCAAGAACTTTCCTGCATTTGATGCGCAGTGGATGGAGGAGGAGGACCTAGCAGATACTCCTCGGATTGTGAAACTTTACCTCGATGTTTTGGTTTAGCATAGTCTACTCCAAACGGAACCCAGAACTCAGCTTGGCCGGAGATCTGGTGCAGTGGGATGCACAAGAGGGGAGTCACTCCGCTCCTTTGTCAACACATGCCTTGATTTTGATACTAAAGTCACTGATGTCTCTCTGAGCTTTAGGGATACTGAGAGCTGACAGTATTCTACTGGATGACTTTATGAAATGGAATTCCTGATAATGATACTGATTTGTTCTTGACTTCTTGTGAGTGCAGGAACTGACAGACGAAATGACTGCAGCATTTTGGTCTGATTGATCTCGAATAGACATGGTTGCAATAGGGGTTAGTCAATTGGATATCGATGAGCTCCCGATTGGACCTAGATGTGATTGCTAGCTACATTGCCGATAAATCATTGGTCTAAGATCCGAATGAATGTTGAATGTCATGTGATGTCCTGTGATGTCTGGTGATGTCCTGTGATGTCGTGTGATGTGACTGTCGATTTGGTACATGTGCTAGATGTGTGTCCCTAGTACGTAGGTACTAACAGTCAGTGTCTGCTAAGACAGTTTATGGCTTTTGTCGGTATTGCAGGCGTAATCGCGATCGATTACATTGCTTTCAAGAGGGGGATATGTCACAAAGTGATGACGTGGCGGACAGCAGAAACCCTAATTTCTGCCAAAAACCCTAAAAAAACCTGCAAACCCTAATTTCTGCCACAAACCCTAATTTCCGGAAATCGCGGTGGCTTTATTAAAAAGGAAAAAAAAATTGTAATGATGAGCGACGCGAATCTTGCTTTCTACTCTACGCAAGAGAAAGGAAGAGAATGCTTTTTTTTTTAATAAAAAAAGAGAGGAGCTTGAGAGAGAAGAGCTTTTGAGCTCTTATGCTTTTAACTGGAAAGCTTTTGGGGCTCTGCTTTTGGGCATCCCTTGTAACCTTTAAATAAGTGGTGAGGGTCTCACTTCTCAAAGCATCTGGACGCAGAGTCTGAGAGTGAAACCTTAGCCACTATCTTGTACATTGATCTGATTAATATAAAAAGAAATACCGAAAGGGGCGTCAGTCTTTGGGGCCAATATCTCTAGGCACGGAACTACGCCGGACCAGTGCAAATCTATTATGATCTGTGAATTGTTTTGAAGTGGTTATTTGGTGCTGTCGCGATTGATTCTTGACTTCGAGTGTCCAAGTATGTTACACACCATCTGCTATAGGTCTTTCAGGAATTGCGAGATCACAAGTTAGTTATCAATGCTAAAAAGAGTGAACTTTTCTTGCCGGAGATACACTTTATCGGACACATCGTTTGAACAGAAGGGGTACAGATGGACCCGGCCAAGATTGAGACTATACGTGATTGGCCCGATTTGAAGAATGTTCATGAAGTTGGAAGCTTTTTGGGCTTGTGTTCTTACTACCGGCGATTCATTCAAAAGTTTGAAGAGGTAGCTTCCCCTTTGCACATTCAAACAAAGAAAGGAGTCCCTTTCTCGTGGGGACCCACAGAGGTGACTGCCTTTCAGACATTGAAAGAGAAATTGACTACTGGACCAATATTGACTTTGCCGGATTTGCAAAAGTCATTCGAAGTATATTGTGATGCTTGGGTCGTAGTCAGGGAGTGTCTTAATGCAAGAAGGCCATGTCATTGCCTATGAGAGCCAATTGTTTTCAAGGCCGGAATTGACAGCACAAATTTCTGAGAAAGAGCTTTTGGCGGTTATCCATGCTCTTAGTGGCGACATTACCTACTCGGAGCCGATTTTACGGTCTTCACTGATCATCAGAGTTTTGTCACAGAAGTAGCTTTCAGAAAAGCATATGCGGTGGGCAAACATCTTGTCACATTTTCACTTCCAGATTGTCCATGTTCAAGGACAGAAGAACTTGGTGGCAGATGCTTTGTCTCGGAAGCCGCTAGTCTTGGCTATTTCCGCGATTCATCAAGAAGCTTCGAGGACATGGTTCATCAGTACGCTACAGATCCGGATTTTTTGAATATATTCACTCGAATACAGAATGGGGAGGTAGTAGCGGGATGTCACAAAGTGATGACGTGTCTGCCCGAGAGCATGCGGGAAACCCTAACCCTGATTGCTGCTGAAAACCCTAATTTTGCAAACCCTAACCCTAAAACCTGCAAACCCTAAAATCTGCCAGAAACCCTAACCCTAACCCTAACCCTAACCCTAAAACCTGTCCTAACCCTAACCCTAACCCTAGCAGCAGAAAAGCAGAATTACCGGAAATTGCCCTGTGATGCTGACGTGTCACCGTACGGAAATAAAGCCCCAGCGACGCAAATTGAAAGCTTTTTAGCCACGCAATTTGGGGTTTGTGAGAGACAGAATGGATTTGCTTTATTTTTACTCTCTTGCGAAAGAGAGAGAATTTTTGCTTTTGTTTTAAAGCTTTTGGGGCTCTGCTTTTGGAGCATCCCTTGTAATCTTTAAATTGGCGATTTAGGGCTCACTCTGCAGAGCATCTAGACACAGAGTCTGAGAGTGAAACCCTAACCGCTCTCTTGTACTTTGACATTGATTTAATACATAAAGAAATACCGAAAGGGGCGCCAGTCTTTGGGGCCAATATCTCTAGGCACAGAACTCCGCCGGGCCAGTGCAAATCTATTGTGATCTGTGAATTGATTTGAAGTGGTTATTTGGTGGTGTTGTGATTGATTCTTGACTTGGAGTGTCCAAGTCTGTTACGGTGGTATGAGAGCACGGCCGATTTCTCTTCTGCGGGAAATCCGATCCCCAAATTTTTTTCAGCGGCACCTATGGCTTCACGCAAGGATCAGTCGACTCCCTTTGCATCTGGAGATGCGGGCAGGGATCACAACGAAGATTGCGACACAGAGTATGGCCCGCCTCGGCCTACTCAGGCGGAGCGACGAGAGATGGAGCGTCGTCAATTGATCCGTGATGCAACAAAGATGATGCTCAATTTTGCGAAGGATCCAAAATTTACAAAATATATAAGCGAGACTTCTTTTGAGTGCACGAGCAGTGGCAGAAAACCACAACACCACCCCCGAAACCTGCTCTCAAGAAACCTTCTGCTCACAAGAAATATTCAGAGAAGGAATTAGAAGAGGTGGTTGATGCAAGGATTGCTCAGCTTTTTGACGTGCAAAAGAAAGCCAAAAAGCACAGCAAAAAGCAGAAGAAAGGCACTAACTTCCCGGGTTACTTGGGTCGTGAGTCCACATTTGACAAAGCAAAGAAAACAAGCGTGTTCACTTTGAAGGAGTACCCAGTTCTTCTTCTTTTGACAGTTCTTCTAGCTCTTCAGATTCGAGCAAAGAAGCCAGAAAAGGCAAAAAGAGAAGCAAGAAACAACGCTTCGGGAAGGGCAAGAAAAAGGCAAAGAAGTCTAAATCTCGCCCAGTGACTGACAGTTCTACTGAGGACTCGTCTACAGACAGTTCAGACTGCGATGACGGAAACTTTTATGCGAACAAGAAGAATTTTTATAAAGCCAACCAGTATGACTTTCTAGAAGACAAAAGCAAGAAAGTCCGAGAGTTTAAGGAAGGTGGACACTCGATCAAATTTGATACTTTTTCAGGATACTCAGATGCTTCGAAGGCTTTGTCTTTTATACAGCAGTTTGAGATCGCTTTTGCGGGAGGACGCTACCCAGAGCACTCCAAGATTCGGAGAGCTGCCTCTTACTTTAAGAGGAATGCTCGAACTTGGTGGTCCACGCTTCTTTTAAACAAGACTGCGCCAGTTAAATGGCTGAAATTTAAGAAGCTTTTTATTTCTTCTTGGTTGACGCAAGAGTATGAATGCGATCTACAAGCTGCTTGGAACCATCTTCGGATAACCAAGAAAGATACAATAAATGCTTACTGTGAGAGATTCTGGAGCTCTTTTCTACCCGCCTCTTCATTCAAGAAGATCTCGTTCAGAGAACAGATTGAGCGGTTCACCTTGGGTCTACCTACAGAGATCCGAGATCACTGCTTGGAGCAAAAGTCAGCTTCTATTCACGAGTTGATGAGTCATGCGAAGCGGGGCTTTGCCATTCACTCTGGCACTCTGACCTACCCCACAGATGAGGCCATGACACAACGAGCCGAACAGACTTCTGGGAATGAAAGTACAAAGGAAAAGAGCAACCCAGAGAAAAAATTGCACGACCCAAGCTTACTCCTAAGGAGCGAGCTCGCTTCATCAAGGAGGGGAAGTGCTTTGGATGCGGGGAACATGGGCATCTCTCCGCGAAGTGCCCTACAAAGGCACAGAAAGAACAAAATGATAAGGACGACGACAGGCCTGAGAGTTCGAGAGCAGCTGAGGAACATGGCAGAAAAGGAAAGATGAAAACAGGACTCGTTCCAAATTGTGTGGGTACCAATACCATGGACGAGAGTACCGAACTTTGCCGAGCTTGGGGCAAAGTGATAGATCAAGAGGCCTTGATCTTCTTTGATGGAGGAGCCAAGGCCAACTTCATTCACCGGAATTGGCGGCGCGGCTCGAGATCGCTCCGGATCGGATGGGACCACTTGTAGAGGCAGTTCTAGCGGCACCCGGCAGGGACGTAGCCATTACACCTGTCATTAGCAAACTTCGGTTGCATTGTCAGGGGTATTTGGGGCATGAGGACTTCTTCATAATTCCTTTGGAGGGTTGTGATGTTCTCTTAGGGATTCCCTGGTACCACAAGAACAACGTCGTGGTCAACTATCGGGCGAGGAAAGCGACTTTGACTACAGAGAAGGGCAGAACCATTGTACTTGATATTAAACTGAAGGGCGAGTCTATCCCTATTGTATCGGCTTCGGCCATTTCAGAATTAATGAAATCCAGTATGTTTGTCTATTCGATCTTTCTGAAAGAATTGAGCGATTAGGATAGGACAAATATGTCTAAACTTGATAAAGAACGCCAAGATTTTCTCCACTCTCACGCCAATTGCTTCTCAGAAGCCCTACCACGCGACTTACCACCTGCTCGTCCTGAAGATCATACCATTGATCTGATACCTGGAAGCACACCACCGAACCCGCCACCTTACCGTGTGAGCCGAGCACAGAATGAAGAGATTATGAACCAAGTGAAAGACCTCTTGGAAAAGGGTCTTGTCCAGCCTAGTACTTCACCGTATTGCTCTCCATTGTTGTTGGTTTTGAAGAAAGACGGATCTTGGAGAATGTGCATCGATTATAGAGCTCTCAACAAAATCACCATCAAGAACAGATTTTCGATTCCTAGGATCGATGATATACTCGACAGGTTACAGGGATCCTCGTGCTTTAGCAGGATTGACTTAAAGAGTGGATATCATTAGATCAGGATCGCGCCGAGAGACGTCTACAAGACAGCTTTTCGGACGACTTTTGGATTATTTGAGTTTTTGGTGATGCCTTTTGGTTTAACCAATGCTCCTGCGACATTTAATCGCATGATGGACAGGATTTTTCAAGAGTACAGGCTATTTGTTGGCACTTTCTTTAACGACATCATTGTTTTCTCCAAGAATGAGGCAGAACACAGAGATCATCTGCTTTAGGTCTTTCAAGCATTACGAGATCACAAGTTAATGATTAATGCAAAGAAAAGTGAATTTTTCCTACCAGAGATACACTTTTTGGGACACATTGTCTCAGCAGCAGGAGTGCAAATGGATCCAGCCAAGATAGAGACTATACGTGATTGGCCCGATTTAAAGAATGTCCATGAAGTTAGAAGCTTCTTGGGACAGTGTTCGTACTACAGGCGATTCATTCAAAAGTTTGCAGAGGTTGCTTCCCCTCTGCATATCTTGACATAGAAAGGAATCCCTTTCTCGTGGGGACCCACAGAGGTGACTGCCTTTCAAACATTGAAAGAGAAATTGACTACAGGACCAGTTTTGACTTTGTCGGACTTGCCGAAGTCATTTGAAGTATATTGTGATGCTTGTGGTCGTAGTCTGGGTGCCGTCTTAATGCAAGAAGGCCATGTCATTGCTTACGAGAGCCGATTGTTCTCAAGGCTGGAGATGACAGCACAGATTTATGAGAAAGAGCTTTTGGCGGTTATCCATACTCTCACTCAGTGGCGGCATTTCCTACTCGGAGCGGATTTTACCGTCTTTATAGACCATCAGAGTTTGCGCTACTTCTTGTCACTGAGCAGCTTTCGGAAAAGCAGATGCGGTGGGCAAACATCTTGTCACAGTTTCACTTCCAGATTGTCCATGTGCAGGGACAGAAGAATGTGGTGGCAGATGCTTTGTCTTGGAAGCCGTTGGTTCCGGCAATTTCCGCGATACATCATAGGAGCTTCGAGGATATGGTCGACCACTATGCCACAAATACAGATTTTTCACACCGATACGGGATGGGGAGACAGTAGCGGGATATTCCATTCGGGATGGCTACTTGATGAGAAAAACCATGTTGTGTGTTACACAGCCGTTGACAGCCGTTGAATGCCACTATCCACCTTTTACGAGTCACCGCGGCATTGCTACCACCATGAAAGAGGTAGAGAGATATTTCTTTTCGCCGAGACTCAAAAAGGATGTGGAAGAGTTTGTGCACAGTTGCTTAGTATGCCAGAAGGTCAAGTTTGACAGGCATAAGGCACAGGGATTGTTACAATTTTTACCCATACCCACGCGCCCCTGGGAAAGTATTGCAACTGATTTCATTTTTGATCTCCCGAGAACAGAGAGTGGTCACGATGGTATCTGGACTGTTCTTGACAGATTTAGCAAATAGACTCATTTCATTCCAGTGAAGAAAACAATCAAGCCGGATCACTTAGCGAGACTGTTTGTGGCCCAGATCTTCAGATTACATGGCATGCCTGAGACGATTCTCTCCGACAGAGACCCCAGATTTACGAGTTTGTTTTGGAAGGCAATTTGGGAGAACATATGCACGCAGTTGCAGTTCTCGTCATTGTTCCACCCGCAGACTGATGTGCAATCTGAGATTGCAAATTCACTGGTTCTAGATTTATTGAAGTCTTATATCTCAGATCAGAAGACTCAACGGGAAAAGTACTTACCTTTGGTGGAATTTGCCTACAATAACACGATACACTCTTCAATGGGGAAGGCGCCATTTGAGATCGTTGAAGGTGCTGCGAAGGTTCCACCCTTCCTAAGCACGAAAGATAAGATTTTTGAAGTGGATAAATATACGTGAGACTTGGATATGGCTTTTGCCAAGGTTCACGAGACTTTGCAGAAGTCTCAAGAACGACAAAAAAAGGCAGCGGATCGCCATCGTCGCGATTTGAAATTGAAGGAGGATGATTGGGTGCTCTTACGTTTTGAGAAGGCACGCCTGAGAAAGAAAAAGCGAAAGGAGAGGCTTTTCTCAAAGCTTAGTATGCGATACTACAGACCTTTTCAGATCACTGAAAAGATAAACGATGTCTCCTTCTAATTGAAACTGTCAGATACTTGGAGGATTCACAATGCATTTCATGTGAGTCTCTTGAAACCTTTTAAGGGTGATGTGCCTGATGATGGGGAGCCTGATGAGCAACCTGAAGTGGAAGAAAACGAGGAGATCCTTGTTCCTGAACAGATTTTGGCACATAAGGATATGAAGAATAAAGGTAAAGTCCGAAGGCGGTTCTTGGTTAAGTTCAAGAACTATCCTGCAGAGGATGCGAAGTGGATGGAGGAGGAGGACCTAGCAGATACTCCTCAGATTGTGAAACTTTACCTCGATGCTTTTTGTTTAGCATAGTCTACTCCAAATAGAACCCAGAATTCAGCTTGGCCGGAGATCTGGTGCAGTGGGATGCACAAGAGGGGCGTCACTCCGCTCCTTTGTCAACAAATGCCTTGATTTAGATACTAGAGTCACTGATGTCTCTTTGAGCTTCAAGGATACTAAAAGCTGACAATATTCTGTTGTATGACTTTATGAAATGGAATTCCTGATCATGATACTGATTTGTTCTTGACTTCTTTTAAGTGCAGGAACTGATAGACGAAATGACTGCAGGATTTTGGTCTGATTGATCTCGAATAGTCATGGTTGCAATAGGGGTTAGTCAATCGAACATGGATGAGGTCCCGATTGGATCTAGAAGCGATTGCTAGCTACATTGCCGATAAATCATGGTCTAAGATCCGAATGAATGTTGAATGTCATGCGATGTCCTGTGCCAGTGCAAATCTATTGTGATCTTTGAATTGTTTTGAAGTGGTTATTTGGTGCTGTTGTGATTGATTCTTGACTTGGAGTGTCCAAGTCTGTTACAGCGGGATATTCCATACGGGATGGCTACTTGATGTAGAAAACGATGTTGTGCGTTACACAGCCATTGAGGGAAAAGGTGTCACAAATTGCTGACGTGTCAAAACCCTGAATAATGAAGCCAACTTGCAGATGCCGGCCGAGGGCCTAAACCCTAAGAAGAACAAGTAATAGAAGAAGAAGTCCTAACAACTTATGAGGACCTTGTTCGATGGGGCCCCAAGTGACATAAAGGATTAAAATAAAGCAAGACCCACACACACCTAGAAAGAATTGCGTAGCAACTAATGCCGTGGCAGTTGTACGAAAATTCCGGAAATTGCGCTGACATGATGACGTGGCATGCTGTACGGATTTCCGCGTTTTGCGCTAACTGCTGTACGGAATTCCGTGATTTACGCTGACAGCTTTTTGACATTGCTTTTGGACCGGAAGCTTTTGAGTTTGAAGGCTTTTCGTGTAAACTGCTTTTCATAGGCCAAGGGCCTTTAAATATGTGCTAAGGGCTCATTCTCTTGCATGCTTCCTGGAGAAGGTGCAGAGCGTGGAGTTCCGGCTTGAACTGTGTTGATGCAATATAAGGAAATACTGAAAAGGGCGCCAAGGTTTGGGGCCATACTCTCTGGAGTAAAATTCCGCCACTCCATGTCGCGTGTCGTCTCTCTCTTTCACTTCAGTTGTTATTCAAGTGCTAAAAGTCTATTCAATCTATTCTTTTCTATTGGCACGTGGTGCCCGTGTTGTGACAAAAGGTTTTGATAGTGCCATTGTCCACCTATTATGGGTCACCGCGGCATTGACACCACCTTGAAAGGTATGGAGCGTTACTTCTTTTGGCCGAGACTCAAGAAGGATGTGGACAACTTTGTACGCAGTTGCTTGGTATGCCAAAAGGTCAAGTTTGACAAGCATAAAGCACAGAAATTGTTACAGCCTTTACCCATTCCACCCCCCCCCCCCCCCCCCCCCCCCCCCCCCCCCCCGGGGGAAATTATTGCTATGGATTTCATTTTTGATCTCCTGAAGACACAAAGTGGGCATGATGGCATTTGGACTTTCATCGACAGATTTAGCAAGCAAGCTCACTTCATTCCAATGAAGAAAACAGTCAAGCCGGATCATTTAGCGAGATTGTTCATTGCACGGATTTTCAAATTACATGGCATGCATGAGACAATTGTCTCTGACAAAGATCCTCAAGTCACGAGTTTGTTTTGGAAGGCTATTTGGGAGAACATTGGCACATGGTTGCAGTTCTCGTCATCTTTCCACCCGCAGATAGATGGGCAATCTAAGATTGCAAATTCAATCGTACTGGATTTATTCAAGTCTTACATTTCTGATCAGAAGACTCAATGGGAAAAAAATAATTTGCCTACAATAACACAATCCACTCTTCAACAGGGAAGGCGCCATTTGAGATCATTGAAGGTGCTCCGAAGGTTTCAACCTTCCTTAGCACGAAAGATAAGATTTTTGAAGCCGACCAATACACGAGAACCTTGGGCACTGCTTTTGCCAAGGTCCAAGAGGCTTTAACGAAATCTCAGAAAAGACACAAGAAGGCAACAGATGGAAACCATCGCGATTTGAAATTAAAGGAAGACGATTGGGTGCTCTTAAGTTTTGAGAAGGCACGCCTAAGAAAGCAAAAGCGAAAGGAGCGTCTTTTTCCAAAGCTTGGCATGAGATACTATGGCCCTTTTTAGATAAAAGAAAAGATAAATGATGTCTCCTTTAGATTGAAGCTGCCCGATACTTGAAAGATTCACAATGCATTTCATGTAATTCTATTGTAGACTTTTAAAGGCGATGCGCCCGATGATGGGGAGCCAAATGAGCAACCCAAAGTGGAGGAAAGCGAGGAGATACTCGTTTCAAAACAGATATTGGCGCACAAGAATAGAAAGATCAAAGGTAAAGTGATTAGGCGGTTCTTGGTTAAATTCAAGAACTATCCTTCATTGGATGCAAAGTGGATGGAAGAGGAGTACCTAGCAGATACTCCTCAGATTTTGGAACTTTACCTTGAAGCATTCGGTTTAGCATAGTCTACTCCGATAGAACCCCAATTTCAGCATGGTTGAATCTAGTGCAGCGGGCTTGCACAAGAGGGAAGTCACTCCGTTCCTTTATCAAAGGATTACCCCGATTTTGAATAGAGTCCCTGATGTCCCTTTGGGTTTCAGGGATACTGATGGGCTGACAATATTCTGCTGTATGGCTTTATGAACTTGAATTTCCGAAAATGAAAATGAAAATGATTGATTTGTACTTTACTTGTTTGAGTGCAAGAATTGAAAGAGGAAATGACTGTAGCATTTCGACCTCATAAATCTCTATAGACATGATTGCAATAAGACTTAGTTAATCGGGTATCTGTGAGGTCCCGATTGGATCTAGATGCGATTACTAAATACGTTGCCGATTAATCATGATCTGAGATTTGAAATGAATTTGTATGTGATTTGTCATGTGATGTCAAGTGATGTCATGTGATGTCCGATCATGTGACTGTGGATTTGTACAAGTGCTAGATGTGTTGTGTCTAGTGCATCGGTACTAACAATCAGTGTCTAAAAAGACAGTTTATGGCCTCTGTCTATTTTGCAGGCTTAATCGAGGGCACGTGGCAGCCAACGGAAATCCCGTCGGAAAACGCGTTGGCATGCTGACGTGGCAGGCCGTACCGACAGCAGTACGAACGTTCCTCTTTTTGCGCTGACAGCCGTATGGATTTTCGGAAATTACGCTCATTGCCTTTTGCAAGATTTGAAAGACCGATTGCTTTTGGAAATTACTGCTTTTGAGTTTGAAGCTTTAAGGGGCTCTGTTTTTGGCACGTAACTACGCCGGGCCGTGTCGTCTATGTGAACTATTTTGAAGTGAATCTCTGTTGTGTCGTGGTAAAATCTTGACTTGGCATGTCCAAGTTTGTTACATGGGTCACAAGCAGAATGGGGCCACAAGCAGGAGCTGTTCTAGTGGCACCCGGACGGAATGTTGCCATTACACATGTTATTGGCAAACTTCATTTGCATTGTCAAGGGTATTTAGGGCACAAGGACTTTTACATCATGCCTTTGGAAGGGTGTGACGTCCTCCTAGGAATCCCTTGGTTCCACAAGAACAGTGCAGTGGTCGATTATAGGGCCAGGAAAGCGACTTTGAAGAATGAGAAGGGCCAAGAAATTGTCCTTGACGTAAAATTGAAGGGCAAGTCCGTCCCACTTGTATCGGCTTTGGCCATTTTAATGAATTCGAGTCTCTTTGTTTACTCGATCTTCTTGAAAGAACTGAATGATGAACAACTATCAAATATGTCAGAATTGGGAAAGGAACGACAAGAATTTTCGCACACAAAGGCTGATCGTTTCTCTGAAGGCCTACCAGGCGAGTTACCTCCACCTCGTCCTGAGGACCATACGACTGATTTGATTCCCAAAAGTACACCACCAAACCGGCCACCTAACTGAGTTAGCTGAGCCCAAAATGAAGAAATAATGAACCAAGTAAAAGAACTTCTAGAAAGGGTCTCATCCAACCTAGCACTTTACCTTTCTGCTCTCCGGTATTGCTAGTATTAAAGAAAGACGGATCTTGGAGGATGTGAATTGACTATAGAGCTCTCAACAAAATCACCATTAAGGACAGATTCCTATTCCAAGGATAGATTCCCTATTCCAAGGATCGATGATATTCTCGACAAACAACGGGGATGCTCTTGTTTATCAGAATTGATCTGAAGAGTGGATATCATCGGATCCGAATTGCTCAAGGGATGTTTACAAGACAACATTCCGGACAACCTTTGGTTTGTATGAATATTTGGTTATGCCTTTTGGACTTACGAATGCTCCAACAACATTCAATCGAATGATGGATAGGATTTTCAAAGAGTATCGATCTTTTGTGGGCACTTTCTTCGACGCTCTCAACATGGAGGACATTGACACCCTACGACCTAGACCAATGCTTGATCTCGCTATCATACACCTTGAGCCTCTACCCCCTGTTCCCCCACTCTTCCCGTGTATTGATGTGCTGATGTATATAATAATCTCTAGCCCTCATCTCCCCTACCCTGTTCACCATGTTTACTAACCCATCATGACATATGACGTTTTATGACATACCTAGCCTTTAGATTTCTGTTCTTTTCCTATTTTCATAGCTTTCCAGAGAGAGTATCAGATTCTATTAGGATGTAGCTTTTGATCTCATAGGTCATTTTGGCCTTTTGAAGACATTTAATATAACAGTTTATTTCTCTCTTTTATTTTGGCTCAAAAAGTGGTTGTATATGTGTATAAAAAGACCGCTAAGGATGCTCAAAAAGCCTTTAGCCCAAAGGATGTCCAAGACAAAACTAAAAAAAGAGGTGAAGTCAATGTGGTGGTATGCTAGGGCAGGTCAGGCTAAAGCAAGGGCAAAATGTCCAATGATAGAAACAGCCCGCAAATAGACAGTAAGAAGACCAGCAAGTGACTTTTTCTTTAGTGCTCGATTTGAACTTGCTTTTGTACCCCCGCAAGCTTTGAGCTCAGGATTCGAAACAAACCCGGTAAACAGTGACGAAATTCTCCCACAAGACTTGCATTCAATAGTTTAAGAAAAAGTAGCCTAACAGACTAACGTTTCTAAGGCTACACAAGCATATATAGATACCTGCTGGTTTCATCTAACACATAAACGCGTAGACTCTTCCTTTCCGCTGGCTTCCATTTCTCAAACTCATCGGGCCAATTGTGAAGAACATTGACTGGAGTTACGATCAACGCTGTCCTCAGTCCAAGATCTTTTCTTTTCAAAACAGTGTACAGGAATGCAATAACCTGCTTTACAAAAAAATCAAATCGAAAAAACCTTTCTGTAGCTTAAAATATGATGCTTCAAAATATATTAATCAGAAACTTTTTAGCAAATCTATGTATTACTATTGCACCTCTTCCTCTATGGAAAGCCTTAATTAGTAAAGAAACATTTTGCACACAAACAGCAGTACAGTGAGCACAACTTCATGCATGAAGAGCACTTATTTCACAGAGCTCCTGGCTTGAACAGAAAACCTGACTGTAGGCCCGCTTAATGTTTTGATTTGGTCGAAGAACACGAGGAACAAAACAAGCAAGTCCAATTTAGTCATTTTAACCATATCAAAGGACTGTTATAGAAGGCCGGAGCCCCAAGCATTTTTCCCAGTCGTGATTCCATGGATAGAATGTTGCTTCACTTTGAAGAAAAAAATGAGAAACATGAATCAGAGCTAAACAAATACCTGCAATGTCTTCCCAAGGCCCATACTGTGAGCCACTATACAACCGTTCCCTGGATCTCCTGCCTTAACTTTCTTGATGGACTCAATGCAGTTCTCCCACATAAACTGCACACCTTCTATCTGCATCCAGTCGTTTTTTTATTAACAAATAAGTCAGATAAAAATAAAGTTAAAAAACTCCTAAAAACCTTGAGGAAATTAACATCCACACCCTTTTGAGAAGTTTGAGAATCTAACCACCGTCAGCACACCAAGAACCCAGAAGATCTCTCCCTCTCCTTTTTGATCATGAGAATCTAATCACCATCAGCACGCAGCACACCACCAAACCAGAATATCTCACTCTCCTTCTTATCTACCCATGACTCCACGGCAGCCTCTGTAACTGCCAAGGCGGCCGGCATCCCCTCAGTACGTGTTCTGGTTTGGGACACCCACACTCTCCCAAAGGTCATCCTACTTCCTCAGGTGAGTGGGGGTTGGTTCCGACAGAGCGTGGAGTATTCGGGCTTCCCAAATCAGTGTTTCATTTGTCGACAAATGGGTCATCTTGCGAAGGCCTGTCCTCGGAGGAGACCCCGACCTACACCACAGGCCCAGCCCCAGCCTTCAAGGGCTGGCCAACAGCAGCAGACAGAGTCACAGAGTACGCAAGCAGAGCCACCCTCCGAGCCTGGGGCTCAAGCGGACGAGGGTTGGCAGTAGGTTCATGGTCGACGTCGACAGGGGCCACCGCGTCAGCCTGGCACTCAGAGTGGTCCCCAAGCTCCTGCCCAGGAGCAGTGGGTTCCCTCAGGGAACCGATTCGATCCTCTTCAACAGACGAGGTCCCTGCTCTAGCCTCCACCTCAGCCTCACCCTCGACAGCCCCTCCTCCCCCCGAGTTCCCCTCTTCTCTACCTCCCCCTCCACCTTCTCCCTCTGCCTCTCCATCTCACCCTCCTCCCTCTACCGCTCCCCCTCGCCCCTTTTCTCCCCCTTCTCCCTCGAGCCCCCCTGCTTCCACATCTCCTCCCGCTCCATCCTAGCAGCCGTCCCAGGGGGCAAGACCTTCCTTGACTGCTAGGAGATCTCTTGGCAGCGCTTTTGCCACGAGTCACTTGGCGAGAGAGGGACAGCCTTTCTTGCGACCCACCTCTTCTGGTGCACACGTCCCCCTTTGCAACAGTTCCTCGTGCTCTGACGAGCTTCGACATACGTCGTCCTTGGGATTTCTTTGCCTACAACTTTGCACGGTTTCTAGGCGACCCCTCATCAGACCTTGAGGCAGCTTGCTTCAGAGTGCATGTACTGTTCCTTGCAGCTAGGGGCAAAGAGGCCTTGGACTAGGCGATTGACTTTTCTTTTTCCCTGTGCAACAGTCTGCGTGGACTTGACTCAGTGTTGGAGTGGCTACAAGCACAGGCCCTAGAGTTCTCTCATCACATGGGAGACCTAGGGGTTACAAACTTGGTTCAGACTCGGTGGCTGTTGGCCAAGTTTTCTGTGACACCTCCAGACTCAGCAAGATGTACACACATTGTGGTTCACTTCTTTGCTGACACGTAGAGCCCGCCATGTTATGTACACATACACGAGGACTCCTAGACAAAGAAGGTTGCTTTGCGCACGGCTCATTCTACTTGGGCTTGGGCTAGACACTTTTTGCAATCACGCCTATCTCGAGGACGTTCGGATGCGGATTACTCCCCATCCAAGCCTGCCTCGAAGATAGCACGGTTAGCCGATGCTGCTGCATCAGTTCTCTCTTGCTCCCCATGAGGATCGTCTCATGGAACGTGTAGGGATTAGGTGGGCCCCAGTTTCAATGTCAGAGGGGCCGACTGCGTCGGGAGCTTCAACGATGCCTTGTGGGAGGCCAGGGCCCAGTGGATCACTATGCAAGTTCAGGGTTGCCTCGTGGGCTTCCTCAACATCTATGCGCCCAATGTGGCGAGTGCAAGTGTAGAGTTTTGGTCTCAGATTGTTCAGTCTCTTTCGCATTGGGGGTGACTTCAACATGTTGGAGGACCCCTCTGACAGGATTGGAGGTAGCCATACTACTGTGCATGGAGTTGAGTTGGCAGCTTGGGAGAGGTTTTGTATGACTCTGCGGGTTTCAGATGTGTGGCAGCATTCTAGCTTTGTGAGGCCCCCAGACAGCTTGGCCTTCTCTCGTTCGGACCGCGGAGTGGGAGGAGTGAATCTATCTCGGATAGATCGCTTCTACAGTATGACCACTTTTGTGGATTGGGTGGGACACTTTGCATTCTGGCTGAGACTTCCTTTTCTGACCATGCACGAGTGATCCTCACAGTGACAGATAGACAAAGGAGGGGGGGCACGATGCTACACATTCCTGAGAGGGTCTTGCTGGACTCTGCGCTCAGAGAGCGGGTGATGGCTCTTTGGACAGAGAGCTTAGACATGCAAGACTCTCTTGCTGACAGAGTGGCCGGCACTTGCTCAACTTAGTCGACTCTTTCTTCAGGAGTCTTCCGCCCATCTAGCTGCAGCGAGAGAGGAGGAGCAGCGTCTCCGGCGGGGCATTGCTTCCTTGCAAAGGATGCAGGAGCAGCATCCAGACAGTCCTTGGTTGGAGAAGCAGTTGCAGCAGGCTCACCAAGAGCTCGTCAGCACAGAGGAGAGGCGCCATGAGTTTGCTTTCCATCGACAGGCATCTCAGTGGATCCACGCGATTGACAGAGCGACAAGTGCTTTCTTTGAGACAGTGGGACCCCGGCATACGCATGCCAAGGTCAACCACTTGAGGAGGCCCGATGGGTCATTTCCTTCAGAGCCAGAGGACATGCGTGCAGTTGCTACTGACTTTTACCAAGACCTACTATCTACAGAGCCGCAATTAGAGTGTCACCATGCATGCAGAGAGCAGGTGTGGGCACAGATGCCTTGTCTTGTGACTGAGGAGATGCGCCAGAGGCTTGAGCTACCTCTTCATATAGAGGAGCTACACGGGGCCCCTAGAGCACTTCCACGGTAAAGGAGCTACACGGGGCCCCTAGAGCACTTCCCCGTGGTAGCTATCCAGGTGAGGATGGTTTGACTCCCAGCCTTTTCTTGGAGTACTGGGACTTGCTTGGCTCAGATCTCTGCAGCACTTTTCAGTACATCCTGCAGACAGGAGAGGTGCCTGACAACATGAGTGAGGACCTGATTTACCTCATTCCCAAGAAGGGTGGTTCCTTGGATGAGATTCGACAGTGGCGGCCATCACCATCCTCAACTTATCCTACAAAATTCTTACCAAGGCTCTGAGTTTGAGGATTCAGCCACTTCTAGAGAGCATTATACATGGGACACAAACAGGTCTTGTCAAGGAGCGTAGTATCCTTGACAACATCTTTACTTTTTTGAAGGCTTCTGCCCTCGTGCGTCTCTGTTATTTTGAGAAGGCCTACGATAGAGTTGATTGGGACTTCTTGGAGGGCACTCTACGTAGGATGGGCTTCTCAGATGCTTGGATCAGAGGTGTGTCAGCTTTGTACAGACGGGCACACAATTAGGTACTTTTGACAGGAGGTAGAGGAGATGTTTTCATGCTCACACGTTCGGTCAAACAGGGTTGCCTTCTTGCCCCCTTCCTCTTTCTGTTCTATGTTGAGGCGATGAGCAGGTTTTTGGTTTCACAACAGGTTGGTTTACGTGGCTTAGCGCTCCCTATTCGGGGAGATGAGCTACTGGATGCTGAGTTTGCAGACGACTCGGCCTTGTACTTGGATGGCCAAGAGGCCAACTTTCACAGTTGTGAGCAGGCTCTTGAGACCTTTTGTTGTGCATCAGGCGCACTGATCAACTCGAGAAAGACAGTGGCTTTCTCGGTTGGTAGTGCTCCTACGTCTGATTGGCTGCCAGGTGAGGGTTTCAGATGCATTTCCTCAAGGACCGTTGTTCGATACTTGGGCTGTCAAGTTGGCTTGGACTTGTCTCTTGAGTAGCAGATTGCATTCCTCCTACTGTCCATCAGGAGGAAGTTGTTACATTGGAGCTCCGCACGACTTTCTCTGGCAGGCAGAGTTGTAGTGGCCAACCAGGTGTTGTTGGCTACTATATGGTACATCACTTCTTGTTGGATCTTTTTGAGTTCTTGTATCAGCCAGGTAGAGAGGCTAATCAGGAACTTCCTTTGGTCATGGCGTGAAACTCAAATAGCCCGGGCCAAAGTGGCATGGGAGGTCATCATTCTTCCTTGTCTCATGGAGGGTTCGGGATCATAGACCCAGCACAACATAGTAGAACCCTTCTAAGCAAGTTTGTCCTCAAAGGACTTCTTCCAAGGGAGCAGCCCCGGAAGGAGTTTTTGCTTCAACGGCTTAGTATTAGAGTGCCTCAGGCTGCTGGAGGCCCCGGGAGACCTTCAACCAGATGGATTTTCACAAAGATGTGTAGAGTTGGCTTGAGCAGGAGACTGGAGGACCGCTTCACTATGAGGCTGCTCCGATCCTGGGAGCAGCTGCGGAGAGGCCTGGAGCAAGCCTCAACCTACTTGCACGGGCGAGCGCCTAAGACAGCCCCTTCTTTGAAACCCCATGGTTCGCACTCAGAGAGACCACTTGGTTGGTAGTAGGCCTCATGTTTCTTGGGGTCCCATGGCACAGGGTCCAGCACGCACTTTAGGTGACTGGCTACACTTCTCAGGCTTATCAGAAAAGTTTCAGGGCATCCAGCTACAGGGCATGAGAGGGGTGCAGGTGCATGTGTCAGGACATCACAGAGGCAGTACCAGCTAAGTGGCTCACACCTCTTGAGTCAGCAACGCCTAGATGGATGGGGGCCTTCATGCGACTAGAGGTTCTCATCTCAGTTCGGGCTTGCTCAGAGATTGTATCTTCCCTGTTTTTCGAGCTACAAGGTGAGGGACGCTTACACCGAGTTTCAGTAGAGGCCCCACAGGTGGCAAAGTGCTGTTTTCAGAGGATCCGAGTTGTGGGCCTCTGCGGGAGAACTTGTGTCATAGATCCCGACCCAACAGCTCTTGGGACTGGCCAATGGAGGTTGTGGGCTTGGGAGAGTTGTCCACTGGAATGAGTGCAGTGGGATCCTGGAGAGTGGTTTTGGAGGGACCCTTTCTCCTCATCACACCATCCAGGTGTCCCTTTCTTTCAGTACATTGTTCAACTTGGACATCACATACTGGTAGCACTGAGAGAGCCTCGTCCTGCTACAACACCTCATTGGCAGGAGGAGGTCTCACAGCTGAGTTCTTGTCAGCCTTTTGGGAGAGGTTGTGGGACTCCAGACAGGCGAGGCGAGTCACTTTGTTCCAATGGCTAGTTGCACATCGAGCTATAGCAGTTGGGAGCTGGCTAATACATAGTGGTCTCTCAGCAGCATGCGCAGCTTGTGACCATCTTATGGAGAGTCAACGCCGCTGTCTTTGGGACTGTCCTTTGGCACAGCAGGTTTGGCTTCGTGTTCTTCGGCTGATGCCAGCTCTTTCCACTGCTCGGCAGTACACTTGGGGGGCAGCTGCTTGGTCCATTCTCATGGGCCCGGCACTTCAGTTTGAGCTATCCTTCACCAGCAGGATGATAGTGATGCAGGAGGGTCAACCTACACTCCAGCCTGCTACAGAGCTTACTCCACAGGAGTGGTGCAGTGAGAGAGGAGTGTTGGGAGCTCATTTGCGGCCTGACACTATGGTTCATCTGGCGGGCCCGCTGCTTCCACATCTTCGAGGTTCGCCCTGTACCACCAGCAAAGACATTTCGGGATCTTTGGCTAGAGCTGATCCATACTCTCAGAGGACAGTTCAAGAGACTCCAGGGCAGCTCCAACCGCATGCGGGAGAGTAGAGAGGCTTTCCTTCGACTTTGGCGCCCTAGGCCTTTCTTCACCATGGTCCAAGGTGTACTACCGTCCACTTGTGTGGCTTTTCCCTCCTCCTATCTCTTGATTTAGCCTCATTGTACATATGCTGTTTTTTTTCATTGGGACAGTCTCCCCCTCATGATTGTTGTAGCCCTCTCTTGTAGAGGTGGTTGCAGCCCTATGGGCAGTTTCATTAACTAATAGAAGGATCTTTTTCTTGGAAAAAAAAATAAGTATGTTTCTAACTGTACAAATTGGCCATCTCAATGAAAGACCTTATACTACTAGTTTCAAGAAACAATTGTGAACAGTTGATGATGCCGCATGCCATGTCCAAGTACGGAATTAGTCACAATGGTAAAATGTTCCACAGTTTCAAGAGGTGACCCATCACTGTGTAGCGCAGATAGTGTGTCGTGCTCTCTACAGTGGGTGCTCCTCAGTGCAATGTGCGTGACAATCTCACTCAAAACTGACTGGAAACAGGAAACGATAGACAACCACGCTCAAAGACACAACAGCAACAGCAACAGTAGACCACACAAATGACTCGACTATCTCAAAGCACTGATACAGACTCTGGCATGGCAGCACACTCAGCTCCAGCCCAAGACTCTCAGATACAATCGGGGTGTCGAGGCTCAGATGTGCAGGGAGAGTGAAGAAGTGTTGTGTGTCTAGACTCTATATTCCAGACGACAACGTTGGACCATATATCCAGAAGATGATCCACCAACGGCCCATAAATGTTAGCCACCTAAGCCAATCTCCAAAGTGAGTGGTGGTGGTGACCTGGCCACGATGTCCACTAGACCACCGTCCGTATCCTGCCACGTGTCACTGCCCAGCCCAAAGAGTCCATCGAGTGTGAACCAAACTGAACCAACTGTACTAACTGAGTGTCCTGTGAAAGTGACACTATAGCCTGAGACCGCTCACCGTCTCGGTGAGAGGAAATACTGAAAAACTAGGAAATAAAACCAGTAGCTACCGCATAGTACATCTTTTTTGAAGCAGGTGCTAGGCCCAACCATGCAAGAAATGATTGCTGCTAGCAAGAGAATTCAACACTTGGAGGAGGAGGTTTCTCTACTCGAACACAGGATGGCGGATTCTTATGCAAAGATGATGACAGTTCAGGGGTGAATTGGGAGGGAAAGAGGGGGACGAATTGGGAGGGGGCTGAATTGGGAAGGGACTAATTGGGCAGAGGGGCAATTGGGGTTGGGAAGGGAGAATTTGGGAGAGGGCTGAATTGGGAAGGGACTAATTGGGCAGAGGGCCAATTGGGGTTGGGAGGGGCGAATTTGGGAGAGGGCTAAATTGGGAAGGGACTAATTGGGCAAAGGGCCAATTGGGGTTGGGAGGGGCGAATTTGGAAGGGAAAGAGGGGAATGAATTGGGAGGGTGGGTCGAATTTGGGAGGGGGTTGAATTGGGAAGGGACTAATTGGGCAGAGGGCCATTTGGGTTGGGAGGGGGAATTTGGGAGAGGGCTGGATTGGGAGGGAAAGAGGGGGACGAATTGGGAGGGGGATGAATTGGGAAGGGACTAATTGGGCAGAGGGCCAATTGGGATGGGAGGGGCGCATTTGGGAAGGCTGAATTGGGAGGGGGCTGAATTGGGAAGGGACTAATTGGGTGGGGCTGAATTGGAAGGGACTAATTGGGCAGAGGGCTGAATTGGGAAGGACTAATTGGACTGAGGGCCGAATTGGGAGGGACTAATTGGGAGGGGGCTGAATTGGGAAGGGACTAATTGGGCAGAGGGCCAATTGGATGGGAGAGGGCTGAATTGGGAGGCGACTAATTGGGAGGGGCTGAATTGGGAAGGGACTAATTGGGAGGGGGCTGATTTGGTGAAAAGGCCGAATAGGAAGAGGGAGTAGGTGGATGAATTGGGAGGGGGGGCGAGTTGGGGAGGGGGAAAAGGGGGACGAATTGGGGGGGGGAGGGAGTAGTTTGGGGAGGGAAGGGGCGAGTTTGGAAGTGTTATGCGAGTTGGGGAGGGGAAGGGGCACGAGTTTGGGGAGGGTAGGGTAGGGTAGGGAGGGGAGGGCGAGGGGAAGGGGAGGGGGTGGACTAGGACGAGGGGGAGGGGGAGGGGGAGGATAGGGCGAGGGCGAAGGGTGATGGGGGGAGGGTTAGGGCGAGGGCGAGGGCGAGGGAGAGGGGGAAGATAGGGCGAGGGCGAGGGGCTATACTAGGGCGAGTGCGAGGGGAGGGTAGGGCGAGGGAGGGAGGTTGAGGGCTAGGGGGAGAGGAAGGGTAGATAGGGGCAAATAAAGAGCACTCAGCTATAGCTATAATGAGCATCACATGCAAGACAGCTATCATGATCTTGGAATTCATCCTGCAGGACGGGCTCTCTGAAGGAAGTTTGCTAGACGACGCAGAGAAGAGCTTTGTTCTGGTCGGGGAAGCAGACACCACAGAGGTTGAGGTTGATGTTTGAGGGGTGGTGAACTCCTGTAGTGGAGATTTCTTCTCGCTTATATACTTTTTCATAGGCTTTTCAAATTCAACGGCTTTCATCGAGAGGGCTTTCATCAAGAGGGCTTTCATCGAGAGTGCATCATGAGTATCTTCTGTGACCTTCAACACTTTAGCTAGCACATTAGGTTTAGTGACTATGCATCTTCAGGCCAAGAGTGAATAGAGACTCCATAACAAGGCATAGATTTGGTAGCCTCCAACCACTCGAGCAGATCATCATCTGACCCTTCAGGTCTAGTAGGTTGTTCTTGTTCAGGTTTGGTTTCCATTGACAAAGAAACTTGTTGCACCACGGGATCCATACCACCTTCTAAGAGAATGGGTTGCATCGACGAGCCAGAAGTATGTATCCAAAACCACATTGCGTCGTTCCCCCAATCATGAAGTGCTTTAGTGTGTCGCAGCCATGGTCTTCCAATGAGCACACGAAATCCGCCCTCAACTTGGGGAAGACGAACCACAACAAAATCCAAGTTAAAAGTAAAGTCTTGTACCTGCAGAGGCACAATTTCCACTATGCCCACTGGGTAGACTGTCCGCTGGTCGGCCAATGTAGCTGTGAAGGGAGCAGGGCGAGTAGGCTGTAGACCTAGAGCTAACATAGTGAACTCGGGCATCAGGTTGATGCCAGATCCACCATCCACTATCACTCCTGAGAATTGCCAACCTAAAACGGACACTGTAAGGCGAGGGCTTCTATAATCAGTAAGTGGAGCAGCGGGATTAGATATCATATAGGACTCTGATGGTCGCACTGGGAGGTGCCCGCCAATAGGACCTGCATCAGGACAAAGTGACTGAATAACAGCAAGGGTGTCACTTCTAAAATTTTCATCTAGCCGCAACATGTCATAAAGGGACACTTGTTGGAAAGTGTTCTTCAAGACTGTCTCTGTTGTAAGCTTCTCTTTTTCTACCTATTGTTCCTTTGGTATCTTGATCTTCTACAGATCGGAAACTGCTTCCAAGAAAGCTTCATCAATATCGGAGAGCAAAGATTTGGATTCTTTCATGGCACTGGGGGATGGCTTGTTAACACTAGAATGGTAACCTAACACGACATAAAAGTGTCCTTTCAGGGTTTTGGGAAAAATTTCCAAAACCATAGTAGATCCACTCATTTTGAAAAATCCTTTCATGAGCTTATAGTTCAATAACTACTACATATGGAAAAAATGAGAAACTTGTAATTTTTCTCATCCCTTGGTCACTACAAGCCTCCAAAGTTGATGGACCATTGCATTTTGCCCAAAACAACAATTTCTTACGGTTGATTGCATATAAATAAGAGTGGAGATTTTTGTAGGACATGAGATAAAATGCCCCATTAACTTCAATGGGTTGGTGACCAAAACATATGGTTGCTTTTACCTCACTACTTTTTTTTTGGGCAAAAAAATAGGTACAAAAAAGTTGCATTTTTGCCATTCTGCGGACCTATCATCAAAGTTTCTATAGTCACGCTCAATATAGATACTATATACATGTTTTCTTAGTTCCCTTTGGGCCTCTAGATTCAAAAGGAGCCATGGAGCATGTCAAAAGGATAATGGATCTCTTACAATTGGAACCTTGGGGGCAATGATAAAGTGCTAAATACAGCAAACATGAAAAAACTGTGTTTAGCATTATGACCTCTATAAACCCATAGAAACTACTCAATATCTAGCCAAGTTTGTAGTCTATGATTAGATATGGTCACTACCTACAAAATACACACAATTGGCCTAAAAAACTAACAATATTGAGAAAGTTATACTTGCTACTCTAAAATGTATCGTATTCTTCAGCAATCAAAAAACTCAACCATCATCATATACAATGCTATATAGCATATTAGGTCCCCCAAAACTCAAGGAAGATTAGCTTTATGTTATACATTACACTTACACAATCAAAATTGAATTTGGATATCAAGAAAGCCACCAAAAAAATCATAAAAGTATTAATTTTGGCCAAAAAACAGGATTATGCAATTCTTGTAAATTGGTCATAACTTTCAATTTTAACACTTAGCTCTCCCTACAAGCATCAAAACATGTTGAGAACTATGAAGTCCTAACCTCTAGCCATCTTAACCTCACAAACATGAAGTTTAGAGTGGTATAGTTGCCAAAAATTGAAAAAAAGCCAAAAATAGGACCCGTTTTTTCACACAGTTTAGGTTCAAAAATGTTGTGCAAGAGTAAGGTTAATGGTGAGATCGATACTCAAAAAAAAATGCTAAGTTTTTTTCAGCTCATAAGGCAACTTTGTGGATATATAGCACCTAGAAATTCATTTTCATACTCTTCAAATAATTCAAGCAAAATGGTCACTTAACAGGACACAAAAGTGTCCAAGGACATAAAAGTGTCCTGTTACCATTCTAGTGTTAACAGCTGCAGGCAGGGTATTCATTGGTGTGAGAATGTGTGGGGGAGTTGAACTTGATGGAATGCTAAGACCGAGAGCGGCTCTCTGGGCCCAGGTGAGGATGCCCGATGGCTCCTCTTCCAACTGCGGCGGCTTATTTTGAGGGGTAACCACGTAGGTAGAAGGGGACGGCTGAGAAACAGTGCTAACTGCTATCAAATTCAGCTTGGGAAAGGCAAACTCAGTCTGGCTTTGACTTGGGTTTGAAGCCGTAGATGCACGAATTTTAGGGCAATCCTTACTCTAGTGATCCTTCATATCAGGGCAATGACGGCAGGGAGGAGACCCTTCGGGCAGAGGGCATTTGCTTTGGTAATGA
Organism: Adiantum capillus-veneris; assembly: GCF_014529385.1. NCBI lineage: Eukaryota > Viridiplantae > Streptophyta > Polypodiopsida > Polypodiales > Pteridaceae > Adiantum > Adiantum capillus-veneris. The sequence goes on from NC_140935.1 coordinate 130,105,382, forward strand.
CCATATTCCCCGCATCTGTAGCACAAAATGGGCCGATTCACTGGACGAGTCGAAGGACAAGGTGGTCCTTGCTCCATGCAGTTGGAGGTGGAGGCATAGAAGCTGTGAGGTGGTGAGGGAGCATGGGTATGATAAAAGCTCTGAGAGGGAAAAGTGCTCTGCATACCTTGCATAGGAGGGGATGTCAGCAAAGGTGGCATATGGTGTAGATGGCCACAGGGAGAAACCATGTTGGATGCAAGTGGTGGCCCTTGCTGAACAGAAGGACCAAGACTTTGTTGTATTTGTCGCAATCCCTTGAGGTAGTAACAATCCTTGTCCTCATGTCCAGATTTTTCACAGAAGTGGCAGTAAACCCGAAGGGGGCATTCTTATGGAGGGTGCCCTGGAGAGCGGCATGAGCTACACCAAACCGTAGCCTTAGTCTCTTGCTGACACTTGACACTTGAGCTCATGATGTAGAGGCTTCTCTTGACTAAGAGAGAAGGACCTCTCCTCTTGAAGAGCTCGCTGTAACTTTAGGGCTTCCAGTTCCCTGCGTAAAGAAGTTAAAGGATCAGAAGGACTTTCCAAAAACACAGAGGGGGTTGGTGAACAGCTTCCTAGCCCCCTCTATCCTCGTAGCAGCTGCGCTGAACTCTTCTAGAGTGGCGTCCGGTCGGAGACTCTCTCGTAGTTTTTGCTGAGAACTTTTGGGGAGCACCTTCTCTACCCACTTCTTAACCATAAATTCACCTGGTTGCTCGGGAAGCTTGGCAACCAGAGACTTGGTTTTCGTCATAAGTTCTGCAAAAGTCTCCTCTGGCTGGAGCACCATGTTGGCTAACTCATCCAACACCTTCTCCTGGTAGTCACCGGACCTGAAAGCTGCACAGAACTGTTGACTTAAGACTACCCAGGTTGCAAAATGGTTCTCTGCAAACTGGCTGTACCATTTGTCTGCTAAGCCATCCAAGGTGGATGGAAAGAGTACCAAATAAGCATCTTCCCTGTTAAGACCACGACCCCTACAAAGAGATACAAACCTCCTTGCATGGTCGTCAGCATCTTCTGAAGAGAGACCTTTGAATGTAGGGAACTTGATGTTTACCTTAGCCAAAACGCTAGCCAATGGCTCCATGGCCCCTTGCTAAACCTGTTGCTCTGTAGCCTGCTATAGCAGAATAGGAGAGAGCTTCACTGGAGAAGGTGATCTGGAAGATGTGGAACCGGAGGGAGGAATGGGTGATGCCGTATGTGGAGGTATGGGTGATGAGGTTGATGGACTTCTAACAGGTTCCAAGGGTCGTCTTCTGTTGTAGTACTTCAGAGGACTCAGGAGTACGCTTTGACGCTCGACTGACCGCCTTGTATGGGTCATGCAGCGACCACCAAACCAACCAAGCTTTGGGCAAGAAAACCTTGAACTGGCTGAAGATTGGTCTAGACTCTACTAGACTAGGTAGGTGACTAGACCGGGCTGGACCAAGGACGAGGAAGACTAGACCAGGGTCGAGGAGGTCTAGACCAGAGACGAGGGCAAGTTGGACCAGGGACGAGGAGGGCAGGTTGGACCAGGGCGAGAGACTACTAGGGCCAAAGAGGACTAGACCAATTGGACCAGGCGAGAGGAGAACAGTGCAAGGCCAGGTCAATGAAGCTAGGCAAAGTAGGCGAAGCTGGATAGACCCAACTAGCTTCAAGATTTTGCACCTCACAGAGTGAGATTTCAGTTGAGGTCCCACCGTGATCGCCAAAATGAGAGCACCTCTAGCGCAGATAGTGTGTCGTGCTCTCTACAGTGGGTGCTCCTCAGTGCAATGTGCATGACAATCTCACTCAAAACAGACTGGAAACAGGAAACAATAGACAACCACGCTCACAGACACAACAGCAACAGCAACAGCAACAGCAACAGTAAACCACACAAATGACTCGACTATCTCAAAGCACTGATACAGACTCTGGCGTGGCAGCACACTCAGCTCCAGCCCAGGACTCTCAGGTACAATCGGGGTGTCAAGGCTCAGATGTGCAGGGAGAGTGAAGAAGTGTTGTGTGTCTAGACTCTATATTCCAGACGACGACGTAGGACCATATATCCAGAAGATGATCCACCAGCGGCCCATAAATGTTAGCCACCTAAGCCAATCTCCAAAGTGAGTGGTGGTGGTGACCTGGCCACGATGTCCACTAGACCACCGTCCGTATCCTGCCACGTGTCACTGCCCAGCCCAGAGAGTCCGTCCAGTGTGAACCAGACTGAACCAACTGTACTAACTGAGTGTCCTGTGAAAGTGACACTGTAGCCTGCTACACACTGAAGGCTCACCTTTGAATCAAATGGCACAAGATGCAGAAACCAGTCAGGAAACCACAGACCAGCTCCATTGGTTTAGGAGGATTTCTATTCAGCTGGGCCCAGCGTAACGTGGTCATCCACATCCGTAGTTATACCATAAGTGACTCTTTTTTGGAGCAATTATAGAGTTCAAGTCGCCTTCTCTACACACACACACACACACACACAGACACACATGGAATGTATATTACATTCAAGATACTTAATTTGCCCGAACAATTAAGGGAGTAACTGTTACGTTGTTGAATCTCATTCATTCTGCAGAATGATTGGGGGCATGTAAGTTTACTTCCTTAACCTGTCCATCATAAGCTAGGAAAGCCCTTGGATTATCGATGATGGTCAATGAATCCACTTGAGTTTTTGTTTTCATGAAACAGCTAAACATTATCAATGTTACAAACCCAATCACAATCTATGAATAGCTCTTGCATTGAATGCCACAAGTTAAAGGGGGTGTTGTCAAAACAAGGTGCACAATTGCATGTGAGCAGAAAGTGTGATTGTATTTATGTTTGTCGTAGCTCTGTTGCTTAAATTTAGATGGTAATCTCCAGCAGCCTCTCTAGTAGCCCTATCTTTCTAGGGCAAAATGGCTAGAGTTTAACAATTTTCACATGGCATGCAAGGGTAAAATCCTGACTGGAAGCCTGTTAACTTGACAATGCGGTCCGTGAACTAGTATATAGCTTGAGATTGTGAAGGATAAAGAATAAAATCTTAAAATATCTCTAGAACTGAACACCTGATACTCTGCATGAAAATATGCATCTCAAGAAAATTGAGTTCTCACTTTCAAAAACATTGATTTGCTAGACAAAACTGGCAAACTCAAGAGGATATGTGCAGCAAGAGATTTCTATTTTCTTCTTCTCATATAGTGGAAAATGTGAGACTTGCCTGATGAGGCTTCAAGAACTTTGCAAGGCCCGTGGGAATCAAAACTTCTTCTTCGTCAGCATCTCTTGCGATATTTATGGCACATTTCTCAGATATAGAGCTTGTCAACATTGAGCCACTTCCAATAATGCTGGCATTTTCTCGTAGCCTATCAAGACGCTCCTTGCGCTCCTGATTTATCCATAACAAAAGCACATGAGAACATCAGCCAAAAGCATTTGACCTGAAGATTCAAATGTATACCAAGTGAAGCAACCAACATTATTTTGAAAAGTAGTTTAGCAAGGAGATCATAACTATCAGGATTGTCATTTGACTTCCCTTTACAACATCAAAGAGTATGGTGGATCATAAAATTTTAAAAAAAACTCCAGCAGTTCAAAAAAATAGCACTTCTTCGGTATGAGGAATTTTGCACTACAAAAAGAGCTATTGACCAACGAGCCAGGAATTGTGTGCTACAAAGAAGATAGTAACATAATCAACCATGAAATCTGGTGTACTACCTTGACCAAGGCCAATATACACTTCGCTCTCTTGACAGAGCACTGACTCTTTACAGCCAGGCTTTAATATGGTTAAGGACTTTCACCACAGACAAATACAGAATAGGCTCAATTTCCCAAAGCTTGGCTATGGAAACTAAGAATTTCTCTGTATTGTTTCTAAGAAAGCCATACACCATGATGTTTGCCTGCTGCTAGCTATTTTTGAAGCTACACCACTAACGTCTACCCCCATTTTAATCAGACACTCAGCTGTCCACCTATTGTCATAGGCCGATTGTTACTTCAAACCAAAGTATCTAATACTTGTATAAAGAACCTAGACCTCTCCATTAAGCACATGATACATTATTCGCAGCACATATTTGAAAACATAGAGAGTGACTATTGGTGTCAATGTGGCATGCAGCAGACAATAAAGCCCATACATCAGTTATCGCACAAATCATAAGCGCTTCAAACTTAGGCACACATCTCTTGATAGAATGGGGAGAAACGCTTGTAATTAATGCACTAACTAATCCATAACAAGTCCATTATCTGCTGCATGAGAGTATTGGTGTCAGAACTTTGGCTAACCAGTTGCTCCCAACCCACAGAACAGATACTCAAGTAACAGTAATACAAACATCTCCGATGTATTGAATGTGTGCTCTCAGTACATCTCCAAAGGGATACTCCTTTGAGCTCATAGATTGTCAATTGGTATAGACCCACAAAACAGGAAAGTATCAAGAAACCTGCACAAAATATGTCCACATTGTAGAGAAAACCTGTAGAAGATAATGCTTTCAAGCATATATTTCAATCCATTTTCCCATCGATATGAACACAATCCAAAGACAATAACAAGCACAAGCAGGTCTCAGTCCAGAAAGACTGTCTGCCAGAAACTCAAGATGAACCTAGGATCACGAACACTCCAAATATCCATTGGCAAACCATGCAACAGTTTCATAAATTGGTTAGCAAACTTATGACTCACTGCAGTAAATTTAGTAGAAACAGGCTGCTTGATTCTTGATGACCTTGATTTTATTATTGCTCTGACTAATTCGGAGCAATCTAATCACATAGTTATCTTGACCAAAAGGTTGCTTAAAGTGCTCCCCAGTTATGAAATATTTTCTTCCACCTTTCAATGCTTTGCGGTGGACTACATATTTATCCATTTGAATCTATCTTGCAATATCTTTTAAGAATAGACCAAGAACCATCATTGGTGAGAGAGAACATTCCATTCCATATCTACCACCTATTACCAATATAGTAAGAAATACGAACATAGGTTTCCAAGGTAATCACTCAACTCTTAAGAAAAACGTTAAGTAACATTTACTCTCTGACTCTAATTGTCCTCCTCCACAATATATGTGCACCTTTCTTGACCATCTCGGTCTCTATAAAAGGCTTCATCTGTTTTATTCAAGTGATACTGCCCTATACAGGTTCAAGTCTTCCCATTTGTGTCGTAACTATTTTACCGATATCTACCAAAATACAAGACCTCTATGGGTTCAGAAACCTTGCATGTGTTAGTTCAACAAAAAATAGGCTTTGCTTCAAAAATCATACAGAAACACCAAAAAACTTGTGTTGAACTACCTTTTCAAGCCTTTGTTTTATTTTAGTAGACTCTTCAAGTTCGTCATCCTCCAAAATGCGGCGAAGTCGTTTGCGTCTTTTTTCATGCTCCCTGTACAATATCGGGAAAAAAAAGGATTGCAGTTCTTAATATATAAATAGACTACCATGAACGATTTTAAGCTGATTTCATTTCAGTTTTCTACATCAATGTCACTAAATTTCACTTACAAAACTCTTCACAAAATGCATGTTAGAGTCCTCCCTTAACACAATTAAGTTTTGATGCTACAAATTTACATCTATGAATTTCAAGTATGAAATATAACATCGGCAAGCTCTATGAGATCCCCAAATGACTATGGCAGCATTCACTTAGGGGGGTTTTTTGGGACACAAAAAGGAGGCTGTATTTCTCTTACTTGACAACGCCCTCATGATGCTCAAATGGTGCCAACCTCTGAGGGGCAAGTACAACTGTAGTACAAACTTCAAAGCTGGTCCATGGGGGAAGAACTGCAGAAAAGTGATACAAACTAGCAACAAGGGCAAGAGAAAAACTGTCAAAAAGGCCAAGGAAAAAAACCTCTCCTAAGGAGAATAAAAAGTGCCCCAACCATCTATAAAAGAGAAAGGCAAACTCTAAAAGATAGGCACCTCAGAAAGTAGTGCCTATACTCAATGATCTTCAAAGGCAGGAATGACAACTCAAGGCCAGCAGTAGGTGACAGTGGTAACAGCTGTCCTGAAGGAACAACAATCCATAATCTGGGCAGAAGGCTCCAACCAGCATCTGCTACCACCTACAATCTTATACTGACACACACTGGCACATGTACACTCAGGCAATTGACAGCTGGCGTGCATAAGGTTTCAGCAACATCTAGCGGTTCATGATGGGCAGAATCGAAGTTTCACCTCTTCAGCAACTGATACATGCAACCTGCTGTGTCTGCTGCAAGTCCAAGGTCTATTGCGTACCAGCCTGCTCTCAACCCTGCTTGCTTTAACCCTCAAATGCTCTCCAGCCTAGACCCGCATCATCTGCAGCCTGACCTTCACATGGAACCGACCCCCCCCCCCCCCCCCCCCCCCCCCCCCCAATACACACACACACACACACACACACACACACACATGCACACTCATACTTTCTTTTCAGTAGATCTTGATTGAATTTAGAAGTGGCAAACCTCAAAGCGAGGAAAACCCACAGTAAATAAGAGGTACAAAAGAAGAAGCACCAGAAGGCTCCGAAAACTAGAAATGATCGAAGTAAATCCTATAGGCTTCAAGAAAGATGTCTCCCACATCATGAGCAAAGTGTAAAGCTTGTCCAAGCAAAAATTTGAAATAGGGAAAAGGGTCAATTTCCAGGGCATGAACATTTGAGAGTTACGTTGTTCCAATTGGTCCACACAACCCAAAATCTGGCCCAACTGAAATGGCGGTTAGAGGACTCCAAAATTCCTGAACAGTCTCTGAAGATTTCGGTGGGGAAACAAAGGCGTAGAGTAGAGGACACTTGTCTGATGACAGTTCGAGAGCAGCGGCAATCCCAAAGAAAATGCACTACAGTGTCATCTGCCCCATGACATCGGACACAACGAGAGGCTGATGCATGGATTGTGTCTCATGCAAATCAGCTGTGGTCATCTCGGAGTCTCAGTTGTGGTAGCAAAGAACGTTGTCTCGCATTTGGAAGAATCGTCTACCTCTCAAAGAGCGCATTTGCTTACGGCGATGCATGGTGGGTGCCGGTGCTCTATCGGTTGGTACTTTGTTGCATGTGCGGCGCAGCAAAGCATAAATTGACCCAGCCGATATGCAGTCCAACCTAGTATGGGTGAGATTCCAATCCGAAAGCCGGGAATCCACAAGTCATGGAGGCACTAGGGAAACATCAACAAGCAACTTCTGAATTTGCTGCCAGAAATGTTGATAATGAGCACCCAACTCATAGCGAAGAGCGGCAGTTTGAAAGGAGAGAACCTGCCCCAAGTCATCCACCACCTAATCAACCTGGCATACCCCTTTTTGCGAAAGAAAGTATGCTTGTCGAGGAGAGCGCTGAACCAAAGTGAGATAGAATGCTCTACTGCAGTGAATGCTCTCCAAAAGTTACCTTGAGGGAACTGGCGACCATGCCAGGACAAATACGAGATAACAGCCTTCCAATCAGCAAGAAGGGACAAAGTCAAAGGACATCCCAGAATATGGCCATCAAGCTGCCCAAAGATGACATCCCAAGACAATGGGTACCAGTGACCAAAAGAAGACGTGACAATACCACCGCATCAATGTGAAACCATGAGCGTCCAAGGTTGTTGTTCCCCCAAAACAGGTAGGAGTATATCTTTCCTGGCTAGTACATGTCGACTTGGATCCAAAATATTAATCACTCCCAATCGCTTAGGTGTGCATAACTTGTCCATAGATAAAAACCGCAACCCCTTCTCGTGGGAAGATGTGCACCAAAAATGCTTGTAACAAACTTGGATACCCCAAGTCTAGAACCTGTCGCAACACGAGAGAGAGAGAGAGAGAGAGAGAGAGAGAGAGAGAGAGAGAGAGAATATAACTTGAAAGACTTCACAAATTTAAGTCACAGTTCAATTTAGTCGACACAGCCCGGCATAGTTCCGAGGCAAGAGGGATTGGCCCCTTTCAGTATTTCTTTTTGTATTAATAGTTGAGCAACTATCGTGGGTCTCCTCTGCTCAGCAACTCGTGAGCACGGAATGAGCCAGAGAGAGCCAGGGGTCTTATTTAAAGGCCATTGGCCATGGAAAAGCAGTTACACAAAAGCTTCAAGCTCAAAAGCACATGGCCTTCCAAAAGCTGGCTGCCAGTGCAAATTACGAAAAACCGTATGGACTTCCACGTCAACAACTCAACGCGTCTTACGGAAATTTGTACAGTCAACAGCGCAAACCTCAGAAATCCGTACAACAGTTTGCCAGGATCTTTTAAATTCTCGAGTGTCCATTTGGAGGCCCCATCGACAAGGTGCCTATAACAACCTTATCAATAGCCCTTTGTCCGTTTAGGCATGCCACGTCGTCAGTTTGTGACATACCCCCTCTTGAAAGAATGGTAATCGCCCTCAATTACGCCTGCAAAACAAACAGAGGCCATACACCAGTTCAGTAGACACCGACTCTAAGTACCGACGCACTCAGACAACACAGATCTAGCACTTGCACAAAGACGACACAGTCAATACACATTCACATCAAATCGATCACATAAAAATTGATTCCAAATCTAAGACCATGATTCCTGGCAACGTATTTAGCAATCGCATCTAGATCCATCCCGTACCTCACTGATGTCGGATTAGCTAATTCTTATTGCGATCATGTCTATAGATTCTCAAGACCAAAATGTTGCAGTCATTTTGTCTTTCATTCTTGCACTTCAAACAAATCACATGAGAGAGTACACCATCAATCAGGTTCAAGTTCGGGAATTCCCATTTTCCATAATCATTAAGTCATACAACAAAATACTATCAACACAAGAGTATCCTTGAAATCCAAAGGGAAATCTGCGACTCTATTCCATCCAGGTAATCTGTGACGAAGAAGCGGAGTGATCCCCTCTTGTGCAGTCCCGTCTGCACCAGATTCAACCCTGCTGATCCGCGGGATCTTTTGGACTAGACACAGCTAATCCAAAAGCCTCAAGGTAAAGATCCAAATCTGAGAAGTATCTGCTAGGTCCTCCTTCCCCATCCACTTTGCATCCAATGCCGGATAGTTCTTAAATTTCACTAAGAACCGCCCAATCACTTTACCTTTTCAGTTTTCTTTCCTTATGTGCCTGAATCTGTTCTGGAACAAGTATCTCCTCACTCTCTTCCACTTTGGGTTTCTTCTCACTCTCTTCCACTTTGGGTTGCTCATCAGGCTCCCCATCAACTGGCACATCACCCTTCACACTAAATTGGTAGCAGGACACTTTTATGTCCTTGAACACTTTTGTGTCTTGTTAAGTGACCAATTTGCTTGAATTATTTGAAGAGTATGAAAGTGAATTTCTAGGTGCTATATATCCACAAAGTTGCCTTATGACCTGAAAAAAACTTGACATTTTTTTTGGAATATTGATCTCACCATTAACTTTACTCTTGCACAACATTTTTTAACCTAAACTATGTAAAAAAATAGGTCCTGTTTTTTGTCTTTTTTCAATTTTTTGCAGATATACCACTCTAAAGTTCATATTTGTGAGCTTTAGATTGCTAGAGAATAAGTCTTCATAGTTCTCAACATGTTTCGACGCTTCTATGGAGAACTAAGTGTTAAAATTGAAAGTTATGACCAAATTACAAAAATTGCCTAATCCTATTTTTTAGCCAAAATTAACGTTTTTATGATTTTTTTGGTGGCTTTCTTTATATCGGAATGCAATTTTGATTGTGTAAGTGTCATGTATAACATAAAGCTAATCTTCCTTGAGTTTTGGGGGGACCTAATATGCTATATAACATAGTATATGATGATGGTTGAGTTTTTCGATTGCTGAAGAATACGAGACATTTTCTTGTAGCAAGTGTAGCTTTTCCAATATTGCTAGTTTCTTAGGCCAATTGTATGTATTTTGTACGTAGTACCATATCTAATCATAAACTATAAATTTGGCTAGATATTGAGTAGTTTCTATGGGATTCTAGAGGTCATAATGCAAAACCCAGTTTTGTCATGTTTGTTGTATTTAGCACTTCATCATTGTCCCCAAGGTTCCACTTAGTAAGAGATCCATTATTCTTTTGGCATGCTCCATAAATCCTTTTGGATCCAAAGGCCCAAAGGGAACTACAAAAACATGTATATAGTATCTGTATTGAGTGTGACTATAGAAACTTTGATGATAGGTCTGCGAAATGGCAAAAATGCAAATTTTTTTAACCTATTTTTTTTGCCCAAAAAAAAATAATGAGACAAAAGTAACCATATGTTTTGATCACTAACCAATTGAAGTTAACGGGGAATTTTATCTCATGGCTTACAAAAATCTCCACTCTTATTTATATTCAATCAACCGTAAGAACTGGCTGTTCTGAGTAAAATGCACTAATCCATCAACATTGGAGGCATCTTGTGACCAAGACGTGAGAAATTTTACAAATTTCTCATTTTTGTCATATGTAATAGTCTTTAAGTTATAAGCTCATGAAAGGATTTTTAAAAATGAGTGTTTCTACTATGGTTTTAATGATTTTTTTCCAAAACCCTGAAAGGACACTTTTATGTCCTGTTAGGTTACCAGACTAATGTTAAAGGGTTTCAACAGACTCACATGAAATGCATTCATATGATCACATGCCTGACATTCCACACGCAACATGTGTAACTGGCCAGTAGTATTGTTTGCAAGGTTTGGCGCATTGTTAAAATCTCCACAAAGAAATACATCAAAACGCCAACAATACGAGGAGATATCACTCCATAATCTTGTGCGATCAGTAGAGGTTGTGAAAGCATATACCCCTCCAAATTCAAAGACTTCTGCATTAACAATGCATTGAGCCACCATCCACCTACCATTTGAAAGCAAGAGTTGGCCGTAGTCATGCCGAATAAGCATTAGCACTCCTGAATAACTAGCGTTGCCTGCATAAGCTATCCAATATCCCGCAAAGTAAGATGTCTGACCAGCGAAATGATGTTGATTATGCTCTTGTAGAACTACCACATCTACCTTACATGTATCTACATAGTGCTAGGTTAGCCTCCACTTGTCATGATTACATAACCCACATTGGCACGCACATTATATGGAATGCATCGCTATGAGGTATGTACAAAGGACAACGAAGCAAGAAAATAAGTGTCGGTGCCCATTGGCACATCCTCATCTGCTAAAGAAACAACTGTAAGTACGTCATGACAAGGGCTAGAAGACATAGCCTAAAGGGCACCTACAAAGTAAGTTGGTTCGCCTGTAACCGCTTCCTTATACAAAGGCACCACCTTATCCATGCCTCCGCCGAAGACTTATTCTCATTATAGGGAAGCTTCGTTTGGGATGCTATCTTCAGCAAGGACAAATAATTACAAGAAGAAGCTGGAGTTTGAATCTTAACTGTCCTTTTAGGTACGATCCAGGCATCCTTCACTATGTCCTTGGCTTTGCCTTTTCCCGATTCTTTTTCTTTTTATTTTGGTATTGTAGAAGGAGGAGTCGTGGACATCAAAGTCTGCTTCCCTTTCCCTTTATCCACAAAGGAAGGCGCTGCGGAAGTCGAAGCACCATTATGCTTACGATTCGAGGGGGGTTTCATAGGAGGGGAAAGTTGCGGGGGCGGTAAAGCTGAAGGAGGAGGTGCAGCTCCGGACATTCAGATTGCATAAGACCAACTTTACCACAAGGAAAACATGAGTTGTCAAATTTGTCCCATTTCATCTGAAAGGGTCGTTTCCCTACCACAGAGTGACCTTAGTTGATCGTTACACCTGCTGGAGTATGGATATTTGTATCCCACAAGATGCAAAATCTATTGGTATTCGCATCCAACCTGGGAGGGCAAACCACTTTTCCCAACTAGGCAGCCATCAGCGGAAGAAAGTGACGCCATTTGCGGGGAAAATGCACCACCTCCACCCATACCGGGCATTTATGAAAATGAGACTCTAATAATCCTTGATAAGAGCCCATGGCAATACATGCCTCATTTGCATGTTAAAGAACAACGGTGACACTTCAAGTAGGGCATCTCTGGCCTCACTGTATGCCAACAGGACCTCATAGAATCCTCGCGCCCCGAAATAAACTCCTTGAACCACTTAACCCTTAAACAAGAAATCCACCCATTGTCCCACATCTACGGCATTTTGCCAGAAAAGAAAAGTAAAACCGCACTGAGCGCATATTGGCGACAAGATCCATAAGTTGTTGAACGGGAATGAGGACTTCTTTCTCAATTTTCGAACCCTCCTAGGCCCTACAAGCATCCTGACTCTTCGTGAAAATATTACTTGATGAGGGACATAGCAACCACTGATAAAGGGACTACCCCTTTGCGTCACTTGTACATGCAGGGGCTATCTGTCATGGAACTACAGACCCTATGCAAAGCCATTCTCTCCAATCTATAGGTACCCACTATTTTCAAAGAACCCACTTTTTAAGCCGGTGATCACACACACACGCCGCCCCCCCCCCACAGATCTTCCAGAAGCTGCTGGCTGCCCAACGCTGCTGACGAAGGCGACAGCACCAACAGGAACGCGCAGGGACACATGGGCCACGCCGGGTAGATGATCACGCAGGGGCTTGCCTGGGACAAAAGGTCGTGCAAGGCACAAGGTCGCGCAGATTCGTCACAAACTCTCAGAATCTCATAACATGTACTACAACCACACGCACGTGCACACACCTGCGTGCGACACACACACTCATCATCTCCCTTCCAATACTTCTGTATTTCAAGCAGTCAACAGGTTTTGATGGGATAAGGTTGTAGGTTGAGGATGAACAGGTTAGAATTGTGGGATTGAGACACAGCTTAGTGCACTTCTCGGAGTTCTTGCTGTTTGGAAGCTCCCTACAGACCCGCTTTTGGAGTTTGGTAAAGGCTGGTTGGGAGCTTCCTCCAGTCCAATGGCCCCACCTTTCAGTATTGATGAGGATCTCAGGCAAAAGATTAAGGACCGGGTTCAGGTACTCTCTCAAGATTGGACACCTGATTGGATGCTCCTACACAAAGCACAACATTAGGGTCTAGTGTGTTGACCATTGAGATGAGGGTCGAGTTGACTACATTATCCTCCTTGGAGGAGGTACCTTCATTGTTATTCTCGCATCGGAGCAACTCACCTCAGGCCTGGTTGCCTGCTCTTCTCTCCCAATGAAAGACAAAATAACCTTTTTTGTGCCGTGGTACTTAGATTTTGATATTGTTGCTTTAACGAACAATGTCAGGTTCCTAGATTTCCAGTAAAAAATGCTTTTCGAGATTTTCCAGTACATTTTAGACTGCAGGATATGCTAAGACAGATGGGATCTATGTTTGGTAGTACTTTGATGTCCTCAGTGATGCTCCAGACACATGCACAGGTGTGTGTGTGTGTGTGTGTGTGTGTGTGCACGCGCACGTGCAATTTCATTGCTTTGACTATGGGCTTTGGTGCTAAAATGAGGAATGTAGTTTACTCATTGTATGATCAAAGTCAATCCTCAAGGATCATTTATCGAGAACTTACAGATGCATGGACTTGGGTCGATGAGTTCGCCACGGTTGTTCTATGAGTACACTCTTGTATGCAATTCGAACGCATCATTTGACAAAAACAAATCAATTACATGGTTTGATTCTTACTTCAGGCAAATATTTCCCTGGACAAGCATATGCTGATGATTCAATGTTTATACCTAAAAATGATCCTTCTCATGTCAAAGCAATCATGGATGCTTTAGACTTGTATGCATTGGCAGCAGGATTGAAGGTAGATTTCCGCAAATCTAAATTTGCTCCCTCTTTATGTGAAAGATTGGCACTCTCTTCTTTGGCCGGGTGAAGTGATTCCTCCCTCTGACATAGTCGGACATCTAGGATATCCATTTGCATGATTGACTTCCTCTTGCAAGCAAGTTGACTGGGTATTGCAGCGAATACGCCAAAAGATACACTACAAGAAGCTTTCTACTTGCCCTTGCACGTGAGGCTTCAAATTTTCAATCCATTCTGATTGCACATATAGTATTTCTTGCCGCTAATCCATTGATCTCGGCATAAAATCGCTCTTTACAAGCCTGGATTTTGGAGCAATTTTGAAGAACTAATCAACAAAAGAAAGGCTTGAGATTACTGTCTATGGAGAAACTATGTACTCTACGAAAATATGGAGGATTGAACATTCTTAATTCATATACATGTATTGGCCCAGAAAGCAACTTTATTGCTCCAGTTATTCAACAGAAACAACCTTGGACATAAATGTTGGCATCGATGTGCATGCAAGTGACGTCACATAGCTTTAGAAACTGGCAAACTTTTGCTTGGGAGGTTGTTTTTGAGTGATTCACGGCCATATCCAAGGATGTCCCTCTGCTGTTTATCTTTTAGCAGATTGAAAAGAGGTTACAAAGTTCACTACTTGGCATGCGTGAGTCCTCATCCAGGTAAATCTTTGAGAATCAAAGGCTTACATTGGAGCGTCATCGCTTTTGAAGCTCTGGCTGAACAACAATCTCGTAAAGCATACTTCATTTCTCAGAAGAATGCAAGGACAATTGAGGATGCGGTCAACAATCAAGGTGAGGTGCTTTCTTTCCCACATGCTGTGTGTCTTTATGGTCTTGGCTTGCATTATAGGCCTTTGTGACACTTAATCCAGGAGATGTTATCTCCCTTTACACCAGTGCCTCCTCTTCTTTCTACCTATTTTGGGCATTCCTCTTGAGCAGAGATCAGCTAAGCATCTTTATCAAAAGCTACAGCCTGATCCTTGGATTGCTGAACGCATTATGGAACCTCAATAAACCCTGATATACATGGCAGAAAACGCTTCAAGTTGTTTGGAAATGCAGTCTTCCTTTGAAAGAGAGACTTTTTATGGAGATGCTTAGTAGGGGTCCTACCTCTTGAATGTTACCTGGAATCTCGTCACATTACATCAGCTCGATGTGTGCGTTGTTCTCACAGTGCTGAGACTCTTACTCATTTGCTTTAGTATTGTCAGCATACTAGGGATTTTGTTTGCAAAGTTACTCAATCCCTGAGTTTACATTTTCCCTCGTAATGTGTTGGGAAACGTTTTTGGCTGATTGGAGTGCTTCCTACTCCCTCGAGATCTCATAAGATCTTCTTCACTTGGGTGCACTTCTGGCGTTGCATTCATGGTCTCCTTTGACATTACAATTCTTCTTTGACAGTGGTTACCTATCTCTGGATACCTTTGAGCTCTTTTCCATTTGTTTCTAGAGCTCTGTTTAGGCTTGCATCCTTTTGATGCATAGCCCTCTTGTTTATATACTCTTTTCTTTGTGGTGGGTTTTCCTCTTGCTGAGTTTTTCCAGAAATAAACATCGATTTACCCAAAAAAAAAAGTGTGCGCGTACGCATGTGCATGCGTGCTGCACGTGTGCGTGAGGGAGTGAAGAATCAGAACTTGAAATTCATAAAAATACAAACTTTGAAACTCTCTTTACCATGGAACAGTTTAATGAGAATCTAACTAGTGATGCGTACATACCTCAGCTCTTTGGGCTCATCACTCTCTGAACTTCCATACTCTGAGGATTGTTGTGCGCCAAGTTCACTGGCCTTCATAAAACAGTCAATTTTAGACAGTAAGGGTTCATAATTGCAGCAATAACAACGCCATTCCTCTGTCTCTAAAATTCTTTCAAGTTCTTGTTCTCCAAAGTTTCTCTGAATGCATGCTCCGCAAAAGACTTTGTCACAGCCATCACAAAGGACTATATCCCCTCCATTTGCACACCAAGAGCATTCATTATCTCTTCCAGAAGCATCCTGCACTGACAAATGGCAGCTTTTTGAGGTGTCACCAATATCAAAACCCATCTAGTATAACAAGAGCTTATAGAATCATGGAAAACACAATACCTTGGAGATTGGCCCACTCAGGTAGAACCGTCTGCATGGCCTACATATGACAACATCAAACAGAGGGTGCTTGAGAACTTGATCGCACCTCAACTGCTTTGCACACATTGTGCACATGAACTGAGCACTAAAGCTGTCCTTAGCAGTCTCCACACCAGAAACATCGGAGATTTCAAGGTTCTTTGTCTTGCCACGTTGGAATTCGACACCACACGTATCAGTTGGTTCGATTACACTGCTCCAAGGTTCTCCTACTTTGTGGATATCAGTTTCCAGAGGAATGGAGACCATTGCTTGCTCAGTACAGAAAACTGTATCCTCAGATTTTGCTGAGACTTGTTCTTCATCACTGTCAATGTTAATAACATCTGTTTCAACTCTCTTACGAGGGAAATCTAAATCCCAGTCCTCCCTATGCCGCTTCAGAAGTCCATTCTGAGTATCTTGCTACATGAAGGACCAGGTTTCAAAAACTGCATCATTAAGTTCAAGTAGCAGTTCCAGAACTTTAACTTACACTTCCTTTGAATGGACTGCCTATACAATCCTCACGTGCAGATGCAAGATTAAGTTGGCCATCCTGCTTCAACAATGTGGTAGAAGCTAGAACTGAAGCTTCCACAGACCCTTTCTTTTCATCACCAGTTTCTGAGCCCTGAAGCAAATGTTCTGATCAAATTACCCGGTAGCAGATAACCAAAAAAAAACTGGAGCTTTCTTTGCAGCTGCAGAAAAAGAAACTAAAACTAGTGCCACTGGAAATTTTAGGCTTTCTTTTATTGCAACCCCCTCTGATGGCAAACAACAAGAATGTTGTGCAAGGGGCAGCTTTCACATAAAGGTCGATTCAACAGATTTGTTAGCCTTGTAGAACACATACGAGTTTTTTCATGGCTTTGGTAAAATTGTAGACAATACAAAATCAAAAGAGCACTCACAAATACTTAATTATCAATCTTTTTATAACTCCTTTCCTAAAATGTCCCAATCACAAAAGTTATTTCAAAAGAGTAAATAAAGATATATCCACATATGAATGCTCTATCCTTGGAGTTACAAGAGTCAAAAGAGCTGCTGCTGTGCTTTATGCAAGAGTTTTTTTCCCACTATCATCTCAATATCCCTCTTTAAATAAAGGTATATACACATACGAATGCTCTATCCTTGGAGTTACATGAGTCAAAAGAACTGCTGCTGTGCTTTATGGAAGAGATCCTTTCCCACTATCATCTCAATATCCGATACATCATCCCACTTTTGTGCCTGACAAGCTAAGAAAAATAAAACTACAGCAGGTTATTGATGAAGCCCAAGAGGAAGCTCAGCTTCGGGTAATCAAAAGGAAAGCTGCTCTCAAGAATAAACAAATACCTATTCCCATCAACACCCTGGAAATAGATGACCGACAATGAGAATTACAAAAAGATGCAATGTCAATGGATGATGAATGGTTAGATGGAATGGACCTTCGCATCAAAGTACAGATCAACAACCATAGTACCAATGCTTTGGTTGACATAGGAGCTCAAGTAAATGCAGTCATTTATTCCACGTACAAGAAAGCAACAAGTCAGTCTCTGACAGCAGGAATAGCGACTATCAAATGATCGGCAAAGTTCAAACACCACCTTAATAAATTCTCGACCAGAATATGACCCATCACAAAACTTAACGGAGCCAATCCTACATGACCTCATTTCAGTCCAATGAATGATGTTTTTGAGGCAGCACTTGAGTCCTAAAGATGACGTTTTGGCAGCAGCTCCTGGAGCAGTAGTGTAGTCTCCATACTCTTTGAGGAGCATTTCCCCAAGAGCTTGTGCAAGTAGCCAGCACTCTTATGAACATTGCATGTTGTCTGAACCTACTCAAAGACAGAATAAGCCTACCAAGGACGAGCTGAACCATTCAAGAGACTTTACACCACGAGCTAGTACCTAGCTTAGTGGCTGGGTTTCTCACACATCTAGAGTCTATTCTCCTGGGAACCCTCTCTATGCTAGCTCACTGTTTCACTGACCTAAGCAGTAATACCAGCCAAGCCAGGACTTTTAGTGGAGGAGCTCACCACTTTACTAAAAGAGACATTGCATGATGCATCCGCAGAGGCATACCCACATACTCAGCCTGATCAGAGACGTCGGCCTGGGAGCATGCCTCAGATCAGTTGGTATGATGAGGAATGTAGAGAGACGAGAGCACAGCTTTAGAGGGATCTTCTCCTAGGGGTGATCAATCACAAACAATCGCGGATAGCCTTCTAGCGCCTTGTGCGGCGGCAGAAGCGAACGTTCCTAGCTCAGATGGAGCAGGACTCATACCAGTTGTTCTTGAGGAGAGACACAGAAGAGGCATGGCGTCTCTTTCATGAGCACTCTGTCACAAACTAGGTGACGTGGCATGGCCCTCGCCATGTAGCAACAAACCCCGGCACACACACACACACACCCGTAAAAATGCAGCAGTAGGTGACGTGGCAGATTTCCGGGATTTACGTTGTTCTGCTGACATGGCACTGCCGTACGGACCCCCACAATTTGCGGCGCTTTTTACAGAAATTTTACGCAAGATTTTGGCAACTTTTTGCTCTACACAAAACTTACGCTGAGAAGCTTTTGGAGTTGCTTTATTTACTAAGCAAGGCTTGGGAGAAGGATAGCTTTATTTTTAGAAGCTTTTAGAAGGTTTGCTTTATTTTAAAAAGAAGGCAGCTTTTGGGGCTCTGCTTTTGGCAACCCTTGTAAACCTTTAAATACGTGGGCAGGGCTCCCACTCTGCAGAGCATCTTGACACAAAGTCTGAGAGTAAGACCCCTCCCACTCTCTTGTACTTTGAACACAGATTAATACAAAAAGAAATACCGAAGGGCGCGTCAGTCTTTGAGGCCATTATCTCTAGGCACGGAACTCCGTCGGGCCGTGTCGAATCAATTGTGAACTGTGAACTGTTTTGAAATGAATCTCTGCTGTGTTGCGATAGACTTGGAGTGTCCAAGTTTGTTACAATGGTATCAGAGCGCGGCCAATTTCTCTTCTACCGGGAAATCGGATCCTTTTCTTGCAACACTTATGAATTCAAACAAAAATCAATCGACTTCCTCTGCATCTAGGGATGCGGGAAGAGATCACGAAGAACATTCTCACGAGGACTATGCCCCGCCTCGGCCTACTCAGGCGGAGATTGAAGAGATGAAGCGTCGACAATTGGTTGACGATGCGACAAAGATGATGATCAATCTTGTGAAGGATCCGAAATTTGCAAAATTTTTGACACAGATATCCTTCGATGAAGTGCACTCTCAATGGCGGAAGGCCACAGAACCACCCCTCAAACCGGCACTCAAGAAACCTCCTACTCCGAGGAGTTTACAGAGCAAGAATTAGAAGAGGTGGTTGATACACGGATTACGCAGCTTTTTGACGCAACCAACAAAGCCAAAAAGCACGCGCGGTATGTCACAAACTAGGTGACGTGGCATGGCCCTCGCCATGTAGCAACAAACCCTGGCACACACACACCCGTAAAAATGCAGGAGCCGGTGACGTGGCATATTTTCGGGATTTACGCTATTTTGCTGACGTGGCATTGCCGTACGGACCCCCACAATTTGCAACCCTTTTTACGGAAATTCTACGCAAGATTTTGGCTACTTTTTGCTCTACGCAAAACTTACGCTGAGAAGCTTTTGGAGTTGCTATATTTACTAAGCACGGCTTGGGAGAAGAATAGCTTTATTTTTAGAAGCTTTTGGAAGCAACACAGATTAATACAAAAAGAAATACCAAAAGGGGCGCCAATCTTTGGGGCCAATATCTCTAGGCACGGAACCCCGCCGGGCCGTGTCGAATCAATTGTGAACTGTGAACTGTTTTGAAGTGAAAAAATCACACTCCCCTCCCCCAATGATTACTTACCCCGATATATGGGGTCAGTATGCAACATCCTTATATACGGTCCCTGGACAAAAATCCCTTCCACACCCTCCTCAGCCATGCCCATCTACAAGTACCTTCTTTACCACTAAGAGGGTAAAGAGGGCCATTGACAGGATAAAGACCACGAGGGCATATGATCATCATGGTCTAGTAAGAGAGAACTTTATACATGCTAGAGATATGTTGGCAAAGGTTCTTGCAATCCTGTTCAATTGTGTCATGTGTGAGGGTCTACCTGAGACTTGGAGACTATCTACTACTGTGCCTATCTTCAAGGCAGGTGATCATGTGGAGCCTAGAAAGTACTGTACTATTATCATTGGACACACATCGGCACGGTTGTATGCATCTATCCTTGAGCAACAGTTGAGCACATGGACAGAGAGTGAGGGCATACGAACAACAGGAACATGCCGGTTTCAAGATAGGCTTTTGCACTCTTGACCACATTCTGACACTTAGAGCCATCATCGAGGAGGGGAGGGCAGGGAGACGGATTTACTGTAGCTTTATGGATTTCCAAAAAGCATTTGACATGGTGCCCAGAGCCAAATTGATGCGCAGACTACAGGAGATGGGAGTGCCCAATGAGTTGATTTGGGGGATCATGGCTCTATACACAGTGTTGGGATATGTACGCACTTCAAAGGTGATATCTGATTTAGTGCACTCCACTATTGGAGTGAAACAAGGTCGTCCATTGTCTCCTACTCTATTTGCTATGTATGTAGAGGAGGTTTCTGATTATATTGAGAGAGAGAGAATGACATAGATGCCCAAGCGGCAGGGACATGGATTCCATTGTTACTATATGCTGATGATATTGTGTTGATATCTGACTCACTAAAGGGTATACAACGACATTTGGATGCATTACATAGCTTCGCAGAGGATAGTGGATTGTCTGTAGGAAGCAACAGCAGAGACTAAACTGACCCAAGCGTATGCGGCCTGGGAGGATTGGAGAGGATGTGTTCACAAGTTGAATTCCAAGAACCTTGAACAAAACTTTGGCTCTTTGATACAACTATGCTCTATGGTGTTCAGGTTTGGGGACCCTCTGTAGGTCACGATGGATGGAGAGATATGGAGAGGCCCTTGGTATCTATGATCTCTCGGCTGATTAGAGCCAAGGTGTTGGTGAGCCTGATGTACGCCCACTACGTGTGTCTAGGTGTGAGTTTGGCTTGTGTCATATCATGTGTGCAGGCTGAATCCGGTGTGGGACTAACAAGGGGGATGTTACGTCCCAAAACATCAAGATCACCTCCGAGACATAGAGCCAATACGGGCTCACCCCCGAGCCTGGGAACCTGCAGCCAAGCGGGCTAGCTTCTACCACAAGGGCCAATATCCCATACCATCGAGCCCACACCAATATGGGTGTGCGGGCAGAGCTGCCAAGGGCCAAGAGTCCAAGTGTGGTGATCACACAAGATGTCTCACAAATGAGGCTCAAGTCCTATTTATAGGACTTCATAACCAAAGGGCCATGTTCACATTGGCCGGACATAACTGCATGCACCCACCCGGCTGTCTGGGGACGTAACACCCCCGTTGTTAGTCCCACGCCGGATCCATCCTGCACACATGACATGACATAAGCCAAACTCACACCTAGACACAAGTAGTGGGAGGACATCAATCGCAGAACACTTTATACATGCACATCCTCTTGAGCCATGCCCATCTACGAGTACCTTCTTTACCATTGAGATGGTAAAGACGACCATTGACACGATGCACACCAGGAGAGCATATGATGGTCTAGTAGCAGAGCACTTTATACATTCTAGAAATATGATGACAAAGGTTCTTGCAGTTCTGTTCAATCGTGTCATGTGTGAGAGTCTACCTCAGACTTGGAGACTATCTACTATTGTTCCATTGTATGCATCTATCCTTGAGCAGAAGTCAAGCAGATGGGCAGAGAGTGAGGGCATACGGGCAACGGGACAGGCCGGTTTTAGGAGAGGCTTCTCCACTCTTGACCATACTCTGAAACTCAAAGCCATCATTGAGGGTAGGACACGTGATAGACAGATTTATTGTAGCTTTGTGGATTTTCACAAAGCATTTGACATAGTGACCAGAGTGAGATTGATGTGCAAACTACAGGAGATGGGAGTGCCAAATGAGTTGATTTGGGGGATCATGGCTCTATAGAGATCAGTGATGGGACATGTACGCACTCCAGAGGGGATATCTCACTTAGTTTACTCTACTATTAGAGTGAAACAAGGTTGTCCATTGTCCCCTACTCTATTTGGTATGTATATAGATGAGGTTTCGGATTACATTGACAAAAAGGGTGACAGAGGTGCCCAGCAAGCAAGGACATGAATTCCAATGAGCAGATTTGGGGGATCATGGCTTGCGGAGATGGGATCACGAAACACTCGAAGAGGGAGAGCTTCAACCCTCAGTAGTTGAAGAACTCAATTCGATTAAGAAACAAGTGTGGGCAATCAAAGCAGGGGAGGAGAAGAACAAAGAGATGACGACCTCGTGGGTGGATGTCATTACAAAGACCCAACAGAAGGCGGATGAGGCCGAGAAATGAATCAAGATCGCCAAGAAAGGAAAAAGCAAGGAAACAACCCCCACACCCACCATCATTAACTTGACACTAGCAGAGGAGCAAAGGAGGCATGTGCGTGCCTTACACGTGAGGATTTGTGGCCTCAAAGACCAAAATAATGTTGACGAAGAGGTAAAAGAACTCATGACTATGATGGGGGTTAATGAGCCAACGCATACAAGGGCTTGGAGAGTGGGCAATAAGAAAAGTGAAAGCAAGGTGGAAACATCAAAGAAAAGGGCACTTATCCTTTGTTTCCCCTCCATGGAAGAGAAGAAGAAATTTTTGAAAAAGAGACGCATCTTTCTTGGAGATAAACTCTTGCTCGCGCAAATTGCTCATATGCAAGAAGTAATGATAGATATTAGAGTGGCAAGGGAAAAAGGTAAGATTGCTTTTTTACCAAGATGGAGGTGGTGATATTGGAGTGGCGCTCCGCATGATGGTGCGAGACATATGGGACCACACTAAAGATGGCAGCATGGAATTTTAATGGGTTACTTCGCCTTGATGTAGGGGCATTTGAGGACAGCTTATAGCGAGAGACATCGTCTTTTACTCAGAGACACACCAGGCACCGAGACAGCTTATGCCGCGTGTGTCTCGATATAGATGGGAGACAGCTTGACGAGCAGAGACGAGATCAGAGCACAGGGGCGGAGGGTCGGGAGGAGCAAGAGTCCTATTCAAAGAGGAGTTACAGCCGCTTGTGCACGTTGTTTGGAGAGATGCTCAAGTCAGATACATGAGGGTCAGATTGAGGGCTGAGACAGGCAGATTCTTGTACATTGCTAAATGTTACTTTCCCCCAGCACATCAGTGTATGCCGCACCTAGAGGACAATCCTATTTCTCTGTATTAGACGAGGACATGTTTTCCAAAGATGGTGACATCATTCTCTTGGAGGACTTTAATGCCCGCATGAGAAATCATCAAACAACTTTCTATGATACCTCAGATGAAATATCGAGAGAGCTAGATAACAGTCATATGGTGCTGTAGAGACACTCACAAGATGAGCATTGAGTAGTACACCGAGTACGGAAGATATTTGATGGAAATGGGAGCGTCACATGGATTGGACATACTTAATGGCCTACAACAATTTCCTGCAGCAACAGCAGCTGGTTTTACTTGCTTTCCACACACGTGTAAGGCCAGCACAATGGACTGTGATGACACATCTGAGCCTTATCCCTTGCATTCACGATTTCACAGCAAGACCCAGAGCAGTGGGTGTAGATGTGGATCATGCTCTCTTGACACTTTAAGTCTCCTTTCAGTATAGTACAGCTCGGGTGTCAGGAGGGAGGACACATACCCATTATACATTTACACCACAAACTGACTCTATTTACAGAGAAGATCTACGGTCGTCTATATACAGCAGCCAGGCCAGGACTCTTGATGGAGGAGAGCACCACTTTGCTGATTGAGACATTGCATGCTGCAACAGCTGAGGCATACCCACACACTCAGCCTAAGCAGAGACGTCATCCTGGGAGCATGCCTCAGAACAATTGGTATGAAGAGGAGTGCACAGACACGAGAGCACAGCTTCAGAGGGATCTTCTCCTAGGGGTCATCAATCACCGACAATCTCGGATAGCCTTCCCGTGCCTTGTGCGACGGAAGATGCCAGCCTTCCTAGCTCAGATGGAGCGAGCCTCATTCTAGTTGTTCTTAAGCAGAGACACAGGAGAGGCATCGCATCTCTTTCATGAGCTCCCCTCCTCTACTTCACCTGATGTGTGGGGTCAGTATGCAACATCCTTATATACGGTCCCTGGACAGACACCTCTTCAAGATCCTCCTGAGCCATGCCCATCTATGAGTAACTAACTCCTTTACCACTGAGATGGTAAAGACGGCCATTGACACGATGAAGACCAAGAGGGCATATGATCAATACATGCTAGAAATATGCTGACAAAGGTTCTTGAAGTTTTGTTCAATTGTGTCATGTGTGAGGGTCTACCTCAGACTTGGAGACTATCTACTATTGTTCCTCTCTTCAACGCAAGGGATCCTACAAAGCCTAGAAACTACCGTACCCTTATGATTGTAAACACATTGGCACTATTGTATGCATCTCTCCTTGAGCAACAGTTGAGCAGATGGGCAGAGAGTGAAGGCATACGGGCAGCGGGACAGGCCAGTTTCAAGGAAAGGCTTCTCCACTCTCGACCATACTCTGAAACTCACAGCCATCATTGAGGAGGGTAGGGCACATGGGAGACAGATTTATTGTAGCTTTGTGGATTTTCACAAAGCATTTGACATGGTGCCCATAGTGAGATTGATGCACAGGCCCAATGAGTTGTATTTGGGGGATCATGGCTCTATACAGATCAGTGATGGGACATGTACCCACTCCAGAGGGGATATCTCACTTAGTTCACTCCACTATTGCAGCGAAACAAGGTTGTCCATTGTCCCCTACTCTATTTGCATGTATATAGATGAGGTTTCCAATTACATTGATCAAAATGAGTGACAAAGGTGCCCAGCTAGCAGGGACATGGACTCCATTGTTGTTATATGATGATGATATTATGGTGATATCTGACTCACTGGAGGGTATGCAGTGACGTTTGGATGCATTACATAGCTTTGCAAAGGACAGTGGATTGTTTGTAAACCTTAGTAAAACAAGGTTATGGTGTTTAACACCACACTGCAGTGGATCAGGAGATTAGCACCTACATTCACTTATGGTCACGAGACTGTGGAGTACACAGATCCATACACCTATCTTGGAATAGTCTTCACTGGGCCAAGGTTTTCATTGAAGAGAGCAGCAGACACTAGACTGATCTGAGCATACGGGGCCTTGGGAAGATTGGAGAGGATGTGTTCGCAGGTTCGGTTCCAGCAACTCCAAACAAAACTCTAGCTCTTTGATATCTTGGTAGCTTCCGCTATGCTCTATGGGGTTCAGGTTTGGGGACCCTCTGTTGGTAAGGATAGGTGGAGAGGCATGGAGAGGCCCTTGGTATCTATGATCTCCCGACTGATCAGAGCCAAGGCCTCTGTGCCACACGAGATCATTAGAGCAGAGTTAGCAGCCCCCCCCCCCTGTGGAGATAGAGGCGCTTACCAGATCAGTCTCTTTTATGCATAGCCTATGGGATACTATCAGAGACAGATATGCCAGATAGGCCCTTGAGTCCTCCTGACAATTAGCTACACAAGAGAATACATCATGCTGGTATGCACAGATGTCAGCATGGTTCCAAATACATGGCTTCAGCATGGACAGCTTACCGCCCTTTCAGTACTCCCTTTATGCACCATCGTTGTCTCCTTACTCGGGTGGAGATTACTAGACTCATTCACCAAGACCTTACCCAGTTGGACACCAGAAGGACATGGATAGACCCGGCACAGGAGTTGGGCACGAACATGGCTTTCTTTAGAGGGCATCTTCTCCAACTCAGAAGGGATGGATTGGTGATTCGACCTAGCTATATGGATACACATCAATCTCATGAAGTATATTTATTTTGTTATGTTATGTTGTTATTGTTGTTATTTTTGTTACTCTGACTTTGTATCAGATCCACAACATTGTAATTTTTCTTGTCTCATAGGTCACTTTGGCCTTTTGAAGACGTTAATATAACATTTCATTTCATTTTATACATGGGTAGACCCTACACAAGAATTGGGCACGAAGATGGCCGACTACAAAGAAAACTTCCTACAACTATCTGAAGATGGATTTGTGATTCGCCAGAGTTACATGGATACCCACCTGTCTCATGGTTTGAGATGTGCTATTGGTCAAATTCGTACATCCTCACACCAATTGGAAATTGAATTTGGCAGATTTAGGGGAATCCCACCTGAAAGCAGAATTTGCAAGTTATGCGGAATGGAGCCGGAGACAGAATTACACTACATATGCCACTACACAGTATACTACAAGATACGTGGGCGTTTTCACTGCCTCTTTGAAGAAGGCTTTGGACCTCTAGATAGAATCATGCAATACCAAGATCAAAGATGCTTAGGCTTGTACCTACTGGAACTACATCGGCACAGGGATAATCTAATGAGAAGACAAAGAGCACTACAACCTCAGAGGCAGATCACAGATTTCTTCGGATTGAGAGAAGCAGGAGTGGAAGGGGAAGCAAGAGGCCAGCAGCCAACACAAAGGAGTACCCACATTCATACCAAAGGCACCCTAATTGACAGAGCGATTGAGCTTAGGAAATCGAGACGACCACGACCAAGAGGCAGAAGCACACTTCACCGGAGGAGACTACAACAAAGGATTAGAAGCATTCTAGCCAGACACCCAGAATGCTCCTAAGAAGTTTATTTAATACTTTGTATTTAGTTTTCCACATTCACTTTCACACTTTTCACACCTAGTACTTTAGTACTAAGGTACCCAGACAGTGTAACAGATTCACCACTTTGTATCAGTTTGGTCTCATAGGTCATTCTGGCCTTTTGAAGATGTTAATATAACATTTCATTTCATCTCTCTCTCTCTCTCTCTCTCTCTCTCTCTCTCTCTCTCTCTCTCTCTCTCTCTCTCTCTCTCTCTCTCTCTCTCTCTCTCTCTCTCTCTCTCTCTCTCTCTCTCTCTTTACATTGACAAAAAGGGTGACAGGGGTGCCCAGCTGGCAAGGACGTGGATCCCATTGTTGCTATATGTCGATGATATTGTGCTGATATCTGACTCACCACAAGGTATGCAACGACATTTGGATGCACTACGCAGTTTTGCAGAGGATAGTGGGTTGTGTGTAAACCTAGGTAAAACAAAGGTTATGGTGTTTAACACCACACCGCAATGGGTCAGGAGATCAGTACCTACTTTCAAATATGGTCAGGAGATTGTGGAGTATACAGGATGCATACACTTACCTGGGGGTAGTCTTTACTGGGCCAAGATTTTCTTTGAGAAGAGCAGCAGAGACTAGACTAACTGGAGCCGGTGTGGCTCTGGGAGGAATGGAGAGGATGTGTTCGCAGGTTCAGTTCCAGGAACCTAGGACAAAGTTATGGCTCTTTGATACTTTGGTTGCCTCTACTATGTTATACGGGGTGCAGGTTTGGGGACCTATAGGCCAGGATGGTTGGAGGAGTATGGAGAAGCCCATGGTATCTATGATCTCTCCGCTGATTAGAGCCAAGGTTTCCGTACCGCATGATATCATTCGAGCGGAATTAGCTGCCCCCCCTATGGAGATTGAGGCGCTCACCAGATCAGTCTCCTTTGTACACAGTCTGTGGGATACTACCAGAGACAGATATGCCAGGGTGGCTCTAGAGTCCTCCAGTCAATTAGCTCTTAATGGGGATACATCATGCTAGTATGCACAGATGGCATCATGGTTTCACCATGGACAGCAGGTTGCCTCCTTTTCAATACTCTCTACAGGCACCCTTGAGGTCTCTGACACGGGTAGAGATTAATAGACTCATCCGTCAGGATCTGATCTAGCTGGACACGAGGAGGACATGGATAGAGCCGTTACAAGAGTTGGGCACAAAGATGGCTTTCTATAGAGAGCATCTTCTCCACCTCACGGGGGATGGGTTTGTGATTTGACCTAGCTATATGGACACGCATCTTTCGCATGGTTTGCGTTGTGCCATTGGCTAGATACGCACGTCCTCACATCAGCTCGAGATTGAGACTGGCAGATTCAGAGGGACACCAACAGATAGCAGAATATGCCGCATATGCCATCTAGAGCCAAAGACAGAAGTACATTATGACATATGTCATTGCACAGTGTACTATGAGAGCTGAAGAGAGACATCCCTAGAGACGGATCACAGATTTCTTTACACTAGATACTGTACACCTAGAAGAACAGACAGAGGAGCAACCAACAATGGTGGAGAGGTCTACCCGCACTACTGGCATTCTCATAGACCGAGCATTGGAGCTAGGGAGATCTCGACGACCCCGAGGGAGAAGAGGAGCTACACAATTTCGAAGGAGGCTACGGCAAAGGATTCAAGCCATACTCTTTCGTCATCCAGAGTGCAGATGAAGATGGATCTCTACTCCCCTCCCATATTGTCTTCACATTGTACTGCTTAGTTTAGGATCCCGAAGTATTTATATTTTGTTATCCTAGTTTAATTTATTTTGTTAATCTGACTTTGTATCAAATACACCGCATTGTAACTTTTTGGTCTCATAGGTCACTTTGGCCTTTTGAAGATGTTAATATAACATTTCATTTCATTTCTCTCTCTCTCTCTCTCTCTCTCTCTCTCTCTCTCTCTCTCTCTCTCTCTCTCTCTCTCTCTCTCTCTCTCTCTCTCTCTCTCTCTCTCTCTCTCACCAGAGGCACACTGATCAACCGAGCGATAGAACTTGGGAAATCCAGGCGCCCACGACTACGAAGGACTACACAGCATCGACGGGGGCTACGACAAAAGATTCGGAGCACACTGGCCAGGCATGCACGACACCCGGTCAGACTACTAACCATGGAGGAAATTGATGAGATTCGCCAACGATCGATGCTAGATCTTTTGTGATTCAGCTATCCCAACAAGCCGCCCATTTTTGCTTAGTTTTTTGCTTAGCTCACATCGACCAATCTAGGATCCCATAGTTTATATCTTTGTTTTGTACGGTTGTTAGGTTATTTTGTTACTCTGACTTTGTATCAGATCCACCACCTTGTAACTTTCTGGTCTCATAGGTCACTATGGCCTTTTGAAGACGTTAATATAACATTTCATTTCGTTTCATTTCTCTCTCTCTCTCTCTCTCTCTCTCTCTCTCTCTCTCTCTCTCTCTCTCTTTCAGTTTTGTTTCATTTGTCTTTCCGATAGACGGATGACATACACGCCATGTACATTTGATTTGTCTCATAGGCCGATTTCGGCCTGACATAGACGTTAAAAATCTTTCTTTCTTTCTTCTTTCTCTCTCTCTCTCTCTCTCTCTCTCTCTCTCTCTCTCTCTCTCTCTCTCTCTCTCTCTCTCTCTCTCTCTCTCTGTGCGCGCGCAAAAGAAGGGAGGCTTGGTACCCTTTTGTATCACGAGACTGTGACAAACATTTACCTTATTTGTTTGTTTCCTTCCCTTGATTTCTATTTAATTTTTGGGACCCTCTTTTTGAAGTCACAAATGACCGGACATTGTATAGGCAGTGTGAAATGGTCGATGGCCAGAGTTTCACTCGCAACAATGAAAGCCAGGTCACCATGAGATGGATGGGCCGAACGGCACTGAAATCCGAGTAGTAAAAGGATGGCGAGGACTTGGCGGCTCCATAGCAAATCTGCAAGACGCATCAACTGGGAGGGGGTGCCCAAATCGATATGGGGCTGAAATGGAATGTTTTCTTATTCATTGTGACCCTATAGTGCGTGCGTGAGTAGTGGGTGCAGTTTCACAGCTTTAATGAAAAGCTTGCCTTCTCCTCTGTCTTATGTAGCACGATGATTCCGCTCTCGTGCATACCTGGCTCAAGGGCTATTCATCTGTATGTGCAGTTCTATGGATTTATGCGCGACTTCTGAGGCAAGAGCCTCTTGAACGGGTACCCGATTAGTTAACTATTAATCCTAAGCAAGTACAGATTGATTTAGAGAGATTTCTTGCAAGCGAGAAATCTCGTCTAAATCAAAGGGCAAGTAGCCCTACAAGTGCGGGAACTTGAGGGCTTGCTACAAATACGTTTGGCACGCAAAACAGAGCCCAAAACAGAGAACTGCAGTTTGCTGTAATTTTTTGCAGGTTTAGGGTTTTGACCTTTTTTTATGCCTAAAAGTCTCAAGAGCTTTGGAGAAGCTAGAAAACTGCTACACAAGTGTTCTGGAGCATTTTAGAGGCTGAAAACAGAGAATTTAGTGTCCTGTATTTTCTCGTTAGTGTTGCAAAAGTGCTCTAATTTGCATGGAAAGTCAAGTCACCTAATACATCATTTATACATGAGGATTTTGTCTATGAAGCCTTCCACAGTCGTTATGATGTCGAAATTGGGCTAGAGCAGGCAATTTTCAGCCCAATAAAAGTGGGACAACTCGTAGAAATTTACACGTCTTCTCCAAGTTTAATGGGAATAAAGAAATACCGAAAGGGGCACGAACCTTTAGGGCCAACAAGGGCTTGGAATCTAGCTACCAAGTCGTGGTAGTTTTGAAGTGTTGGATTCCTGTCTCACAGGTTTTTTTGTCACACGGACGGGCACGTCGTGCCAACGGAAAAGAATAGACTAAACAACTTTAAACACTTCAAATAACACTGAATTGAAAGAGATAAGAGAGTGCACAACACACGAGACACGAAGTGGCGGAGTTCCGACCCAAGAGAGCATTGGCCCCAAACCTTGGCGCCCCTTTCAGTATTTCTTTATATTGCTTCAACTCAGTACAAGCCGGTACTCCACACTCTGCACCTTCACCCGGAAGCGTGCCAAAGAATGAGCCCATGGCACATATTTGAAGGCCCTTGGCCTTGAAAAGCAGTTACAAGAAAAGCATCAAACTCTAAAAGCATATGGCGGCTGGCCCAAAAGCTAAAAAGCTGCCAGTGCCAAAAGCTAAAAAATTGTCAGCCCTGACTATCACGTCAACATGTCAACGCAAATTCCGGGTTGTCCGTACAGCTGCCACATCATCATGGCTTCACGCAATTGCGTGTGTGTGTGTGTGTGGGCTCCATTTTATTTAATCTCTTTAGGTCACTTAGGCCCCATCGGACGGGGTCCCATAAGTTAGTGGGAACTCTTCTTTAAAAATAGGCCACTCGACAAGACTTTGCAAGTTGGTAAAACTTCTTCTGCTTCTTCTTCTTAGGAATTAGGCCCCTCCGCCGAGATCTATATGTTGGCTCCGTTCTTTAGTGGCTTGACAAGTCAACAATTTGTGACATCCCCCCTTCTTGAAAGAAAGTAATCGTCCACGATAACCGTATTTGTGCAAAACTCAAAAAATTTCAAGGGTGATTCCAAGGGAAATTCTGAGGGACAATCGGTTTTCATATTCCAAATCGGAGCTCTTGATATCCTGAGTCGTTGGCTTCTCAGAAGAATCTCATCCAATAAGGAGTATATTCTCATTCCATATCTAAGCTCTTGACTTCCTTGGTCGTTGGCTTCCCAGAAGAATCTCATCCAACAAGGAATATTCAATGGTTGGCACATCACAATGCAACACAAATGCTCACATATGCATGTTACAAAACATAGAAACATAAAGCCATCGATGAACACACACAAACCCCCCCCCCCCCCCCCCCCCCCCCGGCCCCCCAGTGCAAATAACCATCTTGGTCCAGGCCATGAGATATAGAGGCCTTTTACAACCAAACGTCCCCCAAACCGCAACCTCCGTCGTTTGGAGAAGCTGAGAGTAGCCACTACTCAAACTTCTTAATACTCCCCTCGTAAATAACCATCTAGGTCCGGGCCATGAGTAATAACAACAATACTCTCCCCACAAATAACCACAAGGGTCCGGGCCAGGAGTATAAACAACACTTTTCAAACATTCAATACTCCCCCCGCAAAAAACCACAAGGGTTCGGGCCATGAGTATGTGCGAGCATTCTCAAACATCATTTCTCACTACTCCACCCGGGAGTAAATCACCAATCATTGAAACCAATATTAAAACCAAAGTCAAACAGTTCAAATTGGCACCAAGACACGTTTAAAACAGATACCATCCATTTTGAACAAATTCCAAACAAGATCACCTAAAAAACTGAAAAAACTGCTTAATCGAACTAAAAAAGCATTCTCGACATCAATCGAGCTCGCAAGTCGATAGGTCTTCCGTTCTAAAACCTGCACCAAAATTAGGATTAAATTTGTTCCTTAAGGTTGTAGCCGACCACAGTATGGTCCATAAGCTCTTGAACAAACAGTATTCCTGCGGCTGTGATGATAGTCCCAAGACATAGCAATCACACCGAACCTC
The DNA here is from genome assembly GCF_014529385.1 of Adiantum capillus-veneris. Taxonomy (NCBI): domain Eukaryota; kingdom Viridiplantae; phylum Streptophyta; class Polypodiopsida; order Polypodiales; family Pteridaceae; genus Adiantum; species Adiantum capillus-veneris. The sequence goes on from NC_140935.1 coordinate 130,137,720, forward strand.
CAAGGTTATTAGCTTGAGAAAAGACACTTGGTGAGCGATGTCCAAAAAAATTTCAAGTCGTAATTTGCTAGGGTTTTCGTAGCAAGCTCTTCAAGATACCCCACTCTGCCAAAAGCTGCACTCCCAAGAAAGATGTTTGAAGGCATGTAACTTCGGGCAAAAATTTCTTGAAAGCTTGCCAAGTCCTTGGAGTGTGCGGCTTGGTAGCTATAGACATCCACCATTGCATGGGACTCCTCTGAAAAAAACAGCGGCTTGAAAAATCCTCGATCCTTCTCTTGTAAGTGATCTTTATGGCTTATGCCCTATAAGATAGAGCGATGAAGACGGAAGCGCGTCCGATGCGCGATGAAATAAGGGTGGGAGTGGCTAATAAGTCTAGGGTCGGGACACGGAGATTCTTTTATAATATTTCTTGGAAATCTTAGAAGTGCCATCTTGCTCTGTCTGCTCTTTGGTAGAACCGGTATGCTTTTAGAAAAGCACACGCTTGAAGCTCCAATACCACTGTCACAGAGACGAGCACCACATGCCAATGGAAAAGAACAAACTGAACAACTTTAAGCACTTTAAATAACACTTAGAGTGCACGCCACACGAGACAAGAGTGGTGGAGTTCCACCCTAAGAGAGCACTGGCCCCAAACCTTGGCGCCCCTTTCGGCATTTCTTTATATTGTTTCAACTCTGTATAAGCCGGTACTCCACACTCTGCACCTTCACCTAGAAGCGTGCCAGAGAATGAGCCCATGGCACATATTTAAAGACCCTTGGCCTTGAAAAGCAGTTACATGAAAAGCATTAAACTCTAAAAGCGTCTTGCCCAAAAGCTAAAAAGCTGTCAATGCAAATTACGAAAATCCGTACGATTGCCACATCAGCACCTACAACACAAAACGCAGAGTTCCGTACGATCTTGCCACGTCAATGCAAATTCTGGGATGTTTGTACAGCTGCCACGTTATCATGACTCAACGCAATTGAGTGAGTGTGTGTGTGTGTGTGTGTGGGGGGGGGGGGGGGGGGGGGGGGGGGGGGGGGGGGCTCTGCTTTATTTAATCTCTTTAGGTCACTTAGGCCCCCATCGGACCAGGTCCCATAAGTTGGTGGGAACTCTTCTTTAAAAATAGGCCACTCGATAAGACTTTGCAAGTTGGTAAAACTTTTTCTGTTGCTTCTTTCGAGGGTTTAAGCCCCTCGGCCGAGATCTGCATGTTGGCTCCGTTCTTCAGCGGCTTGACACGTCAGCAATTTGTGACATTATTCGTGAGGTTACTTTGTGTTGTAAAATACAGGTAAGGTTAAATAGCGTAAAGATTGGGTGAAAGACAAAGTTACCGCCCTTTAGTGAGGCTACTGGCCGATTTCATGGTTCCGTTGTCGAGACAGTATCACTTTTTCCTCAAGAAATGAGCCTTGGTTGGTTTTCGGCAAAGACACAAAGTACAAGAACTTGGAATTCCATTATGGCTCACAAGACGAATGACACCAAAGAAGAGGGTTCTTCTTCACAGGACAGACAAGCTATCCCTCAAGTGTTGAGGTTGGCGAGAGTTCCCAGCCACCACTGTCTGTACCTTTTGTTGATGTGAATGCGCAACAAGTTCGAGGGTTAATGATTGGGCAAACACATTTGGTTGTTGTGAATGTGTTTACTCGATTAGTGCAGAATCCCACGTTTATGGAGTTTACACAAGTTCCACCACTATCACAGCAGGCAAGGCAACTTTCTCATCCAATAGAGCCCATTGAGGCTCAAGCCAAGGTCCCTTATGCGTCCCAACAGGACAGGGAGCATTCGCATGTTGCGGAATCAATTGGGGCTCCAAGGCAAACATTTTTTGTCCAAAAACAGGTGGCTAGGACGCCAAATTCTCAGGCTATACCAATTCAGCCAGCCACCTTTCACAGTCCAAATGTTGGTTTAAATGGATATGAAACTACCCTCCAAGCTTTGAGCTATCGTCCACCAACAGGATGATAGTGATGCAGGGGGGACATCCTACACTCCAGCCTGCTACAGAGATTACTCCACAGGAGTGGTGCAGTGAGAGAGAGGAGTGTTGGGAGCTCATCAGTGGCCTGACACTTTGGTTCATCTGGCGGGCCCGCTGTTTCCGCATCTTTGAGGCTCGCCTTGTGCCACCAGCAGAGACTATTCGTGACTTTTGGCTAGAGCTGATCCATACTCTCAGAGGACAGCTTGAGGGACTACAGGGCAGCTCCGACCACATGCGGGAGCGCCGCGAGGCTTTCCTTCGACTTTGGAGCCCTGGGCCTTTCTACACCATAGTCCAGGGGGTGCTCAGATGGCACTACTGTCCACCTGTGTGGCTCTTCCCTCCTCCCATCTCTTGATTTAGCCTCATTGTATATATGTTGTTCTTTCATTGGAAGAGTCTCCCCATCATGCTTGTTGTAGCCCTCTCTTGCAGAGGAGGTTGTAGCCCTATGGGCAGTTTTCATTAACTAATAGAAGGATCTTTTTCTCGGAAAAAAAAAAACTACCCTCCAAGCTATGCATTATGTAAGTTACCATATGTGAAGGCCACGTACTCACACACACACACACACACACACTGTAGGATCACAATGAATAAGAAAACGGTCCATTTCAGCTCCATGTCGATTTGGGCGCCCCCTCCCAGCTGAGGTGTCTTGCAAATTCGCTTTGGAGCCGCCAAGTGTCCTCTATGCCCATTTGGTTTAAGTTCCTAGTACCTACCAACATATGAAGTCTCAATGAGGGGCCTAAATGACATGAACTGAGCCAAATTGAGCCTAGCCACCCTTTTACCACTTGGATTTCAGTGACAATCGGCCCAACCATCTTGTGGTGAGTGTGAGTGTGAGTGTGTGTGTGTGTGTGAGTAGTGGGTGGGTGCAGGTTCACAGCTTTAATGGAAAGCTTGCCTTCTCCTCTCTCTTATGTAGCACGATGATTCCGCTCTCGTGCACCTCTCTCCCCTTACAGAATCGTGATGCCCGGCTCAAGGGCTATTCATCCATATGTACAGTTCTATGTGTTTATGCGTGATTGCCGAGGCAAGAGCCTCTTGAGCAGTTGCAACAAACTGCTGACGTGTCAAAGCCCTGAAGAAGGAAGCCAACTTGTAGATGTCGGCCGAGGGGCCTAAACCCTAAGAATAACAAGTAGCAGAAGAAGAAGTCCTATCAACTTATGGGAACCCCGTCCAATAGGGCCCCAGTGACATAAAGGAATTAAAATTAAAGCAGGACCCACGCAAAAGCTAATGACGTGGCAGCTGTACGACGATTTTTGAAAATTGTGCTGACATGGTGACGTGGCAGGCTGTACGGATTTCCGCATTTTGCACTGGCTGATGACGTGGCAGGCTGTACGGATTTCCGTGATTCACACTGGCACCTTTTTGGCTTTGCTTTTGGACCAGATGCTTTTGAGTTTGAAGGCTTTTTACTATAACTACTCTTCAGGCCAAGGGCCTTTAAATATGAGGTTAGGGCTCATTCTCTAGCATGCTTCCTGGCGAAGGTGCAGAGTCTAGAGTACCGGCTTGTACTGTGTTGATGCAATATAAAGAAATACCGAAAGGGGCGCCAAAGTTTGGGGCCAATACTCTCTGGGGTGGAATTCCGCCACTCCGTGTCGCGTGTCGTCTATCTCTTTCAGTTCAGTTGTTATTGACGTGTTAAAAGTCTGTTCTTTTCTATTGGCACGTGGTGCCTGTCTTGTGACATCAGTCTACTTGGGAGCACTCTAGCTACCAATTCCTAAGTTGCTTTGAAGGGTTGATTTCCAATCACAAGTTTATTCATGAAGTTTCCTTGTGTCGTAAAGTACTGGTAAAGTTTAGCATACAAATCCATGAAAGCCAAAATTATCGCCCTTTACTAAGGCTACTCGCCGATTTCATTTTGTATTACGTCATCAGATTACACGCATGACATTTGCCCGGACTTTAGAGGCACAACAAGATAGCCGGGTTTGATAGTGAAAAAACCCCTGAAATATACAATAACAACAAACCATAGGGAGAAAACTATGAGCGATACACAATTACAAAAGATGGGTGATACATCGAAAGGCTAGGAACAGGGGAGTAAGGGAAGAAAGTGGCAGAGAGTTGCAGCAAAAACACCCACCCATTCCGCAAGTAGGTGGCTGAAAACTCCACCAAAGAATCTCTAATATCCAAATCCACGTCTCCAAGGACAAAAAGCTCATCCCAGCGAAGCAAGCATCACCACCTATGTAACACACACACAAGCAACATAGCACTCACCCACGCCCCACACAAGCAACCAGGCAATATAACAAGCATAAACATGCAACACAGACAAAGTAAAAAGTCACAAACACAGAAAACAACAAGCCAAAAGAAGCAATCACAAGAAACCCCTGTAAAAGAAAAACACAGGCAGGAAGAAAACGTACTCACGGGGCGTCATACAAAGCAGAGGCGCAAGGGAGGGAGGAGGGGAAACCTAAAGTAGATGGCGTTGGGGCAAAAAGCGCGAGCAACAAATACACAACGCAAGCACGGCAGGACAACTAGCAACGCAGCGGGAGGAATATGGCACGCACGCTGGGAGAGAACGGGCGGACGCGACGCAGAGACCTTTCGTTAGTCGTCGGATAGATCTCTTGGGATAGTTTCCTACGACGTTAAAATCCTCTTCTCCTCCTCTCTCTCTCTCTCTCTCTCTCTCTCTCTCTCTCTCTCTCTCTCTCTCTCTCTCTCTCTCTCTCTCTCTCTCTCTCTCTCTCTCTCTCTCTCTCTCTCTCTCTCTCTCTCTCTCTCTCTCTCTCTCTGTGACTTTGTATCAGATCCACCACATTGTAACTTTCTGGTCTCATAGGTCATTCTGGCCTTCTGAAGACGTTAATATAACATTTCATTTCATTTTCTCTCTCTCTCAGATGAGATGCGTGACCGCTTTCACCATCTCTTTAGAAAGAGGGTTTCGAGCCTCTATCTAGAGTTATGAGATACCAGGATCAAAGATGTCTTGCCCTCTATCTATTGGAGATTCAACGATATCGAGCAAGGTTATTGAGAGAGAGAGAAGCTCACACAGCGGGAGACTGACATAAGATTGAGCAGAGACGAGACCAGCTAGAGAGGAGGGATACAAGGCACATCACTAGAAAAGGTATACTGAGTGATTAAGCAGCAGAGCTGGGGAGATCCAGGAGGCCCCGCATGAGGGGATACTCCTATCGACGGAGGAAGTTGCTGCAGAGGATCAAATCTATATTGGCGACATAAGAGACGCCATGTGCAAACTCTCACCACGGAGGACATCGACATGAGCATGCAGTGACCGATGCGAGCGATCTCTAGATTCTAATACATATATCCACCATTTTGTATCCGTCTCTGAGATACACACCCACTTTTTGTATATGTACCTCCCAGGCTCTTCATACCCACCATTTACAACTCTAGTAGTGATTCTATTTAGTTTCTTTCTTTCTTTCTTTTTATCCAGACCTTGTATCAGATTCACCATGATGTAAGTCAATATGGCCTTTAATATAACATTTTATTTCATCTCCCTCTCTCTCTCTCTCTCTCTCTCTCTCTCTCTCTCTCTCTCTCTCTCTCTCTCTCTCTCTCCGACTCCGAGGATTCGGATCACTTTGGCCCGACATGCACGACGCTCGGTCAGACTACTGTCCATGGAGGAGATTGATGAGATCCGCCAACGGCCGATGCTGGATTTCTTGTGACTTATGACAATCCCAGCTAGCTGATTAGTTCACACCTACCAGTTTAGGATCCCATAGTACTTTTATTTTACCATTTTGTCATTTCATTTTGTTACTCTGACTTTGTATCAGATTCACCACATTGTAACTCTTTGGTCTCATAAATCATTTTGGCCTTTTGAAGACGTTAATATAACACTTCATTTCATTTCATTCTCTCTCTCTCTCTAATGTGGACGAAGAAATAAAAGAACTCACAGCCTTGATGGGGATTCATGAGCCGACGCACACAAGGGCATGGAGAGTGGGCAACATAAAGAAAAATTGAAGCAGTGGAGAAACCTCAAAAGAAAGAGCACTCATCCTCCGTTTTCCCTCCATGGAAGCGAAGAAGTCCTTCTTGAAGAAAAGACCAACTCTTAAAGAGGCTGGCATCTTTCTCGGGGATGATCTCACCCTCTCGCAGATCGCTCATATGCAAGAAGTAATGCCGGAGATTAGAGCGGCAAGGGGAAAAGGCAAGATCGCTTTTTACCGAGACGGAAAAGTGGTAATACTAGAGCGACGCTCCACATGATGGTGCGAGACTTATGGGACCACACTCAAAGTAGCTGCTTGGAACTACAATGGATCTATGCGTCTTGATGTGGGAGCTTTTGAGGATAGCTTTACTGGAAGAGACATCATCTTTTACTCTGAGACACGCCAGGCCCCTGGGCAATCCATGCCACACATCAGTGGATACAGGTGGGAGACAACCTACAGACAGGAGACACGCTCAGAGCACAGAGGGCGGGGCTCGGGGGGAGTGGCAGTGTTATTTAGAGAGGATCTACAGTCACTGATACACATAGCCCGCAGGGATGAGCAGGCTAGGTACATGTGGGTGAGACTGAAAGCAAAGACAGGCATATACCTCTATCTAGCTATTTGCTACTTTCCCCCGAGTACATCAGTTTATGCATCACCCAGAGGACAGTCCCCTTTTTCTATTTTGGATGATGACATATGGGAGTTCTCTAGGGATGGTGACATTATCATCCTAGGGGACTTCAATGCTAGGACTGCCCATCACCAGGCAGTGTTTTATGATACTTCAGAGAAGATGCTAAGAGAGCTAGATGTTGCAGAGACGGGCCTTTCCAGACTATCACACGATGTGGAATATACTGAGTATGGGCGACACCTGATAGACATGGGCACTGCACATGGATTGGCCATCTTGAACGGCCTACAGAGATTTCCTGTTGCGGGAGGTTTTACATGCTTCCCACACAGACATGGAGCCAGCACTGTGGACTATGTCATAGCACAGCCGAATCTCATCTCTAGTATCCAGGATCTCATAGTTGGTGGGCCCAGACCGGTCGGGGTGGCAGTGGATCATGCTCTGGTGTCGATGACCATCTCCTTCCAATTCAGTGTAGCACACAGGCCACGAGTAGCAACCCCCACTCGCTACACATTCACACGGGAGACGGATTATGTATACATGGAAGGAATCTACAGACACCTATGCACTGAGGACCCGAGGCGACCTCTGGAGGAGCTAACTACTATACTGACACCGACATTACATGAGGCAGCAACAGAAGCATACCCACACACCAAGCCTGAGCACAGCCGCCGATCAGGGAGCATGCCTCTAAACAGCTGGTACGATGAGGAGTGCCGCCAGACTAGAGCCAGACTTCAGAAGGTGTTGTTGGGGGACGTCACTCACAGACAATCACAGATTGACTTCCGACGCCTGGTGCGGCGGAAGAAGAGGGCTTTTTTGGCTCGACTCGAGCAGGATCTATATCAGCTATTCTTGAGTCAGGACTCGCATGAGGTGTGGCGGCTCTTTCATGAGCAGTCCCCCCCCCCCTCTGCTATTTCCTCTGCAGAGACCTGGGGTCAGTACGAATCATCTTTGTACACAGTACCTGGACAGCCGCCCCTCCCCAACCCCCCCGATCCATGCCCACACTCATGTGTCTTTTTCACCGCTGAGATGGTGAAGAAAGCTATTGACAGGATGAAGACTGGGAGAGCATATAATCATGACGGCCTAGTCGCTGAGCATTTCATGCATGCCAAAGACCTATAGCAGAGCTTCTAGCAGTTATGTTTAACCGTGCCATGTGCGAGGGCCTACCGGACACTTGGAGCCTATCTACGATCGTAACTATCTTCAAATCAGGAGACCCCATGGAGCGTGGGAATTATCGCACTATTATGATTGGGCACACTGGCACGGTTGTATACATCCATTCTTGAGCAACAGCTGAGTAGATGGGTAGAGAGGGAGGGAATACGTGCAACTGGGCAGGCAGGATTCAGGAGAGGCTTCTGTACTCTTGACCATATCCTGACACTCAGGGCCATCATCGAGGAAGGCAGATCTCATGGGAGACGGATCTATTGTAGCTTTGTGGACTTCCGCAAAGTTTCGACACAGTACCCAGAGCTAGACTGATGCGCAGATTACAGGAAATGGGAGTACCCACAGAACTCATTTGGGGGACCATGGCATTGTACAGATCAGTAGTAGGGCATGTACGCACCCTGGAGGGACTTTCTACACCGGTTCACTCCACTATTGGGGTGAAGCAGGGCTGCCCGCTCTCTCCTACTCTTCTCGGTATGTATGTGGATGAGATTTCTGACTACATTGACACCGATGGGGATAAAGGTGCTCAGCTGGCAGGGACATGGATTCCACTTTTGTTATATGCTGATGACATAGTGTTGATCTCCGAATCCCTAGAGGGAATGCAACGTCAATTGGATGCTTTGCATACGTTTGCCCACAAAAGTGGTTTGTCTGTCAACCTAGGTAAAACCAAGGTTATGGTGTTTAATTCCACCCCACAGTGGATCAGGAGGTCAACACCTACATTCACATACGGCCAGGAGACTGTGGAGTACACAGACGCTTACACTTACCTTGGAGTGGGTTTTAGCAGACCTGCATTCTCACTCAGAAGAGCAGCTGAGACCAGACTTACTAGAGCCCACGTAGCATTGGGTAGATTGGAGAGGATGTGTTCGCAGGTTCAGTTTCAAGAGCCTCGAACGAAGCTCTGGCTCTTTGACACCTTGGTGGCTTCAGCATTGCTCTATGGAACCGAAATATGGGGACCTTCACTGGATCACCACGGGAGGTCGGGTCGCACAGACGGATGGGGGAACATGGAGAAACCTCTCGTCTCTATGATCTCGCGGCTCATTAGAGCCAAGGCATCAGTACCACGAGCCATTATCCGAGCAGAGCTAGCGGCCTCCCCACTAGTGGTGGAGGCACTCACCAGATCAATCTCCTTCATAAACCGCACATGGGAACTTCCTAGAAATAGATATGCTCGCATAGCACTTGAATCCTCTCGACAGTTAGCCATACAAGGAGATACAACATGCTCGTATGGGGAGATGACATCATGGTTTCAGGCACATGGGTTCAGCATAGACAGGCTGCCACCATTCCATTACTCATTGGATGCACCATCTCTCACTCTTACACAGTCAGAGATCACCAAGCTCATCCGCCAAGACCTGACTCAGCTAGACACCAGGAGGACATGGATACAACCAACACAGGAATTGGGCACGAAGATGGCTTTTTACAGAGACCACCTTCTCCTGCTTACGGAAGATGGTTTTGTGACGAGACCCAGATACATGGATACCCACTTGTCTCATGGGATACGATGTGCTATTGGCCAGTTACGCACATCCTCTCACCAGTTGCGGATTGAAACTGGGAGATACAGAGGAGTACCGACAGAGGACAGGACATGCCCCTTGTGTAACATGGAACCTGAGACAGAGCTACACTATACATGCCGCTGCCCCGTCTACTACGAGATACGAGGCCGCTTCCATTGCTTGTTCAGAGAGGGTTTTGGACCACTCTCAAGAGTCATGAGATACGAAGATCAAAGATGTCTGGGTTTGTTCTTGCTCGAGCTGCGCAAACACAGAGATAGCCTGATGAATGGCGAGGCTAGCCAATCTCAAAGACGGATCACAGACTTCTTCAGAGCAGACACGGGACAGCCGCAAGAGCCACTCCCACAGCAAAGCTCCCCCTCGTCTCACACCAGAGGCACACTGATTGACCGAGCGATTGAACTGGAGAAATCCAGGCGCCCGTGACAGCTACACAGCATCGACGGAGGCTACGACAGAAAATTCGGAGCAGGCTGGCCAGGCATGCACGACGCCCAGTCAGACTACTAACCATGGAGGAAATTGATGAGATTCGCCAATGACACATGCTAGATCTCTTGTGATTCAGCTATCCCAACAAGCTGCCCATTTTTGGCTTAGTTTTTAGCTTGGCTCACATCAACCTACTTAGGACCCCATAGTATATATCTTTGTTTTGTACTATTGTTAGGTTATTTTGTTACTCTGACTTTGTATCAGATCCACCACTTTGTAACTTTCGGGTCTCATAGGTCATTATGGCCTTTTGAAGACGTTAATATAACATTTCATTTCATTTCTCTCTCTCTCTCTCTCTCTCTCTCTCTCTCTCTCTCTCTCTCTCTCTCTCTCTCTCTCTCTCTCTCTCTCTCTCTCTCTCTCTCTCTCTCTCTCTCTCTCTCTCTCTCTCTTTTGTTATGGTTAGCTCATAAGATTCGTGGTTATGATTAGAGCTGATAGCCTTCTGTTTGAAGTAGCTTATGACTCTCTTTGCTGGCTAGACCATGATGTTCTACTAAAGATAGCATACAAGCACTACACGTTTGTGGAGCAGGTAATCTTCAATTCATATCACATCATTAGAATTCATCCTCTTAATTATGAGTGAAGGGCTTTTAGTTTTTATTATGGTGATGCGTCGTTAGCAGTTACTGTTAAGCATTGTGTGTTTAACTTTCCTTATGAAAGAGCACCTAGATTATGGAGAGCTACCCTTTTTATGAATAGTCTTTTTTAGAGGAAAATACCTCCTCCCCCATCTTTGGGGAAAGATTCTCTCTACCATTTTTCATTCTCCCTACTCACCCTGATCTTAGTATTGTTGTCATCGCTCTATGCACTTGACTATATAAGTTACAATTACATTGTACATTTGCGCATTGCTATTGATCATTAGTCATAATGGAGATTTCCTTATCATCACTTGTTAATCTTCCGTGTGTCAATTTCTCACTTTTCAACCCTAACTGGAAACACTGGACTGATACTAAGTACTTTTTAGTGCTAGTAGCATAGCCACATGCATAACAGTGAGATGTTTCGCTCTAGGCCCTTGGTAACCAACCTACGGAGATGCTGGCACTTTCACCTACTTCCTACTAGACGACTAAACTCACATATTAGTAAGGAAAATCATACCTACTATATGACTTAAGTTTACGTTCAATAATACCTACATTCCGTAACAAGGTTATCCATACCTACTAGACAATTTAAGGTTCCCTACATACATTAGTAACATTATCCATAATGATAAGTTACGTTCAATCATACCGACATTCCTTAGCAAAATTATCCATACCTACTAGACAATTTAAGGTTCCCTACATACATTAGTAACGTTATCCATACCTGATTGGACATAGCACTTCTATTTTTCCTTTTGCGTTTCAAGAAAAAACGATCTATCAATCTGGCTCTTTTAATGTCATCTTCTTCTCCAACCTGAATTACATTATAAGCAAAACACAAACTGCATTACACGAAGTTGGAAGCGCGTGATCTTTGACATTGTGATGTAGCGAAGTCCATTGCTTGGCTTACCCTTTTCAAATTTTTCTTTTGTAGCTCAGTAAGCCCTGATTCTTTCTCACTAGCTAAAGCTGTAGCAGTGTAAAAATCCTTCTTGCATCCCTCCAAATCGACTATCTCCTCAACCTTGTACACGAACATTCGCTGATCATTTTTCCCTCCAGACGCTAAATTACTCGCATCAACCAACTTCAATGCAGAAAGCATTTACAAAAGCATGAGTAGATTTCCTACTTCATCTGCCCCAGGAAGGCCAAGACGTGCTGCTTGCTCTGGCGTAGCAGCCAAGTAGACTGATGCCCAGGCCTTGCTGCCAAAACCACTAGATTCTGCCTTGATGCCTTCATTTTCTAGAAGAGAATCTAAAGATTCCCATCCATCACCTTTCTGAACCTTTGATTCAGAAACATGCTGAACATCAGCAGCATCCAACACCTTCTTTTCCAAGTAGCCACTTGCTCCCTCTTCTATAAGTTTCCCACGATGTCTGCACATACAAAGTGCCAACCCTTGTCAAACCTTGACTGAAGAGAGCCAAACAATGAATACAACCAAGAATCACCTTTTCACTGGCCGACGAAGCTCCAGCTCAGATTCTGCCGTCTGAATAGTATTAGACACTTCCTCACTTGGATGAAGTCCAGCCCAATGTGTCCTCTTTCTCCAAGCCTCTGTTGAACAACATTGAGGTGCTTTCTCCTCCATCCACTTGAAAAGACTAGATAACTCAATTCCAGCATCATCGAGCCGTTCCTAATCACCAAATTTTCAAATGACACTAAACTAGGAAGTATATAAGCTGCTGCAGCTATCTCAGGGCTAGCTAGAAAAGAAAAGTTTGTTAATACGTTGCCGCACTGACCTGCAAAAGGCCACTTTCGTCTTCTAATTTGTCAAGAGCTTTTTGCCACTGCTCCACAAACGTAAGCAGCTCCTCTTCTACCGCTGCATCAAGCTTACATACAACATTCAAAAAAGCTCTGATTAAGCCAACATACAGCATGTGGAAACTCTTGCAAAGTGAACATGTCAGGAGGTCAAACCTCAGAGCCAGATAGGTTTACAGCAAGCTCAGCCTCGATTTCACGTCTCATAGCAGCCAATGACTCTTCCTCCAAAGTTTCTTGAGCATCAGCGGCCTTGAATGAAGGGAAACCGTTAATAATTCACAAACCAGAAAGAATCAGGCTAAGAACTCAAAATGACTCAAATCAGCAGGTTACACCTTACTCTCAACTTCAAAAAGCTTGTCAATGAGATCATTAATCTCCTCCTCTGTCAAAGGGTCCTGCAGAGAAAAAACAATGCTATCTGGAAGACAATAAAAGAATGGAAGTAAAACAAATATAAGACCCGAGATAAAGAAAGAACTATGGAACCAATACATACATCTGTATTAATCTCATGCTCAGAGGCTGAACATGCATCTTCATCAAAATCACTACCTTCATCGGACTCCTCGCTACTTTCCAATTCCTCATCGGAACCTTGTTCAAAACTATCCACCATCTTGAGCGTACCTGTTAATAGCAGCATTTTCAAACACTTGAGGCAATTTGAAGGCAGCACACAGCTGGGAAGTGTTAAAGCTGTTATTTGACATACACTGTGGTTTGTTTAAATGCGTCTAACTCTAAAGCATTCATAACTTCAACTTCAGTTATTATGTCTGCTATAAATTACCACCATTTCTGTTACAAGCACAAAATTTGGTGCAAGATTCTCAATGGACCAGATGCGCACAAACACACCATGATGGACCTTAAGGCTTAGATGCATGTTACAAGTTCCTCAGAATTCAGGTGTCCGGTGTAATTTCACTGTACAGAAGGGTTTCCTGCATTTGCTTTTTCCAAGCAATTTCCACATAGCATCCATGGAATGCATTTTTACAATAGAAACAACTACATTAAGCTCGAGCTACAAGAAAGGAAAAAAATTAACAGCTTAACTTGTACAATCCATTTCTTATACTGAGGCTGTTTTCCACTGGTGGGTACATAAGGAGGACTAACACACAGGAAGCTAGAGGTCCAAGGTAAGCAATCCTTCATGGTTACAACTGCCACCTAGAAATGCTAGTTCCAACTTGCCAAAATACGGCTTTACATGGATAGGGTGGTAGATCGCAACTTTGTTATGATCATTAAACTTTTGAGTCTTATCTTTAATGTCTTCCTGCCCCCCGCCCCCCCCCCCCCCCCCCCCTCACGAAAAAAAGGAAAAAGGACATTCAAACCTGAATTAATACTTTACAATACAAGCTTCAAATACTTACACCAAAAAACCGGCAACTCACCCAACGAGGCAGTAAAACATTGCAACAATACTGGACTTGAACGGAAAACAGTGAGCTTGAATTGGAAATATGCTGTGGAGGAGTTTCACTCTCAGAAGAACTGGCCCCTCAAGTCGTGACCCTGGCAGTATTTCTTTATAAGATTGAGCTAGTGTCAAAGTTACAACTTTTGGAATGCACACACACTCCCTCTAAGTCTACCATAGAGTCACAAGTTTGAGACCGGCCTTATTTCTATAGGCATTGGTCCCCCAAAAGTCCAAAAGTGAACTGCGAACTGGCATACTAAACAACTGCGAACAAAGTCGTCCACGTCAATAAAGTCGGGATCTGTGGCAAATTAGTCAACCATATCCTCGAAGCTTCTATGATGAATGTCACAAGGCGGGCACCACGTGACAATAGAAAAGAAAAGACTGAACAGACTTTTAGCACTTCAATAACAACTGAACTGAAAGAGAGAGACGACACACGACACGGAGTGACGGAATTCCACCCCAGAGAGTATTGGCCCCAACCTTGGCGCCCCTTTCGATATTTCTTTATATTGCATCAACACAGTACAAGCCGGTACTCCAGACTCTGCACCTTCTCCGGGAAGCATGCCAAAGAATGAGCCCTAACCTCATATTTAAAGGCCCTTGGCCTGAAAAGCAATTACAATGAAAAGCCTTCAAAACTCAAAAGCATCTGGTCCAAAACCAAAGCCAGAAAGCTGCCAGCGTAAATCACGGAAGTCCGTAGAGCTTGCCACATCATCAGTCAGCGCAAAACGCGAAAATCCGTACAGCTTGCCACGTCACCATGCGCAATTTTCAAAAATCTACCACGTCATCAGTTTTATGTGTGTGTGTGTGTGTGTGTGTGCAGGTCGTGCTTTATTTTAATCCTTTGTCACTTGGGGCCCCATCGAACGGGGTCCCCATAAGTTGGTAGGACTTCTTCTTCTGTTACTTGTTCTTCTTAGGGTTTAGGCTCCTCGGCCGACTTCTGTAAATTGAGTCCATTAATTAGGCCTTGACACGTCAGCAGTTTGTTACATCTCCCCTTCTTGAAAGAGAGTAATCGTCCGCGATTACAGCATATCTGCAAAACAACTCAAGTTAGCTCAAAAAAAAAATCCAAGGGACAATCATTTGGCTCTTTTTGTTAAGGAGTTAGCTTCTCCTTTCTGCTCTTTTGATCAAGGAGTTAGCTTCTCCTTTCGGCTGTTTTGATCAAGGAGTTAGCTTCTCCTTTCTGCTCTTCTAATCAAGGAGTTAGCTTCTCCTTTCGTCCAGATCGGAACTCTTGATATTCCGGCGTAGTAAAATTAGCCATCACCCCCAAACCGTATTGATCTTCCACGGGTGTCTTGATGCACTAAAATTACATACCCAGGCAATCTCATCCAATTAGGAATATTCAGTAATTGGCATATCACAATGCAACACAAATGCTTACATATGCATGTTACAAGACATAGAAACATAAAGCCGCCCATGAACACTCCCCCCGCAAATAACCATCCAGGTCCAGGCCATGAGCTGTTCAACGACTCCCTCATCACTCCTCCCGCAAATAACCTAAAAATGTCCGGACCGTGAGATATAGAGGCCTTTTACAACCAAACGCCCCCCAGACCGCAGCCTGCGTCGTTTGGAGGTGCTGAGAGTAGCCACTACTCAGACTTCTTAATACTCCTCCCGCATAACCATCCAGGTCCGGGCCATGAGTAGCAACAACAATATTCCCCCCGTAGATAACCACAAGGGTCCGGGCCATGAGTAGACACAACACTTTCAATCATTCAATACTCCCCCCGCAAATAACCACAAGGGTCCGGGCCATGAGTATGAACAAGCATTCTCAAACATCATTTTTCACTACTCCACCCGGGAGTAAAATCACCAATCATTGAAATCGGTATTAAAACCAGAGTCAAACAATTCAAATCGGCACCAAGACAGATTCAAAACAGATACCATCCATTTCAAACAAATTCCAAACAGGATCACCAAACAAGTTCTCAAACAGATTCTCAGACAAAATTCAAACTTGAAAAGCAATCTCGACATCAGCCGAGCTCAAAAAGTCGACTGACTTTCCATGCTAAAACCTGCACAAAAAATTAGGGTTAGGTTTCTTCCATAAGGTCGTAGCCGAGCACAGCATGGTCCATCAGCTCTTGGACAAACAGTGTTTCTTTGGCGGCGATGGTGGTCCCAAGATAGCAATCGCACTCGATCTCCAAGGTCATCTGCTCGTGAAGAGACATCTACTGAGAGATAGGAGATGTCGAGAAATTTCAAGTTATAATTTGCTAGGGTTTCCATGGCAAGCATTTCAGGATACCCCACTCTGCCAGAAGTTGCACTCCGAAGGAAGATGTCGAAAACCATATAAATTCGGGCAAAAACTTTTCTTGTAAGCTTGCCAAGTCCTTGGAAGTATGCGGCTTGGTAACTATCGACATCTCCATGGCACTGCCTCTGAGAAAAACAGTGACTCGAAACAAATCTTGGATCCTTCTTTTGACATGAGCGGTGAAGACGGGAGCGCGCCCGAAGCGCGATGAAGTAAGGGTGGGAGTGGCTAATAAGTTCGGGTTGGAGGGAGAAGATACCTCGAATAAATTCCCAGAAGTCTCTGGTTTGCTTTGTCTGTTGTTCTGTAGGACCAGTATGCTTTCAGAAAAGCACACGCCTGATGCTCTGATACCACTGTCACAAGGCAAGCACCACGTGCCAATAGAAAAGAACAGACGGAACATACTTTTAGCACTTCAATAACAACTGAAGTGAAAGAGAGAGACGACACACGACACGGAGTGGCGGAATTCCACCCCAGAGAGTATTGGCCCCAAACCTTGGCGCCCCTTTCGGTATTTCTTTATATTGCATCAACACAGTACAAGCCGGTACTCCAGACTCTGCACCTTCTCCAGGAAGCATGCCAAAGAATGAGCCCTAACCTCATATTTAAAGGCCCTTTGCCTGAAAAGCAGTTACAGTGAAAAGCCTTCAAAACTGAAAAGCATCTAGGCCAAAAGCAAAGCCAAAAAGCTGCCATCGTAAATCAAGGAAATCCGTACAACTTGCCATGTCATCAGCCAGCGCAAAACGCATAAACCGTACAGCCTGCCACGTCATTATGTTTGCGCAATTTTCGGAAATTTACCACGTCATCAATTTTATGTGTGTGTGTGTGTGTGTGCGTGTCTTGCTTTATTTTAATCCTTTGTCACTTGGGGCCCCATCGAACGGAGTCCCCATAAGTTGGTAGGAATTCTTTCTTTTGTTACTTGTTCTTCTTAGGGTTTAGGCCCCTCGGCCGGCTTCTGTAAGTTGACTCCATTAATTAGGCCTTGACATGTCAGTAGTTTGTTACAATGAATCGCGGAAATAGCCAAGACGAGGGGCTTCCAAGACAATATATCAGCCACTTAATTTTTTTGTCCCTGAACATGGACAATTTGAAAGTGAAATTGTGACAAGATGTTAGCCCACCGCATCTGCTTTTCCGAAAGCTGCTTCTGTGACAAGAAGTAGCGTAGACTCTGATGATCTGTAAAAATTGTGAAATCGGCTCCGAGTAGATAATGTCGCCACTGTGTAAGACCATGGAACACTGCCAATAGCTCTTTCTCATGAATCTGGGCTACCAATTTTGGCCTTGAAAACATTCTGCTTCCATAAGCAATCACATGGCCTTCTTGCATCAAGATTGCTCCCAAACTACGACCACAAGAGTCACAATAAACTTCGAATAGCTTTTGCAAATCTGGCAAAGCCACACTGGTCCAGTAGTCAATTTTCCTTAAGTGTCTAAAAAGCAGTCACCTCTGTCAATCCCCACGAGAAAGGGACTCCTTTCTAAGTCAATAAGTGCAAAGGTGAGGCTATCTCTGCAAACTTCCAAATGAACCGCCGATAATAAGAGCACAAGTCCCAAAAGCTTCAAACTTCATGAACATTCATTAAGTCAGGCCAATCGCGGATTGTCTCAATTTTAGCCAGGTCCATCTGTACTCCTGCTGCTAAGACGATGTGTCTCAAGAAATGTATCTCCAGTAAGAAAAACTCGCTCTTTTTGGCATTAATAACCGATCTATGATCGTGCAATGCCTGAAAGACATGTAGCAAATGGAGTCGGTGCTCTGCTTCATTCTTGGAGAAAACTATAATGTCATCAAAGAAAATGTCTACAAAAGATCGATGCTCTCGGAAAATCCTATCCATCATTTGGTTGAAAGTTGTTGGAGCATTTGTTAGTCTAAAGGGCATCACCAAAAATTCATATAAACCGAAACTTGTCCGAAAGGCTGTCTTGTAGACATCTCTTGGAGCGATTCTGATCTGATAATATCCGCTTTTCAAATCAATCATGCTGAAACAAAAGGATCCCTGAAGTTTGTCAAGAATATCATCAATCCTTGGAATCGGGAATCTATTCTTGATGGTGATTTTATTGAGAGCTCTATAATCAATGCACATTCTCCAAGATCCGTCTTTCTTAATACTAGTAAAACCAAAGAACAGTAAGGTGAAGCACTAGGTTGGATGAGACCCTTTTCAAGAAGGTCTTTCACTTGGTTCATGATTTCTTCATTCTGGGCTCGGCTAACACGATAAGGTGGCCGGTTGGTGGTGTGGTTCCAGGGATTTAGGTCATCAGGATGAGATAGAGGTAACTTGCCTCGAAGGCCTTCTGAGAAACAGTCAACATGTGTGTGCAGAAATTCTTGTCGTTCTTTATCCAATTCAGACATGTTGGTTCGTTGTTCGTCGTTCAATTCTTTCTAATAGATCGAGTAAACAAAAAGACTCGATTTTATTAATTTCAAAATGGCCGAAGCCGATACAATAAAGACGGACTCACCCTTCAATTTTACATCAAATACAATTTTTCAACCCTTCTCATTGGTCAAAGTCGCTTTCTTTGCCTGATAGTTGACCACGGCATTGTTCTTGTGGTACCAAGGGATTCCTAGAAGGACGTCACACCCTTCCAAAGGCATGATGTAAAAGCCCTCGTGCCCTAAATACCCCTGACAATGCAAACGAAGTTTGCCAATGATAGGTGTAATGGGAACATCCCATCCAGGCGCCGCTAGAACTGCCTCCGCCGGTGGCCCCATCTTGTTGGGCGTAATCTCAAGTCGAGCCGCCAATTCAGGTGAAATGAAGTTGGCCTTGGCTCCTCCATCAAAGAAAATGAGGGCTTCTTGATCTTTTACTTTGCCCCATGCGCAACAAAATTCCGTACTTACGTCCATCATGCTCGGGTCGACGGTCCCCATGCATCAATCCTGCTTTCACCTTACCTGTTCTACCACGTTCTTCTGCTGCTCTGGAACTTTCTGGCCTTTCTTCTATTTGTCCTTGTTGTGCCTTTTTGGGACACTTTGCAGAGATGTGTCCTTGTTCCCCGCAACCAAAACACTTCCCCTCTTTGAGATAGTGGCTCTTTGTTCCGCAGAGCAATCGGGGTCGTGCATCCTTCTTTTTTTGGGAGGAGTTCTTTTTTCTATTCTCGTTTGTCAAGTTCGGTCTAGTCCTTTGTGTCAAAATTTCATCAATGGGGTAAGTCAAGTTACCCGAATTTATCGAGAATCCCCGCTTAGCATGTCCCATCAGTTGCTGTATGGACTCGGACTTTTGCTCGAGACAATAATCTCGGATCTCTTTGGGGAGTCCGCAACAAAACCACTCAATATACTCTTTGAAGTGACCTTCTTAAACAAAGAGGTCGGTAGAAAAGAATCCAAAAACCTTTCACAATATACATCCAAAGTGTCACCCTTGGTCATCCGAAGATGGTTCCAAGCGGTTCTCACATCTCGTTCGTACTCCTGAGTCAACCAAGAAGAAATAAAGAGTCGTTTGAACTTCAACCACTTGGTCGGGGCTTCTCTCCTCAAAAGAAGAGAGGACAACCATGTTCATGCATTTCCCTTCAAGAACGATGTTGCCCTCTTGATCTTGGAGTGCTCTGAGTAGTGTCCTCCAGAGAAGGCTATATCAAACTGTTGAATGAAAGCCAAAGCCTTGGGAGCATCTCGGAGTCCGCAAAAGGATTCAAATTTCACTGACTATCCACCCTTTTTAAATTCCTCCATCTTTTTGTTCTTATCTTCAAGGAAATCATACTGGTTGGCTTTAAAAGTGTTTCTTCTTTGCATAAAACATGTAATCGTCGAGTCCAAACTGTAAGAGGATGACTCATCAGTAGAACAGTCAGAAACTAGTCGAAATTTGATCTTCTTTGCCTTTTTCTTGTTCTTTCCTAAACTTTGTTTCTTGCTTCGCTTCTTGCCCTTTCTATCCTCCTCGCTCAAGTCGGAAGAGGAAGAGCTAGAAGAACTGTTGAAAGAAGAAGAAGAACTGGGTAGTCCTTCGAAACGCACATGCTTCTTCTATTTTTGTGCAGTTGCAGAAGAAGATTGACGACCCAAGTAACCGGGGTAGTCAGTCCCCTTGTTGCGCTTCTTTAATTGCTTCTTCGATGGCTTCTTCGTATCTAGAAGTTAATTGATTCGGGTTTCGACAACATCATTGAGTTCTTCTTCAGTGAACATCCTTGGAGTAAGAGGTTTCTTGATTGCCAGTTTAATTGGTGATTCAATGGCTTTTTGCCAGTGAGTATGCACTTCATCCATCGAGTGTCGGGTCAAAAATTTAGCATATTGTGGGTCCTTGGCAAACTAAAGCATCTGATTTGCGCACTCATCACCCTGCTGTCGACGTTACATCTCCATGAGTTGATATTGCAAAGGCCGAGGTGGCCCGTAATCGTTCTCTACCAATCCACTTGAATTTTCCGTACTGCCTGTCGCAAGACGGGCACCACGTGCCAATAGAAAGGAACAGACTGAGCAAACTTTTAGCACTTCAATAACAATTGAACTGAAAGAGAGAGAGAGAGAGAGACGACACGCGCAAGGAGTGGCGGAATTCCACCCCCAGAGAGTATTGGCTCCAAACCTTGGCGTCCCTTCCGGTATTTCTTTATATTGCATCAACACAGTACAAGCCAGTACTCCAAACTCTGCACCTTCTCCAAGAAGCATGCCAGAGAATGAGCCCTAACCTCATATTTAAAGGCCCTAGGCCCCAAAAGCAGTTTACAGTAAAAAGCCTTCAAACTTAAAACTTAAAAGCATCTAGCGTAAATCATGGAAATCCATACAACCTGCCACGTCATCAACCAACGCAAAATGCAGAAATCCATACAACCTACCACGTCATCATGTCAACGCAATTTTCAAAAACCTGCCACGTCATCAGTTTGTATGTGTGTGTGTGTGTGTGTAGGTCCTACTTTAATTTAATCCTTTGTCACTTGGTGCCCCATCAAACGGGGTTCCCATAAGTTGGTAGAACTTCTTCTTCTGTTACTTGTTCTTCTTAGGGTTTAGGCCCCTCGGCCCACATCTGCAAGTTGGCTCCATTCTTTAGGCTTTGACACGTCAGCACTTTGTTACATCTCCCCTTCTTGAAAGAGAGTAATCACGAGGGACATTCCGAGGGACAATCAGTTTGCTCTTTTTATTAAGGAGTTAGCTTCTCCTTTTTGCTCTTTTGATCAAGGAGTTAGCTTCTCCTTTCAGCTCTTTTGATCAAGGAGTTAGCTTCTCCTTTCGTCCAGATCGAAAGTCTTGATATTCCGGCGTAGTAAAATTAGCCATCACACCTAGACCGTACTGATCTTCCACGAGTGTCTTGATGCACTAAAAAAATTATATACCCACGCAATCTCATCCAATTAGGAATATTCAGTAATTGGCACATCACAATGCAACACAAATGCTTACATATGCATGTTACAAGACACAACAAACAGCGCCGCTAAGCACTCCCCGAAGACAAACGGTCTGCGGTATGAAGCTACTCAACGACTACCTTGTCACTCCCCTTGCAAATAACCTAAAAAGGTCCGGGCCATGAGCTCAGGGGACTGTACAACCAAGTGCTCCCCAAACCGCAATCTACTTCGCTTGGAGGTTCAAGCATAAAACCAAACACAACGGAACGCTCCCCAGGCACCGGCCTACGTCGTTCCGAGGTTTTCAAACATACAACGAAACACTCCCCATGCATCAGCCTGCGTCGTTCCGAGGTTCAAACAATACCAAAACAGTATTTCTCACTTCTCCACCCGGGAGTAAAATCACCAATCTTTGAAACCAGTATCAAACCAAAGTTAAACAATTCAAATTGGCACCAAAACAAATACAAAACAGATACCATCCATTTCAAACAAATTCCAAACAGGATCACCAAACAAGATCAAACAGAACTCAAACTTAAAAAGCAATCTCAACGTCAGTCAAGCTCGAAAAGTCAACTGACTTTCCATCCTGAAACCTTCACCCTACTGCTCTCCAGTTCTACTGGTGCAGAAGAAAGATGGCACGTTTCGAATGTGCATAGACTATCGGTCTTTAAACAAGATCACAATCAAGAATCGCTTTCCGATCCCTCCGATTGATGATATACTTGATAAGTTGCAGGGTGCAAGTGTCTTTAGTCGCATAGACTTAAAGAGTTGGTATCATCAGATACGGATCGCCCCTGAGGATGTCCACAAGACTGCTTTCCGCACAACCTTTGGACTATATGAATTTTTGGTAATGCCTTTCGGCTTGACAAATGCTCCTGCGACGTTCAATCGCATGATGGACCGCATTTTCAGCCCGTATGGAGCTTTTACGGGAGTATTCTTTGACGACATACTCATCTTCTCTAAGTCACAAGAGGAACATCGGAAGCACTTGGACTTAGTGTTTCAAGAATTGCGAAAGCATGAGTTGCATGTGAATGCAAAGAAGAGCGAGTTCTTTCTCTCAGAGATACACTATCTCGGCCATATAGTCTCTCACAATCAAGTGAGTATGGATCCTGCCAAGATCCGAGTGGTAGAAGATTGGCCTATTCCCACTACGGTACATGATGTACGTAGTTTCCTGGGATTATGTTCGTATTATCGAAGGTTTCTTCAAGGATTTGCTCATGTAGCAGGACCACTTTATGACTTGACAAAGAAGAAGATTCCTTTCAGATGGGGATCGAGACAACAAGGAGCTTTTGATCGGCTCAAGTACTTGCTAAGCCATGGACCTATTTTGATAGTGCCTGACTTAAGAAAACCATTTGAGGTTCACTGCGATGCTTCAGGCGATTGCATCGGAGCAGTGTAAACCAAGAAGGCCATGCAGTGGCCTACGAAAGCAAACGGCTTAAGGATGCAGAGTTGCATGCATCAATCTACGAAAAGGAACTCACGGCTGTGATTCACGCCTTATCCAACTGGAAGCACTATCTTCTAGGAGCGGATTTTGTGATCAAGACTGATCACCAGAGTTTGCGGTATTTTCTTACGCAAAGGAAACTATTTGAGAAGCACATGAGATGGGCAAACTTTTTGTCTATGTTTCACTTCCAGATCCTTCACACGGCTGGGAGTAAGAATGTGGTCGCAGACGCATTGTCTAGGCGGCCAAGGGTGAACGCTATCACTTCGGTGTATCACCAAGAATTAGAAGCACTACCGGATTTGTATCCGAATGATCCAGACTTCTCCACCATTTGGGAAAAGCTACATCGTGGAGAGAATGGGTTTCCCTATTCCATTCGAGACGGTTATCTCTACCACCATCAGGCCATATGTGTGGCGGAACCATTAAGAAAGAAGATCATGGATGAAGCACATGCTTCGCCTTATGCGGGTCATCGAGGTATTCTCTCTACAACCTTAGCAATGGAAAGATATTTCTTTTGGCCTAGCCTTAAAGCAGACATTGATAAGTATGTCAGGGAATGCTTGGTTTGCCAAAAAGTGAAGTATGATCGGCATAAGACGCCTGGGTTGCTACAACCATTGCCTGTGCCTAATGAACCCTGGGAAAGTATTGCCATGGACTTCATCATGGACCTCCCTAGAACTCAGACTGGAAATGACGCGATCTGGACCATTGTGGACCGGTTTAGCAAGCAAGCACACTTTATACCAGTCAAGAAAACGATCAAAGCAGATCATATGGCTAGGGTCTTTCTAGCACAGATCTTTAAGCATCATGGAATGCCTAAGACTATTGTGAGCGATCGAGATCCTCGTATGACAGGAAATTTTTGGCGTGCCTTGATGGATAATCTTGGTACAAAGCTGAATTTCTCATCTGCCTACCATCTTCAAACGGACTGGCAAAGTGAGATGGCCAATTCCACAGTATTGGATATGTTAAAAGCTTATGTGTTAGACCGGCAATCTGACTGGGAGAAATATTTGCCTCTTGTCGAGTATGCGTATAACAATACCATACACTCATCGACGGGGAAAGCACCTTTTGAGATTCTTTATGGTAAGCCTTTGCTTCCACCCATCCTTTTAACAAAGTATAAGATCTTTGCAGCAGATGAATTTGTCCAGGATTTGGACACCGCCTACGGGCAAGTTAGGAGAGCTATTCTACGC
Source organism: Adiantum capillus-veneris (assembly GCF_014529385.1). NCBI lineage: Eukaryota > Viridiplantae > Streptophyta > Polypodiopsida > Polypodiales > Pteridaceae > Adiantum > Adiantum capillus-veneris. Next base: position 130,161,892 of record NC_140935.1, read on the forward strand.
TCTCAGGAAAAGCATAAGAAAGCTGCAGACAAGCACAGAAGGAATCTAGACTTAACAGTCGGACAGTTAGTCTTACTCAAGTTTGAGAAGGCAAGACTTAAGAAACAAGCGTCTCATGAGGGGAAAGTGGTAAAACTTTCTACCCGTTATTATGGGCCGTTTAAGATCACTGAGCGAGTGAATGATGTCGCTTTCCGATTAGAGCTACCGCCTAATTGGAAGATCCATAATGCTTTCCATGTCAGTTTACTCCAGCCGTATGTAGGACCGCCTCCGAGCCAGCCTAGTGCTGAGGAACCTCCTGAGGTTGAGGAAACAGAAGAAATACTCCAACCGGAGCAGATAGTAAGTCATCAGGAGCGGTCTCTCAAATCCGGAAAGTATTTGGTTAAGTTTAAGAACTATTCGAATCTAGATGCTCAGTGGATGACGCAGGAGGAATTAGCAGCTTATCCCGAGATACTGGAGGTATATGTCCAAGCACTACAGTTGAGGTCAACTGTTTAGAAGCCAGAGGGATGTTGCTAATTGGACTATTTTCTTATTTTTAATGATTAAATCTTTTTTTTAGGATATTTGATTATGTGCACTAAGAACTGTTAAAAGATTGTAGCTACAGGAACTGCCATCAGGAACGGACAACTTTGATGTGTCATTTGATGGGTGACGGTAAACATCGCGAAGGAGTTTCCGTAAGTTCGGTGGAAAGGGCCGGGTTACGAGTGCCCCTGATGCGTCACATGATGGGTGACGGGTGCATCACTAAGAGGGCATCCCGTAGGCTAAGGAGAAAATCCGAACTGAGTAAGAAAATACGCGTAAGAACGCAAGCACAAGAATAAAGATGGGTTCAATGAAGCTTTTTACGAAAAGCAGGAACAATCGCGGGAAGGCAGACGCTTTCCTGCGAGGAATCTATGTTTGCATTGCATTCGTGCATGTGGTTGCATCTAGGGACGCCTAGGAAGTGTTGTTAAATGCATTGGTTTTAACTTATAAGGTTTTATTGAGTTTTTGGGCAGGTTCATACCAATTTTAAAATATGCCGGCCACCCACTTAATAAGTGGGCAGCCACTTAGAAGATAAAGCAACAAAACCAGCCAGCGAATTCTCTCTCCCAATTTCGGGTAGAACAGCGCAAAAAAAAACCACAAAAAAAAAAAAACGGCCGCAATCTCTACGCGAGCAGTTATTCGTGCCGTGGCCAGGGAGCTATAAAAGCACAACATGCCCTCACTCACGGGAGGTACCAACATCAGCAAGAGAAGACTCTGCCGCAAGAGATCGCGAGACTACGAAGCACGGAAGCCACTTTTCCCGCGCAAGAGCGACAGATTTTCAAGTGCTCGTGTACGCTCCCGTTTTGTGACATCATCCTTCCAGAACTCTTGATGCGCTCACAACAATATCTAGTCATCTCATCTAGATAGCATCCTAATGTACTAGAATCTCAGCCAGTTCACATTCAGTCCTTATTTACTTAGCCATCACGTCCAAATCTCGTTGATCTCACCTAGATGTCCAAACGTACTAAGTTCAGAAAAAATGTTGCGAACACTTCATCTTTTTACATGTCTCTAACAATACACACATGAAAAAGCACATGTTTTTTCACTGCACATTTGTTCATAAAGTCATTCCTCAAAATATTGTCAACCCGTCAGTATTCCTAAAATCTCAAAGAGAAATTAGTGACTTTATTCAATCTAGGCAATCTGTGACAAATGATTGGAGTGGCTCCCCTCTTGTATAGTCCGCATCGCACCAGATTCAACCTGTTGATGTCATCGATAGCTTTTGGCATAGACGTTGCTAATGGCCCAAAAGCTTCAAGGTACAGCTCTGTCTAAAGAGAATTTGCGATGTTCTCCTCCTCCATCCACTTTGCATCGAGGGCCAAAAAGTACCCTTGACCAAATTAGCCGGTGGACCTAGCTAACCTTTCTCTTTTTCTTGTGCCATGTGACCTATTGGTAGCCCCGCTGGCCTCCCCTGTCCTTGGCACCTCAATCAAGTTCTTTGGAATTCTTTGATGTACTAGCCGATTTCCTTTATGTTCCTTCCTTGTGCCCTGGGACCTGTTGGTAGCCTTGTTGGCCTCCCCTATCCGCTGGCACTTCAATCTCAATCGTCTCGATTGCCTGAGGAGCCATCAATTGATTCCCCTGCTTCGTCGGAACCCTCGGATGCGCTTTCACCTCACTCCCTTTCTTCCTCGGAATACTCTAATGAATTTGCATTTGGTTCCCAAGGTTCGTCACAACCCTCAGATGCATTATCATCCAATTCCCTTTCTTTTTTGGAATCCTTTGATGAACTTTCATCCAATTCCCCTGGTTCATTCTCGTCACTGGAAGACTCTTGCCTTGTTGAGGTAGACACTAACCTGTCTGTAGGATAAATCAATGAGCCGGCATGCATTCCAACGCCTTGCTTTGCATGTCCCAAAAGTCTCTGCATAGAGTCAAACTTCTGTTGTTGCAAAAAATGTTGTTGAATCTCTTTTGGCAAACCACAACAAAACCGCTCAGTCTGGTCCCTCAAAGTGATCCTCCGAAACGAGGACATTGGCAAAATGGTATCCCAAAACCTTTGGTAGTAGTCATCCAATGTATCTTTCTTAGCCATTCTCAGATGATACCAGGCCATGATGACATCTTCTTCATATTCTTCTTAAATCCAAGTTGATGTGAAAATTTTCTTGAATTTTACCCACGTCATAGGTGCTTCTCTACGTAACAACAAAGTATACCACCATATCCGTGCATTTCCTTTCGAGTAAGATGCCGCCCTTCGCACCTTGGAGCGTTCCGAGAACCGGCCTTCCAAGAAGGCGACGTCAAACTACTGTATAAACTCCAAGGGCTCAATGGGTGTCGTGGTAGCCTGAAAACGTATCAACCTAATGGCCTGACCCCTTCCTTGAACTCCTCGGTCTTCTTGCTCATCTATTCACTATCACAAGAGGATGAGCTCTCCTCCTCTAAGCTGCTAGATGGCCTCCCATGCCTTCTAGACTTTTTCAAAAATTTGCTTTTCTTGCTTTTTCTCCACTTCGTCCGCCTTTTTTCATCCTCACTGGAACTAAAGGACGACGAGCTGTCAGAGCTCTTTGAAGACGAAGAAAAATCTGAGTCATCATCAAAATGAACACACTTCTTCGATTTGCTTGCTACCTCAAAAGTCGACTTTCGGCCCAAATATCCGGGGAAATCCGCCGATTTCTTCTTCCGAGAGTGCTTCAAGCCTTTTAATAACTAGTTCATCTTCTTTTCAAGAGCTCTATCGAGCTCCTTCTGAGTGTACAGTTTCCACTTTTCTGCACTCGGCTTGTCTCTCCACTTCCTTCCCGGCTTGAGAGGAGAATCAATGGCCTCTCACCATCTCGAGTGAATCTCATCCATCGGGTAAGTCTTCAGATGCTTCACATATTTCAGGTTCTAGAGGTACTTCATCAAATTTTTTACACTCTTGTCAACTTGTAGTTGATCTTTGTTCACTGCTCCACCAAAATTTGCCTAAATCTTTGTTGTTTTCTTAAGTTCTTCCGCCGAGTTTCAGCTTTTCTTCACCTCTCCGCAAAGAGGTGTTGTCTCTGACACACTCTCCGAAAAACCCGTGTTGAAGAAGGGATTGGATCCTCGGTAGAAGAAGAATCTTTCCAAGCTCTGATACCACTGTTACAAGCTTGGACACTCCAAGCGAAAAATCAATAGCAACACATGGACAAAAATTGTAAAATCATTGAACTTGACGAGAAAGAGAGTCGACATGGCACGGCGAAGTTCCGGACTAAGATGCACTGGTCCCAACGGCTCGCGCCCTTTCCGGTGTTTCTTTATTATTATGTTTGTAAAGTACAACTCCCCGTGTCACGTGTCACATCCAACCCTATGTGTCCGTGGACAAGCTACAACATGACCAGGGTTCATTTCCGTCAAGTCAATCTAGAATAGGCAGTGATCTGGCACCTTTGTGAGTGTTCGTAGACCGTGCATGACCAGACACTTAGAGTAGATGCATATCCTCTAGTTGCACATAGCATGATCGTCAGATTTCCATCAGAACCATTTTTACAGTGCATAGACCTATTTTCCCTATTTTTGACATTTTTCACTTATTATTTTTAAGTGACTTTTGTTGGAAAGTAGGTAGGGCAAATTTAATAAGTTTGTATATAAGAAACCTAGCGCTAGCACTTTCTGGCAGAAGAGGCAGCAGGAGCACCTTGCTCAATAGGCAACTTCTCAGCAAGACCCCCACATCAGCAGAGCTAGCGTTTTTGCATCTGCAAGGACCTAGCGTTTTCATCCACAGGCAGCCTGGCGTTTTTGTGCACAGCAAATCAGCCCCGGCAGTAGCAAGACAGATCAAGAAGCCTAGCGTTTTGCATTTGCATGACAACCGGCAACAGCAGCAGAACAGTTTTCAGCCCTAGCGTTTTTGGTTTACAGATCAGCCCCGACGTTTTGGCAGATTCACCGCGACGGAACACCAAGAAGCATCAACGTTTTCAGTTTTCAGTGCGTCATCATCGCATCGTCGTCATCGACATCACCACCAACATAGAGTGAGAATTCAGCAGATAAAGATTTGCAAATTTCAGCCCTTAGCGATTTCAGTTTTCAGCACGTCGTCGTCGCATCGTCGTCATCGACATTGCCACCAACATAGAGTCAGAATTCGGCAGATAAAGATTTGCAGATTTCAGCCCTTAGGGATTTCAGTTTTCAGCCTCGTTGTTGGCATCGTCGGCAAGTCCAAGCATTGTAGAGATTTGTGAAATCATAAGTAGACCACTCTCGCCATAGAGAGTGGGGCCCTTGGAGGAGGGTTTACAACGTCTCTAGTGTCGTATTCTCTTCTCTATCTCTCAGTCTCATGCACCTCCATTCACACTGAGTGTCCATTCACTTTGTTTGTGTCCATTCACTCTCTCACTAAAGGAATGGAAGGCTCTCCCTTCCGTGAGTAAAAGAAACCTTTGAGCACAATTCGGAGCACTCATCTTGAGCAAAGTTTAACATTCACTTCCACTGCACCTTACATTGGTATCAGAGCTTTGACAGTGTTCTGTATCACTCAAGGAAAGAACCACAAGAACCACAGAATTTTTTTTGCTTGTTGCGGTCGCACGTAACCCAAGTCCTCTTGGGCGTGTTGATTCCTAATCGTGTTTTGAAGAGTGACAGGAAACCCAAGAAAGAAGGGCTTGTCCAGCCTCCCCTTGTGCCTCTTTTCACTCATTGAGCGCGGACCGTGGACTTAGCGACCGGCCAATTGACGTGAGGTGGGAAAAAGCAACCTTGGTGTGAGCGCAAGGCCGCCAAGGGGTGCGCCCGCGGAAAAGAGCAGAACTCGGGTGAAGAGAAGATCATTCTCTAACACAGATTGCAAGCGAAAGAAGAACCTCAAGAACCCCAAGACCCTCAAGAACCTCAAGAACCAAAAGAACCAAGATCCACAAGAACCTAAGTTCCTCGTGAACTTAAGAACCTAAGACTTCAGTGGATGGTCATCACTCGAAGCGGAATGGATACTTCGCTTGGAGGTGGCGAGCATGGGATTGGCGAAGAAGAGTTTTCCTCACCAGGCGGTTTTTCCAACCCTTCCCCATCTCCGCCAAAGATTGCACCAGATCCTATGAAGCTTTTCGACAAGATGGTGATGGACATGAAGTTAGAACGCGAAGCACGAAAAGCAGAAAGAAAGGCGGAACACCAAGAAAGAATGGCAGCCATAGAGCGTGAGCACGAGCAAGCACACTTGGAGGCCGAAGAAAGAAACGCAAAATTTGATCGCGAGAACAAAGCAAGAAAAGCAATGAACGAAAAACACATGAAAGAAATGTTGCGACTCTCTTCTCAAGTGCAGGCACAGATGCAAGAAATTCGGGAAAAGGAGACTCTTTCAGTCTCTTCTTCTCCAAAGCATGACACACAGGATTTGCATGATGATTTGCATGATCAAGATGTGATTTCTCACAAGCATGATGATTTGCATGAAGATGATGTGATTGTTCACAAGGATGATGTGTTAGTTGATACTTTCTCTAGTGAAGCTAACCTCGTTGTAGAGACGATCAATCAAGAAGCACCGATCTTGGCTCTCGAGTCGAGGTCCAAAGAACCCCCTCAGAAAGAACCGATCTTGGCTCTCGAGCCTAGGTCCAAAGAACCCCCACAGGAAGTACTATGTGTTCGCATGATTAGTCACCACGCATTGTTCGAGTGTTTCATTCGTGATCGTTTCCTGTATTTTGGTCAGCATCCTTATGTGATCTCTTTCCAAAGGCATGCCATATTGTACGTTGAGCACGATTCACTCATGAATGAGCACGGATGTATAAGAATTTCTCATGAAAAGCTAAAAAGTATGCATTCAAGGAAGTCACATTCCATGTCTCTTCCTTGGCACGACACAGTCGTAGAAAGAGCACAAGAAGGATTGAGCATCAAGCATAGGCATTTCCATTGTGTTTTGCCACAGTTGCTTGATTTAGATCAGAAAGTCAAGATTCGATCTCATTGTTTACGTGTGTTTGATGAACGGTTTGGCACTCCGTCACTTTGTTCATCTACATTGAATGCACAGTCTTTTCAAAAGACTAGAATTTTCCAGTCGCTTTACATGGAATGGGTATGTTCATGTTTTTGTGTTGGAAGTGGTTTCAGGAATTTTCAGCCATGGAGATTCTTGAAGAAGGTAGGACGCATGACTAAAGACGAAGTTGAAGCATCGAAGGAGCCACAGAAGACTTTGTGTCGCTTTCGGCGCCGCCCAAAGAAGCAAGCGTTGCAGACCTTTATGAAGTTCAAGTATCGCACGACCCAACCCTGCATGACCAGACACTCAGAGTAGATGCATACCCTCTGGTTGCACACAGCATGATCATCAAATTTCCATCAAGAGCATTTTTACAGTGCATAGATCTATTTTCCCTATTTTTGACATTTTTCACTTATTATTTTTAAGTGACTTTTGTTGAAAAGTAGGTAGAGCAAATTTACTAAGTTTGTATATAAGAAACCTAGCGCTAGCACTTTCTGGCAGAAGAGGCAGCAGGAGCACCTTGCTCAACAGGCAACTTCTCAGCAAGACCCCCACATCAACAGAGCTAGCGTTTTTGCATTTGCAAGGACCTAGCGTTTTCATCCACAAGCAGCCTCGCATTTTTGTGCACAGCAGATCAGCCCCGGCAGCAACAAGACAGATCAAGAAGCCTAGCGTTTTGCATTTGCAGGACAACCGGCAACAGCAGAACAGTTTTCAGCCCTAGCGTTTTTGGTTTGCAGATCAACCCCAGCGTTCTGCAGATTCACCGCGGCAGAACACCAAGAAGCATAAGCGTTCTCAGTTTTCAGCGCGTCGTCATCGCATCATCGTCATCGACATAAGAGTCAGAATTCAGCAGATAAAGACTTGCATATTTCAGCCCTTAGCGATTTCAGTTTTCAATGCGTCGTCATCGCATCGTCGTCATTGACATCGCCACCGACATAGAATCAGAATTCAGCAGATAAAGATTTGCAGATATCAGCCCTTAGGGATTTCAGTTTTCAGCCCGTCTCGTCGTCGTTGACATCGTCGGCAAGTCCAAGCATTGTAGAGATTTGTGCAATCGTAAGTAGACGACTCTCACCAAAGAGAGTGGGGCCCTTGGAGGAGGGTTTTACAACGTCTCTGGTGTCGTATTCTCTTCTCTATCTCTCAATCTCATGCACTTCCATTCACAGTGTCCATTCACTTTGTTTGTGTCCATTGCACTCTCTCACTAAAGGAACGGAAGGCTCTCCCTTCCGTGAGTAAAAGGAACCTTGAGCACAGTTCGGAGCACTCATCTTAAGCAAAGTTCAACATTCACTTCCACTGCACCTTACACCCCGAAGGTCCAACTCTCTCCGAGACTGTGTCAAGATACTCTACAGAGTGAGAGGCCCAAGGATGCTTATAAACAGTACAAGGGTTGCCTAATAGCAGAGCCCCAAAAGCACTTCAGTTCTAAAAGCACATCACCCACAAGCATCAGTTTTCAAAGCTCACGCAACTGCCACGTCATCAGCCCAACGTAAATTGCGGAAATCCGTACACCCAACGCGACTTACAGATAGCAGCCCCATAGTTCAAGCTTTCAATATTTTGGGATTTAGGCTCCACGGCCAGTGCTCCATAAATTCTTTAGGTCACTAGGGCTTAAGTTTTTAATTCCTAGCCCCTTTTAGGCCTCTCGGCCACACTTCTAAGTTCAGACTTCTTTTGTTCTTTTAGGTTTAGTTTCTCTTGTCCTCTCAATCATTTCTATTCCAGTAGGGCACGCCATGTTATCACTTTGTGACAAGTGTCCTTGGGGAAATCGCTACTACAGACTCAAAACACTTTTTTTCAAGATTAGCCGATTAGTGTAAAATCACAAAGCTCTGATACCAATGTCAAGTGCAACAGAATTGAAATGGTGAAAATCTAGACTTTACACTTACACAAATCTTTACTTCTTTCCTTGCTTGAATGTATGCTACTTAGCACGAATTATGGTTTCTTTTATTTCCTTGTAGAGAGAGACTCGGAGAGAGGTAAAAACGCGTAGAGAGAGAGAGAGATGACACCTGATGGGGTCCCAACCAACCCTCTTAAGGGGCCCCACACCGTTGCCGATGTGGTATTTGCTTTTGATTGTCTAAATGGAATGTACAAATATGCAATACCTCAAATGCAAACTCTACTGACTAGAATCGAGAATATCGCTCGCAGTAACTCTTTAAAATGAGGCACCTCAAGGGCTGATTTGATGTACCTTTGGATCCATCTCGATGAGAGGTTGTTGATGGCTACCAGGGGGTAGATCTGGGGCTGATTTTTGCCTTCAATGTGAGAGGAATGAAGGACTAAAGACTGTCTCCAAATACGCAGGTCTGCTGTGTTTTTCTGACGTGTTAAGCACGGCTAAAAGCACAGACGATAATGGAGCCAATGATGGACAGCAATGGGAGCACTTGCTGCAGCGAGGGAATGGCTGAGAAGAAGCTCAATGGGCTGTCAGAGGACCGGCGGGCTGCAGCAGGGTGAGTAGCGTTAGCAAATTCACCGCATTTCCCACGAGGGAAGGGGCCGAAAACTGAAAACGTTGGGCTGCTAGCTGAGATCTAGCAATGGAGAATCAAAACACTAGGGCTGAAAATGAAAACGCTGGCTGATTTGCAAAATGCTAGGACTGATTGCTAGCGCTGGCTCAAAATGCTGGAAAACGCTTATATAGGGTAGGTATACTTCTTAAGAGCCCCTTAAGGCTTAGGTAGGGAAAACTTGGAAGACAATTATAAAAATAAATCATTTGAAAAATTTATTGATAAACTTGTCTAGGCAAAGTTTCTCGGTGAAACTGTCGCACATCTGTCAAACTGGGAATCTGATTGACATGGGGAATCGCTCATTGGATTCCGCTAACCTAAAACTACATGCACGTCATACCAGATGCGCACTGTAGTGCAACATCTATCAAAACGCTGGTACAAACCATTTATGCAAGAGGGTTCCAAAATTGGAAAATTTAATCTAATGGATTTGTCTAGACATGCAAGTCCTACGAACACGCTCACAAAATTGATGGTACTAATTCTCCTAGGATTCTAGACACTCATATCTAGAGATATGTACAGAATTGGCTCTGGAAGTCGACGAAGCATGTTCACGTGGCACACAGAGCTATGTACACGTGACAATCTGTGTATCCAGAAGCTTCTTTTGGGACAAGAAATACTTCAAGCTCTAGCAATGGCTTGTCTACGTGGCTAAGTGCAATGCGCGTGATGCATGAGATTGCATCCACGGATGCCTAGGGAGTGCTATGTAAGCATTGATTTTCAGCTCATAAGTTTTGATTGAGTTTTGAACACGTTCACACCATTTTTAGAATAGTCTGGCTGCCCACTTCACTGTTAAGAAAAGCTCAAAAACCAAAGTGTACCTATCTTTGGCTATTCCTGGCTGAAAATCAATCTCTCTCTCTCTCCTGGCTTGGCGTGCACTCCCAGGCTTGCTATTTCAGCCCCCCCTCCAGAAAAGCAAGGCGTCCTCTCTCCTAGCCAAACTTGGTAGCAAGCAACCCTTCCTATTTTTGCATGTCATTAGGAGGCTATAAATTCAGCCTAGCACCCCAATTCCAGTAGGGATTCCGCCAACACTACAAGAGAAGGAGACTCTGCTGTGACGGATCACTGAGTTCTCGAGACAAGTTTGCAAATGGAGGTTGCTTTCCGTGCCGGGAGCAACAGGTGATGGTTGTACATGAGATCTACGAGTATTTGCTACTATGTTTGTGTCTTGCAAGTACTCCATCTTTGGAAATAAAGCAAGAAGGCTTCCGCCTACGCTCCGGGATTCTGGAAACGGAATCCGAAACGGTTTGTGGAGCTCCCATGCTCAGAGCAAACAAGAAGGTGTCTGAGTTGAGAGCTAGTCTCTTGAATTCCCCAACGGGAAGGAAATGACCATCGAGTCTAAAATCTAGAACAAAGGGGGACACTCAGATTCTTGTGCTTGCAAAAAGATTCTCCACAGTACTTTAAGGGGGGACCCAGTTCATCTTCTAGTCCCCAACGTTGTGTCAATCTTCTCTCTTCTTAATCTCTATCAAGTTCTATTTATTTATGCTTATTAATTGTTCGTGTGCGCTCGCATTTGTGACAATGCAAGACACACTCCCATAGCAAACATGCGCACGGAGAGAGAGAGAGAGAGAGAGAGAGAGAGAGAGAGAGAGAGAGAGAGAGACGAGCCAAGCTTGAGATTGCTCCAATTAACAAAATAATAGCCCCAAGGGCTTTTATATACTTCCCATAGCAGGTTGCCTGATCATCCCAAATAAATTATGTCAAATACATAAAATGACTGATTTAATGAATATGCTATAAATTGGGCACCTTCACATGAGATTCATAACTTTAACAACATCAACTGCACGATACAATTTTGTGTCAACTACGGACCTAGCTTCATCACAGCAGAACAATGTTCCCATATCTTGCTCCACATCTGGCTCCATTCCACTTATTCAACTTTTTCATCTCCTTGTTGTACAATGTTGCCTTTAATTCCTTATAAGGAAGTCTCCCCATTGTACTTGGTCCCTCACAGCATGGAATCTTTTTGAGGACAAAAAGAGGAGATAAACTATTGTGAAGTCTCCCCATTGTACTTGGTCCCTCACAGCATGGAATCTTTTTGAGGACAAGAAGAGGAGATAAACTATTGTAGGAGGAGGACAAAAAACGTTAGGCACAAAAGCCTTTAGCTGAACATGGAAAGAAGCTATGATGGTGTTAGCAGGCATACAGTGCACAAGTAGATCGTGTAATGGTGAAAAGGGCAGAATAATGTTTTAACAGCTAGGCCAACTGCAAAACAGAAATTACTTGGTGAAAAACTATGCAACTCTACATGAGTAAAGCATTGCATGCAACGCAGAGCCATGCAAGGGGTCTCATTTTAAAATGGTGTGCACCTGAACTATGGCATAAAATGCACATAAGACTCACCAATGAATGCTTAAAATGAGCAGTAAAAAAGACAACAGAATACAGAATATATATTCAACTGCTAGATTGTGTACGCGATTAAGATCTCTCTCTCTCTCTCTCTCTCTCTCTCTCTCTCTCTCTCTCTCTCTCTCTCTCTCTCTCTCTCTCTCTCTCTCTCTCTCTCTCTCTCTCTCTCTCTATATATATATATATATATATATATATATATATATATATATATATATATATCCAGAGAGCGGATGAGGATGGATTCTAGTAGTAGTATCTTTGTTCCAGTTCTTTTGTACCCAGACATGCTCTCTCTCTCTCTCTCTCTCTCTCTCTCTCTCTCTCTCTCTCTCTCTCTCTCTCTCTCTCGCTCGCGCGCGCGCGCGGGGGAACCTGCAAGGAAAGCTATGCAAGCTAAACAGAGCTCGCTTTTCATCAGCATACAAAAGAGACCCAATCGTACGTCCATGCACACTCACGCACCCACATTCGTCAAGTTTCTCTTTACTGACCTGAAGAACGAGCTCTCCCTCCCCCTCTCCGTAGATTGTGAGCTCGCTCTGTGTAGCGCCACAGCCAATTTCCAAAACACAAAAAATAGTTATATTTTTCAAGTCACTTATGTAAATTACTCTTGGCCTTGTCGGGACAAAGCAAGATATAGTAAAATACTATAGAAGAAAAAAAAATTAGCCAATAATAAATCAAGATGAACATAAAAGATTTTAAGAAACAGAATTTTTCTATATACAAACTACGTTACAATCAAATACTCCTTTTTTTGTGCAAAGCACTACTGCAATGTATACATCAAGATAGAGCACTCACCTTATTTGTAGTGGTTTCACTTAGAACAAGTACTCACTTCAAAAAGCTTACCTTTGAAGAATTGCGAACATAAGGAGAACAACAATTAAGCTTTCCATACCATGAAAAAAAAAATTATCAAAAAAGTAGATAATGCATGGTTTAAGTGAGTATCGTACAGAAGTATGGTGGAAAGTCGGCATTGTGTCTCTCCAAAATTTATAAGAAACGAAAGTTGTGACTTGCATACCATTTCTTCCTACATAGTCATGGTATTCAAGAACAAAATAACGAACCTGACTTTCTCTCTTATAATTTGATATTCAATGCTGTGCCACGGCCATGTGAATTTGTCTAGTATAATTTCGTATGCAAGTCATTGTCACCACAATATTAGGCTCCCAGAGACTACATTTCATATAGAAAGCTTGTTAAGAACTTTAGTAAACATTGAACCAACTTTCCCTCCTACTTCCATCTTTGCATTCATCATCATCTTCATTGCCAACATATCCATTATATCTATCCTTGCAATTATCATGCTCTCTGCGAATCCTTTGTTTGTTGCACCCATGTGGCTCTAATCCCTTCTATATTAAAGTTCATATTCTTTGTCATGGTCTCTTTGTATTTCTTCTCTCTTGTCGATCATGTCTACCTCGATCTCCATCATAATTAAATCATGTCTATATTGCGAGCTCCATCATCATGTTTTCTATTGTTCAAGTAAGTCCACAAGATTCCAACTTGTGGTTCATATGGGAAAGCCCTCTAGCCTCCTAGGAAAGGATAGATGATGAGATGGTCCAATAGCAAGAGGATGCAACCTCTTCAACCAATGATTATAAAACACTAAGCCTACTTAAGAGGCTATCCTCTAATGAATTAATTGCACTTTGAGCTTTACCCTTGTGTCTATAATCTCTTTATGCTCTTGGCGTAGCCCTAACCCTAATGTTTGTTGCTCTCTAACCCTAACCCTATCACCATGGTGAGCTTAAGGTTTCATCCACCATAGCCTAGCTCACACTAATGGCACTTAGGGTTAAGCATTCGCTTCCCAGCAAAGTGGTTTTAGAGTCGACGATTCACACCTAAGCCTAATTAATTTCTTTACTTATGCCCCTTATGACTATCTCTTTCTATCAAGCATTAGTAGCAATAAGCTACACACTCATGTCATTCTTGTGGCCAGACGAGGTGTGGGAAGCTCCTCCAAGTGGGAAGGGACCTCTAAGTTCAAAAAGAATGCTTCAACTTTGTCAAAAGTAACTGCAAGATGGGGGCCCCTATAACAAAGGACCCAAAAAGAATATATACCTTGATTGAGCGCTTTTGGTAATCGATTGTGGTTGGACAAGGTGAGAATGTGGAACGCCGATTGGCAGGGTAACATGAGAAAGGGAAAGTTGGCATTAGCCGGACAAGACTAGAGGTTTTCTGGTCGGCGAGTCAATGGCGGACTCGCCTCCCCTATTATTCTTGCTTGATCGGTTTCCTTGGGTTCCGGTAATGGGCGGGGCGACTGCATGTGGGTGCCCTCCCTTTTGTTTTTTTTTTGGCCTTTTACCTTGAATAGGCAGTAGTCCCATGATCCTAGCAAGGAATTTTGACCTTGCAACGAACAAAAAGTTTAGGAGTATTAAATGCTCCCCCCCCCCCCCCCCCCCCCCCCCCACACACACACACACTTTGAAGCAGGGCTTTTGAATTTCTGGAGCAGCAGAGTGCAAAGAGGAAAACCTTCAAAAAAACCTTCAATTTTATGGAGCAATTAAGTGCACATATGAGACTTGATTAGAGCGTATGGATATTGGTCAAATAGCTCTTGATGATGGCTTTGCACACATATAAATCACATAGCAATGGTGCCTAGAATGAGAGTGATGGTGAGGTAAAGCAAGCGAAAAATGAATACAAAATCACACTAGTTACTCACACATACACCCAAATATTAGAAGAGCACTAATCACAGATCACTGAATTAAGAAGGTTAGTGGCTCATTAGTGTTGCCAAGAACATGCCCAAGCTTAATTAGCAATACCAATGATTAGGAAAAGGGATTATTAGGAGAGCGAATTAATTAGGCCTATGTATGAACCGTCGGTTCTGATACCACTTGTTGTGTTAGATGCTCCCTAATCACCAATGATTTACCATTAGGCTATGGAGGGTGAAGCCTTAGCTTAACCATGCTGTTAAGGTTAGGTTTATAGATAAGGAGGTTAGGTATAGGTAATGCCAAGAGCAAGAACATAGAGAGAGAAAGAGAGTATCAACACAATGATAATGCTCAAAGTGAAAATGATTCATTAGAGAATAGCCTCTTAAGTAGGCTTAGTGCTTTACAACAATCATTGGCTAGAGAGGTTGCACCCTCTTGCTATTGGACCATGCCATCATTTATCTCCTCCTAGGTGGCCAGAGGGTTTTTCCCATATGGTGCCACAAGCTGGGCTTACCCTAACACAAGACAACCTTCAAGACCACCTTTCGCTTGTACGAATATCTTATCATGCCTTTTGAGTTGACAAATTCTCCAGCCACATTCAATTGAATGATGGAAAGATTTTTTTGTGTACATAGGGATTACCCTAGAGTCTTCTTTGATGATATCACAGTCTACTCTAAGTCCTTAGAAGAACACAAAGAGAATCTCAAAGCAGTATTTCAAGCATTGCAAGAGAATAAGTTACTCATTAATTAAAAAAAGAGTGAATTCTTCTTAAAAGAGATTCAATATTTAGGTCATATTATCTTTAAAAATGGTATCCGTATGGATCCACAAAAGCTTGAGGTTATAAATGAATGGCGTGAACCATGGAATCTACATGAGCTATGAAGTTTTATTAAAATGTGCTCATAGTATAGAAGATTCATTGCAAAATCCTTGGCCATAGCATGACCATTACACGATTTGACCAAGAAGAACGTCAAGTATGTATGGACTAAAAAGGAGAGAAAAGCCTTCACTAAGCTTAAAGAGAGACTCATGTCTCAACCTGTCTTAGTGCTCAAATCCATTTGAGGTCCATTGTGATGAAAGTGATGATTGCCTTGGAGCGGTACTACATTAAGAAGTGCATGCCACAAAAAGAGTAATAAAGCTCCACATATGGCACAACTATTCATCTCTCAAATATTTAAGTTTCATGGTTTGCCAACAAGTATTATTTTCGATAGAGATCCTAGAGTGACCTTTAATTTCTAGAAGGAATTCTTTGAGACTCTTGGAACACAGCTCAATTTATTGTCATCCTATCATCCTCAAATGGATGGGCAAAGTGAAATTGTAAACTCCATCGTGTTTGATCTACTCAAAGTCTATGTAATGGAAGTAGACCAATGCAACCAATGGGAAAGTATCTACATTAGTAGAATATGCATACAACAATACTACGCATTCTTCTATAGGTTAAGCACCTTTTGAGGTAATTGAAGGACGATCAAAAGTTCCCCCCCATTTTGAAAATGCAGCGGAAGATCTTTGCTATACTGATGAGTATAGGCATGACTTACGCTATGCTTTTGCTAAGATCAAAGAAGATATCTCTATCACGCAAGAAAAGCATAAGGCTAGTGCTGACAAGAATAGACGAAATCTTCAACTCAAAGAGAATGACTCGGTTCTTTTGAAGTGTCCCAAAGCCCTCTTAAGGCACACTACGAACAAAATTAGTCATGGAGAACTAACATGTCATCAAAAGCACCATGCAAAATTAGCACCCAAGTATTATGGACCATTCTAGGTTCTACAACCAATCAATGAAACCACTTATCAACTTAAGCTACCCTCTCATTGGCCAATCCATAATGCATTCTGTGTAAGTCTACTAAAGGTCTACAAGGGTGAGCCACCACAAGAGCAAGTAGCGGAAGATCCTCCAAAATTTGAAAAGGCTGAAGAAATATTGCAACCCAGGCATATCATCGCCACAAAGACAGGGTGCTCCGATATGGTCTCTCAAAGCCGCTATGCATCTATTGTAAGTCATCAAAGCTAGAAACTGGGGTCATCGAAGCCGAAATGGATGAATCAAAGTTGGAATGCCGAGGAATGTCCATTGGAGCAAATCCTCTCTAGAATGGACACGTAGGAGGTAGTCGTTGGCAAAGCTACACTAGAGTAGAGCCAAATTGCTCTTGCTCATTCTCATTGTGTCAAAGCTGAGAAAAATTGTCTATGTGTCTTTTGTCGCCGGACGAAAGCGATCGCCGATGTTGTAGTTGTGGATGTCGAGTCGTAGATGCGGAGAAAAATGCCAAAAGCAAAAAAAACTGCCAAATCGGTGTTGAAATCGATGTGATCCAAAATCTGAGAGCCGATGGTGTAGCTGTCTCGAATCACTGACAAGAAATCGTTCGAGAGAAGCTCTCTCAACTGGGATGTCGTAGCTCTCCAATGCCAAGAGCTAATGCAAGATTGCCGTGAAGAAAAAAAAAACCTTCAAAATCCAACTCGATGTGAAACTAAGCCGATGTCAAAGTCAGCGTTGAAAGCACTGGAGAAGGCATCCCCACACACCCTCCCTTCTCCAAATTTTAGAACTCGCGCTCTCTTCCTCCTTCAAGGCGGAGAGGATGCTTCACAATGTCGGTTCTCTCTCTCTCTCTCTCTCTCTCTCTCTCTCTCTCTCTCTCTCTCTCTCTCTCTCTCTCTCTCTCTCTCTCTCTCTCTCTCTCTCTCTCTCTCTCTCTCTCGTGTGTGTTAACACACTCTTGCACACATTTGTATACTTCTCTGCTTTCCTGCTCATAGAGCTGTAGAGAAGGCCCCTCTTTGCTTATATCATTGTAGAGAAGGCCCCTCTTCCTTCCCCTCTTTGCTTGATCTTTCTTGGTGCTTGACAATTTCCTTTTCAAGCTCTTCGATGCCTAAGAGCTACTTTAGATTTTTAGCTTCTAGAAAAAAAACCCCAATCTCACAAGCTTTTCCCTTCTTACTCAGTGTTGAGCTCCACCTTCTGTATTTTACTTTGCAAAGCTATTGATTTTCCCCCTTTGCTTGCTTGATTTCGCTGCCCGATTCACTTGCTTGCAACTTTAATTAGCCTTGCCAATTGCAATTTAGAGCGTTGCTCCAGACTCAATTTCCTGCACACCTAGTTCCTATAATGCCTACACAGTGCTAGAAATCAACTTCACCTACACCATTAGACTTCCCTGTTTCTGAGTTTCCTATTTTTGCAAACTCGAGATATTCCACTCAAATCATAAGCTCCTCATTCCCCTGATGGTTATGTGTGTGTAAGCAGTTGTGTGTGCGGCGGGAGATCTTGCTAGATCCGCTTCGATCAAGCCCTGATCCATCTCCTACACAAAATCCACCTCACCGCAAAGCTCTGAGATCCGAGATCCAAGATCTGATATTTATGACCATCCGCGGCTCCCAATCCACCCACTCCCAATCCAAAAACGATCGTGAGGATCAAGCTCTCGAGACCACCATTGCGAGCTCACCGGGAAGGGGAAATGCACATGTGAGAGGGGGGAGGGAGTGCACCACCGTTGCTGCTGCCAAAGCTTTGATGCCAGTTGAAATGTACATGGATGCATGCGAATGTGGTGCAGTGTGTGTGCATGAAGGGGAGAAGGAGAGAGTAGACCGTGTGTGGGTGGAGTCAACCTCAAAGTGAGGAGCTCCTTATTCTTGGTGTATGTACAAGAATAAGGTGATGGTCAATGGGCAGGTGCCCATAGCATGGGTGCTTGGGCAAGGCACATAGGCCTTACCCCAACACTACATTCAGTAGAATATGCATACAACAATACTATGCATTCTTCTATAGGTAAAGCACATTTTGAGGTAATTGAAGGAAGGTCAAAAGTTCCCCTCATTTTGAAAATGCATAAGAAGATCTTTGCTATTGATGTATGAAATGATTTTGCTAAGATCAAAGAAGCTATCTCTATCACTCAACAAAAGCACAAGGCTAGTGCTAACAAGCATAGAAGAAATTTCAATTCAAAGATAATGACTGGGTTCTCTTAAAGTTTCCCAAAGCTCTCTTAAGGCACACTATGAGCAAAATTTGGCATGGAGAACTCGTAGATCATCAAAAGTACTATGCAAAAATAGCATTATGGACCTTTCCAGTTTCTACATCCAATCAATGAAACCCCTTATCAACTTAAGCTACCCTCTCATTGGCCAATCCATAATGCATTCTATGTAATTCTACTAAAGAGGTACAAGGTTGATCCACCACAAGAGCAAGTAGCAGAAGATCCTCCAGAATTTGAAAAGGCTGAAGAAATATTGCAACCCAAGCATTTCATTTGCCACAACAAAGACAAGGTACTACACAATGGTAAGGTAATATGCAAGTATCTCATTAAATTCAAAAACTACCCTTTTGAAGATGCTAAATAGATGCAAGAGCCACAATTGAAGGATCGCATGTCACTTGTAGCCACCTGCAATATATTGCAAGCAAAGCCCTAATGTGTTTACATCGATGTATTCAACGAAAATCCAATGAAGAAAAATATAAATCTTACTTTTGAACTATGTTTTCTCATTAATGTTTAAATGTAATGTGTATGTATGCCACATGTTGCACACTCAGCAAAGAGTTTCTCTCAAGTACCGAGTAGACTTACAATCTACTACAAAAAGGTGCTAGTGCTAATAGGGTAGACATACTTGCAGCATATTTTCTCCCAAGTGCCAAGTAGATCGGTCATCTACTTTTTGGAACGATGTCGAACATGCTAAAAGTGGATCTTGAGCAAAAAGCTAATGGATTAAAAATATCTCTCTTGAATAGAAGCATAGTTGAGGAAGAATATGATTTCAAGGGTGGAATAATGTCAGCAAATTTTATTTTTGGTCTACTTAAATGAATTTTCTCTCGCTAGAATTGGTCATTCTAGCGAGAGAAAATAAAAATAGTAGAAGGGCCAATTATGTACAATGGGTAGAGTAATATGTTTGTGAACTAGAGAGCTCCAAAATTTGAATGCATTCTTCACAAGTGCTAATGGACTTTGATAAGGATTCGATCAGGACCTTATGGGGGACAAGACGTGATATTATAGCGAGTCCAAAAGAGGCCAAAACGGATCCTAAAGGCCTCCTAAAGTGACGAGGATAACCAAAAGGTGGGAATGGGAGCCAAGGTGTTATTATCCACATGTGCCAACCTAAGTCTAGGTGGAGATAAGGGATGTGGTCCACAAGCCTCTAATGCAAAAGAGAAGGTGAGAGGAGTAGCTCTAAAAATAGAAAATTGCTTTTACAAGACCTAAGGTGAGTATTTTTGGAATAAATTAAAAAAAGAAGTTATTTTTCTTAAAAGGGCCGATAAGGCTTATTGAAAACGGCAAGACAAACAACTTTGTAGTTCATAGGTTTTTCATTTGAGGACCGCAAGAGGGAGTTTTCTTTGTTTTTTTGCAGGGTTGTTTTGGAGAGAGCAAGGAAACTTTTGTCTTCTTGGATCTTGAAGCTCTAGGAAATCATCAACCAAAAGGAAGCTCTCCATGCTCTTCTCAAGGCTCATCATCTTCTCTCTCTCTCTCTCTCTCTCTCTCTCTCTCTCTCTCTCTCTCTCCCCCCACCACACAAGTCTCTATAGATATGGCTTCTCAAACTTATACATAATTAACTATGCAAGTTACTACTTCTTAATGCTTACATATCTTCTTTCCAACTTGATTCTTGCTTAATCTGTGTAGATCCTATCATCGTGAGGTGTTTAGGGCCTTGGGATTGAGTTCAATGAGGTTTTTAAAGTGAAAAGCCTAATCACAAACTCTGTCAGATCTTAGAGCTGTCATCTCTTTAGTTTGTGCAGTTAAAAGTGCAATAAGCCAGCCAATTGTATTAATCAGAAGATCTTCTAAGAAGAAGAAGAATAATTTATTTATACAAAGTCCTTTCGGAGAAGGGATTGGCTCCAAAAAGTTTGGCCCTCAATTGGTGTCAAATTCTTTTCTCTCTCTTTCTTGCAATTTTGGTACATGTATGTGATGTGTGATTGAATCTAAGTTAATGCATGCTTTGCACTTGTCATGCTTGAATATGCTCAATGTTACACAATTGATTGATTAATCTATAATTTTAGTGCATTTAAATCTCAATTCTCTAACAAAAATTGCCCACCACCTAGGTTTTTAACCGAGCTTAAATATATGCTACACATGTAGAAAACAAGAAATCTAGCAGCACCTTCGAGAGCGGGATTGAGAGAAAACCAAGATATGCATTCTACACATCAAGCCATTCCTCAAAATTTGGTTTATGGATCTTCAATGAGTGGTTATTCGGTTCATTTGCAGACATCCCAACCAGTACACACATCTACTTTGATACATGATAGCAAGGAATTTACCCCATGAGATTGGATCGATAGAGGAAACAAGAGCACAAAATGGGATAGACATGATGACCAAAAAACCAACAAGAGACCAAATGGGACGAAATTAGACCCAACTTAGTTAAAATGTCTAGGATTGGGGATGCCAAGTACTAACAAGAATGGGTTATACCATGCAAGAGAGGTAAGACTGATTGATTTTTGAAAATGGGTAGAAAGGTACGATGGTTTAGGAGATCTTTATGATCACCTAGCAAGATTCCATCAAGTACTTAGAGAAAAAAGAGTCTATGATTTCTACACAATATGAGGGTTGTAGAATAACATTGGAAGGCAAGGCTCTAACATCGTTTCAAAATATAGGATTTGGGCGTATTCATAACCTTCAAACCCTAGCACAAAGTTTTGTTGCTTCATTTGCTAAAATGGGAATCAAACACAATACGTTGGCACAAATCTATAGCTTCAAGCAAGAGAATTGGAAAACCATTAGAGATTGTGCAAGCAGGGATGTGAAAATATGTAGCAAGATGTCCAGAGAGAGAAGTTCCACAACAAGAGAGAACTGTTTCGCTCTTCTTGGAAGGTTTGTGAGATCTATGGGGAATATTCCCAAGGAGTAAATATAGGGAGTGGTAAGATAGAAATTGCTATGTTGATGCAAGTAGGCCTAGTGTGAAACTACAGTATGAAAGAATAAAAAGAAACATTGAGTAAAATGACTCAACTGATAGATACTCTTCAAAGATAGATTTTTTAGCAATTTTTTGGACAAGGGCCTTGTCAAGAACAAGGTGTGGCTCAAGAAAAACAACTCAAATGGGGTTCCATAGAAGGAAAGTGGAAAAACCATGAAACCCATGAGCGTTACTTTAGATCAAAGTACAATGGAGATGTACAAAACATACCCATGGAGACACAAGACAAAAGCACTACCTACCTAGCGGGAATGTGATTGCCCTTGAGTGGATACAACCTAAAGAACAAGCAAGCAAACAAGAAATTGTTCCTATTATGTCCTATGGAGCAAGTATCTCTTCCATGTTAGTACTGAATATTGGTATATGCCACCACCAAGGTTGAACCATCCTGTCATATGCCTATCAAAGTGAATTCAATCTACTTGGGTGAAATCGGTCCTCAAGCAAAACAAAGGGGAGAGGGGTTTCATAATTGTGGGGACCATGATCAGTGGAAGCATGAGTGTAGAGAGCCAAATAAAAACTTGGTACCTGGTAATGTATATTGTCATGATTGCAATAAGAAAGGGCATCACTTTCCAGAAAACTATACAAGAATCTCAAACAACCATAACAAATCTATGTTGAATATGGTAGAGTCGATGTCATCAACCTCATATGAGGGCGAACCAATAGTGCATGTGAATGTTGTGATGAGAGCTTAAACAAAGCTCAAGAAACAAAAAAATCATCAGGATGTTGAGGAAATTAAGAAATCATCACAAGCTACAAAAAGGGCAATAAGGCATAGAAACTCATTGAGAAAGTTGAAACAAAAGGCACAATTTGAAGAAATGTTTGACAAATTATCTAAAACAAGAGCCACATCCATTTTTGTCAAGATAAAGGAATTGAGAATGGAATCTTAAGGATCTATCCTAGTGGAAAAAGTATTATATGAGCAAATCGATGTTGATCTAAAAGCATACAAAGTAGGATTACAAGCCGAACAAGACATGGAAATTCAATGGAAACATTATCCACACCCGAAGCTTGAAGCTAAAAAACTTGAAATTGGGGGGATTCCACCCATTGTGAATGATTGGTTGGCATAATTTTTGGATTATCCTCCAATGAAAGTGAACATGCAATCACTGTATGGTGATTGGGGGTCAGAACCCTCTCTGAGGCTTTAAAGGCCAATACCCTAAAAATTTTGCCCTTATATGTGGAAGGATTGATAATTTACAAAACCACAAAGGTATACACAATGAAGAAGACCCTTGATGTGAGCAATTTGCACTCTATCCTATCCACTCCAATCAACTGCACTATTACTATGGGAGAATTCTTGAGACTCCTACCACACCTTTGGAATGATTTGCAAAACGATTTGGAAAAGATGGGTGTTAAAGGCTTTAACCATAGAGCATCTCAAGCAACTAAACCAAGAAAATTCTCTTACAAAAATAATTAAACATGTTCCTATAAACAAATTTGGAGAATATAATGAAGGAGATGGAGGCAATACCACTCTGCATGTTGAGTATGCCAAAGATAAATCTCTTGCTATATTGACTGATGGGGCACAAACTACTATTGCTATCAAAAAAGTTGAGGAAGCTAAGGGAAAACCAACAATTAGAAATACTTCCATGAAACTACAATTTGCAGAAGGGCATGTTGAAAGACCTCTAGAATTGTTAGAATGAATGATAGTCACCTCTTGTGACTTTGACAATGAACATACTTTTCTCTTCTCATGGATTATGGGGACAAACAAAATTATGAAACCATATTGGCGAGACCATTCACGAGACAACACCAGATGATTCAAAATTGGGAATAAGAAGCCATACACCTTAGACAATTTGGCGCTATAACTAGAGTAAGCTTACCAGACCATTCTTACAAGGATGTAAATAGAACCCTAATAGAGGTATTGGATATTGAGTCTTTAGCCATTAGCAATACCAAGCTACCATCATGGCTTAAGGACAATACACCTATGTGGATGTTTGTAGTGTCAGAACACTATAACCTCCTGCAAAAGGAAGATTACATTTTAGAAAGGGATGTGATGGATGATGCATACAATTCCTGAATCCTTTCTAGAACATTTGTTGGAGACATTTGGTCGGATGGATATATTGGATGCCATAGACATATGTGTCAATGAATCAGGACAAATCAAATTCTACAACAAAGAAGGAAATGAAGTCATACCCATCTAGATGATTTCACTTGTAAAAACGATGATTTCCACCTTTTAAGCATCAAATTTTGGAGCATCATTCTTGTTGATTTTTGCATAGGACTGCATTGGGGTACTCAATGAAGATTTCCCCTCTTGCATATTAAAACGTTGCAAGACATTGTTGATGTACATTTCCTGAGACAATCATGTTTTCTATCCCTCTTGATACACATATCAAGAAAGTGACTTGCATCTCCCAAATCCTTCATAACGAGATGCATGCTAAGAGAATTCTTCAAACTAGCAATCTCATACTTTGACTTTTTTGCAATGAGCATATCATCAACATAGAGTATGAGGATGACGAGGGAATCATCATTCAACCTCTTGAGATATAAGTAATGATCTTACTACCTCCTTTCGTACCTTTGGGACTGCATGAACTTGTCAAACTTCATGTACCACTGCCTTGAGCCTAGCTTTAGGCCATACAATGCCTTACGCAATCTACACACTAGGTATGCCCTCGTAGGCTTCTCAGCTTTGACTTCAAAACCCTCTAGCTATTTCATGTAGACATCCTCATCAAGATCCCCATAAATAAAAGTCGTCTTCACTTCCATCTAGACCAATTCCAAATACTTAGTGGCTACTAGTCCAAGCACAAGATGTAATGTAGTCATCTTCATCACTAGAGAAAGATTTCATTAAATTCCATGCCCTTTTTTTGCTCTGTCAGTTTCTAGTCTCATTTTCCATAATTAAGTTATACTTGGATTGCATTGGATGCTACCACTTCACACTATCTTCCATCTGAATACCCTCTTGGTAGTAGGTAGGCTCTGCATAGTTATTGACCAATAGATAGTCTAATGTTGGCCGAAACCACTAAGGGGCATGAGATACACATGTAGTTGTCCTCAATGCTTGACTTTAGGACTCTGCTATCTCAAGAGCATCACTAGCTCTCTCTTGATCACTACTGGTGGTAGGTACATCGTTAGTAGCTTGAGATGGTTCACTTATGAGCTACAAATAACTTTCCAAGATTTTGGATGCCAGAGATGATAACCCATCTCTACCATATCCAATGAAGATGCTTTTGTGACTTGGGGTCCATTCTAAGCTCTTTAGGTACATGTGAGAATGTCTCATACCTAAACACACATAGTCTATCATAAATAGGCCTCTTGCCTGTTCATATTTCCTACAAAATCTTGTAGTTCAATGGTGTACTAGGTGAACTATTGATTATAGGCACCACTACCGTAATAGCCTCTCCCCAAAAATCTTGAGGTAAATTTGCCATAGATAGTATGGAAGTGACTCTCTCCTCAATAGTTCTATTCATGCACTCAAGACTAGCTTGTTGTTGATTGACAAGGCATACAAGTGGTGGATGAGGTAGATAAAGATTGAATTGGAAATGTGAAGACAAGAGACTGGAATTGATATGTATTCGTATTATGAAAAAAGTGCAATTAGCATCAGATAAAGCTAGAAGAAAACTCAATGTTGCTTAGAGCAAATGCTTAGCAATTACAAAGTGGTAATCTGAAGGGGATTGGGGAGCACCACAGATGGAGAGTGAGAGAGAGAGAAGGAGACACACACACGATATGGATGGGGAGACTGTGAAGTGGCAGCTCCCCCTATACAGTATACTCACTATAAGTATAGGGTAACAGTGGGGGCGGGTGCCCATGACCTGGGCGATCGGTCAAGGCACATAGGCCTTAACCCCAACAACCTCCCACTTAAAGGCCAATGTGCCTTTAAGCAAGATCTACTAGTGTACAACTAATAGAAGGTGAGATATTCTCTCAACCTATGCCCACTGACTCTCGATGAGCTAGTGCATCCGGATCTACTGATAGACAAACATCCCGTTGAGGAAGCCACACAGAGCTAGCTCCAAGCTCTGCAAAGAGTCTACAAGAGCTCATGCACTCCTGCAAGTATCGGTCCAATACCTGCAAACCTCCCCTATGCTCTATGCCGAGATCAATCATCGAACAACTAATCAACCCTGCTGCAAATGCTCCCACTGCAGCAACAGCTGCTATGTCGGGCCTCGAGATCAGCATCTCGTACATGAGGACACCGAACGTTGATGCAACCTGGCAACCTCTGCCACCTCCAACTCAGAACTCAACTCATGGCAATCCTGTCCCCTATCATAGAGACCATGGCACTCTGACTTCGAGCTCTGGAGTGACTCCTCGTGCCCACCACATATCACATGTGTACCAAGAGTATCCATCTGTCGTGAATCTGCATCAAGCTCTGGCATAAGCATATCAAGAAATGACTCCACAATAGCCGACATCTCAGCATCCATGTGAGTCATCTCTGTCATCACCTCTGATGACTCATCCTGTTGTGACTCACTAGAGCTGTCCCGCTCTACCTGTGCATCCATAGATGCAACCTGCACAACAAGGTCACTGCTCTGCACTCCATGCAAAGCATCCTACAACCCACAAGCAAAAGAGACTCGCCTGCTCTCTCGCTCTCTACCTAGCTGCATGATCACAGAGACAACACCGTCTCTCCCGTGATCCGCATGCAATGGGTAACCTGTACCACTCCTGGCACCTCTCGCAATCACTAGCGAACCCAAATGCATCACAAAATCTCGCTCTCGTAGTGAAATCTGACATCCACAATCTCTAAGCTGACCAATCGAGATCAAACTCATTGTCAAATCTGGTACATAGCGCACATGTCGTAACAAGTAAGATGCACCACTCGGTAATGACAATCTCACATCTCTTGCACCTGCTATCGCATGCACCGATCCATCGGTCAAACGTACACTGCCAAGCATCCCGCTAGAATAGCTACAAAACCATTCACGATGCGGCGTGACATGAAACATAGCATCTACGTCTAACAACCACTGCAAAGGGAGTGAACTATCCACATGTATAGCATCTCATGCATAGCTCGAGGTAAAAGTGACATCCCTGTCACTAGTATACTCCGACACTACATGTGCCTCAACTGTCAAAGCAACTGAGTCCATGGCATCACTACATACATCTCAGAGACTGCCATGTGTCCTACGATGTCGCATACGATGAAAACAGCGCCATCTAACGTGTCCAGAATGACCACAATACCAACATATCACCTGTTGGCGTACTCATGAATGTACATGTCTCACACGAGTCCTTGATGACTCAGATCTATCATACATATCATGTAATCTGCGCCAAAGTGCTCTCGAAGTAGTCTCATACATAACAAGAGCATATAAAGATTCCGCAAGGTGCAAAGAGAGTGTAGATAGTGTCATCTCCTCTAGCTCCTGGCATTGATCGTCAGACATGTTTGAAGGTCTACCTGCATCACCACTCAATGGTCGATGCAACCCTCGCTGTGTCAATGCATCAAGCATACACTCTCTCCATGCTGCAAAGTCTGACCCATCAAACATGCACATTTCGGAGAGATCATAATCTGAGCGATCACCTGTCTCTGCCATGAGCACAATGTAGCAAACTAGAAAGCAAAACCACTTCACCAACAACACCTGGAAACTGTCTACAAATATGGCTAGAAACACAATGTAAAGCCTGTGAGACACACTCCAAAGTAGAGCGCCCGCAATGTCAATACAAGCCTCGCATGCTCTAGTATCACACTGCAATCTGTGAGCTAATCACCAAGCCCACTCTATGCGGTATCGATGCATACACACGCACAAGTCTCCCACCTGCAGAGAACACCGCACGCAAATGCTGAGTGCAACCCGCAATCTCTACCTAGATCGCATAAATGATACGCATAAAACTCCTGGGAAAATTTCGCCAGAGTTTCGACGCACAATGGCTATCAACACAAAATAACCATTGTCCTGCAAGCTCAATACAATGAGCAATCAATGCGCATCAAACTACACTCAACATACATGCATAAGCTCTGCAAAACTATGGCAAACAATGCTCGAGATCACAAGACTCTCCCACCTGAGAGCAAACCACTGTCTCAAGCAAAGAAAGATACACAACTCCTCACTCTTGCGAGAGTGGATACAAAAACACAAAATTGTGTCCAAACTGACAAAACCTGTCAAAGTGAGAGTAAACACTCGATCACAAACTATGGCGAGAATCTGGGAAAAATCCGACAGAATTTCCCCTGAAAACTGAGCAAAAAACTCAAGTACAATCTCTACCATAAACCATAACACTACTCAATGCCAATGAGTAGAAATGCCAAAATGGCTCCACATTTTCACATACAATGGCAATCCGCACTCAACGTACATGAACGGAGTGACCGTGCATAAGCAAGCGCCAAAAGATTTGCAATCCGGAAACTTGATCAATGTGAAAACAATGCTCTCAAGAGAGCTCACACGCACTTGAAAGTGCTCGCCAAAATGCATGTATAATGGGCATCAACCATGCGCCATAACCATATGCAAACCATTTGCAAAGACCATGAATCAAAGCACAAAATCACTGCCAAAGTATCCTGTGAAAACCAGTGAAAGAAGCTCCACCTGTGTGCTCCAAAAAACTCTCTCTCAAGAGACCGCCTCGGTGGTGTGTAAACACCTTCGTACTTTGTTGCCCAAGTCTACCAAAAAACCCTCAAACCACAAGCTTAACACAAGCTGCAATTGCATCTTCAGCTCATAATTTATGCACTCAATTTCAAGCATCTCCCGTGCTTCCAAAAGTGCATCAAACTCGCATACAATGCGACAATAGAAAATTTGGAATTTCTGTATACAGTCAGTCTGAGCTGAATATCAGCAAAACGGTGAGGAATTTGCAAAAAGTTTCTTCTACAAAGTTGTAGACTACGTCAAAACGGATGGGCCCCACGAACAGAATTCTCAGATCTGCATTCTACAAGGAGAAAAACGAATCTGAAAACAGTGATGCTGCGCACACAGTTTTAGGGCAGCACCTTCACTTACACACAATCTTCCACCCTCCTTTCTGAGCTTCCACAAGAGCATACATCACTCTCAACTGAGCTCACAAGCTCCCATTGAATTCTCACAAAGCTTCCAAGTTTTCTTAATCTCTCCACCGTCGAGAGCGAGCGAGCTATCGTCTCGAAGCTCTCAAAGCCGTCGTGCTCTCTGCGGTCACCATAGCTCTGATACCAATTGAAGGGGATCGGGGAGCACCACAGATGGAGAGTGAGAGAGAGAGAGAAGGAGACACACACACGATGTGGATGGGGAGACTGTGAAGTGGCAGCTCCCCCTATACAGTATACTCACTATAAGTATAGGGTAACAGTGGGGGCGGGCGCCCATGACCTGGGCGACCGGTCAAGGCACATAGGCCTTAACCTCAACATAATCTTGAGACTACGGGATGACTCTCTGCAAAATGAAGTAATGGGTTCTATTTATAAGTACCAAGACTAGACTTTGTACAATCACGGTGGTAAATCTATCCGCTAATAACTACCAAATGTGATAATTGCACTGGCTTGCCTAAGGCTTGTTTCCATCATCGACATTCCTCGTCCCCTTTCTTTGAATTGTGGAATATTTCAAAATTCCAAATATGCTTCTGACAATGACTGATATCCATGTGGACGATTATTCAAAATTGATCCACTTTCCTTTCAACATGCACTTCTGCAACTGATTTGAGGCTTCTTTGAAACTTCAATTGTGTGACACCCTAGTTCTTGAGCTTTCTCTACATGATCTCTCGTTTACTGGGATGCTACCACTTCCTCCTATCAAGAGCCTTCTTTTGCGTTGTCTTCCAAATCGTCTAAAGTGGGATCTGAATTATCTGAGGTTGAATTGTTCCTTGAGTACTGGTTGCAACATTACCCTTCTAAATGAGCTGATAGATGGTTTCCTACTCCAGATGCTCCCTACGATTAGTTATCATCTCGAATTCATACGGTGTCAATGCATTCTAGGTCTTTGTTTTAGCACCATAGAAAGTCCTGATTTCCCTTGTGAGTCTGGCTCTAGCTAGCTAATGGCAAACTGATGAGATATGGATCCAACCATCCGGATGTTGCTTTGGTTGGACTTGATCTGAGCTTCAAACAAAATTTTAGCCATTTCTCTAAACTGCGGTTCTGATATCGCTTTCTTGGCCAACTCCATCTCTGAAATTTTAAAGGCTTCCACAAAGAGTTGGAGGAGCTCATTGGTGCAACTAATCAATGTGCGAATATGATCCCTCCACTAGTTCACCATACCTTTGAAGTTGTGCAAATCATCCTTTAGCTATGACACTGTTCTCTTTTGTTCAGTATCATTTAGCACATTCTTCCAAGCAATCCACACAGATTTGCTTTGCTCATATCATACATGGGTTATGGTTTTTCTGTTGAACGGTGTTCACTTGTTCTGACTAAGTATTGATGATGCGATGAGGTGTAAGAATCATAAAAACTACAAAAGTATGTTATAGCTTTAAGAAAGTTAGTACTCATCTGATTATCAAGCTTAAAATTGTTTGTTATTTGGAGGGTTTAGCATTACTTCCTCCCTCTTAGCCCTAAGAACTGGAAGGTCTATATCCTCGGACACAACTGGTACCTTGGATGCTATATCTTGTTGGCATAGCTTTGGGTATCTCTGCTCTTGGGCAAACTACACTCTGCCATGATGTCTTACTAGTCTTAAATCGTGCAAAATATAAGGTTAGATTGGACACTCTCTTCAAGGATATTGAAGGATTGGATCTTTTTTGCCGATTTGGGTATTAAGACACTTGGACCATAAGGGGTGATGGCCTTTTGATCAAAATGATATGTATAATAATATCTATTAAGGTTTTTTTAATTTAAATGGGGCTATATAGAAACCATATGTATAACTATCTCCTTAAAAATTAAAAACACTCTAAAATTTTGGATACATGAGCTCTTTTTGGACATCTGTTTTTTGTTAAGAAAGTTGTAAGTTGGACATGGATAACAACTAATATAGTCCATTGACACCTGTAAAACACATCCAAGGCTAACGTATCTATTGTCTTATTTGAATGGATTTCTTGGAATTTTTTTGGCTTAAAGAAAATGTTTGTACATGATCACACTCACACCTACTGTTGGGGAAGTACTTCTGATATCTGTGCATATTGGAATGAGTCTTCATTCTCATAAGCTTTGTACAAAGATAATTCTAAGACTAAGTTGTTTTTGTTCTTATCATTACTTTTTCCCTTGATTGGTTGACTGGTGTTAGGTGGTCCCTCATAGCCTAATTTTTTGGTCACCTGCTCACGGCTATTATAATCTCTGACTTTCTCGGTTTAAGGATTGTAGGCCCAATCCACAAGACTAATTATATTTATGTTTATATATTTCCTTTCAAGATCACAAAAACTTTAGAATGACAGTTCGCATGAGAGTAAACTACGACGCAGAGAATCATGCAAGGAGTTTAGGGCAGATTAAGTTTTACATAAAAGACCATACTCCAAAAAATACCTTAGCAGTTAGAACTCGATCTTTTTTGGCAAGAAAGGTCAAATGTTGTGCTACTTACTACCATAAGTAATCATAGCCTTACTAGCAGTTTTGTATATTGTAGAGCCTTGCTCTTTTGTAAGGTCTGGAACTATCTTCTGAACCCCTCTCTATGGCAACATCCCTTGTCCTCAGATGTATTGGCAACCTAGATGCTTCTCAACTAATATATGATTCGGCTCTTACCACAGACAAAAAACTGTCTATCTTGCACATGTTATCTTTTAATGATTGGGTCAAGATTATAGCTACCTTGGACAAGGACTCCAAAGATGGTCTTAATATGATCTCCCATAACATAGCCCAGGTACCTATACTCTTTGTACAATATGAGCAAGAGCTTGCCCTTTTTTCCTCTTCTGGGATGAATTATCTAACGTTTTGATAAATTATGCGGCCTTAATCCTTCTTTTATCAGTACCCAAACTGCTCCAACTATCCCTCAGACATGTGGTATGTTTTGTAGAGATAGTGCAGCTCTTGAAGCTGTCAAGGAGTTTCAGAGTAATCTTTGCTCCCTTAGTGACTCTAACCTTTTAGATAAATATCCAAGGTTTTCCCTTTCCTACCTGTTAGACAAATTGAAATTGAATCTTTTGGGGTGGACCATCAGCTCTGGGTCCTACCTAACAAATATTTTTTAGCACCAATACTTCGTGAAACTTGGGTTTACCTAGCTAATCTTCATGCATGTACTATTGAGGATTGTAGACTCAAAATTTTGAAAGGAGGACAGTTCTTAGACAAAGGGGAACTCATGAAAGCCCCCTTCAACCTCAACCTTATCGACCATTCCAAATGCCCTTCCAATACAGGCCTCTAGATTCGTACAAAGGGGAACATGGAGTTTCCCAAAAGTAATCCAAATTTCTACACAGAATCCATTTGGAATGTTTTTCGACCCTATGTTAAATGTGCTTGCAAATTTCTTGACCCTAAAGCTTATTGCGAGTCCAAGATCATGCTATTTGGTTTATCCTCAACCATCTGGACCTACTCTTCCCCGGAAACTGGTGGACGTTCATCTCTCCCTTATTTGTTCTTGGTTAGGCGGCCACGCTAAACAAATAGTGATCATTCATATTGCTTTCAACATCTTTCGTGGTCTTATGCTGGATATCCTGAAGGAACTAAAATCTGATGAACCTGGGATTTATCTAATCACTTATGCTAACTACAAAGGAGTGAAAATTATCACTGCCCTACTCAAGCCTTGTATTGAATACAATGACTCCCCCTTACTAAAAAGACCTAATTCTCTTGCTACCCCCAACTTATTTACTTCATTTTGGACACCTAGCTCTTCCTCTAATTTTAATCGAGGGAAATCTTGTAGCTACACTAGAGGAAGAGGCAAAAACACCCCTATTAGGCACCTTCTTGACATACAATCATTGATGAATATGCAGGTTGCTATGAGCCCATGTGGAAGGAGGTGTCTCAACAAAAAAACTTCTTGCAAAGATTATATTTACGAACATTGACTCTTTCAGAATGAGCTTCTCAACTGGAGACACCCTAAGACACTTTTTTGTGAGTGTTTTGACTTACTTTTCGGAAACCACAAATTACTTGATAATGTATTGATTGGCTGGAAGTATCAACAACCTATTAAAAATTTGGTCTACAATAATGATTTTCTTCGACACAACTCCATTCTTGAATGTGTTTGTAACAAATTTATCACATTTTGCAAAGACTTTGATTCGTATGGCATGCATGTATGTACTTGTGATCTTAGCATTATTGAAAATACCACAGTTCGGAAAATCCTGGCTAAAGGGCTTAATCACATACCTAACTTTCCCAAAATCCCGTATCTCGCATTATCAGCTTTACTTAGCTGCTTAATTGACCTTGTCAGTTCTCTTCGATGGAGAAGACAGTCCTACTGGACTTAGCAAAACTGGTGGAAAAATGTTATTTCCAAAAAATCTCACACTTACTTGGTAAATGGATGTCTATAGAAAGCTCTTGAATTACACCACATCTGGCTCTTGAATTTCAAAAAGTTTCAAAAAATTGGCTCGTTGTAGGACTAGATAAAAGCCCTACTTATCCCACTCTTATTTGCAAAAACGTGGTTTGGAGAGCAGCACATTCTCCGGTATCTAGGAAGGGATCCACAGTACTTAACACATCCCTATATGAGGTCACCAATAATATCTCAAGACACTTAGGAAATTTGGGTTATTCTCTTCAAGATACCAAACTTCCAGTACTTTTTCCCACCTATAAAATTCATAGACATAAATTCAAATGGATATCTGATGCCTCAAATAGCATCTTTACTGATGTTACCAAAGATATTACCCTATGTCTTGACCTTATACTAGCAGTATTTGAATTAGTTTGCGCTTCCAAGAAAAAAATTTCCTATAACTTTCTTCAAATACACTACAACCCTTTCTGGTTTTAGTAAAAAACTCCAGAGAGGTTACTCTTAACCTCCCTAATTTTTTTTTGATCTTTTTACAACAGATATTACTCAATGCTATGAGAATATTCCCTTAGAAGGGGATCTGGGACTTAAAGATGTATTGTCTCAGGTAATTAAACTAGCCTTTATTAATGCTAGAAAAGAGGGTTTTATCTGCATTTCTCTTTCCAGAAAACCTAGATGGATAAAAAAACACACTCATCCCACCCCTTACACTTCAATGAAGAGAAGCTATGTTTAAACCTATCATGGGTACTTGATAACTGCACCATTCTCTCTGGAGGACATTGCTTTAACCAAAGCCTAGGCATTCCCATGGACTTCTCCTGCTCCCCTCTTATGTGTAATATACTTAGCCTTCTTCAAATACAAATGGTTTCTCAAAACCATGGGTGACAAAAATAATAAACTTTCACTATTCAAACATACATACAAGTATATGGATGACATACTAAGCCTCAAAAATAGATCTTTCTCAGAGGAGATCAATCATATATACCGTGATTGCTTAAAAAATTGAACCAACTTATGAACAAGGGTTTACTACACCCAATGGCTTTTTTTGCACTTCAATACAATTCCTTAACTTTTCTATTTCTCTTCATGTACCTTGTGTAGGAGAGTATGACCAAAGATTTTCTTGGAAAAGAGACCTTCTTAACCTCCCACCTATTGAATTCATAAAGAAGAACAGTAATAGACCCCACAAAGCTGCTCTTAACACTTGTGTCAGTCTGCTTTACCTAATAGTATACTTTTCCTCCAACTACCTCCTTGCTTGGGAAGATATCAAGTTACTTATACACAAATATTTCCTTAATGGATTCAAAAGAATTGACATAATTAATAAAATTACATTGTCCCTCTCTCAGAATCACACACACACACACACACACACAAATCACCAGAACTATTAACTTAGGGGAATGAGTGGATTTCCCTTGGCTAGAGATATTACCTCCTTATTATGAGGCCATGCATAAATAATCCTTAGAGGCTTTCTTTGGGTTCACTTTGTAGCCATTACTAAATTTGGGGTGTATAGCATAACTCCTTATGCGTATCAGTAGATAAAATAGCTCCTTTGCAGCGCACGAACTTTGCGCAACAAAATTTGGGGCATGTCGTTTATGGAGAGAAACGGCTGGCGGAGCACATGGCCATTTATGACAACCTTCCTCCACCGAATGCATGGCGGAGAGTGAGCCGCTGGACTATCTTTAGGGCTTTGGAATCTCAGCCTGATCCACATAAGGCTATAAAGGTGAGGGTCTCCCTCACTTAGCAATCTCCGGTATGCTTGTGTATTCTCTAGTGATAACTGAGGGGTAGTTGCCTGAGTGATTGTAAGTGCAGTGTGTTATACAATGGCGAAAGGGAAGGAGAAACAACAGGTCTTGGATGTCAACCCTTTGGCTTCTTCTTCTTCTCAGGTCGATTTCATTTGCTTGATAAGTTAAGATTGAATACGGTACTTGGAAGTTTGAAAATGTTTCATGTTACAATGTGTAGAAATATGCATAAAGGAAATGGTCTGCTTGTGGTTTTGATGGACAGTTCTGGTATTAACTGATATGATGAGGATAATGTCGGGTTTAAAAGCTGGATACTATATCTAGTTGGTATTATTGGATGGGTGACAACATGATATGTAAAAAGCCTAAAAGGAATATTAGATTGGCATGAGTATTCAGTCGAACTTGGTCATAATGCTGGACTTACCATTATGTGTACTAAAGTTGACATTTGTGATACCTTGATAAGTTGACTCGGCTTGTAAGGGTCAGAAGCCGGTCATTTCCTGTAGGTAGGCATGGTTAAGCTTATATAAAAATACTTGAATATCTTTTGTGTGGACGTTGCTTAAGGCAGTAAAGAGTCTAGACCTAAGTATAGGGGCTCGGACTTGTGGTGATTGGGTCAATTTCTTCTATTGCCGGAATTCTATTGAAGCTATGCTTTTTGCTCTACTAACAGTAGGTTACACTAAACTCTTTGGCTAATGAAGTTTTGGCTTAATATTAACCATACCTTGCTGATAACAGATTAACCGTGTGAGTACTGACATTGAGACGGGTTTTGATTCGGAGTGGGAATAAGGTAAATTTCCATCTGATGATTACAGATAGAGCTCTGCATTATACATTAGTGGTTGATAAGGTATGCAGGCTGGAGTTTTGTAGTAACATGCATTGGCTGATGCGGTACGCTTGTTGGATGTGGTTGTTTATTGACATTTTGCAGGATTCTCAGTAAAGGAAAGAACGTAAGAAAAATATATGCACTATGCTGGTCATACCATTTGTGTACTGAAATTGGTTTTTCTTAAAATACCATTATAACCTGACTAGGTATATAGAGTCGAATAATGGTTAAACCGACATATGCAATATAGTCAAAGCCTTTAAACACCGTGGTGACCTAGCCTGAGGCTGTAAAGACTCTCGACCTAGGGTAAGGTCTCAACGTTGGGTTGTTTAGCTAGGTAAATTTCTTCAAAAACTGGTTTGCTAAGGATATGGTATGTATTGACCTTTTGCTAAAGTGTCGGAAGCTGGTAATTTCCTTTAGGCTAGCATGGGTAGGCTTTCAAAACTTGAAATACATTTTGATGACCTTACCTATGGTGGTAAATTGTCTAGACCTAAGTATAGGGGCTCGACCTTGTGTTGATTGATTGATTCAATTTCTTCTATTGCTGGAATGCTAATGAAGCAATGAATTTTTGTTCTACTGACAGAAGTTTGCACTAAACTCATTGGCTAGAGAGGTCTAGACTAAATACTAACCATACCTTGCTGAAAGCGGAGTAACCATTTATGTACTGACATTGAGATTGGTTTCGGTTCAAATTGGGAATAAGGTAAATTTCCTTCTGAAGGTAACAATTAGAGCTCAACGATATACATTAGTGGCGGATGTGGTATGCATGTTGGTTTTTGCCTGGCTGATACAATATACTTGCTAAATATAGTTATTTATCGACGTTTTGTTGGATTCTTAATAAATCAAGGAACTTAAAGGAAATCGGGCACTTTGCAGGTCATACCATTTGGGTAATGAATTATGATTTCTTAAGGTACCGTTATAACCTAACTCAGGTGATAGTGTCGGATACTGGTAAATCTGACATGGATATGCTCTCAAAGCCTTAAAACACCTCGGTGACCCTACCTTAGGCAGTAAAGAGTCTCGACCTAGGATAAGGTCTCGACTTTTGGTTGTATGGCCGGGTAATCTTCTTCAAATACTGGTATGTTAAGGGTTTGGTTGTTGGATATGGTTTGTACTGGCTTTTTGCTAAAGTTCTAAAGGTGTTTACGTAAACTCGACGTCAAGTAAAAAATTCATGGGTTTTTACATATTTATGACACAAATATTGGATATATCTTTGTTTACTTCTTACTAAACAGGCTGGTTTCATTCAACTCTTTGGTGTGGATCTTAAAGGATTATTGTACCTGTCTTTTTGGATGATAGCTGGTTATGGTACTGATATAGAGTTACGTTGTGGGGTATGATGTGATCCTTGCTGGAAAGTGATGGTCTCTTAGCTAAATGCGTACTATCAAGTTCTCTTATAGACCTTGCCTGAGCCATTATAAGGTCTTGACCTAGGCATAGGATCTCAACCCTGAGTTTGATTAGCTGGGAAATTCCCTTCTGGATGGAGATGGTCTCTTGACTGAACTTCTTCCTGTTTTTGAATACTAACACTCTTAGAGCTTTCAGAGTTTCGGTTTTTTTGCATAACTTCATGTCTGGCACATGGATAGGAGCTAGACCAGCTAATGGGCTTATAGAATTTCATGTAATAGATTTTCGTTAACTTTTTGACTCAGCATATTACTATAGCATGTATAGATTACCTCATGTATAATCATTGTAGCTGTACTCTATTGATTATGGAGTCAAGCCACCTGAGGGAGGAGGAGGTAGATCAAAATTATGACAAAAATTGTCACGGTTTCTTATATAAAAGAAATTCTTATAATGCAAAAAAAAGATTTGTCTACTGTTATCAGGTTATACCAAGATATAAGATGACTGCTCGAATGAGTACTATAGTTGATCCAATCAAGAGAGAATAGATCTCAAAAAAGCTTAAGGCAGCTAGGGCTGAATATATAGCATCATTTGTGGTAAAGAACATGGCATGGTCGAGGCAGAGAGCATATCTTAATCGAACCTGCCAGAATAAAGGGATAAATTATAAAGATACTTAAATGAAAATCATTGGCAGTTTGTAAACTGATGAAGCTAGTTATGGAGTTGTACCTAACTACCAGAGTCTTGTTAAAGTTCATTTTTAATGCTAAAAGTTTATTTGCAAAGAAAAGTTGAAACTTTGTGACACGGTTAACAGCTAGGATGCCCATACATCACCTGCATGCAGAGCCAATGCTCACAAAATGTTATGTTGTTCTATGGGTGCAGGTGAGGGCTACTCTCTTTGGTTCAGCTTTTTGGCTGCTTTATGGTTTGGAGGATTAGCTATTGATTCACAGCTTGTAAAGGAATTTCTATTCTACTTTTTTGGATGGTGACTTGTACCAACCTGATCATGTTCATTTATACAAAATCATGCTATCTAAAGTTTGTTTTGTATAATAAACCTTGTATTTATCTGGGTACTTTGGTCTTTGAACATATGTATGTTCGTCTGTGGGTAGTATATGTAGATAACTAAAACACATGCACACATTAGTACTTATCTCTCTGTATATTACCTAAAAAAACTATGTTCTAAATCACACCCGGGTTTTTTTCACACATATTTCCTTGCTCTATAAAAACACCCTCATGCTGCTTTCATTTTCTCTATATATTTCCACTTAAGCTATAGCTTAAAAGTAATGCCTATTTTCTGGGCTACACTGTAATAGAATCCAGCATGGGATGGTACACCTAATGGGTTATAATGGAAAAACCAAAAACCTGGACAATTAAGTTGGCACCAAAATAAACGAGGCTTAACTCTCATTCTACATCTGTGCCACACACACTATCTCTTCCTTGCCATGATAATGGTGTGTAGGTTACTCTGTTCTACAGAACCGAGCCTCATCAAAGATGGCTGCTTTTGTTTCCCTAGTAAAAATGGCACTTGGCCTACTCAATGCTTGGAATGATGAGGGATATTGCTCGCTACATGCCATGAGTACTCGTGATCAGCCTTCTTCTATTTAAAGAGGTGAGGGCATATTCCACCTCTCACTTAGCCTTGTGTGTGTTTGATTTCCATAACTTGAAAGAGAGGATCGTGTGTATTCATTCTCTGTTGTGTTGTTATGGATCTTGCAACGCAACCTACACAGGTCGGTTACTGTATATTGTTCTTGGTATCATGGTTATCTGTCCTATGTAAATATAGGTCTAAAGGTGATGTAAGCACCTTTGCTTATAGGCATGTGAACCTTGTGACTTAGCTTGGTAAGTCCCACTGTGTGGGTGGCTAAGTTTGATAGCGTTTGGCATTAAAAGGTTGACTGGAAAAACACTTGGTATGGATGATTATGGTTTAATGATCTCGTTACTTTATCTGTTTATGTTTTTGATTGTGGGAGCTTTGCTTAAACAATTCACTGCATTAAAAAAAGGGGGCACCTAAGGTATTGCGAGGATGGGAAATTGGTGATTGGTGTGCTTCAGTGTCCTCACAATAAGGAGGATACCGCCTGGCTTGAACTTGTGAGATGACTTGCCGCAAATGCGTATTGTTCATAAATTTTCCCATTTACCTCTTTGAAATAGGTAGAGACTTATAAAATGTGTCATAATAACTAATATCTAATTCTCCTAAATGATTTTCTCATGTTAAACTGATCATTTAATACGGGGAAGTGCCAGGGGAGAAAAAGCTAGAATATTGGTTAAGCTGGCAGACCGGCAACAGTAGGGATCGAAAGATGGGAAAATAGGGATCCAAAGGGGGACCATCTACAAAAGAGGAATGTGCAACAATGGGCTTTAAAGACCCTAAGGTTCATCCTATTAAGACTTCCAAAATGCTAAGGTTCCAAAATTCAAAGGTTGTGTCCAATGGTCAAGCTTAGTAAAATTGGATGCTTAGTGAGTGTGCCAAAAAGTCTTCAAGGCTCCTACATAGAAGGGGGCGAGCCCTATAAGTAGGGGATGAGAGAGATAAACACACACACACACACACACACACACACACACACACACACACACACACACACACACACACACACACACACAGAGACAAACTCCCTTTACACAAAGGGAATGAGGGACACATGTCAGCTCCCTAGTCCAATTGCCCACAAGGTGCACTCAAATCCTATTGGATGGCCATGGAGGTGGACCAATGAGAATTAGGCTAGAGTAAATCTAGTTTACTTCATTTAAAAACACTTAATAAAAGAACCAATAAGAATTAAGCTCTCTATAAGACTATTGGACAGTCTCCCAAGGGGTCCAATGAGCATTCAACAACCCAATGGCTTGCCTGATTCCTATTGGCCAGGAGACAAAGGGGTCCAATGAGAGTTTAGTTGCATTATTTAATGACCTAAATCTCTCACAAAAGGGGAAAGGGGGACACATGTCAGAAGGCTATTACTTATGCTTCTTAAATCCTATTGGCTAAGCGTGGAGAGGTCCAATGAGGTGCAAGCAAGAGGATTTAGCAA
The DNA here is from genome assembly GCF_014529385.1 of Adiantum capillus-veneris. Classification (NCBI taxonomy): domain Eukaryota; kingdom Viridiplantae; phylum Streptophyta; class Polypodiopsida; order Polypodiales; family Pteridaceae; genus Adiantum; species Adiantum capillus-veneris. The sequence continues at coordinate 130,201,990 of NC_140935.1, forward strand.
GAGGGGTCGACCAAGAGAGAGAGGGGGCTGATTTTTCAAAGGCATTATTCCACACACACTCACACTAGCTCATGTGTGAAGCAAGAAGACTCTCTCTCTCTCTCTCTCTCTCTCTCTCTCTCTCTCCTTCTCAAGCTTTAATGGAAAGCTCATCACCTACTCCAAGCTTGTGAGAAGGGAGGCCTACACCAACAATTCTTGGATTTGTGATGCAAATCCAACCAAGAGCCAAGCTTCAATGCATGCTCATCTCCTCTACCATGCTAATTACTAAGATATGCTATGCTAATATGAAGGATCATGTGAGGAGATATACATCTTTCTCGTAAGACTACTCCTTCATCTCAATCTACTCTCATACCCCGCTAGCTCTCACCATCTTCGAAGGTGTGTGAGGTCTTGGGTCTGAGATCGTGAGGGAATTGATTGTGTTTTATAAGTGTTTTGCTTAGTGCTTGAAGCTTCCATATTCATTGCACTAGCTAGTTATTGAAGGAACACAAAGAATTGTATTGTAAAATGTCTCCCTTGATGGGGGAAACCTATAATACAAAGCCTTTGGAGGGGGGACCGGCTCCATGAAAATCCGGTCCTCAACTATTGTCAATAGCTTAATTTCTCTCTCTTTTGAAGTATTGTTCATGCCTATCTAACTAGGTGTTATGCTTTTTGTTGCTCTCTCCAGCCAAGCACTCTCACTTATGCTCATTAGGAATCTTTTCTAATGAAATTCTTACTATGTCTATGCTATTTTCCGCTACACACAAGTTACTAGGCCATTAAATGTTATAAAATATTACAAAAACTCTGTTTTTTACCATATCTAATTATCAATGATAAAGTTTTTTTTTAAAAAAAATAAATTGATTGGTTTTTTCCCTTAAACTAGCTCATTAGGGCTATCATCTTAATTGGATTCTTCTACATGGGTTATGGTTTTTTTGTTGAACAGTGTTCACTTATTCTGACTGAGTATTGATGATGTGGTGAGGTGTAAGCATCATAAAAACTACAAAAGTATGTTGTAGCTTTAAGAAAGGTAGTACTCATCTGATTATCAAGCTTAAATCTGGTTGTTATTTGGAGGGTTTAGCATAACTTCCTCCCTCTTAGCCCTAAAAACTGGAAGGTATGTTTTGTCGGACACAACTGGTACCTTGGATGCTATATCTTGTTCGCATAGCTTCGGCTATCTTTGCTCTTGGGAAAACTAAACTCTGCCATGATGTCTTACTGGTCTTAAATTGTGCAAAATATAAGGTTGGATTGGACACTCTTTGCAAGGATATTGAAGGATCGGATCTTTTGTGTCAATTTGGGTATTAAGACACTTGGATCACAAGGGGTGATGGCCTTTTGATCAAAATGATATGTATGATAATATCTGTTAAGGTTTTTTTAATTAAAATGGGGGTATATAGAAACCATATGTATAATATCTCCTTAAAATTTAAAAATACTCTTAAATTTTGGAGTACATGAGCTCTTTTTGGACATCTGTTTTTTGTTAAAAAAGTTGTAAGTTGGACATGGATAACAATTGATATAGTCCATTGACACCTGTAAACACATCCAAGGCTAATATATTTGTTGTCTTGTTTGAATGGACGTAGGTGAGGACTCTATCTTTTCTTAGAACTTTTTTGGCTTAAAGAAAATGTCTGTACATGATTACACTTACACCTACTATTGGGGAAGTACTTCTGATATCTGTGCATACTGAAACGAGGCTTCATTTTCATAAGCTTTGTACAAAGATAATTCTAAGACTGAGTTGTTTTTGTACTTATCATTACTTTTTGTCTAAATCTAATAGTCTTTTGAATGTTAAAGTTCAATTATGTCTTATTATTTAAGTAAAAACAGCTACACACACACACACTCTCTCTCTCTCTCTCTATGTGTGTGTGTGTGTGTGTGTGTGTGTATTGAGAACCATTTCTATTTATCTATGTCCAGGTCTCTTCATCCTTTTTATGTAACCCCCCCCCCCCCCCCCCCCCCCCCCCCCCCCCCTCTCTCTCTCTCTCTCTCTCTCTCTCTCTCTCTCTCTCTCTCTCTCTCTCTCTCTCTCTCTCTCTCGTATCCTATCTCTCTCATTATTGTGCATTGAAGAGGGTGGATACGGAACGAGCATGTGCATTTGACACAGTGCATCCCTTTTCATAGCCTTTCATATTTTATCATGAAATGCAAAAGCTTATGACTTTAGTACTGTGTGGTACTTATACTCTCATACTTACAGTGAGCATAATGTACATAGTTGATGTGATTCTTTTCCATTTTCCCAGTGTCTTGTCTTGCATTGAGGGGAGTGGGAGTCAAGAAAAATGATTGAGATAGTGTGTATCATTGACAAAAGGAAGGAGTATGGTTTCCTTTTTTTAAGCAATGAACATGGTTTTGTCGTTGTGGTCAATATGGGTGATGTAATGTATGCATCATAGCACGTTAGATTCTGTCAAAACCAAAATACATTGGTGTGTGTGTGTGTGTGTGTGTGAGAGAGAGAGAGAGAGAGAGAGAGAGAGAGAGAGAGAGAGAGAGAGAGAGAGGGAGGAGGGGGGAGAAATAGAGGAATATGAGGTGGGAGGGGACCAAAGAGAGAGAGGATAGTGGGCAAGGGACAAAGGAATATGATGTGGGAATGTGCCACACACACACACACACACACACACACACACACACACACACACACACACACACACACAGAGAGAGAGGGAGAGAGAGAGAGAGAGAGAGAGAGAGAGAGAGAGAGAGAGCACCAAGGAGGGGCCTGAAAATGGGGGGGGGGGGGGGGGGGGGGGGGGGGAAGAGAGAGAGAGGGGGGGAGGGATTTGGAGAGGGGGATAGAGGGGGAATGTGTGTGTGTGTGTGTGTGTGTGTGTGTGTGTGAGAGAGAGAGAGAGAGAGAGAGAGAGAGAGAGAGAGAGAAGAAGAAGAAGAAGAAGAAGAAGAAGAAGAAGAAGAGCCATCCTTTAAAGCCCCATTCACCCCCTTTCAACTTCTGAAGTTGGCCACCACGGACACAAGCAGTAAGAGTTTGGGGAAAATTGAGAGCATCTACACAAGAAAAGCCTAAAGATTGTCGCCCCAAACTCCATGATACCTCTTCTGGAGTTTCGTATTTAATATTTGATATTACTTGTTGGTGTCAAAAATTGGAGGCCCCTCTTTTTCAATTAGTCTACTTTAGTTATGAGTGTAGCATATCACTTATTGCATGACCCTCTTAGGGTGAGTTCTTACTATCCTATTTACAAAGCAGCCATAGTGGCATTTTGATAAAAGATCTAAAACACTATGCAAATATAAAATGGCCGATGATTTTTTTTTATTGCCGACTCCTTCTCCTCAACTCCCAAAACTCCAATCTACAAGTCATCAACTCACCATTAGTTAAAAAATATAAATAGACAACACAATAATTACCCATTACACTCCAGCTATTCAAATTGTAGTTAACCATGTACAACACGAGGGTGCCGAGTCTTGTAACATGTTGCCATTGGTTGAGACTTGGTGGTGCTATGTCACCACATGTAGAGTGTATCTATGATCCTTCTCTCCATGATGCATGTACATAAGTTGTTGCAGAGTCACATGTTTGATACTTTGATAGTGGTGCTAAAAAGCACATTACTTTGCATCATCTCTTGAGATTGTCCCTCCGAGAATACAATCACTTGTGCCAACAATGCCTCTTGTCCGGTCAAGGGACTTGGAAAGATTGTGCTAAGTAATACAAATGGAACTTCTTTCACACTTTTTGATGCATATTATGTACCAAGGATAAAAAAGAACCTTTTGTCTATATATGCCCTTGCAAGGCTTGGTCTTCTTGTCAAATTTGTGGATGACAGATGCATTGTTCATGATCTCAATTTTGGTGGTGAAATTGTTGCATCTGGAATCTTGTGTTGTGGTCTATATAAGCTCACTTTGTTTGACAAGTCTAGGAAGAATTTTGCAAATGCAGTTGTGGGTTGAAAGGCTATTTCAAATGTAAAACTTTGGCATGCACATTTTGGACAATTGAATTTTTTCGCTTTGCTGCATTTTCAAAAATCTGTTATGGTTGCTTCTTTGCCACGTCTTGAATCACCTTCTAAGAATGTTTATGAAGGCTATCTTTTGGGTATGATACAACGTTCAAAGTTTCCAAAGGATGGTTCAATAAGACCTACATGCAAGTTGCAACTTTTGCATAATGATGTTTATGGGCCTATGCAAACTCCATCCTTGGGCAATTACCTGTATTTCGTGACTTTTATTGATGATTAGTCTAGGCATTCATGGGTGTATGTACTTAAACCCAATTACAAAGTGTTCATATGATTCAAGCAATTTTTGATTACGATTGTCTCTAAATATACTATGAGTACCCTCCATTCAAATCGAGGTGGGAAGTGTACGTCTCATGAATTTCATGCATTTCTAGCTACTCATGGGATAAAACACCAATGTACGCTGCCATATACACTGCAAAAAAATTGGTGTTGCTAAAAGAAAAAACATGTTGCTTATAGAGATGCACAGTATATGGTCCACAGTTAAGATTTACCACATTCATTTTGGCTTGAGGCTATCATGTGTGCTACTTATGTACTTAACATGTGTCCTATCAAAGCCATCTATTGATCACGAGCATGTTTTTGGTTGTTTAGAATATGCTTTGGTGCCAAAAAAACAATGCAAAAAATTGGATGAGAAAAATATCGCAAATCTCATATATGAATGAAGTTTGTGAAGCTTGTATGATGGGCAAACAACAAAGAAAGGAATTCCCACAAGAGAGTAGTAATCAAGATTAGTCTCCTCTAGAGTTGGTACATGCGGATCTTTGTGGTAAAATGTCTACTTCTGCTTTGGGTGGATGTTTATATTTTTTTGCTGTTAGTCAATTGTTGTTAGTCAACAACTTTAGTAAAAATAAATTAATGTAGAGTAGCCACCAAGGTTTGAGTCACTCCATTCAAAAGAGAAGGTTTGTAAGTTGAAAAAGGATTAATATGGCCTAAAGCAATCACCAAGAGCATGGTATGTCAGAATAGATAGATTTTTTAAAAAGCTTGACTTTAAAGGAGCGCTTCTAAATCAAATTTGTATGTTCTAAGAGATAATGTAAAGCAGGTGATTGTCATCTTATATGTAGACAACCTAATTATCACAGGTGACCTAATTATTATAGGTGATCATGAAGAGCTCATCCAACAAACCCACAAGAGTTTGAGCTTCAATTTTGAAATGACAAACTTGGGTCTATCACATTATTGTTTGGAGATTGAGGATTGGTAATCCACAAAGGGAATCTTCATCTCTTAGCAAAAGTATGCAATAGAGATCCTAAAAGCTTATGGGATGATAGATTGTAGACTAGTGAGCACTTCAATGGAGGTAAATATAAAACTCTTCATGGAAGATTCTTGTCCCTTGATCAAAATCAAAAAGTATAGGAAGCTTGTGGAAACTTTGATTTTCTTGTGTAATACTAGACCAAATACTTGTTTTGTAGTTGGTGTTTTGAGCAAGTTTTCCAACCAATCGAGGGAATCTCATTGAAAGGCAGGCATGCGTGTTCTAAAGTACATTAAAGGTACTTTGAGCCATGAAATTTTCTATGGCATTGTCACAAATACTCTAAGTGGATATTGTGATTTTGATTGGGCATGAGATCGTGATTCTAGAAAGTCAGTTTTTGGATTTTTTTTTTCTCACTTGGTTCTATAGTATTTTCTTGGATTAGAAAGAAGCAACGAATCATTTCTCTTTCTCCAACAGAAGCAGAGAATAAAGCTACTAGGTTTGCATCTTGTGAAGCAATTTGGCTCAAGAGAGCCCTTTTGTGTTGGAAATAGGGTTGTAGGGAAACACACACAGCTTGGAGAAGATGAAGAAGTTCAAGACACACAACAAAGACTTTATTGCTTAGTGCACAATGGAAAGATAAGTTAGCGCTAGAATGAATGGGCCTATATACAATGCACGGGAAACAAATCCTCCTAGTGAGGGAAACAATACCCCGGTTGTCCCAAGTGTGTTCACACACATCACTACCACAAATATATGGTACCAAATTCCCCCTTGGGAGTGATGCGGTGAACAAGAGTTGGTACATAGTGTATAGGGAAGTGTCATGGCTTGAGGACATGATCAATCCACAAAGGGGAGTAATCCCAAATCTTTGTGGAAAGCTTATAACTTCTCATGAGGCAATGCCTTTGTGAAAAGATCCACAAGCTTGTCTTGTGTCGGCACATAAGCCAAGTTAGTCTCTCTTGCTGAGAGTCTCTCTCTAACATAGTGATATTTCACCTCAATGTGCTTTGTGCAAGTATGAAAAATTGGGTTCTTTGCAACACTCTAATTGTTGGTGTAAATGATGTTGGTAGTGTCCTACCCAACACCCAAATTAGCCATAAGGATCTGAGCCATACACACTCAACTGTAGCTGTGAAGATTGTCCTGTACTCAGCTTTACAACTGGAAGTGGACACAGTAGGTTGCTTCTTGCTCAACCATGATATTCATGAGTTGCCGAGCATGAAACAAAAACCACTTGTGGACACTCCCATGTCATAATAACCAGCACAATCTCAGTCCAAAAAATCATGTAAATCTAGTGGAAATGATCCCCCCTTGGGATAAAATAATCCAAGATTTAAAGTGCCACTCAAGTAGCAAAAAATCCTCTTGAAAACCTGCCAATGCTTAGACCCTGGGCTATACATAAATTTGCTGACCTATGAGACTGCAAACTGAACATTGGGCCTTATATTGCATACATAAATAAGGCATCATAATATCGGAAGGATCACTAGCATCATGAAGACTTAACTTCAAACTTGTTTCCATGGGAGGAGCAATATGTTTGCAATCCTCAAGTCCAAACTTGCATAGCAATGTCTCTATGTAGTGTGCTTGACACAAGGCAATACCACCATCACACTGCTTAAACTTAAACTGTATGCTCAAGTAATGATGCAAAAGCCCCAAGTCTTTCACCTTGAAAGTAGCATTCAAATTAGCCTTAATTTAGCAATATGTGTCTCATTTGGGCTAGTAATTAGCAAATCATCCACATATAGAACAACGATGAGGAATACATCACCCTCACATTTTACATACAAAGTGCTTTATGTTGGAATGTTATGAAAGACTTAACTAACCAAACGAGTTTCAACTTTCTCATACCAAGTACGAAGATTGCTTCAGCCCATACAAAGCTTTCTTACATTTGCACACTTTATCTTCTTGTCCTTTTATGACAAAGCCACGAGGTTCACTGCATAAACTTCCTCAAATATAACACCATTCAAGAACGCAGTAACAATATTTGATTGATGTACATCCCATCCAAAATGATTGTGCCAATCCACATAGAAAACAAACAGTAGTCATATGACAAGTGGGAGCAAAAGTTTCTTCATACTCTATGTCTTTATGTTGTGCATAACCTTTTGCAACAAGTCGAGCCTTGTAGCGAATTATCTCACCATTTGGCTTACATTTCAACTTGTAAACCCACTTTGTTCCAATGGGATTTTTCCAGGAGGGAAATCACATAAAGTCCATGTATCATTTTTTATAAGTGCATCATTTTGATCGTATGACAGCCATCCAATTTTTTGAATTCTATGCTTCATTAAAAGACAGAGTTTCCTCCACATCACATAAACCAAAAACAACCAAAGCGTAAAAATATGACACATAAGATGCATGGCAAGTGTCATAATAACAAATATCTAATTCTCCTAAATGATTTTCTCATGTTAAACTGATCATTTAATATTGGGAAGTGCCAGGGGAGAAAAAGCTAGAATATCGGTTAAGCTAGCAGACTGGCCACAGTAGGGATCCAAAATAGGGATCCAAAGGGGGTGCCATCTGCAAAAGAGCAATGTGCAACAATGGGCTTAAAAGACCCTAAGGTTCAGCCCCTTAAGACTTCCAAAATGCTAAGGTTCCAAAATTCAAAGGCTGTGTAAAAAGGTCAAACTCTAGGGAAATTGGATGCTTTGTGTGTGTCCCAAAAAGTCTTCTCAAGTCCTACATAGGAGGGGGCAAGCCCAAGAAGTAGGGGATGAGAGAGAAACTCTCTCTCACACCCACACACAAGCTACCTTTACACCAAGGGAATGATGGACACATGTCAACTCCCTAGCCCAGATGCCCACAAGGTGTACTCAAATCCTATTGGATGACCTTGGAGGTGGACCAATGAGAATTAGGCTAGAGTAAATCTAGTTTAATTAATTTAAAAACATTTAATAAAAGAACCACTAAGAATTAAGCTCTCTAAAAGACTATTGGACAGTCTCCCAAGGGGTCCAATGAGCATTCAACAGCCCAATGGCTTGCCTGATTCCTATTGGCCAGGAGACAAAGGGTCCAATGAGATTTTAGTTGCATTAATTAATTACCTAAAGCTCTCACAAAAGGGGAAAGAGGGACACATGTTAGAAGGCTATCACTATGCTGCTTAATTTCCATTGGCTAAGCCTGGGGAGGTCCAATAGGATGTGAGCATGAGCAAATAGCAAGAGGGGTCGACCAAGAGAGAGAGGGGGCTGATTTTTCAAAGGAATTATCCACACACACACACTCACACAAACTCATGTGTGAAGCAAGAAGACTCTCTCTCTCTCTCTCCCTCTCTCTCTTTCTCAAGCTTTAATGGAAAGCTTACCACCTACTCCAAGCTTGTGAGAAGGGAGGCCTACACCAAAAAATCTTGGCTTTGTGATGCAAATCCAACCAAGAGCCAAGCTTTAATGCATGCTCATCTCCTCTACCATGCTAATTACTAAGCTAAGCTATGCTAATATGAGCGATTATGTGAGGAGATGCACATCTTTCTCTAAGAATACTGCTTCTTTCTCTCAATCTACTCTCATACCCCGCTAGCTCTCACCATCTTCGAAGGTGTGTGAGGTCTTTGGTCTGAGACCGTGAGGGAACTGATGATGTGCTTGATAAGTGTTTTTCTTAGTGCATGGAGTTTCCATCTTCATTGCACTAGCTAGTATTGAAGGAACACAAAGAATTGTATTGTAAAATGTCTCTCTCTTGATGGGAAAAACCATAATATGAAGCCTTTTGGAGGGGGGGCCGGCTCCATGTAAATCCGGTCCTCAACTGTTGTCAATAGCTTAATTTCTCTCTCTTTTTGAAGTATTGTTCATGCTATCTAACTAGGTGTTATACTTTTTGTTGCTGTCTCCACCCAAGCACTCTTGTTATTCTCATTAGGAATCTATTCTAATGAAATGCTCACTATGTTCATGCTATTTTCCGCTATACACAATTTACTAGGCCATTAAATGTTACATTGGTATCAGAGCACAAGGTTTCTCTTTTCTTGCTCATGAAGGGAGGTCCTCAGCTAGCTATAAATGGTTGATATTATTAATTGCATGTGAGTAAGTAGAATATGGATTTTTCAGCCTTGCAGTGCGCCTGCCTTCGTGCAAATAACGGGGCATCACCGTCGAGAGCTATGGTCTTAATAGTGGAGTCCTATGGGGCTTGCCTACGGCTTAACCACTATTGAGCTATTAGAAGCTTGATAGGAGCCGGTGCTGTTTTGGTGTTGAACGACCCTCTCTTCTATTCCTTGCAATTAATGGTATTCGAGCCACGGGTACAATAGCTTGATTGCTTTTTCTAAAGGGGTAAAGAGGAGTAGCAACTAGGGCTTGAAGTGCCAAAGTACACCTAAAAGTTGTTAGAATGGTTGACAATAGTAAAGAGAGTGAAATTAATGTTGATAACTTTAATTTTGCTAATGAGTAGGCTACTAATGATGCCCCTATGCTTGTTAACTACCTTGTTTCTAGGCTTCAACAAGCCATGGGTAATCCATCCCTCCAGAGTGAAGTGCAACGGCAGCTTTGTGCTCATAGGAGTCTCCAAGCTCCCCTCCATGACGAGAGAGCACCTAGGAAGCCTCCTTGTGAGACTCCCAAAAGAGGCCTCTCTCCGATTCAAGAAGAAGAAGAGGATCCATACGAACGGCTCAAAAATTTGCTTCTTGATGATGCATCTCCTTCTCAAAGGAGAACTCAAGAGCCTCCACCGAAGGAACGAGAAAGAAGTGAGTCTCCCGCCACCTTGGTGGAGATGGCTCCATGAAGAAGGCGGGCTAAACGCTCTCCATCACCTCCAAAATGGAGAAGACCATCGCACACTTCTCCACACCATAATTCAAAGAGGGATGACAAAAAGCAAGAGAAGAAAAAGGAAAGAAAGAGGACACCCTCTTCTCCATCTTCTTCATCCTCTTCCTCTTATAAAAGTGATGGTGAAGACAAAGAAGATCAAGGCAAGAAAAAGGCGAGAAAGAGGTCACCCTCTTCTCCATCTTCCTCAAATTCTTCATCTTTTGAAGAAAGTGATGGTGCAACCTTTGAACCATCAAAAAGAAGTGGCCATAGGAAATCCTATGCCGCATGGAAGAGGTCATCCAAGCTCAAGAAGTTCAAAGAGGGAGGGAAGAGCATCTCTTTCCTTACCTACAATGGCACCTTTGGTGCTACAGACAAAGTCTTGGCCTTTATCCAACAATTTGATGCGGCGTTTGGAGATGAGGGCTTCACGGAGTCCTCTAAGCTATGCCATGTAGCTTTGCACTTTCAAAAGTCCGCCAGGCAATGGTGGTCTAGCCTACGGGCCAATGATGAAGCTCCACGAACATGGAAAGCTTTAAGAGCTTCCATTATGAAGCAGTTTTTGGCCACCGATGCCAAAGACAAAGTACTCACCAAATGGCGAAGCTTGAAGCTCTCTCCCTACAAATCCATTCACAAATATGTAGACAAGTTTTGGGACCTACAACTCAAAGCCACTATCTTCAAAAAGTTGGATTTTGGAGAGAAAAAGCAACAACTTTGTGCGGGCTTAACTGAAGAAATGGCGGAGTATGTCAACTCCCAAAGGCCACGCACCATATCAACGGTTATACACCATACTATGGTGGCTTCTCGAATCAATTTGCAAACAGGGGCTAAAAGAAATTCTAAGCCCACGAAAAACAAGGGTTCTAATGAGCCTAAGGGGAAGGACAATGTCCAAAAGTCTCCTAAGGGCAATTCCAACAAAGCTAAAGACAAGGGAGTTTACAAAGGAAAAAATAAACTCTCTCCTTAAGAGCTTGAGTGTTATCGCAAGGATAACTACTGTTTCAAGTGCGGTGAGCAAGGGCATGCGTACCGTGCTTGTCCCCAAAATAACACCCACCATGAACCTCCTAGAGCTACCTTGGTCGAAATCCAAGAGGAGGAAACTCATCATAAAGGATCTCCTCTATGCCATGCTTGGGGAAAGGTAAGAGAACATGATGCTTTTACTCTCTTTGACCCTGGTTCTACTCATAATTTCATATCCACAGAGTTGGCCACCAAGCTAGGCATCCAAGCCTATGAGATGGGAGATGTCCTACCCTCAGACGAAGATTTCAAGGGGCAAGAAGCTTCAATCACTCCCTTAATCGGGAAATTGAGGCTCCATGTCCAAAGTTATGTGGACAAAGAAGACTTCTTTATCTCTCCTCTCAAGCATGGGGATGTAATCCTAGGGGCACCATGGTTTGATTGCATGGCTGCCAATGTTAAATTCCCTGAAAGGAGAATCTCCTTTAAGTTCAGGGAAAAATATATGTACATAGATGCTAAGGAAATGGGTAACACCATACCCATTGTACATACGCAAGCTTTCAATAAGTCAATAAAGAGCTCGATTTCCATGTACATGATTTTTTTTAAGGACTCTCAAAATGAACCTAATGTTTTAGCAAAAGAAAATATACACAACCAAAAGGAATTAGAGTTATCCCATTTTCTCAAGGGGTTTCAAGATGTCTTTATTGACGACATCCCTTGTGAACTATCTCCTAAACGAGGTAATTATGACCATGCAGTTGAACTTCTTCTAGGAAGTTCACCGCCTAACAAACCTTCTTATAGAGTTTCTCAAGCTCAACAAGAGGAGATTATGCGGCAAGTGCATGAGTTAGTTGAGAAGGGCATGGTTAGGCCTAGCTCATCTCCATTTTCTCATTGTGCTATTAGTGCAAAAGAAAGACGGCACATATCGTATGTGTGTCAACTATAGAGCACTAAATAGGATCACTATCAAGAATAGGTTTCCCGTTCCGCGGGTAGAAGACCTATTAGATAAGCTACAAGGGTCCACCTACTTCAGTAGGATTGACCTAAAAAGTGGCTATCATCAAATAAGGATAGTTGATCAAGACTGCATTTCGCACTACATTTGGTCTTTACAAATATATTGTCATGCCTTTTGGCTTGACCAATGCACCAACCACATTCAACCGCTTGATAGAGAAGCTATTCAGGCCTCACCGAACCTTTAGTGGAGTGTTCTTTGATGATATCATCATATACTCTAATTCATTAGACGAACACAAGCAACACCTCCAGGTAATATTTCAAGTTCTAAGAGAGAATAAAATTTATGTTAATCGAAAGAAAAGTGAAATTTTCTTGCAAGAGATTCAACATTTAGGTCACATTATCTCTCACAAGATGGCATCCAAATGGATCCATCAAAGTTAGAGGTAATAAAAGGATAGACTAAACCAAGGAATCTTCATGAACTAAGAAGCTTTATAGGTATGTGTGCATACTATAGACACTTCATAGAAAAGTTCTCACTAATAGCAGGACCATTACATGGCCTAACAAAGAAAAACGTTAGATATACATGGTCTACCAAGGAGAACAATTCAAAAATCTTAAAGAAAAGCTTATCTCTCAACCTATGCTTACACTACCGGATCTCTCAAAGCCATTTGAGGTCCAATGTGACGCTTGTGGTGATTGCCTTGGAGCTGTTTTGCTTCAAGAAGGGCACGCCATAGCCTATGAAAGTCGAAGGCTCGACCCTCTTGAGCAAGCTCTAGGCATATATGAAAGGGAACTCCTCGTAGTTCTACATGCTTTAGACTCATGGAAGCACTATTTATTGGGGACTCCTTTCATTTTGTGAACGGATCACCAAAGTCATAAGTACTTCATGATGCAGGCCAAGCTTCTCCTACAAACAAATGAGGTGGGCAAATTTTCTTTTTCAATTTCATTTTCATATTGCTCACATTGCTGGCAAGCATAATCAAGTAGCTGATGCACTCTCAAGACGGCCGAGAGTAAATGTGGTTTCCATAGCAACTCACAATGATCTATCTTCAATGATAGATGAGTATGCTATTGATTCCGATTTTAGATATGTGATTTCAGCCCTTGCATTAGGGAAGAAAGAGGAACCATTTACTTTACAAGATGGTTATCTTCTTTATGGCAATAGACTATGCGTTACTAACTCACTACGTGAGAAAGTAATGTATGAATCTCATTCTCCCCTTGATGTAGGGCATAGAGGGATTTAGTCTACCCTAAAAGGGATTGAAACGTATTTCTATTGGCCTACCATGAAAGAAAACATACAAGAGTATGTTTCTAAATGTGTGGTATGCCAAAAGATGAAGTTTGATAGAGGGAAGCAACCCGGATTGCTTCAATCATTGCCAAGCCCTAATTCACCATGGGAGAGCACATCCATGGATTTTATCCTTGGATTGCCTAAGTCTATCCATGGGAATACGGGAATATGGATGATAGTAGACAGGTTTAGTAAACAAACTCATTTTATACCTGTCAAAAAGACTATCAAAGCCCATCAAATGGCAGCCCTCTTCATATCACAAATCATCAAGTACCATGGCTTGCCAATGTCCATAGTGTCGGATAGAGATCCTAGAATGACCAGTAATTTTGGAAGGGTCTCTTTGAGAATTTAGGGACAAGGCTAAACTTATCTTTGGCCTATCACCCACAAACAGATGGCCAAAATTATATAGCTAACCTAACAATTCTTGATCTACTAAAAGCCTATGTAACGGAAGTAGATCAAAGATCCCAATGGGAGAAGTACTTACCCTTAGTGGAGTATGCCTACAATAACACTGTACATACTTGCATGGGAAAAGCACCTTTCGAGGTAATTGAGGGAAGATAAAAAAGTCCCTTTCTACTTAAAGTACAGGGGAAGATCTTCGCTGCAGATGAGTATAGTAGATGTTGGGATTAAAGCCCAAGTGGCCTCTTATGCGGATATGGCCGGCCGGCCGCCTAACTCACTTACCTCTAACTCTTTGTATATACTAACTTATACTTTGTGAATACTAAGGAATTGGGAGATAACCGTTCTAACAGTTCTCTGCGTACTATTGTACTGTGTAAGCTCACTATGTGTGTGTGTGTGTGTGTGTGAGAGAGAGAGTCGACCCACGCTCCGCTCCGCGACTTCAATTGGTATCAGAGCCTTGGTTCAGTGCGGATTTGCGCAATCGCGCGCGCGCGCACTTTTCTTGCAGATTCTGGATCCGGAGTTCGAAAATTCACACTCGGCGTTCCGGGAGCGTTTTCATTAGGCGACCTGGGGTTTTACCCCCCTTTCGAAGCCGTTTATGCCCTCAGAATTTTGTTCTGAGCACTACAACAGAAGATAGATTTCAGCCGCAAAGAAATCCGTCTTGTGTAGATTGGCAAGCAGGAGGTGGTCGACATCAATATCGACATCGACATACATCACTTATTCGTCTTCAGAGCATCATCTATAGACCAGGTACACATATATATCATCAGATATATATATTGCAGTCTGCATTGCTACTTCTTGTGCTTGCCAGGTTCCAGGGGAGGTGTGGCCATACGACGGCTTGACACCACTGGCATGTATTGCAGATTGATGTACTGTGATTGTGGGTCTGCTAGTTGTGAGTCACGCTAGCAGACAGACCGCCGCAGCGGTCATAGGACAGTGATTGGTCTATTATAGGATGTATGCTAGTTCTGGGCAGTTTGCTGAGCCATCTGAGAGGGTCGTGTGTGAGGTTTTTTGAAGCCAAGCACTGGGGGCTGGGTTACCCAGTGTGAGGTGGATTAGGTTGCTGGAGTTCCCCTCTACACGCATCCTCTTCGGTGACTTTTATCCCTTAGGATGTATGACTTTGTGTAGACACTGGATTGCATCTTATGCGTCAGGCCGTTGAGGCATTGTTCAGGGTTCAGTCTTGAGACAGATACAGGTTCTGTCATCGCTCAGAGAGGAGACAGTGTATGCTTACAGGACAGCATATTACAGAGATTTTTTAGATTTGTCACTGGTCAGCTATTTATGATTGTTTTTTGAGCTATCTTTTGGTTCCCAGAGCTTAGTTTACAGGGGAGACTCTGTCAAAAATTTTCAAAATACTGATAGTTCCTGAGGAGAGGTGTTCAGCTTGTTGATTACAGCTTGTTTACTGTGTACAGAGGCCAGTTTACAGGGGAAACTTTGCCGGATTTTTCTCAGGAGTAAACAGTTTGGCAGATATGGCATCTTCTCAAAGTGAGACTCTTTACAACATAAAGAAGCTGGATGGCACAAACTTTCCATTCTGGAAGAAGCAGATTTGGCAGGTTTTGGTGCAGAAAAAACAAGTGAAGCCACTGAAGCTCAAAGGGGAGAGACCAGAAGATATGGCTGAAGATGAGTGGGAAGAGCTTGACGAGTTAGCTTGTTCCACAATCATGCTGACACTGGCAGAAAATGTTTACTTCAACGTAGTAGAAGAGACTACAGCGTATGGCGTATGGCAAAAGCTATGTGGTATGTACGAGAAACAAAGTGCTGCTTCTCAGATTTACTGGCTCAAAAAATTGGTGGATTTGAAGATGAAGGAAGGGACAGCCATGTCAAATTATCTGAATGAATTTCACACAATTTTCAGCCAGTTAACAGCACAGGAGATAGTCTTTCCAGATTCAGTGAAGGCTATGTTTCTCTTAATCACTTTGCCAGACAGTTGGGATACTTTTCGTACAGCGTTAAGTAATTCTGTCGCGTCAGAAGGTCTTACAAGTGCCAATGTAGAAGGCAGCTTGCTCACAGAGGAAGTGAACAGGAAGAACATTGACAAAGGCAAAGGCAATAGCGCTTTGGTCGTTCGAGGGAGACAACAGTTTAAAGAAAAGAAGGGTAAGAAGGCACAAAACCGAAGTAAGTCTCGTGATTCGAAGTCAAAGGATGACATAGAATGCTACCATTGTGGCAAGAAGGGTCACATGAAGCGAAACTGTACGAAGTGGAAACAAGAAAAAGGCAAAACAAAGAGTTCTGAGCAAGATGAAAAGAAGAGTTCAGTGAAGATTGAAGAGGTGAATGTCACAGGATCTGGTTTAGACAGTGATTCTGGTATAGCAGCTAGTGACATCTTCCTTACAAGCAATCTTGATTCTGTTTTCTTGACTGCAGAGGATGGACATGCTATGAGTGATTGGATTATTGACTCAGGGGCATCTTTACATGTTTCTCTGCACAAAGAGTGGTTTACATCATATGTGGCTACTAAAGATTATGTCAGACTTGGCAATGAGCAGGTTTGTGACATACTTGGAGTGGGAGATGTGCAGTTGAAGTTTCAGAATGGCTCTTCTTTATGGCTCAAGAATGTCAGACATGTTCCAGCAATCCGAAAGAGCTTGATTAGTACAGGGAAGTTGGATGATGCGGGTTATGTGACAGTTTTTGGGAACAGCGCTTGGAAGATCTCCAAAGGTTCGATGACTGTAGCACATGGCAGCAAGTCAGGAACTCTGTACACTTTACATGTTTCAGAGGTTAAAAACCATGTAATTAATGTGATTGAGCAGCCAAGTGTGTCACTGTGGCATCGTAGGTTGGGACATATGTCAAAAAGAGGAATGGAAATACTTTCTCATTATGGTTATTTGCCTGGCTTTTCATTTCAAGATTTCGAGTTTTGTGAGCATTGTGTTTATGGTAAGCAAACACAGGAACCGCACAGATCAAAGAGGAATCGTAGGGACGAACGGTTAGCTCTTGTACATAGTGATCTATGCGGACCAATGCCTAGTTTGTCACTAGGGGGAGCAGCGTACTTTTGTACATTCATAGATGACTATTCTCGCAAAGTATGGGTTTACTTCTTGAAGCACAAGGATGAGGTGCTCAAGGTCTTTAAGACATTCTTGCAGCTGGTGGAGAATCAGAGTGGTCAGAAGCTGAAGTGCTTGAGAACTGACAATGGTGGAGAGTACGTTTCCAAAGCTTTTCAAGACTTTTGTGAAGCAAAAGGGATTAAGCAGGAACTTACTGCACCATATAATCCTTCACAGAATGGGGTTGCAGAACGTATGAATAGGACCATACAAGAGAAGGTCAGAAGCATGTTGTCAAATGCTGAGTTGCCTGATGGATTTTGGGCGGAAGCAATGGCTACAGCAGTCCATTTGATCAACAGGTCTCCTAGTAGGGTTCTGGATAAGAGTGCAGTGGCCGAGATGCTATGGACAGGCAAGGCACCTTCGTATAAGCATCTCAGAGTCTTTGGTTGTGAAGCTTATAGCCATATTCCTAAGGAGTTCAGAAATAAGTTAGAACCAAAGAGCAAGAAGTGTATATTTCTTGGCTACGGAGAATCGGGCGAGATGGGTTACCGGCTTTGGGATCCTGAGTCCAGAAAGCTTATTCGTAGCAATGATGTGCATTTCAATGAAGCCAAGTTTCACGCTAAGCCAGAGAAGACTGAGGAGATCAGAAGAGTTGTCTTCAGGGAAGATGGACCTAGTGCTAGCACATCTAGACAGCATGGTCAGGCTCAGGAACAGCCTATAGTGGCTAGAGAGGCAGAATCAGTTGTGGTGAGACGTTCTGAGCGTGTCTCCAAACCACCTGATCGTTATGTGCCATCTCTAAATTATGTCATGCTCACAGATTGCGGAGAACCATCTTGTTACAAGGAAGCATTACAAATGGTTGACTCGAAAAAATGGCAGTTGGCCATGCAGTCAGAGATGACAGCTCTGCATAAAAACCAGACATGGAAGTTGGTTAAATTACCACAGGGCAAAAAGGCTCTACCTTGTAAATGGGTTTACAGGTATAAGATCACCGCTCATGATAGTCAGCCAAAGTACAAAGCAAGGCTTGTTGCCAAGGGCTTTAAGCAAGAACAAGGCATTGACTTTGATGAAGTCTTCTCTCCAGTGGTCAAGATGACTACATTGAGATGCTTTCTTGCATTGGTTGCTATATTGGATTTGGTGTTGCACCAAATGGATGTCAAGACAGCGTTCTTGCATGGTGATTTAGATGTGGAAATTTACATGCAGCAGCCAGAAGGGTTTGTTGAGAAAGGCATGGAACATTTGGTATGCCAGTTGTTAAAGAGTCTTTATGGCTTAAAACAATCACCGAGGGCATGGTACCATAAGTTCCACTAGTTTATGCTTTCTCAAGGCTACAAACGTAGTGAGTTCGATCACTGTCTATATACAAAGAAGGCTAAGGATGGCAGTTGGCTGATCCTTATTTTGTATGTGGATGACATGTTGATTGCTGGCAAACACTTGGAAGAAATTTCAGCTTTGAAGTCAAAGATGGCAAAATCGTTTGACATGAAAGACATGGGTGAGGCAAGTCATATACTTGGTATGCGCATTGAGAGAGACAGATCAAAGAAGTTGATTTGGTTATCTCAAACAGAGTATATTGACAAGGTTTTGCAACGTTTCAATATGGAGAAGGGAAAGGCATTGAGTGCTCCATTGCCACCATATGTGAAACTTAGCAAACAAGATTGTCCTGTGTCTGAGGAAGAAAAGGCTGAAATGGATAAGATTCCATATGCGTCTGCAGTGGGTAGTTTGATGTATGCAATGATTGCTACATGGCGATCTCGATTACAAGATTGTGTTACGCAATCTACTACAGAAGCTGAGTATGTTGCAGCAAATGAGGCATGCAAAGAAGCTATTTGGCTTGGTAGATTGGTTGCAGACTTGGGAATCAATGCAGATATGCCAGAGTTATATTGTGATAGTCAAAGTGCTATACAATTGGCAAAGAATCCAGTGTTCCATTCGAAGACTAAGCATATTGATGTGAAATATCACTTCATTAGGGAAGTACTTGAAGACAAGCAGATACAACTGTTGAAGATCCACACCAAGGACAATCCTGCTGATCTACTCACAAAGGGACTTCCAGGAGAGGGCTTTGTGCATTGTCGTGAGTTATTGGGCATTGGATAGATGGCAGCCATGTAAATCTTTGTACATTTATGTTCATAGATTTATAGTTACTTAAAGTGCCACATTGGACTTTAAGTGGGAGGTTGTTGGGATTAAAGCCCAAGTGGCCTCTTATGCGGATATGGCCGGCCGCCCGCCTAACTCACTTACCTCTAACTCTTTGTATATACTAACTTATACTTTGTGAATACTAAGGAATTGGGAGATAACCGTTCTAACAGTTCTCTGCCCACTACTGTACTGTGTAAGCTCACTGTGTGTGTGTGTGTGTGTGTGTGTGTGTGTGTGAGAGTCGACCCACGCTCCGCTCCGCGACTTCAGTAGAGACCTACAAGAATCTTTCCAAAAGATTAAGGATGCTATCTCTATCTCACAGCAAAGGCAAAAGGCTGCTGCTGACAAGCACAAAAGAGCCCAAGCCTTTAAAGAAAATGATTGGGTCTTACTCAAATTTCCCAAGGCTTGATTAAGGCACACAACGGGCAAGAATCCTATGGGACACCAAAAGTACTATGCTAAGTTAGCAAAAAGGTACTATGGTCTCTCCAGATTCTTAGGCCAATCAATGAGATGGCCTATCAACTCAAGTTGCCCAACCATTGGCTCATACACAATGCTTTCCATGTGAGCCTACTAAAGCCTTACAAAGGAGAGCCACCTCAAGAACCTACTATTGAAGACCCACCGGAGATCGAGGACCAAAAAGAGGTGCTGCAACCCGAGTCCATTCTCCGACATGAAGACAAGGTATTAAGAGGTGGTAAGACTATCCGACGATATCTTATTAAGTTTAAGAATTATCCTTTTGAAGATGCTAGATGGATGCAAGGCATACAACTAAAGGATAACCTAAACCTTGTCAATGCTTCGCTAGAGCAAGCAAATGTACAAATGTTGAAAATGAACAAAGTCTTTGTCTTATGAGACTCTCTTTTTCTTTATTGTGCACAAAAATGAAGTAGTATGGATGCTTAGATCAAGTTTGCGGAGATGATGTCTCCCAAACACCAAGTAGAGCTTGTCACTCTATTATGGAAGATTGATAGGACTAATGTGCAGGCTCTTAAGAGCCAAATGGACTAGTCATCCATGCTGGAACGACATCGTAGGGTAACATAGGGATCTTCTACAGGCTAAGATGTACATCTTTCTCGTAAGAATATTACTCCTTCTTCCTCTCAATATACTCTCATACCCCGCTAGCCCTCAACATCTTCAAAGGTGTGTGAGGTCTTGGGTCTAAGACCGTGAGGGAATTGATGTTGTATTTGATAAGTGTTTTGCTTAGTGCATGAAGTTCCCATCTTCATTGCACTAGCTAGTATTGAAGGAACACAAAGAATTGTATTGTAAAATGTCTCTCTCTTGATGGGAGAAACCATAATACAAAGCCTTTTGGAGGGGGGACCGGCTCCATGTAAATCCGGTCCTCAACTATTGTCAATAGCTTAATTTATTTTTCTTTTAAAGTATTGTTCATGCTATCTAACTAGGTGTTGTACTTCTTGTTGCTCTCTCCCACCCAAGCACTCTTATTATTCTCATTAGGAATCTATTCTAATGAAATGCTCACTATGTTCATGCTATTTTACGCTAAAGACAAGTTACTAGGCCATTAAGTGTTACAGCAAGAACCTAAACAAGTATGACTAGACAAGGGTGCATCCAATTTACTATCATGCAAAGTATGAACCAACCATTTTGTCATACCTCTAGCCTGCTCATTCTCAACCTTTTTACATCAAGTACATCATGTACATTTGCATCTTAAATAGGATGATCTGTAGCATTTTTAGAAACCCCAATAGGCTATACAATTGCCTCATTGGAATTTGCATTCAAGTTTTCACTATTAAAAAGAGGTGACAAATTGTCATAAATGTCCTGTGAGCTTACCTTATTGTCTCTACTACATGACAACAAAGGCTGCACAGAATCTTCCACAAATACAACATCCTGTGAAACCAAGATACATTTTGTTTGCGGATGGTATAATCTGTAACCTTTGATGGATAGCCTTATAGAACCTTATGGTCCCAAAAGGTTGACTCTGCCTCTAGAAATGCCTATGGAATCATGTAAGGGTTCAGATGCAGTCTTACATGACCAAAAGGACTACACTAGAGAGAGAGAGAGAAAGCACATGAAAACACATGTCAAAGATTAATGAGACATGAAAGGAAGTGCTTTCATGGCAAAGGAAGTGCCAAAAGATGAATTCCACTTTATAAATTCATGGAAAATGTTGCTAAGATTTCACAAGAATTTTATGAGGCTCAAAACAACAAAATATAGCTTACAAAGGGTAGGAACAAAAGGCAAAGTGGGTAGAAGGACATATGAATGGGCCTGGGGCCTAGAACCTTCATTTGGCTCTTCAAAAATTTCAAAAAAGTCTAAATTCTGACATTCATGCTTCCATACTGAGGACTCTTCCACTTTCTCTTAGAAAATTCAAAGTTACTATTTTTGAAAAGGAAGGAAAAAGTAGTCTTCACTAAATCAATCATAACTTGCTCATGTAATGTCTAAAATTATAGAGGTCTCTAATGGGATTTCCAAACTCTATCTAAAATTTGAGAAACCTCTCCTTGTATTTCATTTAGTACTATGCTATCAAGCTTCACCTTGTCAAGCTAATAACCAAAGCCCTATGGATTCCACTTATTTTCTCTATAATATACTTGTATCAATTACTCATTGATTCTTTGAAGAAGGGGAGAATGACATATATTGATCAATGAAGCCAATAAGTTGCTTAGGTAATGGAGATCTTAGCCTCCATAGTCCTATGTATATCAAGCTTCTCTTTGTTGTAAAGAGCTCCAAGAGCACATGAAAAGCCTTTGTGGGGGGGCGGAGGGGAGGCTAGCCTTATGAAATCTGGCCCTCAATCTTGTGTTGTCTCATGTTAAAATCTTCTTCAAAAATTTGGTTATGTAAGGATGATATTTTCAATATGTATGTGGAAATGATGCTTATGCACTCAAAAATGCAATCTATGCTAAGGTGAATAATCCATGCCTAAAGCAAGCTAAATCTTATTATGGTTTTATCAATATCATAGCACCCAAGATGTCATCTTCTTCTATAGAGAAACTTGATCTAAGACTTTACCATTGCAAGGCAAGGTTCAAAATGTCAAATATTTCTCTCTTTCTTAATCAAGAGATGATTTGAGGCAAGAAAAAAAGAGGTCTTAATTTGGTTGTATAATTAGCAATTGTACAAAGAAAATTAATGCAAAGAGTGCAAACATATCTTGTTATCTAAGGAGAAAAGGTGAAAGTCTATAAATTCTTTGTAAAACATGAATTGGCCCACCATAAATCAAGAAAAACATGTTTTGGACATTTTTGTGTCTCATGTTTATAAGAAAATCCTTGACCAATTAGGAGATATTTAAGCATTTATATTTTAATTTTTGGGGGCTACGGGAAGAAAGAAGAGAGAGTTCTTGTGTGTGAGGCCACAATTGTACACCTTGTTCAATCCCCAAGGGATTCACTTCTACTTAGGGGAAGACGTTACTTGCATGCAACCATATGGGAAAACCCCTCTATCTACGGACCCCATAGCACTAGCCCAATCTCCTATCTACAAATTCTAAAGAATCCATATACGCCCCTTTCTACGGTGCTTGTATAGTCAACTTGACCCCCTCCATAATATGTATATGGGTTGTGAGTAATGTCATTTTTAAAAATTTTGATAGTTCTTTGTACATTGACACTGAAATTTCAATAGTTTTCTTTGTACATTATGCTACTTTTGATAGTTTCCTTTGATACGTAATTTTTTGGGCAAGCATTTTGTGACAAGCGCTCTTTTGGAATCCGGCGAACAAATCCCAAGAAGATTCTTTCTTGCTTCTCAACTTTATTCTCTGTCTTGATCCTCTCTCTCTCTCTCTCTCTCTCTCTCTCTGAGGTGTGTGTGTGCTTTCCCGATGGTTGTATGTGTACTAAAAGAAAGTGGTAAATGGTTCTATCACTATACCACCCAAGCTTCTTCTTCTCTATCATCATCTACTTCTCTCTCTCTCTCTCTCTCTCTCTCTCTCTCTCTCTCATACATGCGACTTGTGTTGTGATATATGCTGGGCAACAACATTAACCACCAAGGTGATAAGTGTCCTTCTATTTTTTCATACTTGTGAGCACTCGTACACATGCACTTTTGTATACAAAATGGAAAATATACCCATAGCAGAGCACACACACTCTTTTCAAACATCATGACATAAACTGACAGTGATACTTTGCAAAAAGTCAATTTCAACGGTTCACACTCCATAATAATAAAATTTGATTTTGAACAACATTTAAAGACTGCAATAAAAAAATCATAGGCTGATATTAAAAGGGTTTAAAGTACACAACTTAAAACAACAACTACAATAAGATAGATATGGAGAAAAAAATAGGACAATATGCTAATATGGTTTCAAGGACCTATTTCTCTAACATTAGCGAGGAAAGGTCAGATTTAGTTGTTGTTGTTGTTGCTGGCTCCATTGAATATTCCTTGCACATCAATGTATGCCATCCACACTTCTATCCAAGCCTCCACATGTTGTTTGAAGGATGCACACTCCTGTGGGGTGCAAAAACCATGTTCCCCCCAAATCATACTTGCATTGTTGGCTAGTGCGGCAACTTGATTGATATCCCCTTCGGTTGGATGTGCATTGAAATCAAGGTTTTGCATGGTGTTGAATATTGAGCTTATGGCCTCATTTGACTGCATGGAGAGCGTCCGTGTAGTTGTGTGCACTCTGTGCTGTGCATACAACATTCATAGCATATACACTGTTGAGAATGTAATTGGCATGCACATTGTTGATGGGGTCAACACGGGGAGGGGGTTGAATATGCTGATTGCATTGTCCGCGATTCACCCTAGACATGGTAAATATGTGAATGAGAGGAAACTAAAGGAATAACTTTAGAAAATAGACACTTAATTAGCGTGACTTGCACATGAATGAATGAATGAAACTAGTGTTCTTTTGGCTATTTATAGAAAATCCCAAGCCTCTTTACTTCAAAGGTCATTCGCACCATATCCTGTGAAATATTTTCACTTAGAATATTACAAAGAAAAAAAATCACTAAAAGATTAACCACCATCAATTAACTTTCCTTCAAAAATTAAACATAGCTACCGAAAAAAAACATAGTGGGAAACACATATTGAATTGTGCAAAAATTAAAACATAGTATAACCAACCAGTAAGTTCAAGAGTGCCATTACATAGAAAATAAGTTAATATGGAGTAATCAATACATGTCCGGATTTAGGTTCTTGGTGGCTGTAAATCCTGTGGGGGTTGCGCTACTGGGGTGTGTGCAGGTGGGGGCCCCATGGGCAGTGTGGGAGTGCAGGTATCCAACAAGCACTTGTTTACAAAAGCACAAACATTAGCATACATTTCAATAGCACATCAATGGACAAAAATCGAGCATAGAAGGTGCCCTCCTTGACTTACCAAGCAACGAACTTGCTCTTCTCCACTCCAGGCTGAAATAGTGCTCCAAGAGCATCTAGCATCCATGGTAGGTCTCATAGTGGCTCTTGAATCATGTCCCAATCAAACTCAAACCCATCGTTGTCAGCTGTCACATCTCTTGCTTGACGATCATATAGTGGAATCACTCGAAGGCCTTCAATTTTATGTGTGAACATGACCAGTAATAATAAGGTTGCGACCTGCAATATGGGTACTGTTTCAAACAAAAAACACACCAATATCTATCAACCATGAAATTTATGGAGAAATGGTTGATAACTTACTGGATCCTTTAAGTCATCTATCACAGTGTATGTACGTGACACCATACGGAGAAAAATACTGCGAAGATCACTTGTGCAAGCGGGCCTCGTCTCGCTGATGAGTGCTAAGTGGTTTGCCCATCACACCATGACTACTGTGCCATCCGTTAGTAAAAACTTTGCAACCAAGGTGAAAACACTGACAATGAACTCAACAATGAATGCATTCCATTGGGGTATGCCACCAATGCCAAAATCAAGTTTGCAATGTGTGGGAAGGTCTGCCCACACAAGTCGTACCCCTCCAAGCCGCTGATGAGGCTCCATTTTGTTGGAGTGTGAGAGAGACCCAACCAAACATTGGATCACTCGAAGGCTCCTGTAATACATAAATACCATGCAAAAGAAGATTAAGTGAGTGCTTATCAAGTTCAAAGTGGATTCCAAAGTGTCATAAACTCACCCGAAAGAAATCATTGGATCCATGATAGCCTTCTGTAGATGGCATACATTAGAAATTATTATAAGATATACTGTGACTACCCCAACACTTATAATTTTTGCCATTTGTGCATCAAAGTGAGCCAAAACTGTGTCAAACACAAAATATAATGAGATGTTAGGTACCACAATTTTTTTGTTGTCAAAACAAGCATTTGTTTGTGGTTGCATTTCTTACCTAGTGGAAAGGAGTCAAGTGGTTTGGGTGGCTGCCCTCGCTTTGTCCAATAGAAATGGATATGGTTCGCTCGGGACCCCGAGATCTTGAAGCTTGGGAAGGACTAGATCTCTTTGACTCCAAAGGACGTTGGGAATCACCTTGCTCATAATCTAACCCGCCACCTTCATGCTCGCTCCTTTCGCTCTGAAACTCCTTCGAGAACTCAGAAAAGTTATTGATGACTGGTCGTCCTCTCTTCTTACCTTGTTTAGGTCTGTCCATTGCAATTTTTGGGCTTTGATGTCCCTTGGTCGTGCTAGGGGAAATGACATCGGTGGGAGGCTGATTGATGGTGACACTTCCGCTTTTGTCCTTACCCTTAACCTTCTTGTGCAATGTTGCAAGTCCAAAAAAAGTGAGGACACTATAGCAAACTAAACACATTAGTTGAACAAGAAAAACATTACTTACCATTGTATTCCTTAGCTTTGTCTTCGAGAAATTCGCCATCCGCATAGTCCAAAAACCATGGATAGTCTCTCCACATTTCCTTACCATGGAGCTTCTCTATCTAATCATTAGGATAGAGACTTCTCTCTTCTCTTAGACTCCATCCACGCATCACTGGGATGCCCGATATATGGACTACAAAGACCTATTTTAAGGGTGCCTAACCACCATCTACAAAAAACAAGAGGAATAATTCCACCATTCATAGGAGACAACCTTGGCCACCTCTTTTAGTGCTATTGGCAAAGTTTATGGCTTAAAGGGATTCCCGCTAGGGGCCACAAGTTTTGAGCAAGTTTTGAAAGGCCTAGAGAAGCTGTCGAAAGAAGTAGAAAAGAGAGGTGAGAGATGGTCAAAAGAAGCATTTACAGTAGAAGGCATTTAATGAAAAAAGAAAAACAAGTTACTTGTAAGTCCACAAGTATGTATAGGAGTGCAATGGGGCATATAAATTGGCTAGCGGATGTTGCAGGCATGAGAGATGAGAGAGGCAAAAGGGAAAGCACAAGGGGATTGGGGTTGCAGGTGGATAGGTAAGTAGGATGAGTTGTAGGCAGGTAGGAGTGTGGTGTTTGCACACAACACGCAAGAGAGGATGCTGGCGGATGAGATGTGGGTGTGAGAAACAAGAACAACAAGAGAAGAAACATTGTAGCTAAAAGTGGTAAAAAGATGGTGAAACTAGGAACAAAAAGGAGAAGAGGTGTGGTTCCCAAAGGAGAGTGAAAAAGACGGTTGACTAATCGTCAAAAAAGTGAAAATAATAGTGACAAGTGCTACGTTGTATGTCTACGGGTATAACAAAAACCCTAAGAAGCTTATTATTTAAGAAAAAATATCTAAGCAAGCATGTCTTGCCAAAACGTTTTGGGGGGAGGTAGGGGAGGGGGAGAGAGAGAGAGAGGTAGAGAGGGATATGTAGTGAAAGATTTACACCAAATGTGTTTTGCTTAATAGCTCATCAATGGTGTAAACCATACAGAAGAAAGGGATACAATTTAAATAGAGAATGAGTTTCCATTCCCAAAAAGGGTACAAAATTTAAGATGGATAGAGACTCTTTTGGGAGTAATAATTTCATACAATCTAGGGGGGGTTGGGGGGGTTGGTGGGGTCAAATTACCGGTTTGGGAAGATGTGAAAGTTTGAGATTAATGGATAGCCATTTGAGGTGGTTTTTATTGATGGAATGAGCTAAGTTCAGCCGACGCTGTGGGGTGAAAAGGGTACTTTGACAAAGGGGGGGGGGGGGAGTGGGTTTTTTTAGATTTCTTTTCAAGGAGAAATGATCTAGAATTATAAGAAATGTAGAGAAAGCATGCCATCAAGAGAGGGGAGGGACATCCTTTTGCTCATATAGAGATGAACCCTAAAAGTGAACTCTCTAATGATGTATCCTTTAAGCTCAGAAAGGGTAAAGGCAATTTTTTGATCCGTGGGGTGCCAAGATTGCACCCCCCCCCCTATGGTAGATAAAACAAATAAGTGGGGTTTACCCCTATTGTATATGCTTATGGAACCCCTATTAAAAAACCCCTCTTCATTACACTCATGCGATACCATACAGAACCACATAGTGAATCCCTCGGGGTTCAATCAAAGCATGCCCTTCTTTGTTTCATCTCCCTCTACCCCTCCCCATTCTATTTTCTAGTGCAATTTTGATGGGTTGTGTGTGTGTGTGTGTGGAGAGAGAGAGAGAGAGAGAGAGAGAGAGAGAGAGAGAGAGAGGGAGAGGGAGAGGGAGAGAGGTTGTGCGTGCAGTAGAGATAAAGAAGCAATTGTGTGGATTGGTATGTGCTAAACTATGGTTTTTGTGTGCAACTTTGTGCTCAAGTGAGTGCAATCAGACAATTGTTGTGAATTTTTGCTATTTGGTGCGTTTTCTTAGAGGATCAGGGTGTTGTGATTCCACTTGAGCTATGAATTTGGTGTCGGGTGTGTTTCCGCTTTTCTCCCTTCCAATGTGTGATAAAGAAAGGTTTCCTATAGCTGAAGCTCTTGAAAAAATCATGAATGCTTAAATTTGTCACAATTAAGTGCGAGTTTGCTTATTCTAAAATTTGTAAATTGTTCTACTTGAAGTATTGCATCCATTCCACTACTATTTACATAAGCAAATTTTTGAGCATTATTTTCAAATCTCTTGATGATTTAAATGTGGTGCTTGCTTGAAGTGTTGCATGCTGCTAATTCATAAGTTTTTACTCTCAAGCAGTGTCCTTCCTACATCAAGAGATGAGGTGAAGAAGACGTTGAGAAAGCTTAAATTGGACTATAGTGTGAAAGAATATATTGATGGTATAGCACCTTTTGCACTTTTTGGTGGTTCCTTTTTATAAAAGTAGGGACCAATATATTTTTTATGAAAACACACAAAATTGGTATGAGTATA
Source organism: Adiantum capillus-veneris (assembly GCF_014529385.1). Lineage (NCBI taxonomy): Eukaryota > Viridiplantae > Streptophyta > Polypodiopsida > Polypodiales > Pteridaceae > Adiantum > Adiantum capillus-veneris. Next base: position 130,230,446 of record NC_140935.1, read on the forward strand.
TAGTTTTAGGTTCCACTTTTGAAATTCTATATACTAATCTATAAAGAGATCTTAGATTTTAAACATGAAATTAAAAAATGGAAATTGTAAACTACTACCAAAGGACTAACCAAAGCATCACTTTTTGGTATCACCAAAACATGTTTTGCCCCTATAACATAGTACATGACCAAACAATTGTATTTTGTATAGAGGTGACTATAAAACCAAAAAGATATGCCCAACATATGAAACACCTTGTTATTAAGAAGTACAAGCAAAAAGATCCCTCAGAAGGTGCTTTGATATTTTCCATTGTCTCTCTGTATACAACATATATTTTGGACCCCACATTTAGCAAGACTTATGGACTGTGGAGCAAAGAATGCAAGTACATAAGGGATTATGTGAATTCTCTCTGATTGTCCTGGCTTCAAGCATAACAATTCAAAATGGTGAGAGTTTAAAGAAGAGCCACAACACATTAAGATGTATGTTGAATTTCATTTTGGATTTTATCAACAACTAAGTCTTAAATTTTCAAAAGTGTCTTGTCGGTTGCACGAAAGAGGATGAGCACTCTCCATTCACAAGAATGAGCATTCAAATCAATTGATAAGAATAACCTCTCATGATCTAAAATTTTCCATTGGTAGTTTTGGAACCTTACTAACAATGGGTGGGTTGGGTGGAGAGTCTTGTTGTGATAGCCTTGTATGGCTCATTGGTGTTTGACTCCCCATAGACTATGTCAATGTCACACATGATGCCATAGAAGCCAACACACATACAAAATGGTCCCTCATGCTCAGTATAGGGCCCTGATGAGGGTGTGGTAGACACATTGGAATCCGACAGGGAGGGTGTTAAGGTTGTAGATATACGTCATTGAACTCATCCGGAAGGGTTACTAGGTGGTGCTGATAGAAGTATCTATCAATAGCCTTAAGTATTGTCTCTATGGCTCTATGCCACTGTGGAAAATATGGCTCCCACTAAAACTTATGACCAAAGATATAACCCTTAAGTAAGTCTAGAATCATTGAATTGGGTATCTCTCATTGCCCATTGTCTATGCATGAAATTGTGATGAGAATTTGAGCACAATGCCCACATTCTTGCATGGTGCTTGCTGAAAAAAACTAGCAAATTGGGGATCTTTCTCTAGGATGATATCACTACTCTTATCATTTCTTAGAGTGGCCTTTCTTGATTAATAATTAACTTTGACACTATCATGTGGTACCATGGTATCCCCAAAAGCACAATACACTCCTCAAGAGGCATGATATGAAAGTCCTCTGTCCTAAGTACCCTTGAAAAAGCAACCAAAGCTGCCCTAGGACAACTAGAATTCACTATGCTTCAAATTGGCAATTGTGAGAGTTCTTTCTAGTTATTAGCATGCTATCAACATATGACACAAAAAAAATGAGTGATTCATAAGTGTATCAAAATTGTGATACCATTTCATAAATCCTTACTTCAAGCCATAGAGTGCCTTTTTAAGACTACATAAAAACTACTCTTTGCTTAGCTTAACCAACCCTTTAGATTGTTCCATGTACACATACTTTTGGAGATTGCCATTAAAATAAGTTATCTTCACATCCACTTGGACTAGCTCCAAGTCCTCAGTAGCTACTAGTCCAAGCACCATACATGATCCATACACAAAGTAGTCATTGTGACCATAGTTGAGAAGATTCCATTAAAATCTAATTCTACAGTCTCATTTTTGACAGTTGAATTGTATTCTCATTACATAGCTTGCTCTTACTTCATCTTATCATCCATCTACATGGCTTCTTAGAAGCAAGAAGCTTCTCCACAATCAACCACCATAACATAATCCACACTTAGTTGAGACGTCTTGGTTGGATGTGAGGCTCTACTAAAGCATATCAATCACTCATTATTGTTCTTTGATATCTTCAAAGTTGTTGCTAGTGGAAGGCTCCTCACTAGACTTCTGAGTTCTTATAAAATTTTAGGCAGCATTCTCAAATGTGACTCTTTGAAACTCAACCTACTTTAGAGGCCTCTTATGCATCTTTTATTCATCAAAGATCACATGTGAACTACAAATAATCTTATTAGATTCTAGGTGCCAAAGATGATAGCCCATCTCTCCATTTGCACCATATACAATAAAGATGCATTTGTGTGACTTTGGATCAAGATTATTTCTAAGATCCTTTGGCACATGAGCGCATGCCTCACAACCCAAGACATGTTAATGATCATAGTGTGGTGCCTTGACTGACCAAAAATCCTTTGAAATCTTGTAATATAATGGCGTACTAGGTGATCTACTAATAATGTGAATTGCTATCAAAACAATTTCAGCTTAAAAGACTTGTCAAATTTTCCATGAAAATCATAACTATAACATGGTCTTGAATCATGAAATTCCTATACTCAGCTACTCCATTTTGGGCATGTGTGTAAGATGCAATAAACTACCACCGAATCCCTCTCTTTACATAGAAGTCTATCATGTTTTTGAAGACATAATTCTCACCATTATCAGCCCTCAGGACCTTATGTTTTTTGCTGATTGATTCTCAAAAAGAAGAAAAATCTTGTAGTTCTCAAAGATTGGTACTTTGTACTCCATGCATGTATCTCTTGTAAAATATGATTTTATTTCTATAGGTGAGCCACTGTCTACTAATTTGAGGCATAGCCACCTAGGCCATATGAGCCCAAAGAGAATGAATACTCTAGCATGTTTTTGTTATTTGCCAACATTGAGTTTTAGTGATTTTCCTACATTTGAACGTTGTATTTACTGCAAGCAAACTAGGAATAATTATTTTTCATTAAACAGAAGGTGGTTGAGACACTAGAGCTTGTACATAGTGACATATGTGGTCCTATGTTGACCAAGTCTCTAGGGGAGGCTAGTTACTTTATAACGTTTATATATTACTCTACTTGGAAGGTGTGAGTTTTCCAAGTTTTTCTGTCTGGTGTTTCCAATTACAGCCAGAAAGCTCTTACTTTTAGAATTTTTTGACCAATCTTAATAGCATAAGTAGCTCAAAGAACACTATAGGCTTATCTCAAGGAGAGAAAAGAAGTCCTCTTTAAGTTCCCAAGAGTTGTTATGAAGTAGATAAAGAGATTCAAACCATGCATGTTTTCATGAATATCTTCCCAAAAAGAGCTCCCATTTACCTCTTTGAATGTTGTTTTTAAGCAATCAAAGACAAGATTAACAACATAGACACCAAGAGAGTGCAATGCAAAGTATCCATAGTCACAAGATGAACTCCAAGGAAGAGAACTCTAAGCACCAACTTGATCATGTCATCAAGGTATTGCTCACAAAGAGTTGGAAGCTCTCTATGCATGAAGATTAAAATCAAAGAGACAATTCAAGCAATCATACTTGCTCTTCTTTTAAAGAAGGGAGAATTATTGGAAAAATATATGTTCACCAAATAAGGTGTGCTCATTTTATTTATATTTTGATCATGCATTTGATTTTTCATGCTACTTACTTTTTGGCAAGCAAATTTGTGTAAATTATGCTTTCTTATAATGCATAAATCTCCAAATTATTTTAGTAACATATCTCAAGGGCTATCTAGCATGGTAGATGAGATGCTACTACTATAGTTGACATTCAAGGTTTTATGTCACATGAATGGTTTTAATTGTATAATGAATATAAAAAGTTTTTCCCATGTTAAGGATACATTGTATGTTGTATCTACATGCACTTGGAGATGGAGAAGAAGCTCAAGGCACACAATAGAGTGTGTATTACTAATTGTATGAATACAAGATAAGATAGCCCTAGAGTGATGGATGTATATACAAAGCATGGGGAAAACAACCTACTTGTGAGGGAAAAAAGTGCTTTGGTTTTTCTAAGTGTGTTCACACACCACTACAATATACATGGTAACAAGTACCCCCTATGAGTGATGTGGTGAACGAGAGCTGGCACATAGAGTATAAGTGACATTACCTATGAATGTGATCAGTTCACAAAAGGAAGTAAGCCCAAAGCTTTGTAAAAAGCTTTGAAATTATCATGAGGCAATACCTTTGTGAACACATATACAAGGTTGTCTTATGTTGGCACATAAGCCAGGCACATAAGCCAAGTTGATTCTCCAACTAAGAGTCTCTCCTTGGAATAGTGATAATGCATCTCAATGTGCTTTGTGGGAGCGTGAAAGACGGGGTTCCTCACAACGAGCTCACAACTACCAATTTCCTTTAACTAATAGTGTAGGTTAGAGTGCCAGTCAACTCCCGAATCAACCACAAGGTATCTGAGCCATGCACACTCAGTTGGAGCTATGAAAGTTGCCCTATACTTAGCCTCACAACTAGAGGTGGTCATGGTAGGTTGCTTCTTACTCAACCATGATATGCATGAACTATCAAGCATGAAACAAAAACCACTCATAGACACTCATGCACCATAGAAACTTGGCCCAATCCAAGTTTGAAGAGGCATGTAATTGTGGCAACAATCGTGTCCCCCTTGGGGGTGTATAGTGATGTCAAGTAGCAAAAGATCGTCTTAACTATGTGGAGTGCAAATGCTTAGATCTTGGGCTATGCATAAACTTGCTCACTTGTGAGACTAGAAATTGAATATCTGGCTGGCATTGTAATGCATACATCAATGGAGAAACCAACAAGTGTTTGGTAGGTAGTAACATTGGCAAGATCTCCAATGTCATGTAGACTTAACTTCAAACCTATTCCCATAGGAGTGGCAATTGGTTTTCAATCATCAAGTTTTAATCTTCTAAGCAAAGTTTGCACATACTTTGTTTGACATAATGCAATACCCTTGTCACACTACTTAAACTAAATGCCCAAATAATGATGCAAAAGCCCAGATCTTATGTCTCAAATGAGGCATTCAATTCATTCTTAAATTCAACAATATGTGTCTCATTTGGACCAGTGAGCACTAAATCATCTACACACACAACAATGATAAGATAATCATTTGCATGGTTTACATACAAATTGCTCTCAATTGGACTATTGTGAAAGCCACATGCAATCAAATGATTATGCATCTTTATATACCAAGCATGAAAAGATTTCTTTAAACCATACACTACCTTATTACATCTACAAACTTTCTTTTCTTGTCCCTTCTTGACAAAGCCATGAGGTTGCATTATAGATACTACCTCAAATAAGTCACCACTTTGGAAATCAATTTTAATGTATGATGATGTACATCCCGTCCAAAATAACCTGCCAATGCATGAATGAAATGAACAATAGTCATACAACAAGAGGGAGTATGAGTTCTTTATAATCAATGCCCTTTTGCTGAAAAAAACCTTTTGCAATAAGCCTTGCTTTGTAGTGATTAATACTACCATTTGTAGCTTATGTTTCAATTTATAAGTCAACTTTGTACCAATGGCCTTCTTGCTAGGAGGCGAGTCACATAAAGACCGAGTATTGTTCTTCACAAGTGCATCACATTCATCTTGCACAATAGCCATCCTAGTTTTTGAAAATTATGCTTTATCAAATGTAAGAGGTTCATCGTTGTCACACATACTTGACACAACCAAATCATAACAATCTAATACATAAGAAGCATGATGAGGATCTGAACAAGTACGACTAGACAAGGTGCATAAAATTTAATGTCACGCAAGTATGCATCAACCATTTTGGCATAACTCTGGCTTTCTCATTTTCAACTTTTTCCTCATCAAGTGCATCATTTACGTATGCATTAGAAATAGAATGACTTGTGACATCACTTGAACCTTGCATAGGCTAAATATTTGCCTCATTTGAATTTACATTTGTGTTCCCCATTAAAAATATGGAACAAGGTATGAAAAATTTCATGCGAGCTTACATTTGTCTCTTTAGTACATGACAAAAAGGGTTGAATTGCATCTTCCACAAAAAACCATTTTGAGAAGTCAAGATATGTTTTGACTGTAAATGATATAACCTATAACCCTTGCTTTCAACACTATAACCAACAAAGATGCATTTGATAGCCTTATCATCCAATTTCTTGCGTTGTTGTTGTGGTACTAGAGCATTAGCAAAGCAACCACAAGCACGCAGATGACCGGTAGATGGATTCTTATCATGCCATGCCTTATATAGAGCATAGACTACAAAGCTGTGATGGGAGACATGTTAAGTATGTAGGTAGTACACATGACAACCTCTACCTAGAAAGCATGTGGAAAAGCTTGGCTTTTAACCATGCATCATGCCATCTCCATAAGTGACCTATTTTTGCTCTCAGTGCCACCATTTTTTTGAGGTGTATAAGGCACAAAAAATGTATCAAATTATTTTGATATATACCCCCTCCCCCCCCCCCCCAAATAAGAATGCAGGGTACCCACAATACAACCATATACATTTTCAATCAACAACAAAAACTACTTGAATCACATAAACACTTTGGAATTATCCTTGAGCCAATAAACCCATGGATGTTGTGAGTAATCATCAAAAAAATTCACGAAGTACAAATTATTATTAAAAGAAGGAGTGTGCATCGGGCAACAAACATCACTGTGAACAAGTTGCAACTTGCAACTAGCCCGCACTAAAGCATAATTTGAAAATCTATAACATAGCACTTTTTCCAAAATACAGTCTTTACAAACATACTTAGAAGGTGCATTCAAAGGGGGCAATGAGGCAACCATATCAGATTTTTGCAAATGCATAAAACTAGAAAAATTCATATGTCCAAAACGTGCATGCCATGGTTTAATATCTTAAACAATGTTAGAATACATAACTATGTTTGCAAAGTTTTCTGCACACTTGTCATAAGAACTGAGCTTCTATAGCCCACAAAACAAGGTACTTGATGCCAAAAATTTATCATGTGAATCAAGATCATGTATCTACCACCCATCTGCCATCCACAAACTTTACAACAAGGCTAAGCCTTGCTAACACAAAAATAGACAACAGATTCTTCTTGATCCCAGGCATAAAAAGTACATAAAAAGTGTGAAGAAATTTCCATTGACTATAGTGAGTACGATCTTTCTAACTCCTTGAACTGGATAGGAGGCATTGTTGGAACAAGTGATAGTATTCCCACATCAAGAGAATTAAACAAGTCACGATGAGATGTAATATGATTTGTAGCACCACTGTCAAAATGCCACACATGCAAATATGTAGACCCAATCATGGATGCATCATGGTTAGAAAGGTCACACTAACATTGCGCACTAAAAGCGATTTCGCATCAACAACAAAAACTTACAAATCTTGCACTGGGTGCATTTGAAGAAGATTCACTTTCTTTCTAACGTGCCTCTTTAAACTTTATCTTAGGACATTGCTTTATTGAATGGTCAACAACTCTGGAATAGCTACAACGCAACCTTTTTCTTTCCTAATTCATCAGATTTACTAGATGCATTGTGGTTATGAGAGGCATTTGTCATATACGGTTTTCTACCTAAAGAAAGAACATTGAAAATAGAAGCATTGTTATTGCTACCTCTTCTTTGTGCAACAAAAAGATCCTAATCAATATCACATTGCTTAGCACTATTTTTTCTTGGCATAGCATCTTGTAACAACAAGGTAGCCAACAAAACTTAACAAAATTTTCATTGCCCTATCTCAAAGTAGAAGCAAAAGTATGATAATATCTAGTAAGGCATCTAAGAGAGTCTATGAAAGTGAATGATTGGGAATGACTTTGACTCCAACAATAAGTTGCTCATGGATATCTTTGATTTTAACAAGAAAAATATCCATTTCATTTCCCTCATGCATGATCTTTGATTCTAGTTGTGTATGCAAAAATGATATTTTTGCCTCATTGTGACCCGCATACAATCTAGCTAGAATGTCCCAAGCCTATTTTGTTGTTTTGGCTGAACAAATTTGAGGAGTAATGGTGTGATTGACAGACAACATAATCAATGCATGTGCTTGCATATCTCTACTATCTCAATGAGCATGTTTAGTTGTAGGTAAAATCGCACTAGCAATAGAAGGAAAATTGCTAGAACCGGCAACATCCTCCACTAGAACCTGGCAAAACCTTTAACAGTTCTCCATAAACCCTTGGAAACAAGTATATGTTGCATCATGTAAGCCCATATCAATATATAACATCTTGAAAACAACATTGTTCTTAGCGGATGTGAAAGATTGAACTTGATGTAGAAAATGTGCAAGCTGTGGAAACTGAAGGAAAATTGTGCTTGCTATATAGCATAAACCGTTGTACATTGTCGAAGACTTGTTATACAAAAATTTGCAGCGGAAGAATTTTTCACAAAAGGATAAAATTTCTTGCACAGTACATGTTGCAATGGAAACATTGGCCAAAATGAGTTCAAATCAAATATTTGGCGTGCTTACCAAAACTCAAGAAAGGAGGATGCAACCTGCTCTAAAGCCAATTTTTGGAGTTAGGTTACAACAATGCACACACAACTTGGAATGGAGAAGAAGCTCAAAGCACAAAAGAAAGAATGCATTACTAAGTGTGTGAATACAAAATAAGATAGCCCTAAAGTGATGGGAGTATATACAAAGCATGGGAAAAGAAACCTCTTAGTGAGGAAAAAAGTGCCCCTAAGTTCAAAATCACGAATCTTTGCTGAAGAGTATGTGTGTGATCTTTTAGATATTATTCTAAACATGCAAGAACACCATACTACATGGTATCAAGGACAAAATCTTTGGCTAATTCATAAAAGACATTTTAAAACTCATTCAACCAATGGCTGGCTGTTAAGGCATGTCCAATAAGGGTTGTAAATAATTAAACATGAGGAAGGACTACAAGGGCTCAAATGCATACATCACCAACGTCATGCAAAGTTAGCCAAATGATCACAAGAAAGCTAAAGCTTATTAACATTACAAGAAAAGTTCCACTTATCTCCTTTTGCTTCATGAGGATGTAATTTTAGGAACACCATGGTTTCATCGTATGGCTACTCAACTTAAATTTCCTAACAAAGTCATAAGTTTTAATCATAGATGTAGTCTACGAGCTTTAGTACTAAGAGAAATTACAATTACAATGGTATCACATGTATCTACACAAAAATCAATAAAGTATTCTCTTTTCTCATATATGGTCTTGTTTAAAGACTCCTCTCTCGCCACTAGGTAATCTAATACCAGCTGATGTTCTAATGTTGAAATAAATCACACATTTTTTTGTCAATCATATATAGTGATTGCTTTTTTGAGTCTATCCCAGGTAAATTACCTCCCTCAAGAGGGGATGATGACCATAAGGTTGAGTCAGGACATGACATTATTCTTCCTAGTAGACCTCCTTATCAATTTCTCACATACAACAAGAGGAGATTCTCATTCAAGTTAATGAGCTCACAGAAAAGGCAATGATACTTTCAAGTTCATCTCCATTTTGCACACATGTTCTTTAAGTGCAAAAGAAGGATGGTTTCTACCATAGGTGTGTGGACTATTGTGTGCACTAAATAAGAACACAATATAGAATTGTTTCCTGATTCCTCGCATAGAGAACAAATTTAATCACCTACAAGGTTCTTCCTACTTCAGTAGAATTGACCTTAAAAGTGGTTACCATCAAATACGGATTGATCCTTGTAACATATACAAGACCACATCACACAATGTTATATTATCTCTAAAGGAGCAATCCATATGGATCCTGACAAACTTAAGAGTAATAAATGAGTGGCCACAATGAAAGAATTTACAGGAGCTAAGAAGTCTCCTCTAAGTATTTATCAAAAATTTGGTTCCCAAAATACACTTTGATAATCCCATTACATGACCTCTATAATCTCAACCTTAGCTTTTAAAATTTTCTACAAAGTTGTAGATCTTAGGAAAATTCTCCATGTACTTATAAAATGACATTCATCTTTTGACAAAAAATCATTTAAAGAGGTCAAAATTCATCACCTCGCCCTTGAAATCATAATTATAATCAAATATGCTTCTTACAAGGAGAGATTCATTCTTGGTCCATTGGAATTTTGCAGAAGAATCCTTTTTTGCTTTTGATACCATTCTGCGATAGACGACCAATGTACTTGGTGCTTGGAAGCATGGGTTACTGCAACCGTGTCTTAAGATTTTAGCTGCACACATTTTTGCACTAGATAGCAAGCCTACTCATGACTTGGGAGGTGAAGGTGTTGCAATTGTGTCTCCTTTTGTGTGCAGACACATTTGGGATGTTCATAAAAATAAAATAAATGAAGATCATACTACTATTCTATAGAGATTCTTCTTGTCAAGATCATAAATAAATCCCTAAGGATTCCACTCATTTTCTCTACAATATACTTGTGTTTATTATTCATTAATGCTTTGAATAAGAGGAGAAATTTTTTCCTCACTAGGAGGTTTTTCCCCTCATGCATTGTATATATGCCCATCACTATAGGGCTTACTTATCTTTCTATATGTGCACTAAGCAATACACTCTCTATTGTGTGCCTTGAGCTTCTTCATCTTCTCCAAGCTGTGTGTGCACACCTGCAACCCTAAATCCAACAATTGGTATCAGAGCCATTTGCGTCCTCCTGGGCATAGTTGCCATTGTTGCAAGCACCCCCCTACTCACTTTCTTTGATTTTGAGGAGATTTGGTGAGTGTCAGCAAGTAAAGTAATACATCAAAAAAACTCATGGAACTCGGTGTGCTCAAAATTTTAATTCAAGCTCATTTTAACCTCCATTTTAATTCAAGCTCATTTTAACCTCCATTTCCACTACAGGCAGTACTACATATACAATTTTGTCCTTTTGTGCAAATTTTTTGTCGGTGCACTTTTCTATAAAATAGGCCTCTTATAATCCTCTTTGGATTGTGCTACATAGTATGTGTTTGTCCTACTTCATTTTTCATCTTTTTGAGTAGTTTTTGCATTAGGTGCAATCACTTGCCATGACTGACAACAACACAGATGCTTTCAAGATGTTTGCTGAGGACAATTTTGGATGTGGATAACTACCCAATGTGGTCTTACATGATGACACATGTTCTTGTGTCAAAGGGCATCTAGAATGTTGTGTAGGGCATTGAGAATGTCCACCTTCTATGGATACATGCTCTATTGAGGATGGTGATAATTCTAGCAGGTCTGTTGTTGCTAGAGTTGTTTTGCCTACGACTGAGCAAGTTGTAATGAGACTAAAATTGCATTGTTGCCGGAGTTAAGGATTATGCAAGAGGAAGATGACATGGACACTTTCCTTGCTAGTATCAAGGACATCAATGTGCAACTTATGTCTGATAGTTCACTTGTACAGACTGTTCTCGATGCATTGCCAGACTCTTACCAACCTTTGGCTAATACTTGGAGACTTATGACCCAAGGAAACCCTCAAGTTGTCAAGTTTGATGCATTTTACACATTGCTATTACAGGAGTCACTTTCAAGAAAGAATAGGGCTAAACAACATGCAGTTGATAGATTTTTGTTGTGATGCTAAAAGAAAACATGGTAATAGCAATGCAACCACTTCTCATGGTTCTTATGTGAGTAGTGGATCACTTGTGTCTAGTGATTCTACTGGAAGCCAACTCGTCTGGGAATTTTGGTGAAAAAGGAAAGAAGAAAACGCGTTGCCATTATTGTAAGGCTAATGATCACTTGATAAAGCAATGTCCTAAGTTGAAGGAAAAAGAGGCCAAGAAGAAGGAGGCTGGATCCTCTAGCATTGCACCTGTCGTAGAATCTTCTGGAAATAGATATTTTGATGTTTATGTGGATGCACAACCAAGTATTTGATGCGTATTTTCATGTTGATAGACCTCAAAATCAAAGTCAAACCCTTTGTGTGCCACATTATATTTGGTCCTACTACATACAATGCAAAGGCTTTGCTTTGATGGGGAACATTTGTTTATTGATAAGGTGGCTCATGGGAGCTTTGATCACATACCAAATGGTTATGTACAAAACCATCTGAAAAACGAGTCTCCAAAAGTGGGATCCTTGGTATTGAAAGTGTGCTACTTTTGGAGACCTTGATGCAAAAAAAGGGAACTGGCAAAAAGGTAGTGCCAGTTGGCCAAACACAATTTTAGGGTTGATATCACATAATTTGGTTGACAACACACATCTCTATCTCAATAACAGGGGCCACAAGGGCGTGCAAAATGACCATTTTTCACGTCCTTTTGGCCTCTCTTAATGAAGGGGTCCGCAGGCCTTAGAATGGCCCGAGGGCCCATGTTTTAATGCATGACCATGAGATGAATATGCGATCCTTGATGTATTGAGAGCAAGACTCCCCATTTTTCTCTAACTTCAAAGGCCTCACAAATTGAGAGCAGATGTGTTCGATGTATTTAAAGCAGGACCCCCCCATTTTTGTATGTCTTCAAAGTCATCAATTCCTCTGAGTACTAAAAAAATGACCAAACAAGGGGCCAATTTTTACTCCCTTATGGCCATCTCTTGTTCTTGAAAATGTTTTGGTAAATCCATTGCTTTGGTATTTGAATCCATATGTGGCCCCTATTGTTATAATATCCAACCAAAGGTTTTTTGGTTAGTAGTTGACATATGCTCTAATGGACATATCTTCTATGTTGACAATATATGCATCTATAGTTTACGTTTGCACATTCTCTATCCAAACCAACTACATAGTAAGAGTCAAAACTATAATTTAACAATTAAGTTCACAAGGGTAATAGCTATGGTATCATCTTGAGCAACAAAATTAGCCTATACATAGGAAGATTTAAGAATATTTGATTTCAAAAACTTGGCAAGTAATTATGCTAGTCAACACTACTCAAAAGTAGGCGGGAACTTAAAGGCTCTACAATATATATACATATATATATGTTGAAACATGAATCAAGATTAAGTTTATTGTCCACTTATCAATCACTGCTATACATCAATACCTCCATGCCAAACTTTTCTTGCTCTAATTCAACCTTTGCATATGCATTCTAATATGGAAACAATGACAGGTTGGAGATCAAGAGCTGAGATTTCTTAACTTATCAAATGTTAATGATCCAAATAATACCATCTTGACAAAGGTTATGATTCACATTAATAAGAATAACCATTAATCTTTACGCCCAAGAAAAATATTGTTTGAATTTCCTAATAGTGGAGTGATTAAGACTTGAGACTTGAAACCTCTTAGAGGCAACCAATAACAACAAATCAAAATATCCATAAAGGTCAACAATGTTTCTCATTTTTTTACAAAACTCTAGTAATTTAGATTAAATTCTCTCACTCAACATGACACCATTTAAAAAAAAGATAGGTTTATAATGCACCAAAATGGGTATAAATACAAAAGCATTTATAGAGGATTTCTCGGGACTCGATGGTCAACACCTATCACATCTCAAAAAGAGACAAAACCAAGAGTAAAATGTTAATCTTGGGAAGCAAGTGATACAACTAGGGCATGGTGGCTTGCCAAGAGGTTTTCAATCTCTTGTCTGAACATAGTACACTCCACTTTGACATTCAATGTGCATTCTATCTAATGAAAACATAGAACCTTCCCTCTTATCCCTTCACACATTCACATGAAAATCCACAAGCAAACCAACTCCAAATGACTCTAACCTCAATAGGCATCATCCTTACACTATACGGAAGAGATCTAGGTTGTCAAACTCACAATCTGAGCATTGACCAACTCCAAATGACTCTAACCTCAATAGGCAACATCCTTACACTATACGGAAGAGATCTAGGTTGTCAAACTCACAATCTGAGCATTGAAAAATATTGTAATTTTCTTCAACATCCTAATTGCGGGTCACCAACTCAAACATTGAACATGCCTACCAGGTTCTCCTAAGTGTTGAGAACCTTGTATAATCAACAGAATCACAATACCAACATTGGGTGGTGAGATATGTCACCTAAAAGGTTGTGGAAGTCAATGCTTGGTCCTCATGAAGCGTTTACAATGTAGATATCCATGCGTAGAGCTTGATGAGACTAATACAATGGTACCCTCAAAATTCCAATGTGATAACTGTGTGGTGCAGTGCAAAGAGATAAAGCTCATAGTAGAAAGAAGAAACACATGATGTACAAAGGAAAACCCACAACATACAGATGAAAACCTTATCTGCTCGTTTCATTCATAATAATGATAATAAAAACCTTTACAAAGTTGCCTTTTATACCTTGGCTCCGGGTTTTATGTACAAAAACTATAACACATGTTGCCTTTTATACCTTGGCTTTGGGTTGCATGTGCAAAGGCTGAATTTGCCACAATAATAACAAGGGTTACATCTCAGTCTCATAACATTGATTTCCTCAAAATTACAAAATGAACATGGGGTACGGGTTTTAGGAAGAAATATTAAAATCAATATGTATTACAAAGATAATCATTGTTATTGGTACACAATTGGCCTTTATCGCTATTGGAATCTTCCAGCACCCCCCTCCTCCTATTTCTTTTAGAAATTTGCAAAGGAAACCATTCATGCTGAATCCAAGCTTGACTCACGACATTGGGCAAAAAGTGACATCTTTCTCTAGTGGACTGGGTGCCCTCATCATGTGAATTCTCCACTCAGGATGCTTTTCAAGCCATGTTGTCCACGTGGCTTGTCCACGTAGACTACCCCGCGAACGGGACCGTCCGTGTGCTGAGAGAGAGAGAGAGAGAGAGAGAGAGAGAGAGAGAGAGAGAGAGAGAGAGAGAGAGAGAGAGAGAGAGAGAGAGAGAGAGAGAGAGAGAGAGAGAGAGAGAAGGTGGTGGGGAGGACGGTGGGAGAGAGAGAGATAGAGGGGGTGGAGAGAGGAGGGAGGTGGAAGGGGGAGAGAGAGAAGGGGAGGTAGAGGGAGACAAAAGGAGGGATAGTAGATTAGTGAGGGAATGGAGAGAGAGAGAGAGAGAGAGAGGGAGAGAGAGGATTGAAGGGGTAGAGAGAAGGAGGGGGTGGGATGAGGGAGTGTTTGGAGTGAGGTAAAGCGAGGGATAGAGATAAAGGGGTGGGAGGAGGGAGATAGAGGGGGTAGAGAGAGGGATCAAGAAGGGGGGGAGGGTGGGATGGAGAGAGTGGGTGGAGGGTGATAAAGAGAGTACACTAGAGAGGGATAGATAGAAAGGGGGTGTGTTAGCGGGTCGCCACGACAGACGTCTATAGCATAGCTTTCTAGCACTAACATAATGTCAATACTCAGGAAAAGTGACTTGGATGGGGCACGGAGACTCTTTGAAATCGTCAATCTGAAGGAGTGAACCTTAACAAACAAACACAACAACTCTACAAGCAAACCAACACTCAATGATCAAGGAAATCTACCTATGTCCTTTTTCACAACTCTAGATCAGCATGCCATTTCGGCACTCGAACGGACTCAAAATGCAACAAAACTTTAGGAGGAGGTTTAGGACACCTAGGGGCACTATGCGAGCAATTCTGGTCGCAATCCGACAAGGTACCAAAATCACGATCCATCATAAAAAAAGGTATGAAAACTGCAATAGATCAGTTTAGAAAGTTCGCCCTGTGGTCGAGGAACACTATCCTATGGTCAAAACGACTATAAACAATGATTTAAGCACTCAAATCTTGGCAATTATAGCTCACAGACGCGTAGTCGCGAACCACATCAAAACTGACAATGCTTACACTTAATTTAAAGAGCAAAGAGAGAGGAACACAATGCAAGTTTTGGAATTGAAAACTGATTACCCATTCATTTAGTAGCATCACTTACAAGGTGGAGCAGCTTGTAGCTTGAGCGTACGTACACCAGATCTCTTTCCTTCTCTAAAGATAAGCCTCCCTTTCACATTAAGGTTATTGACATTTATACCTAGGGCATTCTAAATGGCCAGTGGCCGGCTCACATGAACCTTTACAATTGTCATTGACAGAATTACAACTCAGGGAATTGACTGCTACTCGGCAAAATAATAGACTACAAATGTGGTGTCCGGCTACGTGTCAAGCCAAGTGGACATCCGTTTGATCTATCCTCAAACATTTCCCCCTTCCTTATTCATGTCGTCCCTTGACACGACCTTGTGCTGTCTTGTCATAGGGCTGTCTTCAGCTTTGTCTTCAAGGTTGGTCTTCAACTTGGGAAGTGTTTTGTTGTTGATGACGCTCGCCCCTTCCTTGAGGGATTCATATCTTCTGTGAAGAGTTCTTTTGATGTTTCTGTCTTTGTCATTGACTTGCAATACTTCACTAGCTTCAACACTATGGAACTCCTTATGTTTTGTTGTTGGGAGCTTTTTTGCTCAAGTTATCATTGTTTGTTCGTTGTCTTTGTATGACATTCTTCACCTTTGCATTGATCGTTGATCTTTGTCTTCAAGGTTGGTCTTTAGCTTTGTAAGAGCTTTGGTGTTGATGACACTCCCCCCTTCCTTGAGTGATTCATATATGCCATGTTGTTGATACGTGATCTGATCTTGATTGTTGAGGAAACTTTTCTTTTTGATGTGGATTCGCCTTTTTGTTGATAGTCTTGGCCACCATGAAGATGGATGTTGATGTGTCTGAGCTTGTAGAACTGATCCTCTTTGGGGCGTGGACTTTATGATGGATTTTCTTTCAAGGTCCACTGCAATTTGAGTTTTCCACAATAGGTAGCTAGTGATGAAGCACTTTGTGAGCTACGTACGGTTGTTGTGGATAGCTCGCTTGTTGAATTTTTCATTGCTTGTCGTTGTAGGCTATTCTTTGACTTGCCATTGTTTGATGGAGCTTTGTTGTGGCCCTTCAAGATAAAAGATGCTCTTGATAAGTATATGGAGTCCTGCTGTGTTTGCTCCAAGTGGTTGTTGATTGAATTGGGTAGACATCTCCTTATTGTTGATGTAGAAGGAATATATACAAGAAGATGATGTGATTCTAGGTTAGGGTTTTAAAACCTGGATGACCAAAGGGAAAAAACCCGGTGGAAAAAAAGTGCCTTTGGTAACGCTCTTATTGGAGTTGAGCATTTGGACTTGAAGTACCTGCCATGCAAGGTGAGTGCTTGGGAGAAACAAAGAAAGAGTGTCTAATGCAAGTGCCAATTATGGGATACTCTATATGCTTATGAGAAATTTGTCAAACAAAAGCATGTAGTGTAAGAGATGGAGTTGATGGGTGCTTCAACAAACAAATGTAGCACATGTGACATCAAAAGATGTGTCAATAGCTTCCATGTTTCCAAGAAGGGTTCTCGATGTAGAAGCTTCTCCACTCATACCTCACTGTGCTGAGTGGTTGAGTGTCTTTTGGACTTCCTCCTTCACTTACCTCTATACTACAATGACTTTGACTCTTATGCTCACCTATACGAGCATGAGCGACACACATAATTATGCTCAGCTCTTCCAGCTTGAGCAGTACCTAGAATAACTAAGACGCTTAGACAACAGATAATAGTACATGAAGTTTTAGGACTAACACCTTGCTCATTTAGTGGCTTAGCTGCCCGACTCTGACTTTTATGCCATGTAGTTTTAATGGAGACTTGGACTTACCTGTTCAAGGCCATAAACCCAATTCCATAAGTTTGGAAATTTAGGCCTCTTCCATTGTGTTGGTCTTTGGATGCAACCATTTTGTCGAGTAGGTTGGAATATTTTGGCTCCTCTTGACTTGCTTGTCGTATGTTGTCACTACTTTGTGGAACAAGTCCTTCAGCTCTTGTAGGGACTGATGTAGCCTTTGCTTTATCTTTCATGAGAAGCGGTTGTCAAGATGTGTGGGTTCTTTGTGATTGAGTTTCCAAGAGCAATTTTGTAACCCATCTTGTTTTTGGTCCTTGTGTGACCGTCTTTTGTATTTGCTCCTTTTTCTCGATGACTTGATGAACACTAGGCTTCGATATCCAAAACTGAGTATTTCCTTTGTAGAAGCCTTGATTCTCTAGTTGATGACGAGGTATCCATCTGTAGATTACAGCAGCCTTGGTTGCAATTGACTTTTGTTGGCTATTTGTTATCATTGCTTGCCTTTGGGTAGAAGCTTGTGCTGCATGATTTCTCTTGGTTGTTCCAGATTGAGCTACACTTTTTGGTAACCATATTTGAGTGTTACCTTCATAAAATCCTTGTGCTTTGAGTAGCTTGACTGGAATCATCCGTTGCTTCACCCGTTTGTGTTGGGTAGCTTGGCCGAGGTCTGTTGACTTTGGTACCCAAACTTTCCGCATTGCTTATTTGATAGTTCTTTTCTTCTGGCTTTTGTCACTTGTTCTTTTGATTGCCTGAGTTATTTGTATTTCGTTGATAGCTTGGCTCGCTGATTGTAGAACTTCTTTCTTGAGGTGAGTACATCCCGCCTATTACTTAAGGTTTTTTGGCCCAAACATTAGCGTTTCCTTGAAGGTAACCCTTAACAGTGATTGACTTATTTGATGCTACCCACCCTGTCACCTTTAGTTGTTGTGGTTGAGCTTGTGCTTCATGTATCCAAATTGGGTCTTTGACTTTGGTGTGCTCTTTGGATACCAACACTTGGTTGACATTCTTTGGCTTCTTCTGGATGCTTTTTTGTGATGGAAACTTTGGTTGGTAGACTTTGTGCTTTGGTTTCCATTGCATTGTTGATGGTTTGGCTCTTGATGTAGAAGCTTTGTTGGAAGTTTGATGTAAGCTCGTTGAAGGTAAAGTTGTCTTGCGAGGTTAGTATACTTCAGTGTTTACCTTTGCTTTACCTTTTTCCGCGATGCTTGGTTGCTCCTTTTTTGCATTGACTCGAGGTGCTTTTGGGGTTTTTGATGGTGTGGTTGCTGAAGATTTTCCTTGTGGTTGAAAGAAGATGTTCCTCCAGCTTTCTATCAAGACTAGACTCTCTTTGATGTGTGGGAGTCGATTATGTGGAAAGTATCCTTATACTCCCCGGTACTCAACTTGAGTACAACTTCTGCCACTCCAAAGCTAGGAATCGGCATTTTAGAACTTGTGTACACTATCTCCTCTAGATCTTTGATTGGTGGCTTTCCAATCATGATCCACGTGCCATAAGTCATTAGATTCTTTATTGATTTTGGATCTATCACATCTGAACATGTGATTTTGAGTCCTATTTCTTAGCATATGCTGAATTTGATCATCATAGGAAACAGTCGATCTTCTTCCTTGTCCCTGTTCTTCTTTTGATCTTGCGTTTGGTGAACATTTGATGAGCTTGGAAACTTTGCTTCTTCATTTGCTTTCATTTGCACTTTTTTTTGGAGTGGATTTATTTGAAACAGCTTTTGTCATATCTTCAAGTATGTCAATGATGACATATTCTCGTGGTTACTCTGCCTCCTTTTTTTGCACCTTGGCATCATGCTCCATTTGAATTGGAGCTGATCTCTTGAGATAGCTAATTCTAGTGTTAGAAGATTTCAGCTACTACTGGTGATGTATTAGTTCAAACAGTAGACTGGACAGAGAATTAGAAACTGAACTGGAATTTATCTATTGGAATAAGAACCAGATTATGTACTGAGAACAATATTCAGATTCAGATTCAGAGTACTGAATACAGAGTAAGTGTAAATGGAATATCTATCGTGATTGGAATTACAGATGAAAGATTACAATGAGTATGATGTGGTTTACGAACAGAAAGATAGAGTACAGCCGACAACAACTGCCAATGATTAACAACTCAAGTACAATTGCCGCCAAAATGCTAACCCGACTATGCTCACGATTATGCTAACCCAATTGCTAACCCGATTACAATGTAATGGGCCCTATTTGTATGCCTTGGGTTTATCATGGTACTGACTAATTCACTGCCCGTCTCATAAGAGAGCGTTCCCACATAGTGAAATTGTTTCAGCCGTCTACATCCTTCCCTCCTTTCTTGAATTTTGACAAGATTCCAAATTTTTTGAAAAATTCCCCTGTCTGATTCTGATTTGAAGCTGAAAAATCCACTGTCTGCTTCCGATGTTGGGGATTGGACTTGACCAATGATAGAGAACCAGTTGGAAGGGTCAATGGAGAGCTCTCATCATCAACATAGATGGATATCAACCTTCAAGCTGAGAAGGAAAAGGTCAGTGTAGAGCTCTCATCGTCTACACAAACTGATATCAACCTTCCAACTGAGGAAGAAAAGACGCCACTAAATTTTGAGATGGAACTACCTAGTATCCTTCCATTGAACTAGCTTCCGTTTACCCTTTGGCCTGGATGGCGTCTGAGAAGTCCCAATGCCAACATTCTCCTTCTGAATGAGTCGGTAAATGGCCTCCTGCTCAAGTTGATCCCGCCTTTCTGTGGTCATATCTACTTCATAAGACGTAAGGGAATGATAGGTTTTGGTGTGAGGATCGTAGAGCGTGCGTCTACCTTTGGTGATCCTAGTTCTGGCCAGCTTGTGACAATGCGAAGTAGTATGGATCCATCCTTCTGGAAGAGGCTGATTGGTTTTGACCCGAGCTTCAAAAAGAATCTCAGCCATCTCTTTATACTGTGGTGCTAGGCCCGCCTTAGTTGCAATATCATTTTCAGGCAATTTAGAGGACTCAATAGTAAGTTGCAGCAATTGATTATTGATCTTGTATGCTGTCCTATACGCCCATAAAGTAGTATGGAGTTTCAAATCCCACTGGTCTGGCTTCTTCTGCACAACCTTAGTGAGAATAGTCTTGATAGTCTTGTTACTACTTTCAGCCTGTCCATTGCATCTGGGATAATAAGGAGTAGATTTTCGATGCTTGACTGAAAGCATATCCAATAGAATTTCCATGGTGTCATTGATAAAATGTGTTCCTTGGTTTGACACAATCTCTACCGGACATCCATATCTACAGACAATATTCTCAAATAGAAACCGTGCAGTTGACTTGGTTGTGTTGTCAGGAAGAGCCTTAGCTTCAACCCACTTAGTGACATAACAAGTAGCCATTACTATGTACTTGTTCTTCTTGGGGGTAACCTTTTTAAAAGGTCCCATAAAATCTAAACCCCATTTCATGAACACACCCAGTGGTTGTACTGGCGTTAAAGGAGTCATATCTACAGATGTAGGTCTACCCATTCTTTGGCATATATCACAAGTTTTATAGAAACTTCTAACATCAGCAATTAGTGTTTTCCACCACAGACCAACTTGCAGAATCTTCTTGTAGGTAACTTCATTGGAAAAATGTCCACCATATTCGCCATTATGTGCTTCTAAAATAACTTGCATTCTCCCTTCCATAGGCACACAACGCTGAAGTATACCATCAACACCTAATCGATAGAGTGACCCTCCGATGATAGTAAACTTCAAGATTTTGATGACCAAAGCTTTCTTCTGGTTCTGCTTCCAGTCCTCTGGAAAAGCACCTTGAGAAAGAAACTGATAAACATCATACCATTCAGGATCAACTGATTCTCCTGCTTCCAGCTGAAATAAGTCAGCGTCCACTGGTTCGTCCCTCAAGGGTACTTCCGAATAACCTTCTGTACTTTTGGACAGAAAATCAGCTCCACAGTGATTCTTGCCACGCTTATGAAAAATTCTGAATTCAAACTCCATTAGGAACATCATCCACCGTATCAACCTGCCTTGAATAATGACTTTATTAATCAAGAACATAAGAGCCTGATGGTCCACATAAAAATGGAACTACTTCCCTAACAGGGAATGCCTGAAATTTGTAGCATTGAAAACCATTCCAAGGGCTTCTCGCTCAGTGGTTGTATAACCTTGTTCAGCTTGACTGAATCTGCGAGACTGGCAAAATAAATAGGATAGTCAGTCCTTCTATCTGGCTGAGCCAATATCGCCCCCATTGCCAGTCCCAAAGCGTCCACATGTACATGGAAAATAACATCCCAGTTTGGTTGCCTAAGGACTAGTTTACCTGTAATGGCCTTTTTCAGATTTTGAAAGCTCTCCTCACATTCGACAGTCCACTTGAACTTAGTGGTCTTCTTTGTAAGCTCGTATAATGGTCCTGCTTGAGAAGCAAACTTATGCACAAACCTTCTATAGAAGTTAACATAACCCAAGAAAGAGCTTAGCTCAGATGCATTTCTGGGTGCTTTAGCTTGCTGAACACACTAGATTGTATCGTTGGCCATTTCTATTCCATTACGGGATACCACATGTCCCAGTAGCTGTCCCTTCCAAACTAGGAAAACGAATTTAAATGGATTCAAACAAATCCGCTTCTCCTGACAGCGTTTGAAAACGATTTCTAGGAATAATAGGTGCTGTTCCTCATCTGAATATACAGTTAAGTCATCCATAAAGATGGCGAGGAACCAATGAAGGAACTCATTAAACATTTCCATCATACATCGCTGAAAGGTAGCTGGTGCATTGCACAGGACGAACGGCATCACCAGATACATGAAAGCTCCCCACTCGGTGATGAAAGTGGTCTTCGCTCTATCTTCAAGAGCGATCTGTAACTGGTTATAGCCACTGTAACCATCCATAAAGCTATACATTTCATATCTTGCGATCTCATCAAGCAACATGTCAGTAAAAGGCAATGGAAATGGATCTTTGATAGTTTGGGCGTTGAGTTTCCTATAGTCAACACAAATCCCAATTTTCCATTTTTCTTGGGAACTACGACTATGGGAAATAGCCAATCGCTACTGGCCACCTCTGTGATAAACCCAACCTTGAGAAGATTGTCAATCTCCTCTTTGACCTTCTTAGCATAGTTAGGGTTCATTCGGTATCTTTGCAGTTATACTGTCCTAGCATCTGGCTTCAACGGTATGCTGTGCTGACATACTTCAGGATCCACCCCTTTCAGGTCTGTGTGTTCCCAAGAAAATACGTCTTTGTAGTTCTGGAACATCCTGCGTGCCTTTTCCTTCATTATAGGATTGAGATGCTTATTGACCTTGATCATCCTAGGACTATCCTCCGAACCTAGGTTCCATTCTTCCACTTCTTGGTCGTCTGGAAGCAGCCAATTAGGCCCGCCTCCTTTTTGTTTGGTCGATTTCTCAGCATAATCCCAGGATGGCCCATTCAGTTCTGAATCAACATTCTGATCCACTATGTGTTCTTCAGAATGTATTGGCTCCTCTATCATGCCAGTGTTAGCTGATTCCTCCAGCTTCCCAGTTAACTGAACTGATCTTTCCCCTGTGTTGTTTTCAGTAAACTGATATGGGAATTGCTTTTTCTGCTTGTCGGCCTGCTCTTTATTCAGTAAAACTGCATTCAAGTCAATCTCTGCTAAAGGAAATATGTTAAGCATTGCTAACATCCGTTCGATCTTCTTTGCCTTATACTTCTGGCATAATTTCTTCAGCCTTAGCTCTTTTCTCCAGCTCCTATCTGGATCTGAATTCTGCCGCTGGCCCCTTCTATGGTTAAGGTTTGATTTGCATAGTCATGAACATCATGTGCTGTTCTCAACCATGGGCGCCCTAGCAGCATCCCATATGTCCCTTTCACATCCAAAACTAAGAAGCTGGCTTTAAATTTTTCCCTGACTACTCTTAACCCGTAGCTTGTACTACTCTGTGATCTGCCATTCGCACTTTAAATGGTGCTGGCTTTAGATTCGTGATGCCCATTCTCTAGTGGAGATGAACTCCCATTATATTGACTCCTGCTCCTCCATCCAGGATAACACTTGAAAGAGGTTCCCATTGCTTCCAAACCTTGTAGTCCACCTGAATGAGCGAGACTTCATCATCTCGGACAGCCGTCAGGTCCACTGTTCTGGCCTCCGCTTCAGCTTTCCTGCGCTGTCTGATAAAGTTTGCCACTTCAGGCAAGGTTTTTCTGATATCTTCCAGCTCCACAGTCAACTTCTGAATTCTATTACAAATTTTAACATGGATTTCTTCTTTCTCTTGATCAGACTGGTTGTCAGAGCTCGAAGAACTGGTTGTATCTTCACACTGCCATTCCTCCCTTGCAGCGCTTCCAATCCTTCCATCCACTCTCAGTTCATCAGCCATTCCTTGTACCACAGCCAGCATGGTCTCATGTATGCCCGGTATTGACTGATCTTTCTCAGTTGATTGGGATGGTATCTTCAGAATGACTCAGGCTTCAGAACTTTTTGGTTGCTCTAGCAGCTTCTTGGCTAAATTCTCCGTGATTTTAGCCGCTAGTTCTCTCTGCTCTTGCCATTCATCTACCACCTTCTCTTTACCCTTGGCCTTCCAAATTTCTCTTTGTTGAGCCCATTTGCTACTGTTAGTAGTGACTGGTTTTTATGAAGTATCTAGAAGTTCTTCAATTACCACGCCTTTGCTTCTTGTGACAACCCGTACTGGGACTTGCTTTGGTGCCTTAGCCTCAGTAGCAGTAGGTGTAGGTGCGTCTGGGCATTGAGCCGCAAAATGGCCGTACTTCCCACAAGTGTAGCAATTCAAACTCCAGCTCTGGAAGTTGCCACGCCCTTTGCCTTGGCCCATACGCGTTTGGAATCGGCCGCGTCCTTGACCAGTACCTGGACCTGGTCTCTCCTCTTGAGATGCTTTGGCGGGTTCTACTTTCACTGGTTCAGTATAGGCTACCACTGACAGGTCTTTGCCCTTCTTAAAGTGATGAATCTTGATACCACAATTGTTCCATAAATGACCAAAGGCCTTACAGTAAGTACATTGTGGGCACTCGTTGGAGATATGGTCCTTGGATTTGCATTTCGAATACCAAGTCTCCATCTTCCGAACTGGTTGTCTGGTGTGGCTAATCTCGGCAATTTGTCATAAAATCTAATATCTAACCAACCCAAATGATTTTCTCATATTAAATTGATCACTTAATGTGGGAGAATAAATGGGAACAAGTGTTAAGATATAGATATGTGCTTATAGATCTATCTCAACATGGGGTCAATAGTAAAGGGGCCCAAATGGGAGATGGTCTATCAAGAGGAAGGCTAACCAATGGAGCATAAGACCTTAGGGTTAGCTTCATTAAAGACCTCCAATAATGTGTGTAAAAGTCCTTTGACCTTAGGTAAGATAGGGCTGAGCTTGAGGTGGGAACCCGGCCCAAGCTCGAGGTGCTTGTCGTGCTTGAGGTGCTTGTCCTGCTTGAGGTGCTTGTCATGCTTGAGGTGCTTGTCATGCTTGAGGTGCTTGATTAAGATGCTTGAGGTGCCTCACTGGCTCCATGCTTGAGGTGCTTGACTTGGTGCATGATTAAGGTGCTTGAGGTGCCTTGAGAAGCTTGCCTGAGATGCTTGTGGGAACACCCCCTACTTCAAGTGCTTAGTCATGCTTGATGACTAAGGGGCTTGCTCATCCAAAGTCAAAAATACCCCTACAAGGAGGGGGGCGAGCCTACAAGGGGGGGGGGGATGAGAGAGAACACACACACACACACACACACACACACACACACACACACACACACACACACACACACACACACACACACACACACACACACAAGGGAAGCCCCATCTTGAAGAGGCAGCAAGGACACTTGTCAAGTTCCTTGCCATGTTGCCGTCATGGTGTGCCTGAAGCCTATTGGTTGGCCACCCAAGGGGTCCAATGATAATTTAGGATATTTAATTAATTGATTTTGCATTTATCAAGTCCTCTCTCTCAAAGGGGAAAGGGAGACACTTGTCCCAAGGCTACCCATGTTGCTTGTAATGGCTCCTGCTTGTGATTGGCTAGGCCTGGAGGGGTCCAATGAGCTTCAAGCATGAGCTACAAGGGGGGGTCGACCCAAGCAATCTAGGGGGGTGCTTAGGGGGTATACTCACCCACACACACTCACAAACACTCTCATTGTGTACTATGCAAAGTGCAAGAGCTCCCTCTCTTTCTCCAAGCAAGTAGAGGTTGAGAGCCTACACCAACACTCTTGGCTATGGAGTGCAAATCCATCCAAGAGCCATGCTTCAATGCTTGAGCTTGCCATCTATTTCTTCTTCATTACTATGCTATTATGTATGCTAGCACAAGAGTTATGATAAGCGAGGAACTAGCTCTTTCTCGTATGAAATGTTTCTTCTTCCTCTTCCCTACCCTCATTCCCTGCTAGCTCTCTCCACCTTTGAAGGTGTTTGAGGTCTTGGGACTGAGGCTTGGTATAGTTAAAGCTTTCTTCAAGTTTAGGTTATGCTATGATGGTGATGCATGAAGCTTTCCATCTTCATTGCTTCACCTAGGTCACAAGGAACACAAAGAATGTATTGTAACAAGTCTCTCTTTATGGGAGAAATCATAATACAAATGCCTATTGGAGGGGGGACCGGCTCCACATAAATCCGGTCCTCAACTGTTGTCATGTTCTCTAAATTCTCTCTCTTGCAAAAGTATTGTCCATGCCA
The DNA here is from genome assembly GCF_014529385.1 of Adiantum capillus-veneris. Taxonomy (NCBI): domain Eukaryota; kingdom Viridiplantae; phylum Streptophyta; class Polypodiopsida; order Polypodiales; family Pteridaceae; genus Adiantum; species Adiantum capillus-veneris. The sequence continues at coordinate 130,256,622 of NC_140935.1, forward strand.
AGTTAACTAATTGCTATAATTATGTTGCTATCTTCAATTATGTCTACCCGCTATGCTCACAAAATCATTTCTTGAAAGTACTCTCATTAAATTCCTCTACTCTCAAATTGAATAGGCAAATTCCATTACATTGGTATCAGAGCATTTGGTTTCTCTTTTCTTGCTTAAGAAGAGAGGTCCTTAAGTAGCCTATAAATGGTTGATGTTGTTAATTATAATAGAGTAAGTGGAACTGGGATCTAATATCGGTTTTGTTAAGCCCACTATGTGGGGGATGGTGCACACCTCGGGAGCTTTGGACTTAATAATGGAGTCTTTTTAGACTTGCCTATGGCTTTACCATTATTGAGCCATAAGAAGTCCGAAAGGAGCTAGCCCTTGGAAACTCTGCTATGTTAGACCTACTCCTCTACTCTCTATAATTAACCACTTTGAGCCGTGGGTGTAGATGCTTAAGAGCCGATTTTCAAAGGCTAAGAGGAGTGGCAACTAAGGTTTTGAACTGCCAAAGCATACACTAAGTATAAACATAAATTTTGTTAACATGGCTGACAATAATCAATAGAGTAGAATGAACATTGATAGCTTTGATTTTGCACATGAAGGTGCTAATGATGATGCTCCCATGTTTGTGAATTATCTGGTCGCTAGGTTGCAGCAAGCTATGGGCAACCCTGCTTTGCAAGCCAAAGTTACTCAACAACTTCGTGCTTATGGAATTTCCCTTCCTCTCCCAGAGGAGAGAGAGCTTAGGAGGCGTCTTGAAGAGACCCCCAAAAGAAGACTCTCTCCCATTCGAGAGGAGGAATCAAAAGAGAAAGAAAGCAATGAAAGTCTAAGTTCTTCTGAAGAGGTGGCTCCACGAAGACGCCGGTCTAGACGATCGCCTACTCCTCCCAAGAGGAAAAGAGCAACCTATAGTCCTTCTCCTCATCACTCTGAAAGGCAAGAGAGGAAACAAAGGAAGAAAAGGACTAAGAAGAGGTCACCCTCTTCTCCTTCTTCTTCACCTTCCTCCTCTTCCGATGAAAGTTATGGCTATTCTCCTAGAGAATACAAGAGGGGAGGACATCGCAAATCATTTCCTGCACGGCGAAGGTCACAAAAGCTAAGGAAGTTCAAGGAGGGAGGAAAGAGTATCTCTTTTCTCACCTATGATGGCACCTTTGGTGCTACCGACAAAGTGTTGGCCTTCATCCAGCAATTTGACGCGGCCTATGGGGACGAGGGCTTCACAGAGTCCTCCAACCTACGCCATGTAGCTATGCACTTCCAAAAATCAGCTCGTCAATGGTGGGCTAGCCTTCGTGGCAATGGAGAAGCCCCAAAGACATGGAAAACTCTACGAGTTTCCATCATGAAGCAATTTCTTCCAAGCGATACTAAAGATAAAGTTCTTACCGAATGGCGCGGCTTGAAGCTTCTCTCTCATGAGCATATCAACAAGTATGTAGACAAGTTTTGGGATTTACATCTCAAAGCTACTGTCTTTCAAAAGATAGACTTTGCCGAGCAAAGACAACAATTCTGTGCGGGATTACCTGAAGAGATGGCCGAATACATCCACTCTCAACGGCCTGGTGCTATTACCGAAGTAATCCATCACACCATGGTTGCTTCACGCATCAATTTCCATCAAGGGGCTTGACGTAATGTCAAGCCCATGGAAAACAAAGATAAAAATGATGCAAAGGGGAAATCCAATGCAAAAAATAATTCCCAAGGCACTTCCAACAACAACAATACCAACAACAACAATCGGTCCAAGGAGAAGGGAGTTTACAAAGGTAAAAACAAACTCTCTCCTAAAGAGCCTGAAGCTTTTCGCAAGGACCATAAATGTTTCAAGTGTGGGGAGCAAGGACATGGCTATCGTTCTTGCCCCAAGAAGAATACTCGCAATGAGACTCCTAGGGCTTCCACCATCGAAGCTCCAAAAGAGGATGCTCATTGCAAAGGATCATCACTCTCCTATGCTTGGGGAAAGGTAAGAGAGCATGATGCCTTCATCTTGTTTGACCCTGGCTCTACTCTCAACTTCATATCAATAGAGTTGGCCACCAAGTTGGGCATTCAAGCTTTTGAGATGGGAGATATAGTAACAGCTGATGCAGCTTTCAAGGGACAACAAGCCTCCGTTACTCCCTTGATTGGGAAGTTGAGGCTTCATGTCCAAAGCTATGTCGACAAAGAAGACTTCTTCATCTCTCCTCTCCAACATCAGGATGTTATCTTAGGGGCACCATGGTTTGATCGCATGGCTGCCAACATGAAGTTCCCTGAAAGGAGAATTTACTTCACCTACAGGGGAAAGAACATGTATATAGATGCTAGTGAGCGTGGTCGCACTATTCCACTTGTAAATCCTCTTTCTTTTGATAAATCAATGAAGAGCTCATTTTCTGCGTACATGATTTATGTCAAAGAGTCTCTAAAAGCTAATAATGTTTCATCAAATGAAAATGATAGGAATCAAGAAGAGTTAGACTTGTCTGCTTTTCTAAAAGGATTCCAAGATGTGTTCATCGATGATATCCCTATGGACCTACCTCCAAAACGAGGGGATGATGACCATCGTATTGAGCTCCTTCCAGGAAGCTCACCGCCTACAAACCTCCTTATCGAGTCTCACAGGCTCAACAAGAGGAGATTATGAGGTAAGTACAGGAATTGGTAGACAAAGGGATGGTGAGGCCTAGTTCCTCTCCCTTTTGTTCTCCAGTCCTTTTAGTGCAAAAGAGAGATGGTACATACCGTATGTGTGTGGACTATCGAGCACTAAACCATATCACTATCAAAAACAGATTTCCCGTGCCTCGGGTAGAATATCTGTTTGATAAGCTACAAGGCTCTACCTACTTCAGTAGGATTGACCTTAAGAGTGGCTATCATCAAATAAGGATAGTGGATGAAGATATCCTAAAGACCGCGTTTCGCACAACATTTGGTCTTTATGAATATCTAGTCATGCCTTTTGGCTTGACTAATGCACCAACTACTTTCAATCGTCTCATGGAGAAAATTTTTAGACCATATCGTAAATTCACTGGAGTGTTCTTTGGTGATATAATCATCTACTCCAAATCTTTGGAGGAACATAAGCAACATCTCCAAGTGATTTTTCAAGCCTTGAGGGAAAACAAACTTTTTCTCAACCAAAAGAAAAGTGAATTCTTCCTTCAAGAGATTCAATATCTAGGTCATATTATCTCTCACGATGGTATTCGTATGGATCCATCAAAGTTAGAGGTAATAAAATCATGGCCTAACCCAAGGAATCTACATGAGCTAAGAAGATTTATTGGTATGTGTGCATACGATAGACGCTTCATAGCAAAATTCTCTCAAGTAGCAGGACCACTACACGACTTAACAAAGAAGAACGTTAAGTTTGTATGGACTGCTAAGGAGCAGAATACTTTTGAAAAACTCAAAGAGAAGCTTACTTCCCAACCAGTCCTCGTGCTTCCGGATCTCTCAAAACCATTTGAGGTCCAATGTGATGCTTGTGGTGATTGCCTTGGAGCGGTTTTGCTTCAAGAAGGGCATGCCATAGCATACGAGAGCCGAAGGCTCAATAGTGATGAACGAGTCTTGGGCATTTATGAGAAAGAGATTTTAGCTGTTCTACATGCCCTAGATACATGGAAGCACTACCTATTGGGCACTCCATTTATCCTACGAACCGACCACCAAAGTCTCAAGTATTTCATGACGCAAACCAAACTTTCCGACAAACAAATGAGGTGGGAAAATTTTCTTTCGCAATTTAATTTCCATATTGCTCACATAGCTGGTAAGAACAATCAAGTTGCCGATGCACTTTCACGACGACCAAAAGTTAATGCGGTGTCTATAGCTACTCACAATGATCTATCCTCTATGATAGATGAGTATGCTACTGACCCTGACTTTAGAGACATAATGTCAGTCCTTGCTTTGGGGAAGAAAGAGGAACCATTCACCTTGTAGGATGGTTATCTTCTCCATGGAAATAGGCTATGTGTTACCCATTCCCTTTGTGAGAAGGTTATGTATGAATCCCATGCTCCTCCATATGCAGGGCATAGAGGTATTCAACCTACTCTCCGAGGAGTAGAGATGTATTTCTATTGGCCTACCATGAAAGTGGACATACAAGAGTATGTTTCAAAATGTGTAGTATGCCAAAAGACCAAGTATGATAGAGGGAAGCAACCTGGACTACTCCAGCCATTGCCTATTCCAAATTCACCATGGGAGAGTATATACATGGATTTCATCTTTGGATTACCCAAGTCTATCCATGGGAATACAGGAATATGGACAATAGTCGACAGGTTTAGCAAGCAAGCACATTTTATTCCTGTCAAAAAGACTATTAAGGCACATCAAATGGCAACTCTCTTCATATCTCAGATTTTCAAGCACCATGGATTACCCACATCCATCATGTCAGATAGAGATCCTAGAATGACCAGTAATTTCTGGAAAGGTCTCTTTGAAAATCTAGGAACAAGATTGAATTTCTCTTCGACCTATCACCCACAAACGGATGGCCAAAGTGAGATAGCCAATCTTACGATACTCGATCTACTCAAGACTTATGTTACCGAAGTAGATCAACGCTCACAATGGGAAAAGTATTTACCTCTAGTAGAGTATGCCTACAATAATACTGTACATACTTCTACGGGGAAAGCACCTTTCAAGATCATAGAGGGAAGACCTAAAAGTCCCTTGCTACTCAAAGTACATGGGAAGATCTTCGCCGCCGATGAGTATAGCCGTGACCTACAAGAATCTTTTCAAAAACTTAGGGAGGCTATAGCCATCTCTCAACAAAGGCAAAAAGCTGCTGCTGATAAGCACACAAGAACCTTAATGTTCAAAGAAAATGATCGGGTCTTACTCAAGTTTCCTAAGGCTCGATTAAGGCAAACGACGGGCAAAAATCCTACGGGCCATCAAAAGTATTATGCTAAACTAGCAAAAAGATACTATGGTCCTTTCCAAATCTTGAAGCCCATCAATGAGACGGCTTATCAACTCAAGTTGCCCAACCATTGGCTTATACACAATGCCTTTCATGTAAGCCTACTTAAGCCCTATAAAGGAGAGCCACCAACTGAACCAATTATTGAAGACCCTCCCGAAGTTGAAGACCAAGAAGAGGTGCTACAACCCGAAGCTGTCCTTCGGCATGAAGACAAGGTACTACGACATGGTAAGATAATCCGACGGTATCTTATTAAGTTCAAAAATTATCCTTTTGAAGATGCTAAATGGATGCAAGGAGTACAACTTAAGGATAGTATGAACCTTGTCAATGCTTACAATGCTACATTAGAGTAAGCAAATGTACAACTCTCTTTTAAATGACTCATGTTTTTGTCTTATAAGACTAATCCTCTTTTTAATTGTGCACAAATTTAACTAGTATGCATGCTTAGAATCATGTTTGTGATGACGACGTCTCTCAAACACCAAGTAGAATCTGTCACTCTACTTTGGGAGAATGAAATGGACTAAAGAGCAGACATGCTTGCGGCAGCTATGTCTCCCAAGCATCAAATGGATTAGTCATCCATCTTGGAAAGATGTCGTAGGGTAAAACAGGGATCCTCTACCCGCTAAGTACGATTGACTAATGACTAAGGCTTTATCTCTTCTACCTCATAGTCGAGGACGACTATGATTTCAAGAGAGAGGTAATGTCATAAAATCTAATATCTAACCAACCCAAATGATTTTCTCATATTAAATTGATCACTTAATGTGGGAGAATAAATGGGAACAAGTGTTAAGATATAGATATGTGCTTATAGATCTATCTCAACACGGGGCCAATAGTAAAGGGGCCCAAATGGGAGATGGTCTATCAAGAGCAAGGCTAACCAATGGAGCATAAGACCTTAGGGTTAGCTTCATTAAAGACCTCCAATAATGTGTGTAAAAGTGCTTTGACCTTAGGTAAGCTAGGGCTGAGCTTGAGGTGGGAACCCGGCCCAAGCTCGAGGTGCTTGTCGTGCTTGAGGTGCTTGTCCTGCTTGAGGTGCTTGTCATGCTTGAGGTGCTTGATTAAGATGCTTGAGGTGCTTGACTGGCTCCATGCTTGAGGTGCTTGACTTGGTGCATGATTAAGGTGCTTGAGGTGCCTTGAGAAGCTTGCCTGAGATGCTTGTGGGAACACCCCCTACTTCAAGTGCTTAGTCATGCTTGATGACTAAGGGGCTTGCTCATCCAAAGTCAAAAATATCCCTACAAGGAGGGGGGCGAGCCTACAAGGGGCGGGGGGATGAGAGAGAACACACACACACACACACACACACACACACACACACACACACACACACACACACACACACACACACACACACACACACACACACACACACACACACACACACAAGGGAAGCCCCATCTTGAAGAGGCAGCAAGGACACTTGTCAAGTTCCTTCCCATGTTGCTCTCATGGTGTGCCTGAAGCCTATTGGTTGGCCACCCAAGGGGTCCAATGATAATTTAGGATATTTAATTAATTGATTTTGCATTTATCAAGTCCTCTCTCTCAAAGGGGAAAGGGAGACACTTGTCCCAAGGCTACCCATGTTGCTTGTAATGGCTCCTGCTTGTGATTGGCTAGGCCTGGAGGGGTCCAATGAGCTTCAAGCATGCGCTACAAGGGGGGGTCGACCCAAGCAAGCTAGGGGGGTGCTTAGGGGGTATACTCACCCACACACACTCACAAACACTCTCATTGTGTACTATGCAAAGTGCAAGAGCTCCCTCTCTTTCTCCAAGCAAGTAGAGGTTGAGAGACTACACCAACACTCTTGGCTATGGAGTGCAAATCCATCCAAGAGCCATGCTTCAATGCTTGAGCTTGCCATCTATTTCTTCTTCATTACTATGCTATTATGTATGCTAGCACAAGAGTTATGATAAGTGAGGAACTAGCTCTTTCTCGTATGAAATGTTTCTTCTTCCTCTTCCCTACCCTCATTCCCTGCTAGCTCTCTCCACCTTCGAAGGTGTTTGAGGTCTTGGGACTGAGGCTTGGTATAGTTAAAGCTTTCTTCAAGTTTAGGTTATGCTATGATGGTGATGCATGAAGCTTTCCATCTTCATTGCTTCACCTAGGTCACAAGGAACACAAAGAATGTATTGTAACAAGTCTCTCTTTATGGGAGAAATCATAATACAAATGCCTATTGGAGGGGGGACCGGCTCCACATAAATCCGGTCCTCAACTGTTGTCATGTTCTCTAAATTCTCTCTCTTGCAAAAGTATTGTCCATGCCAAGTTAACTAATTGCTATAATTATGTTGCTATCTTCAATTATGTCTACCCGCTATGCTCACAAAATCATTTCTTGAAAGTACTCTCATTAAATTCCGCTACTCTCAAATTGAATAGGCAAATTCCATTACACAATCTGCCTAGTCATTTCTTCAATCTTCTTAGTCCAGGATCCCTTCTTTGACTTATCCTTGGGCCGTTCATTAGAGCTACTTTCAGAGCTGCTGGACACTTCATTGGAATCAGAACTCTCAGTAGCAGAGCTACTGCTACTAAATCTTCTCTTTTTATGGCTCTTTTCCTTCTTGGGCCTCCTGTTCCAGCTTCAGTGCCCGTTGTACCAAATCATTGAGTTTCTTGGTTGGAGCTGGTACCTCCTGCTCCCTAAGCTTTTTGCTTCGAAAACCATTCAGAAACCATGCATGCAACCTCTTCTCGGATGGCGGTTCCTGTAACTGCCTGGTTAGCTCCTTGATTTTTTCCACATAACTTCGGACTAGAAGATTTCGTTGCTTGATCTTATCCAGTTCACAAAGGATATCTTCATCACCTCTATTGTCGGAATACTCCAGTCTGAAGGCTTTAAACAGTTTGTTGTAGGATCTGAGCTGACAGGCGGGGTAATGGTGGTACCACTTTCTCGCTGTCTCCTTCAAGGTTTGCGGAAAGTGTTCCCCCCAATCATCTTCATCAATATTTTTCAGTTCGGCATACTGCTCAAAAGCCTGTATCTGAACGTCTGGATCATCCTTCTTACCTCCCTTGAATATTGGCATAGAAATTTTCAGGGAAGATGTGTAATCATTCCGATTACCACCGACTCTTTCGCTTCTCTTCTTAGATTCAAAACAACGCTTGGGAGTCTTCGTACAGTTGTTAGTATCGGCATCCCAATCAATATCTGTTTTTGTCTCTATGTCAGTGTTCTCTCTGGCCTATGTGCTAGAAGTGCGGTGACTGCCTTTACTTCCCTTGGTACCCTCATCCCCTTGCCTGGACCGAGAACTCTTGGCTTTCCCTGCTTCCCTTTCTACCCGTTTGCATCAAGAATGACTGGAATGCTGTGAGTCCTGCGTCTCATCAGCCTGACTATGCTCCTCCTGAGCCTCAGTGTCAGTCACCTTCGCTTGCTTAGGGTCAGACTCTCTTCTCGACTCCTCAGGAATAGGATCAACACGGATGGTGGATTTTCGGCCACGACTGGATTTTGGTGCCATTGCTGAAAACTTCCAACTGGGAGAAGAGTATTTTAGTCAACGAGCTTCAGCTCGAGCCACCGTGATCGCCAAAATGGAATTGGAGCTGATCTCTTGAGATAGCTAATTCTAGTGTTAGAAGATTTCAGCTACTGGTGATGTATTAGTTCAGACAGTAGACTAGACACAAGATCAGAAACTGAACTGGAATTTATCTACTAAAATAAGAACCAGATTATGTACTGAGAATAATATTCAGATTCAGATTCAGAGTACTGAATACAGAGTAAGTGTAACTGGAATATATGCCGTGATTGGAATTATAGATGAAAGATTACAATGAGTTTGATGTGGTTTACAAACAGAAAGATAGAGTACAGCCGACAACAACTGCCAATGATTAACAACTCAAGTAAAATTGCCGCCAAAATTCTAACCCGACTATGCTCATGATTATGCTAACCCAATTGATAACCCGATTACAATGTAATGGGCCCTATTTATATGCCTTGGGTTTACCATGGTAATTACCGTAGTAATTACTGACTAATTTACTGCCCGTCTCATAAGAGAGCCTTCCCTAATAGTGAAACTGTCTCAGCCGTCTAGATCCATGATGTAGCTATCTGTCACACATTTTTTTCTTTCACACTCACAAACTTCATTAGCTTCCTTCAACTCCTTTATTGTAAATAAGGGAGTTATATCATACCCATCTTCATCGCAAAATTTAGTCAGGGTCACCTCATTTACACAGACATCAAGAGTTGCCAGTATTTGATCCCATCCAAAGGGCTCAAATAACTCCTCTAGAAATGGCTATGGTACATATGATTCATCTTCTACTGAGCGCTCTAGGATGCAATTTTCCTTTCTACGACTTACACTCTCAGGAGCTCCGTACATCCAAATATGCGCTTTGCTTTTCAAATCAATTGTGGAATTTAATACTTTCCCCGAGGTTCGCTCTACATCTCTATAACTATGATCTTTGACACTGATTTTTGTTGTGACCTCTTTGTGTCTCAAGTAGATATAGTCATATCCCCAATCTTGTACCATTTTGAGCTAACGCATGAAGGGTCTGCCCAATATAATATCAAAGCTGCTGCTCTAGTCAAAATTCATTATGGCAAAGGTTTTCTCTAACTCTATTCCACACGAGGATACAATGATTTGTTCCAATCAATTTCTCCACGTATCCATCTGATAATTGCAATTTCATTCAAGTTTGTAAGAACAACTTTCCCCATTTTTTCCATATTTCTTTTGTTGCAATGGCAATTCCTGCCCCACTATCTAATATAGAAACCGTCTTTACTTCCTTGTACTCAAGTGGTAAGGTGGTGTTTCCTTCTTCACCTTCACAGTAGTCACCCACCTTATTGTAAAGAATGAGGATGCAAGAGAGCTACACAAGACAAGCACAAAGCACACAGAGATGGAAAGCTTCTTCTTCTTCTTCACAGAAAAGAGAGTACAAAATGACTAAGTGCTAAAGCTGAAAAGTAGCACATATGTACATGCGGTCACTAAGAGTGAACTCGCTAGAAGCGTACTAGGCTGGCACTATAAGTGTAGTCCAGCTGTAGAATCACTGACAGAGATCCTCCGTGTCGGTCACCTAACGCGCCAGTAGTAAATGCCGTAAGAGGCCAAGACCCGTAGTGGATGCCAGCTCAAGGTGTAGAGCTCGACATCTCAACACTCCCCCTCGAGCTCTGCATGTCGCAGAGTCCAAGCATAGTCCGGAAACGTCGAAGCTTCTCAGCTCCGAGGGCCTTGGTAAAGATATCCTCTCTCTGCTCCTCTGTGCTGACGTAGACCAAGTCAATGTCGCCCGCCAACACTCGCTCTCGAACGTAGTGGTAATGGACCTCTATGTGTTTGGTCCTGGCATGGAACACTGGGTTCCTAGCCAACTACATGCTGCTGAGGTTGTCACAATGAATGACAATCTGCTGGTCCACCTGCACTCCCAAGTCCTCAAGTAATGTGCGTAGCCAAGCTACCTCGCACGCCGCAACTGCTGCACCTCTGTACTCGGCCTCTGTGCTCGATAAAGCAACCGTAGGCTGCTTTTTGCTGCTCCATGTAACAGCAGCACTCCCAAAAGAGAACATGAAGCCACTCGTAGATCTCCTATCAACAATGCTACCTGCCCAATCTACATCTGTATACCCATACAATGCTAATGGTGCATCTGCTGCATAGAACAATGCGTAGTCAAGAGTCCCTTGCACATACCTAAGTGTGCGTCGTATTCCATCCAAATGTGGCTTCCTCGAAAGCTGCATGAACTGACTCTCCAAGCCTACAGTGTAGCTCAAGTCTGGCCTCGTGATAGTCAAGTAGATTAGACTACCCACCATCTTCCTGTACATGTTGACATCCTCAACAACATCACCCTTCTCTGCACTCAGCTTTGCATTCACATCCAAGGGGATATAAATTGGCTTACAATCAGCCATACCATACTTTGACAACATGTCCAAAGCATACTGTCTCTGTGATAGCCATACACCCTCTGGAGTCCTGATCACCTCAATGCCAAGAAAGTAGTGCAACTAGCCTAAATCTTTCATTTCAAACTCTTGTTTGAGAAGACCCTTCACATGGTCAATCTCCATAGCATTGTCACCAACAATAATAAGGTCATCTACATATATGGTAATGACCACAATCCCCACATCACTCTCACGTACATAGAGTGAATGATTAGCATGAGCTCTCCTAAAACCAATACTGACAAGATACTTGGAAATCCTGTCATACCATGCTCTAGAGCCCTGCTTCAAACCATACAAAGCTTTGAGAAGTCTGCATACATAATCTGGGTAACTTGGATCGACATAACGAGGTGGCTGATCCATATACACTTCCTCTTGCAACTCACCATTCAAGAAGGCATTCTTTACATCCATTTGATGCATAATCCATCCTCTAGATGCAGCCACTGCTATGACAGCTCTCACAGTCGTCATCTTTTCCACTGGAGCAAAGGTCTCCTCATAGTCTATGCCATACGTTTGTGCATAACCCTTTGCGACCAGCCTTGCCTTGTGACGCTCAATGTTACCATCAGCCTTATGCTTGGTTTTATACACCCATTTACAGCCAATAGCTTTCTTGCCACTTGGCAATGGAACCCACTCCCATGTGTCGTTTGCTTCCAATGCAGCCATCTCTTCATTCATTGCATCATCCCAATGCACATTTCCAACTGCATCCTCAAAACATGTGGGCTCCACATCCTGTATCACCTTATCCATGTAGGCTTGGTGATGCGCTAGATACCCATCATAAGTCAATTTCTGAACTGGATTTCTGACTCTATTAGATCTGCGCGGTCCTGGGTCACTCCTTTGCCCTCTAGCATCTTCTTGTACTTTCCTTACACCAGGTGTCCTGACAGCCGGAATTCCAAATTCCTCATCAAGACTTTGTTCAGAACCATCTGAATCCATGTCTACATGTGAAAAACCTGATGATGCATCAGCCATAAAGGGAGGTTCATCAACCTTTTCGTTTCCTTTTCGTGATACATTCCCTATACCTGTTGGTGGAGTAACCTGCGTACGTAGTCTACCATTCCATGGTTTCTCAACAGAGCCACGAGAAGAGGACTCTTGTGGTCCACTCAAAACCTGTGACTGTGGCCTCACATTTTGTACAACTACATCATCTTTTACATCAGCCCCAATAGTGCCATGTGCATTACTATACCAGCTGCTCATCTCATCAAAGACTACATCTCTGCTTACTCGTAATTCTCGTGTAGTAGGATTGTAGCACCTGTACCCCTTTTGTTCAAGGAAATATCCCACAAGAATACATTTATTTGCTTTAGGATCCAATTTCCTATGCAACTCATCTGGTACATGCACGTAAGCTATGCAGCCAAACACTTTCAAGTGTGCCAAATCAGGCTTTGTACCTGTAAACTTTTCCTCAGGTGTTACATCATGCACCGCAGCTGTAGGTGTCCTGTTCATAATGTACACAACTGTATTTACGGCTTCAACCCAGAAATGATGAGGCATGTTTCTTCTCATTCATCAATGCACGTGCAACCTCTGCAATGTGCCTGTTTTTCCTTTCTGCGACCCCATTCTGTTGTGGAGTATATTTGCATGTAAACTACCTGCGTATACCATGCATTCGTAGAAAATCTGAAAAATCATTGGAGAAGTACTCTCCCCCTCCATATGACCTCAATGTCTTGATTTGCATATCTGTCTCCTTCTCAATCATGACTTTGAAGTCTTGAAAGTGACCAAACACCTCACTTTTGTTACGCATGAAGTAGACCCATACTTTCCTTGTATGGTCATCAATGAAAGAGACATAATACCTGCAACCATGTATACTTGCAGTATCGGTTGGACCCCAAACATCTGTGTGCACCACCTCAAGTGGCTTTTTACATACATTGCGCTCATGTGGAAATGAGCCCTTTGACTGTTTTCCAAACTGGCATGCCGCACACACTTTATGCATACCATCCACCTTGAATTTGGGCAAACCTTTTACAATCTGTTTTGATTGCATGCTGCGCAATCTCTGCTCATTGACATGGCCAATGCGTTTGTGCCAAATGTCAACATCAGCCACAACACCTGTGCCCTGTGCAAATAATGCAGCTTTTACCTCAGGCATGTCTACATTCAGCGTAAACATTCTGCCCACAAATTTGCCCTCTGTGATCAGCTTACAGCCATTCTGGAAATCTTCTACATAACAGCCATTTGGATTGAAGCGAACCTGCAAACCCTGCTCAACCATTTGTCCAATAGAAACAAGATTCTTTGTAATGTTTGGGACATGAAGTACATCTGCTAAGTACTTTGATTTCCCACTCTTCGTATTTAGAGGTATGTCCCCTACATGAGCAATGGGGTGAGCTGTGTCATCTCTTGTCTGCACATAGCCTGACACATCTGGTTTGCGCATATCTCTAAACCACTCTCCACGAGACGTCATGTGATTAGAGGCACCTGAATCCACATACCAAACATCATCTTGGGTGGAATTCTCTGCAGTCATTGTATTCATTAAATGCTACATAACAAACATGCGCTCGTTTTTGCTGTCATCTGCATCTCTGCTAGTAGATGCATAGTTGCCCTATTCTCTCTTTCCACTTGCTTTTCCCTTTGGACAGTCACGTGACATGTGACCTCTTTCACCACAAGTCCAACATTCTCTGCTATCTAGAGTCTGTTGCTGCCTGCTTGATCCTGCACCACGACCTCTTTGACTCCCCCTGCCTTGAGACTGGTTTCCCTGCCACCTGTATTGTTTTGATTTGATTGACCTTCTTGGAATTGGCCCCTGCAACCCCTTGGGCCTCGACCATGACCTCTACCTCTACCTCTGTTGGAGTTAGAATAGAAGGCCTGTTCAGAATTATTTCTGCCATGAGAAGAAGATGTGTAAAGGTTCTTCTCCTCAAGAATAAGCATAGAAATCAAATCTTGGAACACGGGGATGTCGTCTCTTGTATTCATGGAAGACCTAAAATGTACATACTCATCTCCTAGACCATCCAAGCATGCACGGACAATGTCATCGTCTTCCACTGAGACTTTAATAGATTCAAGAGCCTCAATGATACTCTTGATCTTCAAGGCATAATCATTGATTGAGAGGTTGTTCCTCTTAACCTGATTTAGCTCCGACTTTAGTTGAAGCTTCCCGGCCTTGGTGTTCACCTCGAACACTCTGCCTAAGTTTCTCCATGCAATGGCGGGGGTTTCAGCATCCTGTAGATAGCCCATCATGCCATCTGTGATGCTCATAGAAAGCCAATACATCACTTTACTCTGGCCTTGTTGCCAGTCTCTCAAAGCTTTCCTTTGTTCTACTGTAGCATTTGCCTCGGGAATCTCTGGTTCCTTTTCATTGTCTCCTTCTACATAGTCCCAATAACCTTTTCCTTTTAGGAAATTTGTTATTCTGAACTTCCATGCAGGGTTATTTTTCTCAAGCTTCTTAGTAACAATCTGACTGAAACCATCAGACATCTTGAAGCACTAAGACAAAATAGCTGCAATCTACAAAAACCTGCAAATCTGCTGAACCTGCTATCGTGGTACCTGTAATGCTTTCTACACTCAACGAGTGTCCACAATCAAGCATACATACAACCACTGTACTTGTACAGTAAATCTTTGTATATTGCACTTTGGAGACCTGTTCAGAAACTTCGGCATCTGGTCGTGGATTGCGAACGAAGGGATTGTGATGCTCTTGCTCTCTTAGCCTCTCTTGCCTGCACCAGGCTCTGATACCATGTAGAGAATGAGGATGCAAGAGAGCTACACAAGACAAGCACAAAGCACACAGAGATGGAAAGCTTCTTCTTCTTCTTCACAGAAAAGAGAGTACAAAATGACTAAGTGCTAAAGCTGAAAAGTAGCACATATGTACATGCGGTCACTAAGTGTGAACTCGTTAGAAGCGTACTAGGCTGGCACTATAAGTGTAGTCCAGCTGTAGAATCACTGGCAGAGATCCTCCGTGTCGGTCACCTAATGCGCGAGTGAGTAAATGCCGTAAGCGGCCAAGACCCGTAGTGGATGCCAGCTCAAGGTGTAGAGCTCGACATCTCAACACTTATTTACTCGTACTGGCTTTGTCTGTGGCTTCTTAGGCAAGGTTTCATCCATGTTTTTGTCCACAAGTTGGTCATGTGAAGGTATTTTCAACCCCATCTTTTTCAGGTTTTTGCCCATTTGGTCCCATAGATGCGGTCTGATTTTTAGTAGCTCTGAGAGATAAAATGTGTATTGTATAGGAGAAGACATCAATTAATGCAAGTCTTGGTATCCATCATTTTTGGTGTGGCTTTCCATTGGGAAGGTACCATTTTAACTTTAGATTTTGTTTCAAGTTCTCTTATGAAAGATGGCAAAGTCTGTAGGGAGCGTGGTTTACTCTCTTCAGATGCGACAGACCTGCCATCCCCGTATAGAGATCGTATATCCTCGTATGCAACAGACCTGCCATCCCCGTATAGAGATCGTATATCCCTTGGGAAGAATTCATGATCCATGTTTATCTCAGGTATAGGTGCTGGCTGTAAAGTAGCACTACCATCTTTTTGGTTTCTGATTGATTCCCACAAGGATTATGGCCATGGTTGTTCTACCTCCGAAATAGGCATCACTGCTTATGAGCCCACCCCATCTGTGGTATTGGCTACTTCCCTTGTATCTAAAGGTGCCTCAACTCTTGGCTCTTCCTCTTTGTTTACAATACCAAGACTTTCCAATTCATGGATTTTTTTGCAGACTAGCACCTCCATTTTTGGAGGATTAGGAACTGGTTCCATAAGAGCTTGAGCCTTCTAGATGAGCTCCTTGCACATTTGCAACCTCTCTTTCTCATACCCTGGATGAGGATATGTCAGCCATCTATCCTCTTGGGTTTGGTTGGTCTTTAACCTAGCATCATAAGCTTTCAAGATCGTATCCAAAGTTTCAAAGACTTTGTCGACCAAGACTGAACCTCCCGAGTTAGTCTTTGACTCTTTAGGTCCCTTTGCATTTTTCTTGCTTTCTTTCTCTCGTCTAAGCTGTTCTTTTGTTTGATTTAGTTCAGTTTTCAAAGCATATTTCTTCTGCAGCCTCTTTGCTTTCATTTTGTCTCGTTTAACTTTCCACGATTTTCTTCTTGTTCTCACCGAGTTTTCAATTTCTGTTTGAACAGGCAATGTGGGTTCCTCCTCAACGATTGCATTTTTAGCAGCTTCTTGAGCTTGCGCTCAAGTCATCACGTTTAAAGGAATGGTGGGTTCTATCTCAGATCCGCTTGAAGAAGGCATCACACCTACAACATTCATTGTTGCTTTCCCCTTGTAGTCTGGATTTTTAGCATAGTGTTGGCGTAGATGGTCTATCCCACAACGCTCACAAAATACAAATAATTCTATTTGTGGACCCTTGTTTAAATAACTTCGTGCCCAAATGATCACCTTCACACTCATAGCATGAACCTTCCTTTTTCATAGCTGGTGATCCAGTCAATGGTTGTTCTTGCCTGGTAAGAATGTTCTTCGAACTATACTCTTGATGATTGGCTATGAACATGAGCGTATTTGCATCCATGGAGTACTGGTTTTTTGTAGGTTGTGGCACGTGTGTTGGCTGAGTGTAGTTGACTACTACTCTAACATCATTCAAAAGATACAATTACTGCTCTAGCATTTGTTGCGGCTTTGGTTGAGTGCTACACTATGGAGTGGGATGATCCCCTCCACAAGTATTGCATCTCCTCAATTGAGGTTGTCGTACAATCGGGTTTTGGATTTAGCCTTGGTTTATTCTTTTAATTACCCCCTCAACCACTTGATCAATGATTGGTTCCCAGGGAGTTTGAACATCCTTCTTTGTTGTTGATTCACTCTTTGGAGATGAGGCACTACTAGTTGCGTTGTATGTATCTTCAGCCACCTCTCCGTAGGCCTGACAATTGTCAACTGGATAAAGAGCTTCTCTAGTGACTTGCTCAATTGTCGTGAATCCTTTCAAATGTAGGTCCTTTTTTAGGGTTTCATTTCTCAAGCCCTTTATGAAGAGAACTGTAAACTCTCATCTTATGGTAGCTCTCTCACAGGACATCTCTCTATGTATTGTTTGAAGCGAAGTAGAGCTTCCTTCACTCTTTCGTCCTTTTTTTGTTTGAAAGCGTAGATTTGGGACACCGTGTTATGTTTGATTCCCCTTTTTGAGAACTCCTCCGTAAATTCTTGTAAGAGTTGTGCTATGTTGGGAAAATCATCTCTAGTCAATGGTTGGAACTAAGTCAAGGCCGTTCCTTCCAATGCCAACCCAAATCCCTCATACTGAGTATGGAAATCTACAATCTCAAAACTTGTTTGAAGATAGAGATATGAGCATATGGATCCCCTGACCCACTATACTTTGTCTTGACACATTGAGCCACTTGATATGGTCTTAATCATTGTGGTTCACTCACCAATCTAACCAATTTGTGGTCTCTTGGAAAGATGTTTCTCACTCTCTCCTCTTGTCTTGGAGAGAATCGCGGTGGAATCCACTTTGATATATCGTCTAGCATCAATTTTGACTGAAAGTAGGTAGATATTGGAGTACCCTTGTATGTAAATATCTCTAGGTCAATTGGATCAACAAGTTTGTACTCACGTCCATACTTATCTACCATCAAAACCTGCACTCCGTGGGCATCTGTATATGTGAATGCATAGAGGTTCTTATGGGTGGTCAACACTCTAGCATAGGGTTCTACAGATCTGTAGAAGAGGTATGGATCCATGTTTTTGAATCTATATATGCCCTCATGAGAATAATCTCTAAGCACCTTCATGGATTCATTGGCTTTGATGAATCTCACGTTTGGTTTGTTGATCAGAGGATGCCTATCCTCTAGGTATTCTCCCAATCCCATTGTTGTCGGCATTGCAATGTTTGTTGCATTTCTCATGTCTCTGAGTGCAGTAGAAAACCCTGGTGGTGGATTATTTGTCATGGTTAAGGCTCACTCAAAACTCTCAAGATAGTCCTTTACAATCTCACTTTGCCTTAGTGCAACTTATCCCTTTTTGCCCATGGTAAGATCTCTCAAAAGTTAGGAATTTGTGACTTTTTGGTCTCTGGAAACTGATCTTGGGGTACCCTAAAAGTTTGGATTAGGAAGCCTACAAAAACTCAGCCTAGGTGTGTGCTATTGCCCGCAAGCTTTCTTCCTAGCTATACCTGACTCAATTTGGAGTTGTCTATCAAAAGTTAGAGCACTTTTAGTGAACTGCACTTGAAACAACACTCAAAATAGTCTTAGGACCAGAACACAAGAACTTTGGCTTGTATCTTGGCCTCCCAAAGGTATTTTTAGCTCAAACTTGAGATTTGGGATGTCCTCAAGTATGTTTACAAGATTAGCCAGTCGGATACCCCCACTATGCTGAGGTACATGGATCACGATCCATGTTCCCTGTCAAATTTTTTTCTCCAAATTTTCCCAAATTTTTACTGTGTAGACAAGGTCATATGCAGGCTATATACAAATTTTTAGCAAATTATGAGGTTGAGATACATGGATCATGGTACATGTTCAACCACATCTGGACTTGTCCTCTTAGGAGTTTGTTCCTGACTATGTCCACAAGATAAATCTCAAATATTTTTGGATTTGGACTTGTTTCGATAGGTCAAATAGCCAACACTAGGTTTGCACTATGGTTTTCAGTCTGTCACCTGTTTTGCTCCCTCTTGACCAAAATTTGCTCAATTTTTTCCAAAATTGGACTTGGGAATATGTTTCCTTATGTATGGAGTATTAATCTGGAAAGTTTCAACTCAAGTTTCCACTATGGGTACAAGGATCGCGATCCATGTTTGGAGCCCAAATTGACTTCTCTTGGTACCATTCAGATTCACCATGGCTAGGAGGTCCTATTGTATCAATTTTTTTGAAAATGGACCTTTGGATTGAAAGTTAGGTCAATTTTGTCACTTTGTCAGAATACTTGGCAGTTCTGGACTTTTGGTTTGGTTTTTGGTATCAAAATTCACTTTTGAAAAGACCACTAGACTCCCTGTGATGTGCTCTAGCTATGGTGCAAGTTTGGTATCAATCCGTGTGTGTCAGATTGCACTGAAACTTGGCACACAACTTTGCTTGGTCCACTGATCCTTGCTATATGGTTTTTCTATGATGTGGACTTGTTTAGGTCAAGCAAAAGTCAATCCCTAGGTCTGTTTTAGGGTTTTCCTCTTTGCACTCTTTTGATAGTTTTGATGACTTTTTGAACTTTTTTTGACAAAATTTCTTTGAGGACTTTTGTTCACAATGGTCTCTGCTAGACAAGAGGTTGGAAAATTTTCTATCCAAAACTTTCTTAAGAATACATGGATCGCGATCTGTGTTCCACCACTTTTGGATCTGAATTTTTGGTGTGCTAATAGCTTATGATGTTTGTAGCTTGCTCACCAAGAATATTTGGATTTGGATCAGTTTTGCCCTACAAAAACTGACTTCTATAGTCTGCTATGACAATTTAGAGAATGTTTTGTTTTTGGCTCTTTTGACCACTTTTTATAACTTTTGCCATATGGTTCTTTTGGGAAAAGTGTTTGTTTATGTCTCAGCTATCTACTGCTCAAATCTCAGCAAAAAAAAAATCCAAATCTTTTCAGGAGGTACATGGATCACCATCCATGTTTGCAAGCCAAACTAACATTTCTTGGTACCATCAAGATCAACATGTTTACTAGATGCTATGGTATCAAAAGTTTTGGATTTGGACCAATTTTTGTCATTCAAAAGCAAGTTTTTATGTCTGTCCTGCGGTTTTTGACTAGTTTCTGTATTTGGCTATTTTGACCAAGTTTTTTCAATTTTTTGACATTGCCCCTTTTGGCAAAGTTGTTTCAAATGATATTAGGAATGTACTTGTCAAATATTAGTCCCAAGTGTTGAAAAGGTACATGGATCGTGATCCATGTTTTGGCAGCATTGTTTCATGAATTTTGTTCTGTAGGTTCTCTATGCCCTGTAGAAGCCAAATCTCACCCCTTTTTGAATTTGGATCCCAAAATCTTAAGATTTGCCCTGTTTTGTGTTTGAATTCCTGTTTTTTCCCTAACAATCAATTTTGATGTGATTTTTGAGTTTTTTTTTTCAAGCAAACTTGATCGAAGTAGTATCCCATTAATGCTCAATGTCACTGATCACTTTTCACCAAAAATGATCTCTGAGGTACATGGATCGCGATCCATGTTCCTCACAAAATCTGGCCAAACTTTTTAGATTGCTTCTAGAGAGTCTGCTCATGCCTTTGATCCACAAATTTTTGAATTTGGATCACTTTTGAGGTCTCTACCATCAAATTTTCATAATTTCAGAGTTATGGTCGTTTCGGCCAAAATATGGTTTTCGTCCTTTTTTTCTCTGAATCTTTTAGCCCAAATTTGATGGTGGTAGTTTCTACTTACCCTACTCCTAAGTACTAAAATGAAACACGAGACAAAAACAAACGAAACGGTACAAAATAAAGTCAAAACGGAAAATGGAATAGCACTTTGAACCGTAGTCGCGAACCACAACAAAACTGACAATGCCTCAATAAAGACATCTCGAAACCCCTTCAGAAAAGTGGATAACTCTAAGTCCTTGTGATCAATTATATTTTCTTTTGCTGAAGCATTAGGTTCATTTTGAGAATCTTTAACAGAAATCATGTACATGGAAATAGAGCTCTTTATTGACTTATTGAAAGCTTGTGTATGTACAATGGGTAAGGTGTTTCCCATTTTATTAACATCTATGTACATATCTTTTTCCCTGTACTTAAAGTAAATTTTCCTTTTAGGGAATTTAACATTGGCAGCCATGCAATCAAACCATGGTGCCCCTAGGATTACATCCTCGTGCTTGTGAAGACGAGAGATAAAGAAGTCCTCTTTGTCCACATAGCTTTGGACATGGAGCCTCAATTTCCCGATTAAGGGAGTGATTGAGGCTTCTTGCCCCATGAAAGCACCATCAGCGGGTAGGACATCTCCCATCTCATAGGCTTGTATGCCTAGCTTGGTGGCCAACTCTATGAATATGAAATTATGAGTAGAACCAGTGTCAAAGAAAATAAAAGCATCATGTTCTCTTACCTTTCCCCAAGCATGGCATAGAGGAGATCCTTTGTGGTGAGCTTCCTCTTCTTGGATTTCGCCTAGGTAGCTCTAGGAGGCTCATGGCAGGTGTTTTGTGGGGACAAGCGTGGTACGCATGCCCTTGCTTGCTACACTTGAAACAACGGTTATGCTTGCAATAACGCTTACGCTCTTCAGGAGAGAGTTGTTTTTGCCTTTGTAATCTCCCTTCTCCTTAGCTTTGTTGTTATTGGAATTGCCCTTAGGAGACTTTTGGACATTGTCCTTCCCCTTAAGCTCATTGGAAACCTTGTTTTCCGTGGGCTTAGAATTTCTCTTAGCCCCTGTTTGGAAATTGATTTGAGAAGCCACCATAGTATGGTGTATAACCGCGGATATGGTGTGTGGCCTTTGGGAGTTGACATACTCTGCCATTTCTTCAGTTAAGCCCGCACAAAATTGTTGCTTTTGCTCTCCAAAATCCATCTTTTTGAAGACAGTGGCTTTGAGATGTAGGTCCCAAAACTTGTCCTCATATTTATGAATGGATTCGTAGGGAGAGAGCTTCAAACTTCACCATTTGGTGAGTACTTTGTCTTTGGCATCGGTGGCCAAAAATTGCTTCATGATGGAAGCTCTTAAAGCTTTACATGTTCGTGGAGCTTTGCCGTTGGCCCGTAGGCTAGACCACCATTGCCTGGTGGACTTTTGAAAGTGCATAGCTACATGGCGTAGCTTAGAGGACTCCGTGAAGCCCTCCTCCAAACGCGGCATTGAATGGTTGGATAAAGGCCAAGAATTTGTCCGTAGCACCAAAGGTGCCATCGTAGGTAAGGAAAGAGATGCTCTTTCCTCCCTCTTTGAACTTCTTGAGCTTGGATGACCTCCTCCACGTGGCAGAGGGTTTCCTATGGCCTCTTCTTTTTGATGGTTCAAAAGTTGCACCATCGCTTTCTTCAAAAGATGAAGAATTTGAGGAAGATGGAGAAGAGGGTGACCTCTTTCTCGCCTTTTTCTTGCCTTGAGCCTCTTTGTCTGCACCATCACTTTCATAAGAGGAAGAGAATGAAGAAGATGGAGAAGAGGGTGTCCTCTTTCTCGCCTTTTTCTTCTCTTGCTTTTTGTCATCCCTCTTTGAATTATGGTGTGGATATGTGTGTGATGGTCTTCTCCGTTTAGGAGGTGATGGATGGCATTTTGCCCACCGTCTTCGTGGAGCCATCTCCATTGAGGTGGCAAGAGACTCACTTCTTTGTCGTTCCTTCGCTGGGGCTCTTGAGTTCTCCTTTGGGAAGGAGATGCGTCTTCAAGATGAAAATTTTTGAGCCCTTCGTATGGATCGTCTTCTTCTTCCCAAATCGGAGAGGCGTCTCTTTTGGAAGTCTTGCAAGGAGGCTTCCTACGTACTCTCTCTTCATGGTGGGGAGTTTGGAGAATCCCATGAGCACAAAACTGCCGTTGCACTTCTCTTTGGAGGGATGGATTTCCCATGGCTTGTTGAAGCCTAGAAACAAGGTGGTTAACAACCATAGGGATGCGCATCATTAGTAGCCTGCTCATTAGAAAAATCAAAGCTGTCAACATTAATTTCACTCTTTTTACTATTGTCAGCCATTCTAACAACTTTTAGGTGATAGCTTTTTTAGCTTTACTTTGGCACTTGAAGCCCTAGTTGCTACTCCTCTTTACCCCTTTAGAAAAAGCATTCAAGCTACTGTATCCGTGGATCAAATACCATTAATTGCAAGGAATAGAAGAGAGGGCCGTTCAACACCAAAATAGCACTGGCTCCTGCCAAGTTTCTAATAGCTCAATAGTGGTTAAGCCGTAGGCGAGCCCCGTAGGACTCCACTATTCGACGGTGATGCCCCGTTATCTGCACGAAGGAAGGCGCACTGCAAGGCTGAAAAATCCCTATTCTACTTACTCATTTGCAATTAATAATAACAACCATTTATAGCTAGCTTAAGGACCTCCCTTCTTGAGCAAGAAAATAGAAACCTTGTGCTCTGATACCAATGTAACATTTAATGGCCTAGTAACTTGTGTGTAGCGGATAATAGCATGAACATAGTGAGCATTTCATTAGAATAGTTTCCTAATGAGCATAGCGAGAGTGCTTGGGTGGAGAGAGCAACAAAAAGCATAACACCTGGTTAGATAGGCATGAACAATACTTCAAAAGAGAGAGAAATTAAGCTATTGACAACAGCTGAGGACCGGATTTTCATGGAGCCGGTCCCCCCTCCAAAAGGCTTTGTATTATAGGTTTCCCCCATCAAGACAGACATTTTACAGTACAATTCTTTGTGTTCCTTCAATAACTAGCTAGTGCAATGAAGATGGAATCTTCAAGCACTAAACAAACACTTGTAAAACACAACATCAATTCCCTCACGGTCTCAGACCAGAGACCTCACGCACCTTTGAAGATGGTGAGAGCTAGCGGGGTATGAGAGTAGATTGAGAGATAGAAGGAGTATTCTTACGAGAAAGATGTACATTTCCTCACATAATCACTCATATTAGCATAGCATAGCTTAGTAATTAGCATGGTAGAGGAGATGAGCATGCATTGAAGCTTGGCTCTTGTTGGATTTTCATCACACAAAACCAAGTGTTGTTGGTGTAGGCCTCCCTTCTCACAAGCTTGGAGTAGGTGATAAGATTTCCATTAAAGCTTGAGAAGGAGAGAGAGAGTCTTCTTCACACATGAGCTAGTGTGAGTGTGTATGCAATAATGCCTTGTAAAATTCAGCCCCCTCTCTCTCTTGGTCGACCCCTCTTGGTAATTACTGTTGCTAGCACCTCATTGGACCTCTCCAGGCTTAGCCAATGAAAATTGAGAGGCATAAGTGATAGCCTTCTGAAATGTGTCCCCCTTTCCCCTTTTGTGAGAGCTTTAGGTAATTAATTCATGCAACTAAACTCTCATGGACCCCTTTGTGTCCTGGCCAATCGGAATTAGGCAAGCCATTGGGCTGCTGAATGCTCATTGGACCCCTGGGGAGACTGTCCAATAGTCTTCTAGAGAGCTTAATTCTTATTGGTTCTTTTATTAAGTGTTTTTAAATGAATTAAACTAGATTTACTCTAGCCTAATTCTCATTGGTCCACCTCCATGGACATCCAATAGGATTTGAGTGCACCTTGTGGGCATTTGGGCTAGGGAGCTAACATGTGTCCCTCATTCCCTTTGTGTAAAGGAAGCTTGTGAGTGCGTGTTTGTGTGTGTTTCTCTCTCATCCCCTACTTGTAGGGTTCGCCCCCTCCTATGTAGGACTCTTTGAAGACTTTTTTTACACGCACCAAGCATCCAATTTTCCTAAGCTTTGACCTTTGGACACAACCTTTGAATTTTGGAACCTTAGCATTTTGGAAGTCTTAATGAGCTGAACCTTAGGGTCTTTAAAGCCTATTGTTGCACATTGCTCTTTTGCAAATGCCTCCCCCTTTGGATCCCTATTTTCCCTCCTTTGGATCCCTACTGTGGCCGGTCTGCCAGCTTAACCAATATTCTAGCTTTTTCTCCCATGGCACTTCCCCATATTAAATGATTAGTTTAACATGAGAAAATCATTTAGGAGAATTAAATATTAGTTATTATGACAATGTCATTTTTGTTTCAATGTTGCATTATGCATTAGACATTAAAAAAAATATGGACTTTGCATGCACCTTGTTAGAAAGTCTAATTTTAAGTGATTAAGACTAATATTGTAGAGAGTTAAGGAGACAAGGACATTCAAGACGCTAGTTTTTTATAGGCTTTTCTAGCCTTTTTTAAGGCCCATGTAGGATGTGGATCTAGGAGGTCCCTTTCTCTCCCCAACTTTTTGAAAGCGAGGGGAGAAAAGGGAGTGTGGCATTAACTACTCCCTCTTTTCTTTTTCTCTTGCCACATCATAAAATATGTATTAACCAAGGGCCAAAAAAATTATTTTCACTTATTTTCTGCCTAAAACTTCTCTCCACCCAACATGTGTGCATATAAAAAACCAATCTTGACCTTTTTGTTTTGACTTACACTTACTAAAAGTCCACTTTTCAATTTCTAAAGAAAAAAACCTTTGTTCTCTTTTTCTCCTTCCTCGGCTCTCCCTCTCTATCCCCTTCTCCCCCCTTCCTCTCCTAGTCGTCCCCCCCCCCCCCCCCCCCCCCCCCCCTAACCCTCTCTTTCCTCTCCCTCCTTCCTTTTCTTCTTTGCTTCCTTAGGATCAGCTACCATGGTGCTGAATGACATCACAAACTTTGTTCCTCCACCATGTACTCTCCACACCACAAGAATATATATTTGCTTGTCCACGAAGTTTGCATCGAAGATCGCACATGTGGGCGAGCAAAGATAATCACAAGATCATTGTGCAGTTGGTGAGACTAATGTCGATCTTTGGATGGATGGCCATTTGAACGCGTACAATTATGTAAGCCGCTTCTATGCAACATTAAATATCCTTGTTAGGGTTTAAACCAATTGGTCAGACACCATCACACTGTCCATATTAACCTTACCTAATATTTTGATCATATAGAACAATCAAAATTAGTGAGGTAATTTGGAATCCTCACTGAGGTCTCCATATGGCCACATCATATTCATGTTTGGTCTTCTTCTCCCTTGCACTCGCACTCTTCAAGTGGTATGAGAGTGCATGACGATCGCGGAGAGCATGGCGGTGTCAAGAGCTTAGAGGTGATAGCTAGTTGCTTTTGGTGATGGAGAGATAAAAAATCCTTGAAAGATTTGTGAGAATGCAATGAACCTGAGAGTGATTTGCTCTTTTGGAAGCTCATAGGAGAATGTGAAAGATAGAGTGTAGGTCAAGATCCTGCCCTAAAAATTGTGTGCATAGTAGCACTGTTTTCAAATTTGTTTTTTTCCTTGTAGATTGTGTGCGGAGAGACTCTACCCGTAGAGTCTCTCCGTTTCAATAAGATCTCTAGCTTTGCAGAAGAAACTTTTTATAAATTCCACACCTTTTTTTTGAAATTCAGCTCAAATTGACTATATGCAATTTTTTAATAGATTTTTTTTTTTCGTGCAATGTCACCAAGTTTGATGCACTTTTGGAAGCATGACAGGTGCTCAAAGCTGAGTGCATATGATTTTGAGTTGGAGTTGATTGCATAAATTATGCTCAGGTTGGGATGGTAAGAGTTTCTCAAACGAAGTTTTTTTGATGAAGAAGCTTATGTTCTTGAATATGAAAGTTCCTAGCTATAGTTGAGAACAAGTTAGGAAATAAGTCGAAGGCTTTGCACACTTACAATGGGGGAGAGTATATCTCCATTGAGTTTAAGGGATTTTGTAGAAAATGAGCCATTAAAAGATAGTTTATTGCAGTATATATACCTACTCAAAATGGAGATTCTGAGTGCATGATTCAAGCTATTCAAGAGAGGGTCACTCCCCATGCTATCTATGGCAAATTTACCTCTTGGGGAGAGACTATCATGACATCAATGCATATAATCAATAGGTCACCTAGTACACCATTGAACTACAAGATTCTGCAGGAGATGTGGACATGCAAGACCATGGTAGATTTTGTGTGTTTGGGTATGAGGCATTCTCACATGTGCCTAAGGAGCTTAGAAAGAAGGTGGACCCAAGTCACACAAATTCATCTTCATTGGCTATGGTGCAAATAGAGAAATGGATTCTCATCTTTGTTTGGCACTTAAAATCTTGAAGAGTTATTTGTAGCTCACAAGTGATCTTTAATGAGTCAAAGATGCACATACATCTTGTGAAAGAGGTTGAATATCACAAAGTGAGATTCGAGGGTGTAGCCTCAATTCTAGTTACACAAACAACTCTGTCTACTAGTGATGTACCTACCACTAGTAATGCTCTAGAGAGAGCTAGTGATTCTCATGAGGGAGAAGAGTCCAATAGTCATGTAGTAAGGAGATCTACACTTGTATCTCATGTCCCTGATCATTTTTTAGCAGGATAGAGTTTGTTGGCCACTAATTGCCGAGAGCCTACTTGCTACCAAGAGGCTATTGAGATGGAAGATAGCATGAAGTGGGAGCGGAAAATGCAATCTAAATTTAACTCAATTATGGCTAATAAAACTTGGGAGCTAACAAAGTTGCTAGAGTGCAAACAAGCCTTGCCTCGCAAATGGATGTATAAGAAAAAGTACACGGTAGAATATCCCAAACCTAAATATAAGGTTAGATTTGTGCTAAGGGTTTCAAGAAAAAGAAATGGACTTTGATAAGGTTTTTTCCTCGTGGTTAAGATGACTACGTTGCATCTTTTTTTTTTTTGACTAGTAGCCATTGAGGACATGGAACTTTTCTAGATGGACGTAAAGACGGATTTTTTTAAAATGGGGATCTTTGGATGAGGATGTCTACATGAAGCAGCCGGAGGGTTTTAAAGTCAAACTTGAAAAGCCTACAAGGGCAGAGCTAGTGTGTAGACTGTGTAAGGCATTGTCTGGACTAAAGCAAGTCTCAAGGCAGTGGTACATGAATTTTGACAAGTACATGCAGTCCCAAGGTTATGTAAGGAGCTAGGAAGACCACTACTTGTATATTAGGAAGTTGGACGATGGCTCACTTATCATCTTGATGCTTTACATTGATGATATGTTCGTTGATGAGAAGTCTAAAGATGAGATTTCTATCTTGAAGAGGTCACTTAGCACGAGTTTTCTATGAAGGAATTGGGAGATGCAAATCACTTTCTTGGTATGCGTATCAAGAGGAATAGAAAACATAGAATATTGAAGTTGTCGCAGGAAACGTGTTAGCGGGTTGCCGCGACGGACGTCTGCAACATAGCTTTTTGTTACTAACATAATATCAATATGCAAGGAAGTGACTCGAGATCGATGGAGCACGGAGACTCAAAGAGATCGTCAATCTCACCATAATGAACCTAAAAGACTGTTCATCCTTCTACAAAAGCAAATCAACCACTTCCTAGTCAAAAAATCAGTTTATGTTCAATCTCACTGCTGTAGGTCATCACGCCTTTTCAACATCGAAACGAATTCAGAATGCAATGAAACTTAAGGAGAGGTATTATAACACCTAAGGGCATATTCACACCAAGTTTTGAAGTCATTTGGGAAGGTACATAAATCACTATCCATCCCAAAAAATGTATAGAAAATTGACACAAAACTACACGGAAACATTCCCTTCAAGCGTAGAAACACTCTTCCAAGGTCAAAACATCAAAAAACAACCATTTAAGACCTCAAATCAATGTATTTAGCTTACATACAAGATGTCATGAACCACAACAGAATTGAGAATGATTACACTTAGATTGAAGAGCCAGAAACAAGGAACACAATGTGCTATTTGGAATCGAATTTTGATTACTAGACAAGGAGAAAGATTGATAACAACTAGTAGCAACAAGGCAACTCTCAATCGACATCCAAACTACTTTCCAAGATAATGAAAATGTCCCCTTTAAAACTAAGGGTTTTCACTTAAAAACTTGGGACTCTTTTCCACAGTCATTTGGCCACTCACATGGTTTGTAGGCTTAGAGAGACTAAGAGGGACTAATAGACTATATTACAATTTGAGAATCATCATCAACAGAATTACATAGCTTCTTTTGAAAAAATGATTGAGTACAACAAAGCTTGGTGTATATCCACCTGTTAAGTGACATTCCGCTGTATACAACAAACAATTCCCCTTCCTATTCTTTGCACGTCCTCGTGCAATCTGCCTTTGACTGTCGGCTTAGAATTTGATCAGCCTCTTTTCCAGCGTCCCAGTGAGTCGCCTGAATTTTTGGGCCCTTGCCTCGATCTCCATCTTTGTCGCTAGATCTCTACAAGAATTATTGCTGAGAGTGCTCTAATATGCTATATGTTGAACTGGTAAATTTTTGGTCATGGAATTAAAGATGGAGGAGTCGACTTCAAAAATAATCGTGTCATGAATGCCTCCTCAAAAGTTTGCATGTAGTGGGAGGGCAAGAACATGACTCTCGCATACAATCCCATGATGACGTGTTTGTTGGGAATCTCTGTTTCCATATTCCAGCACATCCCTCTTGTGCCTTCCACAAAGACCTGCCAAGGATGTTCTGCAGCTTCTATATCATTGAATGCCGTAATGCAGGTGATTAGCATCTTTGCAATTTTCACAAGCATCTGGCATGCAACATCTGGTATTTCCTTCATCATGTTGATGACTCCTTTGAGCGGTTGAAGCATATAATTTTATGATGGGAGAAGGTTATTGCTTGGCTTGGTTATGACTGGGTAGTTCAGAACTGCTCGTCTCTTGCTTTGCCATGAATAAAAGCTTTCCCAGGATCACCATCTGTTGATGGGACAATAAGTTGGGTCGATCTAGAGATGCTGTGTAGCATTTCTATAATAGGTTTCATGTGTTGGGCACTGCTAAAACCATTTCCTTTGCCAGAGTGGTTGATTGTTGATGATCACTAGATCTATATTGCAATGATAGGAACATTCATGTAATCTTCTTTTTGGTTGGGCTCAAGGGCAGGTAGCATTTTTCTTTTCCATAAAAGAGCCTCCTACCTCATTAGTGGTAGTGCGATCATCCCATGCCTGAGATTTTTCACCACTTTGTCGGGAGTAATCATGAGAAGGGCCGCTGACTCCAATACTTTGAGCTCATATTGCAGTTATTCCTTATGTGAAGATCCACCGTTGAATTTCATCTTTTGCAGTAACCAAAATGGACGTCATGGCTGGATCTTCAGATTCATGCATTGCCTTTCTTGTGCTTGTACTTGGCATATCCACATGGTGAGCTTTGAAACTGAGCTGTTTTGATTGTTCTGTTTGTTTGACTTCCACAGGGACTATTTGTACCGCCACCACCTTCATTTGTGTTGCCTTTGGATCATTCAAATCTTCCTTTGCCTCTACCAATTGCTTTCTCAGATTAATAATTTCCTCATCTTTAGCTTTTTGCAAAGCTCTATACCCTGCTGTCATATTTTCTTGTCATACTTCTCTTGAGCAAGGGCATCCTTTAAATCTTGGACCTCTTTTGTCAGCGAGGTTGGTTTAGCTATTATACTTGTAGAACTCGGTCCCGGGGGATTCACTCTATATACAAAACGGGACGCCACCTACGAGCGGACAACTTTGATAAAACCCCTATATACGACTCATATTAGAGAATATGCCCCCCCTTTCTACGCTTATATGATAATCCATGCAGAAAACTATCATACCCCTATCTTACATATAAAATCTAGGTCTCGTATTATCTAATTGAGTAAACCTAGTCAAAGAGCATGTATCATAGTGACTGGCAATGTATAAGGAACCACTTTTGTTGATAACTAGATGTACCCTCAATGTGTCTTAATTTGACTTTAAAAATATGTGCCCATTCAATCTACACTCTAGCTACTCATCCAGTTCCGACCCATCTAAATTACTCCAAAAACATGGTTATAAAGTTGTGTTAGGTTCTCCGTGTAAATTTGCATCTATACAAACTCTTTATATCTTTCATCCCTCAACAAATGAACTATAATCACAAAAAAATCAATTGATACAAAGCCACTAGTGTTAGTTCTTGCTTGTATCTTTGTAGCTATAAACTCACAAGTCCTAGGGGTAGACTCTCTTGGGAAGTCATGATTTTGAAGCACAAAAACTTCCTCCTCCCCCCTAAATATGATACCCCCTCCCTTATTTTAAAGCTTGGGAGATAAATTCTTGGGGGTCTCCCCCTAACATATACGCTTATGTAACTTGTAAAAAAACCCCCCTCCCCTGCACTTACATGGTGTGGTAAGTTTTTCATGGTGAATCCCCCGGGAACTCGGTGTCTCCTGCAAGGCTAAAAGCTGGGTCAGAGTCTTACTGATCACTGCATAAGATTCTTGTAGCTTTTCATTCTGTTCCCTCTCCCTGACTAGCTCTTCCTCTCGTATTTGTTACTCAACCTGCAGAGTTGTGTTTGATTCATTAAATTGCTGGACTTCTTTGTAGTAGTACGCAACATTTTCCTGTTCTCTTTATGATTCTGATTGAAGTTGTTGGACTTTTTGCAACTCCTCAATTTTGTTTTGCAGCTTCAATGTGCTTTTGGCAGCTTTGGTGGCCTCTTTCCTTGTGTCCTCCAGCTCTAGTTCATGCAGGTTGTAGAGAGATCTTTGGCATTCAAACTGGAGCTTGATTTGGTCTAAATGGGCATCAATGTCAAAGGACCTGATCATTTGTGTTCCTTCCTCTACTACAACTTGCGAACAAGGAAACCTTGGTTTTTCTAACTTCTTTGGCCCTGGTCAAAAGTACCAGCATCATTCGTCGTTTTTTTGCCTGTGCTTCTTCCATTCTCCTTCGGGCTTGTGTGATGGGGATTGCCTCCGCCGCTTGAGTTGGCCTCTTCTTTACTCTTATGTGTCTAAGTGAAAACTCACTTCTGTGTTCCTCATCTGAAGACTGATACTCTGAAGGAGTTTCCTCGTCCTTTGACCTAGCTTCCTCGCTGATGGTGCATCTTATTCTGTCTTCTTGCTGTCGTAGTCATGTCTCCTTGAGCTTTGTCTCGTTTGTTTGATCTCTGGTTGTGGCCGCATCAATGGTCCTGTTACTGGCTTTTAGGCTCTTTTAGATTTGCGAATCAAATCCGGTTGTGCTTCAGTAGGTGATAGTTCATCAATCATTCCTAACCCTTGGTAAGCAATTTGAGTCAGCATTGGTGCAACATTCATATAAGACTTGCTCTTTTGCCAAAATCACATCTGACTTCTGTTCTTTCTACCAACCCCATTTCCATCACCCACTGCCATGTGCAAAAGTGGTTCCATATATCACGGTGGCTTTCGTACTTTGAAATGTTGTGATATGAGTCGTAGCGACAGTTCTATCTCTAAGTAGATCAAGTTTTGATAGGTTAGCTTGTGCCCTCTTTGATTTAGAAATGATTTATCATTATCTAGTGCCTTGGTCTTTAGCAATAGGTTTTGTGTTCCCTGTTGTAGTCTCCATTGTACTGAATAGAGCTAATAAGTTCATGGGCTCTTCTGTGAAGTCTGTTCCCCATGGAGGTAGTCATAAAAAATTGTCTAGCTGTAGACATTCGGCCCCTGCTATCACTTCAGACCTTTGGTGTGATGCCCACAATTCCCTTGGAAAAAGTGTGGCCTTTACTATCTCTCCATCTGCTGCTTTGAACTTTCAGATAAATATGTTTGCAGGTATTGTTTCTAGCACCTGTTCTGTGATGTGAGCTTTCTCATTTGAGGATAAATCCATGATCTTATATGGAGCCACTTCCCACTACCTCTGTGATTTTCTTCGGGGCATCCTAAGTCCAGTTTCAGATTGAAAATAGGGTTTAGCAAATGACCAAAAAAATGTCAAAAAGTTGAAAAAATGCAAACTTTGACCATAAACTGAAAAATGAGCCTAACGTTGTCAAAACTACCCCAAATTTGACCAAATTTCACAAGTGTATCTAAGATTACTATAGTCATAAAGGCACGAGGTCACAAATGAAATCTAGCACTAAGGTACATGGATCGTGATCCATGTTGGGACACATTTTGAAGATCTGGTGAAACCAGCTGGTAGGGCTCATCAAGGTGCTGCCTTGGTCCAAAATTTTGAGATTTGGATCATTGGTTTTGGTACTTAGGTCAATTCTTGGTAATTATCTTCAAACTTAAAGAAATTGGGCATTTTGGTTTGGATTTTGGGATCCAAATGAATTGACACTTCATGGCTTGACTTTGTTTGGTGTTCTGAGCCAAATGATATAATTTTTTCTTTGATTGGACAAAAAGGTACATGGATCGCGATCCATCTTCAAAAAGATATTGGGGTAGCCTTTTTCACACATATCATTGGGTAGAGCTCATGTTCAAGGTGGATCTCAATGATATGAGCTGACTGAAGTGTTGCACTTCCATTTTTCCTATTTTTGATATCCTCCCACAAATCCCGTGGCCACTGTTATTCCACTTTAAGAATTGGCATAGGTGCCTGTGAATGCATTCCCTCTGTTGTATTGGCTGCCATCCTTGTATTCAAAGACGTTTCATTTACCAAATCTTTTTGCTCTCTGTCTTCGATCCCTCGCTCCTTTAATTTTTGGATTTTTTTGCGGATTATCACCTCAGTCCCTCGAGTAGTCGGAACTGGTGGTTCCTTAAGAGCTTGAGCGGCTTGGATGATTCCTTGCACATTTTTAACCTCTCTTTTTCATACCTTGGGGTGGGGATACATTAGACATCTATTCTCCTGGGTTTGGTTGGGATTTAACCTAGTTTCATAAGCTTTTAAGATTGCATCCAAAGGTTCAAAGACCTTGTGCACCAAGACAGATCCTCCCAACTGTATTACTGATGGTTTTGCTACATCGTCCTTTTCCTTAAGATCTCTTTCTAATCCCAACTGCTCCTCTATTTGAAGCAATTTGGTTTCCAAGGCTGATTTTTCTTTCTCTCTTTTGGCTTTCATCTTGTCTCGTTTTGCCTTCTAGGATTTCCTAGGGGTTCTAATAGATAAATTTTCTATCTCAGTTTGGTTGGCTGGGATGTTCCTTGCAACTTCTTGTGCTTGTGCTCTCCTTATCGCATTTATTGGAATGGTTTGTGCAGTTTCTAATCTACTTGAGCTTGATACAATTTCAATTTTGTTCATGGTTGCTTTCCCTTTGTTATCATGGTTTTTTGGACAATGCGAAATGAGATGGTCATTTGTACACCCCCCATAGTACCCAAAGAGTTTGATATGCTCTCATTTGTGTGGACAACTTCTTGCCCAATGATCACCGTCGCATTCATAGCATGGTCCTACTGGTGGTGGAGAAGCTTGTGGAGTCCCCATCAATTGTCCTATTCTAGGAGGATATCCCCTAGGTATGTAGCTCTGGGTTGCCATGAACATAAGACTATTTTCATTGACCAAGTAATGGTTTTTTTTTGGTTGTGATATGTATGATGATTCTGGCATCTCCTAAAAAACCATCCATGGAATTTTTCCCTCAGAAGCATAGGTATTTCCGTCAAACCCTCTCTCATAGGTATTGTCTGAATATTCTTGACATGAAACTACCTAGACCCTACTATGATCAGTAGGTGCCTCTATAGGTTGTGAAATCCTTACCATGACCCTGTTTTCCTAGGATAAAGGAGGTTGATGCCCCAACACAAGTTGGGGTTTTTCCTGGCCTTGGATGGTGTTATTTTGTCCTACTTGGTATCTTGTAGGGGTGGTAACTGTTGACCTCCATGTGGCCCATATTTTCTTTCTCTAACATAGTTTCTATTATAGAAACATTCGTGGGTCTCATGATTTATCCATTTTTGTTCAGTAGAACACCACTTCAGTACACGATGTACATTTACTCCTAGCCTCTGTTGGGTGTTGCACCACTAAGGTGGATGATCTCCTCCACAAGTGTCGTGTGGGCTGTTGCTAGTTTTGCATGGCAACTCTTCACTTATATATATGTAAAATCTTTCAAAACAATAATATAGAAGCATTTCTTCATTGTGACTAATCTCTTGCTCTCTCTCTCTCTCTCTCTCTCTCTCTCTCTCTCTCTCTCTCTCTCTCTCTTTCCTTCTTCATCTCTACACCTGCACATCTTTCCAGATGCCATGGCTTCTCCTCGGCACCATCCACCCTAGCCCCAACACTACAAGTAGTATCAGAGCCCAGGCGGGCAAGGGTGAAACGTTTTTATAGGTGATCGTTGTAAGGCAAATATGCAAGGGCTCTAGACACTGGGCATGGAAGCGTTCTAAAATGCTGCATAGATAGGGAATTTTGAAACTCCAAGTAGCACTTGGGCATCCTAAAATGCTACCTGATTGGCTACTATCCTAAGCGGTGAAACCCCAAGAGGTTCTATGAGTTGCCTCTCAAAACACCCTTCGACAAGGTGGTGCTTCTCAAAACACTGTTGCTCTCTATGGGTGTTGTCTAGCAAAAGAACCTTTTGACGAGAAACATTTCAAAATGCTACTTGTTGCAGCTAGTTAGCAAGTTTTTAGCAAGCTTACAAAAACTCCCCTCCTTTTTGAACAACATGTGCATCACAAAGACAAAGACAAAGACGATAACCAACAATAACCTTAGTTATCACGCTTCTTGAAGGCTTCAATATGGCATCAAAAGGGGACAAAGTTGTAACCGATCTGGCTTCTACACTTGGCAAAAAAAAGGTAAAAGGTTACTTATGTGGAAAAATTTGTGGAGTATCATGAAGCCGCTATCAACCGATAAAGCAGGTACATCGGATGCAGCTACCATGGCATTATCCACAAAGAAACAATGCAAGGATGATCAAGCATTAGCTATTATTCTACATATCTCAAAGATGAATTTATTCATTATTTGGATACTATCGATTCTTCTAGTACTGCCTTGATAGACCTAGAGAAGCTTTTTGGGTCTAAAGCCAAGTATTCAATGATGAGTCTAAAGATGCATGTACTCTCTTGCTATGCATGCCAACAAAAACATAACATCTTGAGCTATTAGAATGAAGAGTATTAAAACTCAACTTTTCTATGTCGAAACCCCAGTGCCAAAAGAAGATCTCATAAACATTTTGTTAAAAAGTTTGCCTGATGACTTCCATCAAATTGTCTCTGTTTTAAAAGAGAAAGTTCCATTGTCCTCCTTGGATGGTATCATCAATTCATTGCAAGAAGAAAAAGAGTATCTCATAGCAATTCTCTCATTATTCCTAGTGCATATGTAGTATCCCTTACCAATCTTTCGATACTCCTTGTGCCTATGCAGTCAATAATTATGCTTCTATCTCAACATCATCCAGGTTCTCCATTGGTACCATATCTTGTGCAATTTGTGGATGCAAAAATCACCAAAAAAAGGATTGTTTAAAAAAGAATCCTTGTGTTCACTACGGTAAGACAAATCGATTTTTAAATACGTGCTTCAAAAAGGGTAAAAATCAGATTCATTGGTTGATGGGGATACAGAATCCCAAATACTTTCTATTGACATTGATGTTCTTTAGATAAACTCCTTATATGTTTTTCCTAGTAAAAAATAAACATATACAAGTTATATACATTGCCATACACACATAAGTGATAAGACCTCCTAAAATATCTCAGTTTTTGTTCGTCCTATTTTGTCCCACTTCTTGTGAGGTTATTTGGTATACCTTAAACCAAGGTTTCGGTAGGTTAAAAGAAATACCAAGTCATGGGTATACCTTGTTTGTTAGAGAACCTAAAAATCACCGTTCACGAGTACACCATAAACTCAAAGTGTCATGAGAATGGTTAGTATAGTTTGGGCTTGAGGGGGGATTGTTGGGTTCAAGCCCAATCATTCATGGGAAAACTCTTTTGTAGCATGCAATTAAACCTCATACACCTCCAGTTTACATGGTGACTCTTCACTTATATATATGTGTAAAAGCTTTCAAAATCAATAATATAAAAGCATTTCTTTATTGTGTCAAATCTCTCTCTCTCTCTCTCTCTCTCTCTCTCTCTCTCTCTCGTCTCGTTCTTTCTTCATCTTTGCACTTGCACATCTTCCTAAGCTGCCATGGCTTCTCCTCAATGCCATCTGTTGGACGGATACACCGCGATGCGGACGTCAGCACAACGAGAACTCACCTAACAAGATTTGTTAGCTAAGGACGAAGCTCGACCCGCACGTGAGTGGAAGCAAGTATAAGGTGTCAACCTACACTTGATCGACTCCTAACTAATTCCTACAGAGGTCTCTACCCAATGTCTAAGTCACAGCCTTCAAGAGTGCATAAGAGGAAACTTCCTACAACGCTTTCTAGAGCCGAACACTCATCAAACAATCTCGAAACACCACAGAACTTGAAGGAGACCCTACTAACACCAATAGGTCGCTCTCTCTAAGGTCTATGAATTAAAATCCCGACCCAAAATACACGGTGCAAATTCACATGGGATGTTTGGCCGAAATTTATAGGTCTTCGTTTCTAAAATCTAAAGTGCCTAATGTGTAGCTCTACTCAATGTGAACGCGTGGATATGATGCAATGCAAAATCGGACAACGTATGCTCACCAAATCACCAGATGAAGCTCGTAGAAGGACCTCGCAAAACCGGGCTGTACGCGCGCAATGTAGGTATCAGCGTGTATCTCTCGTCGGGGGCAACACGCTGCACTTTTCTGCACTTGATTCCGACCATCGGTGCACACGTAGCGTCAAGATGAAGCTCACACTCTCTCTCGTACACAGTACGCTCACTCACAGACTTCAAAACTTCCTTTTAAAAATGACAAAAGGTTCTTCATTAAGGTCAAAAAGTGGTATAAATACCTTACAATTCTCAAACCCTAAAGTTCCAAATCAACCATCTACTCAATCTAACTATCAAAACTGGGATACAATCTGGAAACTTCTATAATCCCCAATATTTACAAGGTGAAATGTCGAGTTTTCTCAATAAATGAATAATTACAAAAAAATGATAATCTGCCGAGAAGTCAGTTTCCGTAGGGTGTGTCCAGCTTCTAACACTCCCCCCCTCCTTGCTCATGTCGTCCCCGACATGGCCGTTGAGCTGCTTCTTCATCGTATGGTTTCGCGCATCTTGATCAGCGATTCATATCTTGCATGTAGATTCATCATTCTTGGGCTGAAAATATCAATGTTTACGGTGAAGAAGCCGGTGTAGAACGCTTCTTCAAAGGCCTGGAGGTGATAGGATGGCAGAAACATTACCCTTTGATACAACGCATGTATCACCTCCTTGGAAGGCTAACCAGACAGATCATAGGCACATCTGTAAGTATCTTGGAAGAAGAAGATACTGTCTGTCACCTGGCCTGGCTTGAATGTCTCAAATACTACTAAAAGAGTTTTGCAGATTTTCTTCATCATGATGCACGTAAGGTCAGGTGAGCCAGTGAACAATTTGATGGCGCCCGTTAGGGTTTTCACCATGTATTGGACACTTATTCTCTCACCTGTCTTCAAGCCCGACACCTTAGGATAATTCAGCCAAGTGGGTTGGCTCCTTTGTTATATCTCCTGGGCCTTCCACGTCCTGATCCTTGGTAGAGGACAAAATTTGAGGTTGTCTCTGATGTTTTTGGGTGCCTCTACCAAATGGATTAGGTACTGTGGGTACTTCGTCAGCCACGCCTTCCTCCATTTTGGCTGAGAGTCAACTATTAACCTGGCTCCTTCTGACTGGGAGATATTTGCATTGTAGAGTGGCAATGTCGGCTCTTCTCTAATCCTCTTATTGATGGTGGCGGCTTCATACTTTAGCAAAGGATATGGGAGAGAGGGCTGAAGCCATTCGCGCCTGAGGTTGCTGGCGTCAATCTTCTGGATGGTCATGGATTTGAAAACCCTCTGCTCCCATTCCAAGGCTTCCTTAGTTGTCTCTCTGATCTCCACCTCTATTGCTTTACGCACCTTTTCTTCCTCTTCCCGTGTATGATCTTGTGGCTCTTGAGAGGATCCTACTAGGATTTCCTCTTGCATAGGTGTGTCCACAGGATCTGACACATTTTCTAAATCTATGCCCTTAGTGGCCGCGCTGGCCCTGTGCCTTCTTGCTCTCCGGCTTGCTGTCCTCTCAGATCCTCAATCTGCTTTAGGAATTTCTGTTTTTCTGTTTTAGCTTCTTCTCCCATGTTCACGAGGAGGTAGTTCAACTTGGCGTTTATCTTCTCCGCCTCCTCGAGCTTTCTTTTGATACTTTCTAATTACTCTTGCATGGCCTTTTGTTCTTCCTCCATCGTGTTTGCATAACAATTGACCCTTCTGCCATCATCAATCGTTTCTTTTTCTCTAGAGTCAGCTCTTTCTGAACTTCTTGCATCTGTTCTTCATAAATTTGTCTTTCCGTAGTGATGTGAGTCGAGCTAGTAGCTCTGACTCTGGCAGGAGATGCCCGTAGCCTCTGGATGGTTTGATCTTTCACTTGAAGCTGGTCCTTGAGCTCAAGGACCTCATCCTGGCTGGATTCTTGATCTAACTCTGCCTTTTCTTTGGCGTTTCGCATTGCTTCAACTCCTTTGGACTCCTCAGCCAGCTGTAGGGTCAGGTTATCCCTTTCCCTCTCTGCATCTATCAATGATTTGCTGAGTTGCTTACATTCCTCTTCGACTCCTTGCATTCTTTGGGCTGCTGCCTGATTTTCTTTTTCCATTTCCTGGCATCTTTGCAATGCCTTTGCTAGACTGGCTTGTAGCTCCGCTTCTCCCTCTTTCTACCTTTGACTTTGTCTTTGTAAAGAGTCTACTTCCAGCTTTATCTTCACTTCAGTGGCGTTGAGATTTTCCATCTCACTTTTTGAGGCCATGGACTGCGCTCTTAACCCGGTTAACTTTGTCATCACCACATCCCAATCATTGAAGGGCGGGTGCAAGTTCACTGTATTTGTGGCCATCTCCTTTAGTTCTACTAACCTGATGCTTTGCATTTGCTCCTTAGGCCCTATGCTTGCCAAGTCAAATGCGACTGTGGCAGCCTCTTCTTTTGTGTATCCTGCAGCTAGCAGGTCCAGAAATGTGTTGTATGCTTCATGTGGCTTTGGCTCCTCACTCTTGGGTTTAACCTCTTCCCTCTCCTGGCTTTGTTCTTTCTTGGACTCTTCCTGGCCTTCGTGGTTGTCTTCCTTCTCTTTATCTTCTTGTGGAGGGCTGCGAGGAGGTGGTGAGGGCGGTGGACTGATCGGTAGAGATGTAGGATTTTTCTTTAAATCTCGGTCTGCCTTTGTCTTCCTTTCTCTCTCTTGGCTCTCCTGCTCGTCTAGCAGTTTCTGTCGTACTCGCTCCACTTCCTCTTCTGTAAAAGGTACATGTGGAATAGTTTCTAATGTGGCATCAAGAATCTCAAAATTTTTAATGTAATCTTCGAATCTGTCCCTTTGCACCCTTCGGGATGATCCCGAAATTGCTTCTAGAGACGGCTTCCAGAGTTCACTCAAATCGCTTTTAAGGGCCCTTTCTGCTCTGAAGCACTCCATCAGACGCTCTAGTCTTGCCGCTTTTTGTGACTTTGTCTCTTTTTTTGGCACTTGGACAAATTATTTCTTTCCCTTCTTTTGCTCTGGCTGCTCTTCTTGAACAGCCTCTAGCCGTCTTTTCAATCTTGTGGCAACCCTTGGTGCTTTTTGTTGCTCATCTTCTTTGTCTTCTTTGAGCCTCAGCCAGTCGTTTTGTGATGGGGGGTCAGGCCATCTTCCTTTTGCGTGCAATGCCCCATAAATCACCTTAGTGATTAGTTCTCCTGGCACAATATATGTGGGCTTCTTGTTACCCATCTTCACTAGGTTTTCATGTATATATGCTGCATAATTGATTAGCTTTGGAGTGCTCTTCATCATTGCCCAAGTGAATGTCGTGGAAATTGCTCCTGGCAGCATTCTGTACTTTCGTGGCCTCTTCATACACATATGGAAATATTGGTTGTACAAGTGACTCATGATTGCCACTTTTGGGTTGGCAATATCTTCAAAAGTGTAGTTATATTTTTCTTCTCAGTGTACACCTTGACATCATCTCTTCTTTTAGTTACACTATCCCCCTTGTTGAAGAGGTCTAGTGCATCTGCTACAACTTTCTCGGTGATGACTATTTATGTTTCTGGCCTGCCTTGCAGATCGGTTACTCTGGCCACTCCATCTTCTTTTATTGTTGTCACAAATTCCCAGACTCTCTTTATGTCGACCCCCGCCGGCACTGCTTCAAAATAGTTGTGGAGATCAATCTTCTCCAAGTACCCGGCCATCTTGCTTCTTACGAACTCATTGAGTTCCCACGGTAGCATTGGTAGCTCGATCGCATTCCCTTCAGTGTCTTTGAACATTCCTTGGTAGATCTTTAGGTCGTTGGACTCTAGCAGATCTTCTTGGATCCATGTACTGGTGGGCCTAATTTCAACAAAAAAGTCAAATGGATAGAAAGTAACTCCCTGTGTGGATT
Organism: Adiantum capillus-veneris; assembly: GCF_014529385.1. Classification (NCBI taxonomy): domain Eukaryota; kingdom Viridiplantae; phylum Streptophyta; class Polypodiopsida; order Polypodiales; family Pteridaceae; genus Adiantum; species Adiantum capillus-veneris. Next base: position 130,297,630 of record NC_140935.1, read on the forward strand.
TCACAGCCTCCGAGTCATTTTCTGACTTTTGGAGTGTTTTTTGGCGATGAAATTTCTTGATGTTGATCTCCATAGCTTCCCGATCCCTTGGGGATCCTTGTCGTATGGTTTTTGTCGACTTTGGCTTCACCGGAGCTTCATTTGGCAATTTGTTGCTCTAGAAGCATCCGTGGTTGCGTTTACATATCTTCGATGATTTGTGGTGGTCTACCACCATAGAACTTGGTTGTTGATGGTCTAGGAAAGCTGCTCGTGAAGTTTGGTGGCAAACGGGCATGCGGTTTGGCCGCGAGAGCTATTTGATGCTTTGTGTGTCTGATGCCGTTTCTGAAGTTTAGTGCCGCTTCGGGTCACTTTTTGGTCATGTGGGCCACATAGACTTGTTGAGCATGTCGAGATGCTCCTACCCATGAATTTTGGTAGCATTAGGGCGCCTTTTCGCCGATTTCCCATTTGGTGGCCTCTTGCGGGATTTTAGGAATTATGGTTTTTCCCGATGGTTTTCTACTGCCTTTGGACATCCAAGACTGGTCTCCTATGCTAGGGTAAGCTGCCGATGAAGTCTCATCGCTTTTGGGTTAGCCGTTAGGTGGCCGCCTATACTTGTAGGTCTCTACTGTCCGCTTTGTGTGTGAACCCTACGCTAGTTTTCGCGACAAAACGACAAACATGCGCGAAAAGCTCAAGGTGGTGAGCCTACCTCTCATGTCTGAGGCCCGTCGGGTAGTCGTGCGTGTCGTAGAAGCTGCTGGAAGGTCCGTTCGCTCTAGGTGGCAGAAGCTCTCTTCAAAAGGTCAATAGTGAAAAGGAGCTAAAAATGAAGTGAAAAATTCTTATAATGGGGGTCCCCGAACCACTTTTCATGAAATTTGTCATGTGCTCCCATCTTCTTGCGAGATGTGGTTTAAGCTCAAAAATTTCTTGATTTGGACTCCATTTGCTCTGTTTACCAGAAATTTGGCATTTCGGTCAAAATTTGGCCAAAACACGCTTTCCGCTCCAATCTCATAATTGCACCCCCACTGTACCATAGGTTTTCCTATAGTCACTGATCATCCCCATATTTTTTGTTTTTCATTACGACCGTTTTTCACCTGCTTTTTGTATTTTTGAAGTTTTTATGCTGAAAATTAGCAAAACTAAAAGGAAATTAGCAAATCAAACCCAGAAAATCCCCCAAAATCATAATAAATCACAAACATCACCGCCAAACATAATATACACTCACATGCAATTTTTATGGCCGTATTTCTCCGTTTTACCAATATTTTGCCCGAAAACTGGATATTTCTACTTATATACACACACCTAGGGACTTGATTTGGCGTTTGGCCCCATATACCTATAGATACATGTTGTATAAGGGCATATGTACTTGGGTTAGTTCGGAAAGTTTTGCAATCAAACAACAACCCTTAAAATAGTCAAAAATCATGCCCTTTTTTGCTTTTTCTGCTATTGGTTCCGCATTTGAGAATGCCTCCCCCCCTCCTAGCCGGAGTCCTCCCGGACGACAAAGTATCGCCTCGGAGTATGTACCGTACATAGGTTGAAAAATTTGTGCTAATGCTTGGCCGATTAATGTGGCCCTAATTTATGCATACTTGGTCAATGCATGGAAAAATTAATGTTGTGCAAGAGAAGAGAATAAGCAAGATGCTTATTGGCATTCGCCGTCGAGGTTTCCTGTTTTCTTTGCAAGTAACAGTTGTAACTCTACTGCTCTCTGTTAATTGTCTTTTTTGCAAAAGGCAGTCGCTTTGCCGCTACTGTTGATATAGCCGTAGTTGTTTCTGTGGAGAGGATTGTCTTGGTCGGAATTGTCGTAGAACGTATTTCTTTTGCTTTCCATTGGTAGCTTGTTTTTGCTGGTTTTTGTAGGTGTTTTGCTACTTCTTGTGTTGCCACTGTTTTGTTGCTGATTGGCATTCTTATAAGTCGGTTGTCCTTTTTCAAATGCAGCTGTCTGCCGTCCGTTGTTGCTTGTACTGAAGGGAGTTCCTTTTGCTTTTGTTTCGGTATCCAAATGCGAGTAACATTTGGATTATTGCTGAGCATTTTCTTTGGGATTCATATCTGTTTTATGCCCTTGGTCTTTGGTTGAACTATCTGCTTCGGTTGAATTCTTTCGTTGCATTGTTGTTTGTCTGCCATGTCATTTCTATCCTTCCGCATCCATACTTGTTTCCCTTGTTTTGGTAACCTAGATCTTTGCACTACGGTCAGTGACTTCGTATGTATGTAGTTAGCATGGTTGGCTTTTACCTGTTTGTTAGCCTTGGGTATCATGTTGTTCTTTGGTGGCATTCTTGCTTTTGGCTCTTTTTCGAGTGATTGCATTGCTTGCAGCTGATTATTCCAGTATTGCTGAGCAAAGGCAATCACCTGTTGTTCTTGTGCATGCTGAATTTTGACTGCATTCGCATTCCAATCTATTTGCACATTGTACTCTTTTTGCCAAGGTTGTCCCAACATCATTGGGTGTTGTGTGCTTTTATCCTCGACTACATAAAATTTGTGTGGGTAAATATATTGATGTACTTGTACATGCAATATAGTCTAGCCCAATGTTTTCAACGAGTGTGATGTACTAGTTTCCAGCACTTGAGGAGTAGGATGAAGTTGACCTGTGGACTTGAGCTGTTGGTATAATCCGTAAGAGATCAAATTTGCTTGAGCTCCAGAATCAAGCAATGCCGTCGATTCAACTTGATTGCTACCCAATTTGACTGCAATTATTGGCTCCTCTGTGTTTTCATTCAACTTCGTTAGTCGAATGGCATTGATTCGCAAGGGTGCTCCACTTTGTTGTTGTTGTCGCAGAAGTCTTCGTTTTGCAATGCGTTCTTTTGCTTCTGCTTGAGCTTCTTCTCGTACTCTCTGTTTTTCCTTTATTCGTTGTTTTCATTGATGAATTTGTTGAAGCATATCCTGTGTGAGTGGCAAATGATATTTCTTCAATCGACATCCACTAATCCACTTCGGCATTTCTTCACCTGCTAATGTAGCAAGCTTGACAGCTCCACTTTGTGATAGATCACTAATCACAAAGGGTCCCATCCCTCGCTTTTTAAGTTTCTTGGCATGTTGCGTCAAAGTATAACAAGTAAATAATCACCTGTTTTGAACTCTTTAGTGCGCACATGCTTGTCAAAAAACTCTTTTTTTCTTCTCTTTTTAACGTATATTGAAGCTACAGCTCTCAAGCGGAGTTCATCTAGCTTTTCAAGATCATCTATTCTTGAAGAGAGCTCATGCTATGTCCATTCTAAGCATTTCGCTACTCGTAGAGTTGGAATTAAAAACTCTATGGGTAGTATAGCATTTAGGCCAAACACCATGTTGTACGGCGTTGTTCCTATCGATGTTTTGTAAGCTACTCTGTATGCCCATAGTGTTGAGTGTAGCTGCTGATGCCAATCTGTTCTTGACTCTGACACTATTTTAGTGAGAACCGTGCATAGTGTTTTATTTGTGGCCTCAGCTTGTCCATTGGCCTGTGGATGGTATGGAGCAGATTTCCTATGTATGACCATGAATTCCTCTAGCAGATATTCAATGACTTCATTAAAAAAATGTGTCCCACGATCACTGACAATTTCTATAAGTAAACCGTATCGTACAAAAACATTCTCCTACAAAAATTGTGCAGTAGTCCGTGCATCTGCTTTTTGCGTTGCCTTGACTTCCGTCCATTTTGTGAGATAGTCCGTAGCCACAATGATATATTGGGTATGGGTGCGATATGCAGCGGGTGAGATAGGTCCCACAAAATCAATGCCCCATTTTGCAAATGCTCTTGCTCCCATCATTGGGTGTAGTGGCATCTCATCTCTCTTTATCGACACCTTGGTGCGCTGACATGCGTCACAACGCTTTACAAACTCTTCAGCATCCATATGCAATGTAGGGCATCATATTCCTGCGGTTAAGACAATTTTTGCTGCCTTATTGCCCGAAAAATGGCCTCCACTTATTCCGCTATGTGCATATTCTAGAATCAGCAGGTATTCGCTTTCACTTGCACAGATTCTAAGTTGATTGTCCTTTCCTCGCTTATAGAGTTGGTTTCCAATTATCTGAAAGTCGCGAGTCTCCAGCTCATTGGTTTTTTCCGTGCTCTTGTTATGTTCTCAGGAAACGTCCCGGTGGTTAAAAAATCAATGATATGTTGACTCCATGCAGGTGCAATGTTTACCTGAAACAATGTCGCGTGATCCACTGGTCGTTTGGCACTACGTATAGTACAATTGGTAACATAAGAATGTGTGTCTGCATACATAGTTGGCCAATAAACCCCTAACTGTTTCAGTCTCTGGTGTGTTTTCACTGTTGAACAATGAAATGCACAATCCTGGACATGGGCTTCTTCAAGGTAGCACTCGAATTCTTCCGGATTTATACATAATCGTAGGATTTGGTCCGATCCTAGATGATACAGCCGTCCTGCTATCAACTGGAAGTTTTTTGTTTGTCGAATTGTTTGTTGTTTGGATCTGTATTACGTATTATCAAACCTACTTCCAAAGGAAAGAATGCTAACAATTTCTTGAGACCATTTGGGTATCATTTCAATATTGAAAAGATAAGCATCTGGTATGTCATCATCTACTCCTTCAGGAGCTTCCCCGTTGTGTATCCTTGAAAGATGGTCCGCTTGTAGATGGGTTTTACCCTTTTTGACCCCACCACTGTGAAATCAAATTCTAGCAATACAATAAACCAGCGTACAATTGTCCCTGTATTGCATGGTTTATTTACCAAATACAAAAGATCTTGATGATCTGTAAAGAACACAAATTTGTTTGCGAGCAAATAATGCTGAAATTTCTTTACAGCATAAATCATTCCTAATCCTTCTCGTTCGGTGGTTGTGTAGTTCTTTTCCGCACTGTTTAACTGTTGGCTTGCATAACAAACTGGAAAATCCATTGTTCCGACGTCTCCAAGTTGAGCCAGAATACTCCCGATTGCATATGCAGAAGCATCAATGTGAATATGGAATATCTTTTCCCAATCTGGTGCTTTAAGTACAGGTGCTGATATAAGGTTTTTCTTCATCTTTTGGAATGAAGTTTCACACTCCTCGATCCAATCAAAATTGACTAGCAAACGATACAGAGGTTGTGCAATGACTGCATATATGTATATGAATCTTTGATAATATCCGCAGTGTCCCATGAAGGATTGCACTTGTTTCGCATTAGTAGGCCTGAGTAGGTCTACTATGACTTTGACTTTGTTTAGGTCAGTGGTTATGCCATTTCTTGAGACAATGTGTCCTAAGATGCGGCCTTGCTTAACCATAAAGATACACTTTTCCGGGTTAAGACAGATTTGATATGTCCTGCATTTTTCAAATACCTTTTGCAAATGGTCAATATGTTCCTCTCGTAGTAGAGAGTGTACACAAAGATCATCCATGTATATTTCTAAGAATATTTTTAGGTATTCTTTGAACGCGTGCGTCATTAACCTTTGGAAGGTAGCTGGGGCATTAGTTAAGCCAAACAGCATAACTCGATACGCATAAATTCTCCATTTTGTGGCAAACGCTGTTTTGTGTTGATCCTCCCTTGCAATTGCCAGTTGGTTGTATCTTGAAAACCCGTCCAGAAAGGAATAAGCCCGTTTTCCGGCCACCCGCTCAAGTACATGTTCTGTGATTGGCAAGGGATAATTATCCCTTATGGTGGTTACATTTACCTTTTTGAGGTTTACACACACTCGCAGTTTTCCGTTCTTTTTGGGAACTACCACAATGGGTGACACCCAATCTGTATGTTCAATTTCATAGATGAATTCAGCTTCCATCAGCTTGTCAATCTCCTCTTTGATTCGTTTAGCAAATGTATCGTTGTATGTATAAGGATGTTGTTTGCTAAGTTTTGCATCCGATTTCAAAGGAATTGTATGTTGGCATATCGATGGATCAACTCTCTTGAGGTCATTATAGGACCACGCAAACACATCTTTATATTTTTTGAGAAGTTGTGTTAGCCGTTCTTCTTCTTCAGGCTCTAAATCATTTTCTATATAGACCGGCTGAGGCTTTTCACTTGGTTCCACGAGGTCTATCCTTTTTGGATTTTCTGGCCCATCATAAGATTGTGACAATCACTTTTTCTAAGAGTCCTAGAGGCTTCTCCATGAATCCATCTGCCAATTGCAATTTCATTCTGGTAGCTCTTAAAGCTGGTTTTCTCCATTTTTTTCCAGATTTCCTTGGTGGTGATAACAACTCCTGCTCCACTATCAAGAATAGCTTTGGAAACTACTCCTCGGAATTCTACTGGTAGCGTGGTGTTTCCATCTTCTCCCTCGCAATACTCTCCAACTTTGTTTAATGGTACTGGCCTAGTGTTTAGTTGAGGCATGTCCAACTCTCTGATCCCTTCCTGTAGCCTCAAGGTGGGGTCTTTTACTCCAAATTTTTCTAGGCATTTACCTACTGTGGTCCACATGTTTGGTCGTAACCTTAGGAGTTCGGTCAATGTGATTGTGCATGCCACCGAGGTGGACAATAACTCAATCAATCTTTGTGAATCCATCACTTTGTTAGAAGAAAGTCTTTGAGATGGGATTGCTCTCACTTCAGACTTGGCTTCATACTCTCCTAGGTAAGAGGGTAAAGTTTTCAGCGAGTCTGGTTGGCTGTGCCCAGAACTAATTGATCCCTGGTCTCCCCCTTGTGAATGTATCTCAAAGTTCATTTGTGACCTTGCCTCAAATTCTTCAATAGGAGGTAAGATCACATTCTTCTCTTTTCTCATGCTGTTCATGTGGTTACTCATCCTGTTAGACTCGTTGGCCTCACGGATTTGCTTCCATAGATCGTCTAGACCGTTACAGTCCTTACCCATTTCTGTCAATGTTTTAGGCTGGAACCCGTCACTTGCCTCATCTGTTGTATTTGGCACTATGATAGGTTCTCCTTTGGACTCATAGACATTAGTGAGTCTTTTCTTTGTTTCTACTTGTTCCTCTAAAGTTGGTTCGATAGGGGTTGGAGCTGGTGCTTTATGCCAATTTACAGGTTTACCCAACGGGTCTTCCATCAATGATTGAGCTGTTTCAATCATCTTTTTACACATTTCCAACCTTTGTTTTTCTATTTCCGCATATGGATAAGTCATCCACCTTTGCTCCTGGGTTTGGTTTTTTTTGAGTCTAGCTTCATAAGCTTTTAGAAGCGCATCCAACTGCTCATTTACCTTGTTTGCCAGTACAGATCCTTCTGATTCTGCACTTTCGGGCTCTGCTACTATTTCCTTGGGTGCTATGGTTGCCATGGTGTGTGAGCTTAAACTAGCTAGATCCTCTAACCGCTCTAATCTATCCTTTGTATGTTTCAACTCCTCGGATAGAGCTGTTTGCTCTCGTTATTTCCTGGCTTTCATACGTGCCTTTCTAGCATTCCAAGTGCTTCTCTGATTTTTTGTTTCTAAACTTTGGGCATCAGCTTTTGGCTCTTCCATTATGGGCTCGTTCGTCATTCTTTGAGCTTGGGCTCGTGTCACCGCCTGAATAGGTATGATTGTTTCATTTTCTGACCCTCCACTGGAAGGTACTGTTTCTAGCATGTTCAAGGTGGTTTTTACTCCTTTGCTCGGGTTTTTAGGGCAATCGGGAATCAAATGAGTAACTCCACACTCGGTGCAATATGTGTTTGACTCTAATGATTTCATCATGAGGACATTCTCTTAGCCAATGGTATCCACCACACTTGTAGAAGGGTCCCTTGGGTTGTTGAGGTGCTCCTTGAGCTCCCCTTTGTTGGTATGCATGTCTCTGTCCGCCCATGCCTCTGTTGACTATGAACAACAATTTTCATTCATCTAAGCTATATCTCCCTTCTCCTGCTGCATGTGCAGCTGTTGGTGGTCTTGTACTTCCTATCATGCTCCATGGTTCTGGTGTCAAGGGTTCTTCCGGTGGATAATGGGCAGAGTTTGCCGCATATCCGTTGGGATATTCATAATATGCATGCATAGGCATCAAAGCCTTTCCCTCTGATTTGGTTACGGTTGGTGTGTATCTTATACCGACTGGTTGTAATCCTGGTAGTAGTGGTTGTTGCCCCAACACCGGTTGTGGTATTTCTACTCCTACAAGTCCTGGTAGGTTGCCTGCTTGATACCTAGGCATGGGTGGAACTTGAGGAGAAGCTACCTGAGCTTGGGGAGGGTAGGGTCTCTCTCTCACATATCCTTTGTTATAATAACATTCCTCTGTCCCATGGTTCGTTTATTTTTGTTCAATAGCACACCACTTGGGCTATTTAGCCTGGGGTTTGGCGTAGAATTTAATCTTTTTTAGCACTTCATCTACAAGAAGCACTTGGTTTACAGCTACTTCTCCTTTCGGTGCTGTCTTAGAAGACTTGCTTCCACTTTGTTGTGAAGATGAATCGTCGTCAAGGTCCTTGAACTCCCCCTCTTTGTAGACCGCACAATTGTCCACAAGGTAAAGAGCCTCCTTGGTCAATTCATTCAACGTCGTGCTCCTCTTCATATGTAAGTCTTTCTCGAGATTCACATTTCTTAGTCCTTGGATGAATGTAAGCATAAGTCTAGACTGAGTTGACAGTTCTTCCACAGGACAAAACTTAACATATCTTTTTAGTCTTAGGGCTGGCTTCCGTACAGATTACCCATCTTTCTGTTTGAATTTATGGATTTGTGAGACGGTATTATGAGGTATCCCCCTTTGTGAGAATTCCTCGATAAACTCATCAAACACTTCCTCCATAGACTCAAAGTCCCTACGCTCTACAGAGTCAAACCAAGTGGCAGCGTCATCCTCTAGGGTTAGTCCAAACCCTACAAATTGGGTAGGGAAGTCTAACACCTCTTCAGCTCTAATTACACACACAAAGGCTGCTACATGATCTCTTGGGTCTCTGTTTCCTGTGTATTTCTTGTTTACCCATTTTTGCACTTGAGAAGGTCTAATTCTACGATGGTCTACAAATCTCATCATTGGATATCAACGTCCTAATCGATATACCTCATCAGGTCTGTTGTAGTAGGCTGGTTCCTCTCCCAGTGGTGCTCCTAAGCCATAATTTCTGATGGTTCTCACCAGAGATGGTTCATCTCTTTGAACTCGTTCTATGGGTGGTCTTCCAGGCTCTGTTGACCCTTGAGTCTTTGTCTTACTTTCTCCTTGATACCTTGAATAGAGTGGTGGTTCTTGCAAATCCCTTAGCCCTCGCGCGGCTTGATAACCATCTCAATTTCGGTCTTGCTCCATTGTTGTCAACTGTCGAAGCCATGCCTGCAATCATGGATGATTTGCTGGTTGGTTTTGATTGCTGAGCGTCTGCGCTCGGGTAGAATATGAGGTAGCGTCATACTCTTCAGAAAAGGGATTTGTCGACTTGCTTGGATGTAGGTGGCTCTTGACACTTCCTTAGGGGCATATGCTGATGCTCCTAGACCTGTCGTCTTTTCTACCTCCTCTAGGAGAATACGTTGGTATTCTCGTCGTATCTATCAACAAAAACTATACCCTTCCCCATAGCAGTTTCATAAGAGAATAAGTAAAGAACCTTGTCTTTGCTTAATTCGTTCAAGTATGGTTCTTTGCTGTGAAAGTAAGCGACTATTCCCTCACTCTCATGCTTGTAGATTCCCACGTTCTCATTATAAGTTGGAAACCTGGTTGTTTTCTTATCATACATAAAAATAGCTCCGGGCCGATCAATGTTTGGTGGCCGTTCTTGAGCTTCCGAAACCATTTTCCCTTTCGCCACATTATCTCCATCTGTTGTAATCTTCAGGGTTACTGACTATCAGATAGTGGTTCCCCTTTTTGTCTCGGAATCTATCTCCATCATCATAGACTCGAATTATCTCCAATCTCTGAGCCGGCCTCTCTTCAATACAAATGCACTTGCATCCTCGATAGTCAGAATAGACTAGGGCTCCCCTCTAGTTTGTTCCCTCTAAGAAGATCACAGTGAGCTTGGAACCATTCAAAGGATTTAGGGAGGTGCTTCCTCCTGGAATTGGTCCGCCATAGGTGAAACCTCCTGTGAGGTCCCCACCCCGCCGTATCAAACGGCGGATCTGATGGTGAACCTGGTGGCCACTAGATCTATAGCGGAAGCAAACAAAGTGGTTCAGGGTTCAACTAGCGGATGATCTCTCATCACAAAGTGAGTCGAATTCAAGACTACTAGTAATGAGATCTAGCTCCACCTTGCAGGGGAAGCGTACTTAACCTATCTAGCGATCCTAAGACCCACCTTCCAAGAGGAGAGAAACCTCGAGTGCCTTTTTACCCATGTTTCAGAGGCACGTACACTTGAGACTTCGCCGCCGCTCTAGGGGCAATGAGTATTACTAGTATCGATTTTAACACTATGGGGACAGAGAGTTCCCGACCAATCGGGACAACCCTTCTCATAGGCATTGGCAACCTAAGCCAAGCCCCCACTTTCCACCCCCACACTCACACTTCCTTGTCTGTCCTAATTACTACCACAATGGTTGTTCAACAAAAAAATTCCTTGATTAGATTCCGAGTCACAATGTTCGTTAAGACAGCCCTTCAATCAGTATTGCAAAGCGGCACCAAGATAGAGTTCTAGTACAAATTCTACTCAAACTTATTCATTAAAATTCCAATGTTCTAGAGGTATAACATCCCCCCTCCAGTGAGAGTTTACTCCTCTCGTTTGTCGCCTAGCTGCCCATACAACTAGGTATGTCCACTGCATAGAAAGCACGACATGGACATTCCTACCGCTTAACCAGCACACGTGGGTTCCCACCGCTTAACCAACAGACGTGGGTATCCACCGCTTAACCAGTAGACATGGATTCAAGAGCCCTTAACCAGGAACTCTGCCCCCTGATCAGGAGGGGGTTCGGAATAGTATCAACATTGGAAATAGAAATGAACAGGCCGAGCTAAATTTTCCCTAGCAAACATTCTTTCCTATCTCAAACAGTATATCCATCAACAATTCTTTCCTACTTTAATGTACAAATGAATTCAAATGCCGAGGTTTCCGTCGGATTTCTCCAACATGTTTAGGGATATGTTCTTTCCTAACTTATCGTATGCGATGTTAAGTTAAACAACTTGAATGAAAATGTGACCTACCTCCTCCATTTCCTCGTCAATGGCCCGTGAGATGGCCGGTGCTTGGTCGTCCATGGGAGCTTTTCCTTTTCCATTCACATTGCTCGTCCCCGCCTCGCGGTCGTGGGCACCATCGAAGAGAGTTCTCATAACCGGGGTCATTTTATACTCACTACTTTAAAGGATAAACTTGGAGAAAAGAGCTAAAGTCCGAGAGCATCATAACAATCCAAATGGCAGATTAGAATCATTGAACAATCCTCCTTATGCAAGAGGGTTAGATTTTTCCTTCGAGACCTAGTTATTTTTATGGGTAATACTTTACATATCCTATGGGAACCGGCTCTAAAGTTAATCACTTGGCTTATATGATTAAGAATTTCAGAATTTTACTAATTAATTTACAAGAGAGATAAAGCATGCAAGCTCAATCACTTTCCTAGTGCAATTAGAAAGATGTAGAGTTACCGCATGCATAGGTGAGAGAAAATTCCCTTCTTAGTGGCCTAATGATGGATTAATTTTTTCCTTAATCACATCTTAATGTGTGAGAAAAATTGAATCTAACTTAATTACAACACTATTGAGTGGTAAAAGAATGAATTTCATCAAATCTACATTATTACCGGCTTGTCAATTAATTACTATGCCGCCTAGAGAGAGAAATCTCTCCTAATCATGTATTAATCATTGATTAAGAGTGATGAATGGCTGCATAATCAGCTATGGGTTGATGATTATATAATGGAGTATAGCTATGGAGATTTAGAGTACAACTATTGGGAATATAGCTAGGATTAAGCATAGTAGACGAGATTTTAAGAGAATGATGAAGAGGTTTATAAATGAGCATAAATTAAATCATGATTACCGTGATTAGGGGCTGAAAATCCTCTCGATTTTCTGATCCAAATGAGTTCTCAAGACGAGAATCCGACAGCAGTTCCCTCCTTTGCTTCTCCTTCAAGAACTGTGTGTGCCGGCAGCACCTCCCCAAGGTGTGTGTGTACACTGGGTGTGTGTGTGTGTGAGCACACCTTTAAATAGGCTCCTTAAGGCTGAAAATCGACTTGGGTTGCTATTTGCATCTGAATGAGCACTCAGTTAATGCATTGGCAAGTCTAGTTACCTTCCCACCAAGTGTCCAGTTAGCTAGTCTAACTGGCTCTCACACCCACTCTCTAGCTTGGAAACTCTCCTACAACTTCCCCAAGGCAAGAGGTCGCCCCCTAGCTGCTAAAGCAGGCTCTGAGTGGTCTAGGACCTGTTCCCACACAGCCTCGAGTCCCGGTGCCTCCCCGCACAACTTTAGGAAAAATTGGTTTTAGGCTAAAACGGCCCATACGAGTCGGAATTTGATGCCGTAAATTGCTATACTAAGCTATAACTAAGGCGTATGGTCCTAGTACCTGCCATATTTAGCAGCCCCCCGGGTATGAAAAATGCATTTTTTTTCAAATTCGGGGTACGGGTGCTGTTTTTCGAGACAGTCAAAACTAGACGGATCGGGTGACTATTTTTGGAATTTTTTCACAAAAATTATTGTAATTCGCATTTGGAAGCTTTATAACATTCTAAACAACATGGCACTGACAAAATTTGGAAAGCTACAAAAAATAGTAACTTTTTTCATTATGATCATTTCATGGTACAAGGGTTCTCTTTTTGGTCGGGGTCAGAGACCTTACAACCTCCCCAACATGAAAAATTTGAGATGTCCTCATCTCAAGAATGCATCTGGATAAACTCTATGCTAACTACTTAGGTACATATATCCTTTGTCTAAAGTAAAGACATCCTTTGATAATAGAATAGTCTTTATTTATATGCGTCTTATTCTGCTGAACTTTGATGAGATCCTGCTGCTTGAATTATTGCTCACTAGGATTAGAAGTTGCAGCATACAGAATTGTTCTCTCATCAGCTTTGTCACCCACAGTTGGTTATCTCACTGCGGCATTAGCAAAAGCTCCGCTTCCTTGTCCTATGTTTCCTCTTCCTCGGCCTCCTCTTCCGTTTGGTTGACCTCGCCCGTTGATGTTCAGAGGTACATTATTAGGACCGGATGTTTGGGAAATCCTTTTTGGACATCGCCTTTTGTAATGTCCATACTCCTGGCACTCAAAGCATCTTATATTGGGAAACTCGGTAGCTGCCGTAGTAGCTACTACAGGACGATGGTCGTATGCAGGGTTGATTGGTCTGTTATTCCAGTTGTCTGTCCTGGTCCTCTTTGAAAAATAATATTGACTATCTTGGGTAGCCCTCTGAATCTCTTTGGCTAACGGCTTGGCCCTTAACAAGGCATCACGTAGTGTTGTCGGCCTGAGAGCTTCTAGTCAGTTGTTCAAGGGGTCGATTAGCCCTTGGCAGAACCTCGCCACCTGTTGTTCCAATGTCATCTTAGGAGCATATCTCCGAAGAGTGACAAACTTTGCATAATACTCTTCGACAGATGAAGTCAGCTGGCCGAAGTGAAAAGAACTCATTCATCTTCAAGGTTTTATAGGCAGGTGGTAAATAACGTCCCATTATTGCAGCTTTGATGTCTTCCCATGACTGGGAAGATCCCTTAATATCCAAATCCCTGCAATGGTGCTTCCACCATATCTTGGCATTGCCAGACAAGCGGAACATCGCAAGCATGGTCTGGTTCACGGGTTGGGTTCCCGCAGCTTCGAAGTAATCGTCCATTGCTTCCATCCACACTTCCGCATCTCTCTCCACATTTTCCCCCTCGCCCTTAAAGAGTGGAGGCTCGGCTTGTTTAAGGAGGAGCTTCTTCTCTTGTGCTGCCGAGTAGAGAGCAGCAGGCGGTGCCTATCCAATGGTATAAAACTCATTACTATAGCACTCTTCTCCAATGAACCTAGGCTTTTCCATACTCAAGAAGAAATTTAACTTTTGGGCTTAACCAGCCTACTTAATCTGTACATCTATCACAAAGGATTTAACCATTCCACAATTAGTTTAAATTCCATTGAATACATCCAAAATTTTCCGATAAATAATGGTAAAAACTTTACTCGAGAGCTTTGATCCATAATTATAACTTTATGTGCATCAACAGGCTAACTGTTGGGGTGTAGGCCAGGTGGCCGTGGGAAACCACCCTTATACACTTGCTTTCCCCTATTCAATATAGGGAGAGAAAGAGGAAGAGTTGACTTCTTCTCTTTCTTCTCCACTAACCCACACAATGGCTGTCTGTGGATCATCCCCTTCCCCATTCTCTTCTTCCCTTCTCTTGCACACACTCCGTACACGCACACACACACTCATCAATTGGTATCAGAGCTACGGCGGAGAACCACCCGTCCAACTGCTCTCTGACGATCGACTCGAAAGCACGAAGCTCGGCTATGGCAGCTTGAGCGAGGTGACAGCAATGGAGCTCGGCACGTCACAACACCGCATCGGATCGGATCGGATCGGCAACAATTGTGAGCAAGAATTGCAAGCTTTGAAAGCTCGGGAGAAAAGCAGTAGGACTCAGCAAGAGAAGGGGATCTGAGGGAATTCGAGCACCCGAGCATTGCTTGAGGTGCAAATCATTGCATCGAATTCAGCTTGGTATAATCAGGCTATCATAAGCCGTGCGCAAAACAAAAGCCGAACAGTAGCTCAAATCGAAGGCTTGAAGGGCATTCAACAAGTGAATCGAGGTAGCTCGGAGGTCTACTCATGAAGCATTCAAAGGCTTGAAGCCTTGACAACCAGAGCATTCAAGGGGGAAGCATTGGGCAATGCCAGCATAGCAAGTTATGTAGGAGCCGGTTCTTTCAAGAAATTGAAGCCATTGGCAGGCAAAACACACACACACACACTGTGTGTAGAGAGCTATTGAAGGAAGACAAATCGAGCAAGACGCGAAGCTGAACAGTAGGCAATTGCGGGATTGCAGTTGCAATTGGGGAGCCACAACAAGGTTGAAAGGGGTCGACCAAGCTGCAGTAGACTCGAGGAGCAAGAAATCGACAGTGAGCACCCTCAGTTGAGTGCAGAGAAATCGGCAACATCGGGCAGTAGGCAGACAAAGAAGCTTGGAAATTGAGAGAGCTTGTAGTCGAAGGCAATCGAGAGGAAAAACAAAGCCTTGGAAGGCAAGCCGAGCAACAGAATCCTCGACTGCCGTGAGCAGCAGAAGCCCGGCACCAAGCTTGAGAGCATGCAGTAGAGTTGTAGCAGAGCGCTAAGCGAACAGAGCCATTGAAGCGGAACTGGGTGCAACTGCAACCGAGTGCAATCATGCAAACATTGGGGCATTTTGGCATCGAAGGCAATCAAGCAGGATCATGAGATCCGCAACAGGTCCAGCATACGAGGGCAAGGTGGAGATGTAGCCGAGTACCATATGTCCAATTTCCTCAATGCCGTGAGCAGTGCAACACACACACACACTCACTGTGTGTCTCATCAGCGCTGTCACAAGAAGTAAAAACAAAAAAAGCAATAAGAAAATCAATTTACTTTTTTTTTTGAGCCATACAACTTCTTTGTGTGCAAGGGGCTATTCCCGCCCAAGGCCCTCGACAACCCGATCTCCTCATTCCCGCCCAAGGCCCTCGACAACCCAATCTCCTCATTCCCGCCCAAGGCCCTCGACAACCCGATCATTTCCCGATTACAGCCTTGACCCAGCTTGGACCTAGCGTTCAGCAGAGCTATGCGGCTCGTAATAATCAAAAAGAGAGAGAGAAAGCTTGAGATAGAGCGGACACATTGTGTTCGGCTACAGGCGGCGACTAAGCCCGGACAGCACCGACATTCGCCCATTTTCCTCGGCATTTCTTGACACCAGAGACTCTCGCCCGGCGGCGGGAGGTGACATCGGCATCAGTTTTTGACACTGATTTGATGATTTCCTAGCATTTCTCCTCCACGGCTTCGAGCACCGGCTATTGGCATCATTTTATGACACCATTTCTAGCACATCGGCTTGGCATTACTTACTCATTGCGGCGGGTCTCTGACATCCGACCCAGACACCGGGCGTTTCTCCACACGAGTGTGTTCTCGCGATCGACGACCGTGCTTGTGACATGCGCGGGTGAGGTACCTCTATCATAGAGGAGTGACACCTGGCATCGACACCGAGCGCACCGATTGCCCTGTACGATACAGTTTACGGATAGGACACCTTTGGCGGCTATTCAACTAGCATATTTCTGCCCGGCGGCAGAAATCGGCACATAGCGACACCGACACGCAGGTTACAGGCTACAGGGGGGTTTTTCAGCCCATTCACTCACAGATTCCCCAGGTTACCAGACACAACGCTTTCACAGGCGATTTGGCAGTCATTTTGACAACAGATTCTCTGCGGACACTTGCGTTGACAGATGCATTTTGTTGTGAGCACACCTAGTGCTACTGAGCTCTTTTGAGAGCAGATATCCCCGCAGGGATCATTTTCACTGCATGCAGCAGTTCTTGGCGCCTGTTTGAGCGCGGTTTTACTCATGTACATTGAGTTGCGGACACTGCCCAGTGTACTACGTGTGGAGCCATTTTTGGCTATTTTGGCAGTTTTTCCCGGCCGATTCTGAGACTCGGACCGGAAGAGCCCTTTCTGAGACTGTGGCTAGTCCATTTGTATCTGCATTAACCTTTGGAGGGTCGATAGTGTGAGGTTTTCTTTGAGCTGGGGTGTGCTCGAATGTTGAGACACTTTCGGTGATACAGGTAGCTGGAGTTCCCCTTTTCGGTACCCTCGCCATAGGATATGTATCTGGACGGTTATTTATGCTTTTGACGCCGAGTTGGCACTCACATAGCAGTTGTTTTGTGCAGCAGATGCCCAGTTAGTGCAGTTGGCACATTTATATGCATTTTGAGTTGAGTTTTGACTCCTCATACAAAGGAAACTCTGTCGGATTTACTTCCCGCGAGTCGGGACTTCCATAGTTGGAACTTTTGAGTCTATTTCGGTTGAGATTTTACTCCCGATACAAAGGTTACTCTGCCCAAATTTCTACAGCGTCTCGCCATAGTTTGGCACCTCTCAAACCCTCTTATCAGCGATGGCTTCTTCTTCAGAAAAGGAGGAGTATTTCATTCGGAAGTTCGATGGCAGCAACTTCACCATGTGGAAAGAGCGCATGAAAGATGTTTTGATAAACAAAGGCCTCTCAGAACCGTTGCAAGAGCGCACAGAGGATGATGATTATACACAAGCTCAATGGGAGCTTTTGGATGCAAAAGCCATGGCTACGATACGTCTACATCTAGCCGAGTCAGTCTTCTTCACTATCATCGGGAAGAAAACAACTAAGGAACTTTGGGATAGCTTATGTTCAGCATGGGAGAGCAAAAGTGCATCCAACAAAGTGTTTCTCATGAAAAAGCTTATGAAGCTCAACATGAAAGAAGGTAGCACAGTTTCCAGTCATTTAAATGAGTTCAACTCCTTGTTCAGTCAGTTGACATCTCAGGGATTTAAGGAGTTTGACGATGAACTCAAGTCTATCTTCTTATTATGCTCTCTACCCAGTTCATGGGATATCTTTTGCACAGCCATTCAGTGCACAGTGATTTGTGACTTGGTGCACAGTGATTTGTGTGGTCCAATGCCACATAAAACTCTAGGGGGAGCGAACTACTTTCTCACGTTCATAGATGATTCCACTAGAAAGGTGTGAGTGTATCTCCTTAAGCGTAAGAAAGAAGTCTTTTCGACATTCCAAAAATTCCTCGCCATGGTTGAGAACCAATCAGGAACAAAGCTCAAAGCTTTTCGCACGGACAATGGTGGAGATACGTCTCCATAGAGTTCAAGGATTTTTGCAATAGAAGAGGCATTCGGCGGCAGTTTACTGCTCCATACACACCTGCACAAAATGGGATAGCTGAAAGAATGAATCGTACGATTCAAGAACGAGTTGTCTCTATGATGTCTATGGCGAAGCTTACTCCAGAGTTTTGGGGGGAAGCTGTTCTGACAGCAGTGCACATCATCAACAGGTCACCTAGTTCTCCTTTGAATTTCAAAATTCCAAAGGAATTATGGACTGGCAAAAGGCCAAGCTATGAGCATTTACGTGTATTTGGATGTGAGGCATATGCACATGTGCCCAAAGAACTTCGTCGGAAGTTAGATCCCAGATCACACAAATGCATCTTTATTGGCTATGGTGCAAACGGAGAGATGGGCTATCGTCTCTGGCACCTAGAATCAAACAAAGTCATTCGTAGCTCACATGTGATTTTCAATGAATCAAAAATGCACAAGAAGCCCATCAAAGATGTTGAGTGAAGACGTGTTCGTTTTGAGGATGTAGCCTCCGAACCAACTCAGTTCAGTAGTGTTGCACCCACTCCTCAAGTGCAAGACACTACTATTGCTCCGGAGAGAGCGGAGTCCAGCAGTCAGGCGCTGAGACGCTCTGAGAGAGTATCACGTGCGCCCGAGCGGTTTGAGCCGGGTATACACCACATTTTGGTCACTGACAGTGGAGAGCCAACCTGCAAAGAAGCTATACAAATGGAGGATAGCTTTAAGTGGGAGCAGGCTATGCAATCAGAATACAATTCGATTGTGGCTAATGAGACATGGGATTTGGTTGAATTACCAAAAGGCAAAAATGCTTTACCTTGCAAGTGGGTATACAAGAAGAAGTATACAGCGGAAGATCCCGAGCCTAGATACAAGGCTCGTCTGGTTGCCAAGGGTTTCAAGCAGCAAAAAGGTGTGGATTTTGATGAGATTTTCTCTCCAGTAGTGAAGATGACTACACTTCTCACCGTGCTTGGCTTGGTTGCTATCCAGGACATGGAACTTGTCCAAATGGATGTGAACACAGCATTTCTTCACGGGGATCTAGATGAAGATGTCTACATGAAACAACCAGAGGGCTTCGTAAGTGAAACCCAAAAATCCGCGAGGACCGAATTGGTTTGTAGACTTAAAAAGGCACTCTATGGCCTCAAGCAAGGTTCAAGGCAATGGTATCAAAAATTCGACAAATTCATGCAGTCTCAGGGTTACATTAGAAGTCAAGAGGATCACTGCTTATACAGAAAAAGGTTGAACGATGGTTCTTTAATTATCTTGATCTTGTATGTAGATGATATACTTATCGCAGGCAAATCCATTGATGAAATCAATCAGTTGAAAAAGATGCTAAACACTCAGTTTTCCATGAAGGATTTGGGAGATGCCAATCACTTTCTTGGTATGCACATCAAGAGAGACAGGCAATGTGGAATTCTTGAATTATCTCAAGAAAAGTACATTCACAAAGTCTTGCAACGTTTTAGTATGCAGGGGGGGAAGTCATTGAGTACCCCAATGCAAGCATACTCCAAACTTAGCAAGGAAGACTCTCCCAAGACAGTGGCTGAGAAAGAGGAAATGGTGAAGGTATAATATTCTTCAGCAGTTGGAAGTTTGATGTACGCTATGGTAGCCACAAGACTAGACATTGCACATGCAGTGGGAGTGGTTAGTAGGTACATGGCAAACCCTGGCAAGAAGCATTGGGAAGTAGTGAAGAAAATCCTAAGATATTTGAAAGGTACAGCTAGCAAGTGTTTACGCTTCAGAAACAGTGATGCATCTATTGTAGGTTACACGGATGCGGATTATGCGGGTTGCGTGGATCGTAGAAGATCCACATCTGGCTATGTGTTCATGTTTGCTGGAGCAGCTATCTCTTGGAGATCGTGTCTCCAAGATTTCACATCTTCATCTACCATTGAGGCAAAATATGTTGCTGCGTCTGACGCCAGCAAGGAAGCCATATGGTTGGCTCGTCTAGTGGGAGATTTGGGCATTCACGAGGTTCCAGTACTACATTGTGATAGTCAGAGTGCCATTGCTTTGGCAAAGAATCCAGTGTTTCACTCAAAGTCGAAACACATAGAGGTCATATACCATGTCATACGAGATGCACAAGAACATGCCAAAACTTACTTAGCTATGCCAATGATTAGGGAGAGGTATTATTAGAAGAGTGGATTGATTAGGCCTAGGTATGAACCGTCGGCTTTGATACCACTTGATGGGTTAGTGGTTGTAAAAGCATACTCCCTAATTGCCGATGATTAGCATTATGTTATGGAGGGTGAAACCTTAGCTTAGCCATGGTGTTAGGATTAGGGTTAGAGAGATGGTGATTGAGGTTAGGTTATGCCAAAGCCAAGAGTATAGAGAGAGAGTATATACACAATTGATAAGAGTCAAAGTGCAATTGATTGATTAGAAAACAACCTTTATATAGGCTTGGTGCTTTACAATCATTGGCTAGATGGGTTTCAGCCTTTTGCTATTGGACCATGTTATCAATTATCATTTCCTAGGTGGCTAGAGGGCTTTCCCATACTGGTGCCACAAGTTGGGCTTACCCTAATAGTGGGTGTGTACTTATGTTGTACCCATGAATATAGGCATTGACTAGTAAAGACAAAAATATTATCTGATGGTCTTGACTCTGAGCACCTTTAGACCAAGGTGTGCGAGGATCAAGCATGGCTAGAGAATGTGAGGTAGTTAAGTTACATTGTTATCCACTTTTGGTTTGGCTATTTAGGGCAAATATGCAAAGAGGCTCTTGGTTTGGCCGATTAAGGGTAGCGGAAAATGGTTTGGCCGGTTAGATGATTAGCCATGCAAAGACACTAATGGTCTGGCCAATTAGGACTAGCGGCTTTTGGTTTGGTCATCATAGTTAGCTGCATAAAGAGGTTTATGGTTGGTCGTTGGTTTGCTTAGGGCTAGCTAGCCGTTTGTTCAGATTTATCTACTAGATCATGTTATATGCTCTAATAATAGTCAAGCCATGTGCACCCACTATTACTTGTTTTTTTTTTTTCAATCTTTAGAGTAATTATGGATATAGGATGGTGTATGTCCTTGTATGCTACGTAAGCATCAAATATTTCAAAAATGAAAGATCTATGATCAACATATACGCAATAATGACCTTTTTCTCATAGAAAAAATACAAGTTCTGTGTTAACAATCTCGTGGTCAAGAGAGAATATATCAAATCTTGGATATCAATCTCTCCAATCCCAACAGGGACTCAATAAAGGAGGTGAATATCAAATGAAACACTACCGGTGGAGTCTACCCTATCAACCATCAATGCTAATTTTCAAGAAGTTGAGATGAAACAGATGTTGGATGTATTCTTTGACATAGATCCCATCATTGAAGGCCAAGGTGGATAAAGTGCCAACCGTCAAGGCAACACTACCTCTCAAGCTCAATCATCCCATCCACAATGAAGGCATGAGAATGACGAAGAGGAAGGAGAGATGATGAAAAGGCTTGCCCGCATGTCACTTTATAGCGGTGCCAAATTTTTTTTCTTTGTACACTTTTGGTAATACTTAACCTACAATCTATTTATGGATGGTCCGACATGAGTGTTATATAGGGAAATATATATATGTCATACTAATTAACCTAAAAAGCCAAAGTTCTTGTTTAAATTGTTTAAGTGGTTTTGACAAATTGCTCAATGAGCAAATTTTGCCAGAAGGGAATCACATGCCCCCTACCCGACCTTCCACCAAACAACTGCTTACAAACTTGGGGATGGATTATAATAAAATCCATGCATATCCTAATGATTGTGTACTCTTTTGAAATGAGTATGAGTATTTGGAACAATGTCCCAAATGCATATCAAATAGGTATAGAGAGGACACATAAGGGAAATTTGTCCCTGCAAAGATTCTACGACACTTTCCAATCATTACAAGGATAAAGAGTATGTTTGCAAGTCTATAACAACTTTCATGATGTGGCATTAAAACACTAGATTTACATATGATGTGATGCAGGTGCCTGCTCATTCTCTTGCATGGAAGCACATAGAGGAACAATGTACTCTATTTAAAGAAGAATCTCGTTGTGTCTGTTTTGGTTTGGCAATGCACAGAGTAAACCCATTTGGAATTTGGGGTTCCTCATGGAGCACATGGCCTATTGGCTTGGTGAACTATAATCTTCCACCATGACTGGCTATCAAGAAGGGACATCTACTATTGTCATTCATTTTTGAGGGAAGTACAAGGTAAAGAACATGGATGTTTATCTTGCACCACTTATAGAAGAGCTTCAAATATTGTGGACAAGGATTGATGTGGTTGAAATGTCCCAGCCGGTCGGTTGACAACATGCCCATGTGCAAGGAATTATCATGTGGACAATGCATGATTGGCAAGACTTTTGTGAGTGTTCAGGTAAGTACTTTGAAACCACATCTATTTGCATTCTATAGGTGGTGCTAGTTCATGCTTGATCTTCTTTTGTTCTTTCTTTATGATTTAAAGGTTTGAGCTACTTGGACAACCATGTATGTCAGCTATGTGGTTGTTGAGCCAGCAGAGGATCACACCCACATTTTTGCTCACACTCATCATTTTTGTAACCATTGATTGTAATAAATGTCTTTCCGACATTAATTTTGATTTGAGCCATTCATTAAGTAACGGGACTCAATTGAGTTTCCAGCTTGTAATTCCGAAGTAATTTCACTTGCTGATGTAATTAGTTAGAGATGTTCTCACCTCCAAGGCTGAGGTATATAAGCCAAAGTTTTTGTAACCTAAGGGGATTCAGATTATTAATCAAAGTGAGTTTTTGAGCACCGTGACTGTGTCTGAGAGAGAGAGAGAGAGAGAGAGAGAGAGAGAGAGAGAGAGAGAGAGAGAGAGAGAGAGAGAGAGAGAGAGAGAGAGAGAGAGAGAGAGAGAGAGAGAGTCTTATCTACTTGCTACGCGAGCTACGGAGCCGCCATTGGAGAAGCGACACCGCCATTGTGTTAGCAACGGCGAGAGCTACGCACAGATACCAAGAGTGCGCGCTATCGGCTTCTTTGTGTGGTAAGTTCCTACGAGCTTCGGTGTGAGATTTCTTCCAACTCGTGTGTCGGAATGGAGCGTGCAGCATATCTATAGAACCACGACGAGTAGAGCTACGCATTAGTACCATCGGGGTCAAGTTTCGGTCACCTGTATTTTTCGGCCTGTCTTCATACGCGTTTACCGCACGGAGTGATTATAGGTTGATTTTGCAGTTCAAGTCTTTAGGGTGTTGTTCTTACCTAGTGTATAGACTTCCCCTTGAGTTTGAGATCGATTCAATGATTCTAGATCCTGTTTCGTATAGCATTCGTTCGTAGTACGGATTTCAGTCACTTGCGTATTTTAGAACTTAGATTTGATTTCCTTAGTAGTGATTGTCATTAGAAGGTCGAGTAGGTGATTTGACACCCACCTAGTTGTTTCCATGCGCTTGCGGGTCAAGCTCCGTCCTCGTCTGACAAATTCTGTTGTTGATTGAGTTCTCGCTATTTAGCTTCCGCTAGCGGCGTAACCGCCTCAACATTTGGCGCCGTTGCCGGGGACGAGAGCCCTAAGTAGGTGACCTTAGACTAATCCTACGAGGTGAGTCGTATAAACTACTTTGTATACTTTAGTTAGAAAAGATCTAGGAGTGGTGGACTCCGAAGATCTCGAGAGATACTAGGAAGTGGGGTATTCCTGGGTCTTCCGAGTTGACATTATTTTTAGTTTAGCTTAGATTTGTTTGTTGTTTTGTTGGTGTTGAGTAGTTGTTGATAGAAGAAGAATTTGCTAGTCCGTGAGTGGCAGTGGATCTCTTTAAAATCACAATTACCAAACCCATTTTATGATTAGGAATAGCTTAGGCAGGACTTCATTTGATCCTGATCTAGAGCTAGCAATCATTGGAGTATTTGCTTGATATGGTTGATTGCATGTTAGATCACTAAACCGTCGAGTTAGTAGTGAAACTTGCAATAAACAAAAGTCAGAGAAATTTTCTGTGTATCGGGGAGTTGCTGAGCACTAGAGAAAGCTTTAGGAAGGATTCTGTGCCAAAAAACTGGAAATATGCAACTTTAGACATCATACACGTATGATGTCTAAATGACCAAACAGAGACCAAAACAGAAATTTTGACTTTACCAGAGTGTTCAAAAGGGGAGTTATACCCTAATTTCAACTTAAAACAAGAGCATTAACACTCAAAGAAACCCAAAAAGACAAGTTGGAGTCCAAGAAACGCAAAGAATAGGAAATTTTGGATTCAGATCTTGTTTTTACATTCAAACCTGACAAAAACACTTGAAACTCAAATATAAACATTGGAGAAGGCTTAAAACCAAGAATAGTCAAAATCTGGGACAAAAGACATCATACGCGTATAATGTCTTTTAGCACATCCAATGCTTATTTTTTATATCTGACGTGACAAGATTGTTACAAACACTGTAGAAAGCATAAATATCAAGTCTTGACCCAAATTGATGAAAAAGACATCATATGCGTATGATGTCTTTTACCTAGTTTTGGACATATTTTGATACTTTGCCAACACAAATCCATTGTAATAGCTGTCTAGAGGTTATATTTCAAGTTTCATCCCATTTGGATCACAATTGACCCAAAATAAGTCAAAAGCGGAAAATTGCAAAGAAAAGCCTAAATTAGCCATAACTTGCTCAAACAGAGTTCAAACTGAATTTTGTGAGTGGATAGAGCATAAGGGGGCTACTGAGAGTGAGCATAACAAAAATAGTCCAAATGTGTGAAAAAAGACATCATACGCGTATAATGTCTTTTTCAGCATAACTGCAACAAAATTCTCACTTGATGAAACAGAAGTTGTCCAACTGACAAGATTAAAAAATTGACCAAGTATCAATCAGTTTGGATCAATTTTGACCACAAAAACTTGGAAAAACAAATTGCCGAGACGGAAAAGTTAAAGTCCTTTAGGGGAATTGATGAATTTGAGATCGGGCAGGAATCTCCAGAATAACCAACCAAGACAAGGAGAACAAGCAAGTGTCATATCAACCGAGGGAAGTGTAAACCAAAGCTGGGTGCAACCAATAGAGCCGATCTTTGAAGGAAGTGTTTCTGATACTTCTTCGGAGAGATCTTACGAGATTTTCACCGAACACTTGGAACACTTGAACCTGAACAACAGAGAAAATATGGCAGCAAGATCATCAAACCCTTCCGCCACAATGAAGCTATTGTTCATAAAATACCAGTACGACAATGAGCAAGGTGCCAAGATCTACAAAGATGGAATGGACCGCTATTGTGTAAAGATAGAGGAGAGACCTAGTGAGTTCAAGGACTTAGTGCATGTGAGCTATAGCGGAGATAGATATCTAGATGACGAGGGTACCATGTACTTGGTATTCCTAAACCCTAACATTGTGGACAAGTGGGGATTGATGGGCACCAAAGCCAAAGTAGATGAAGAACTTGAGGAGAAAGCACCAATAATGAACTTCCCTGATGCGAGGTTAAGAAGAGAGAATGAAACTACAAGGATCAACACTGATAACATCTATGTGGGGCTATACAAATATAATAATGGGGAGCAAGATCTCTATTATAGATGTGAAGAACCCTACACCGGAGAGTTGACAAACCAAAAAAGACTTTATGTCTTTACCTACACAGAGGGATCGGAAGTGAAAATTGCTGCTTACGACAAGTATGGGAGGCAATACTCAACAATGGGCAAGAAAGAATTAGAAGGATATACATACTTTGGGGGACCACTACATCAGTATTATGTTACTTCTAGCTCACAAAGACCAGCACCAACAAATGGAGTGCAAAACCCAATGACAACAGGAGGACAAAGAACTCAGGTTGCTGACTCTTTCAGTCAACCTCAGTACTCGAAGCCCGGACCAATGGGATCATTACATTCCAGAGAGTCAATGGATACGAATCGAGGTAGTGCAGTTCCAATCCCCACATATACCACTCCAGGTCCAAGGTTCGAAGCGGAACCATCACATTTACCTCCTAGTAGTAGATTCAGGGCAGGGGAACCGACAAGGGTAACCCATGAAGTCCATGATGCTAGAGAAAGCTTTAGCCGGGACACAGGAGCAATGAGATTGGTAGCAGACCATAGACGTATGAGACCATCTCAAGTAGCCAAGTGTATGCCAAAGAAGTATGGTGGTTCAGGAGATCCGTATGCACATGTGTCACTCTTTAAGCAAGTCTTAAGAGCTGAGCAGATAACAGATTTCCATACACAATACGAGGGATTTGGTCTTACTCTAGAAGGTACGGCATTGACATGGTTTCAACCACTGAACATAGGGGGATTCCATGACATTGACCATTTGCTAAGAGAGTTTGCTGAGGAATTCTCAAAACGAGGGATTAAGCACAATACGGTCTCACAAATATATGCTTTTAAACAGAGAGAACACGAAAAAGTGAAGGAAGCTTCACTTCGCTTCAAACAATACATTGAGAGATGTCCAGTACGTGAACGACCACAAGATGACAGACTATCTATTCTCTTTATTGAGGGACTAAGAAACGACACTCTCAAGAAGGACTTGCACTTGAAAGCTTATACAAGTTTCGAGCAAGTAACGAGAGAGGCATTGTACTTAGTGGATAACTGTACGGTTTATGGAGAGGTGTCAGCGGATACAGATTTTGCATCCAGTAGCTCCTCCTCCGTAGCGAGCGAGACTACCACTAAAAAGAATGTTCAAACAACAACCATGCCAAATGTAGAGCAAATGATAGAAGATGCTCTAAAAAGGATGGCACCATACCAAAAACCATTGCCAAAAACACTGAAATGGTGTGCTATTGAACAAAAATGGACAAACCATCCAACAGAGGAGTGCTATTACAACAAAGGGTATGTAAGGGAGCGTCAGTATGCACCTCCTGCTCAATTAGCACCACCTCAAGTACATCCAGTACCTCGATACCCAACGGGAAATGTACCAGGACCTATGGGGATAAGAAAGACCGCAACCGGTATTGGGACAACAACCACCTTTACCAGGAGCAAGACCAGTGGGCATTAGATATGCACAACCTTAGAGAATCAGGAAGAACAAGCCTTAGTGCCTGTTCAAGCCTATTATGAAGAATCTGGTGCACACATGTCTCCAACTGTGTATTACCCACCAGAAGAACCCAAACAACCAGAACCATGGGGCATGGGAATGTTGGAATACCAACAGTTACAAGTGCTTCTGATGAAGAGAGATACAATTTGGACGCAAGAACATTGATGTTCATAGCTCATGGAGGGTTAACAGGACAAAGACCATCCTATCCACAAAGGACGAATCAAATGGGACCAAGACCAGCACTAGGACCCTGTTACAAGTGTGGAGGTGACCATCTGATGAATGTTTGTCCACATACGGAAATCATTAGAATTAACGCTTATTGCACTGAGTGTGGGGTTACTCACTTCATTGAGGATTGTTCAAAGAATCCAAACAAAGTGCAAAAGACGACATTGAATATGCTAGAAATATTCCTACCAGCAGTGGGTCTGAAAATGAAACTCTGATACCAACGCAAGTTGTTACTAGAGCTCAAGCTAAGAAAACCACTAGAGAACCTGAGAATGGAAAGTTAGCGACTGAAGTGGTTAGTCAAGGACCGCGGAGTCAGAGAAAACACATGGAAAGCTAGAAAAGCACGCATGAAGTTGAGAAAAGAACGTGAAGACGCTATTCTAGCTGAGGAACTAAAGCAAACTAAAGATAGATTAGAAAAACTTGAGAGTCAAAACGGGAAACGAGAGATGAGCCCGGAAAGAACGAAACAAAAGAGTATCAAAGAAACAACGAGCTTAAGCTCAGGGGGATCAGTGCTAGTCGACAAAGTACACGAACCATTGGACGCACTGATGAGAGCTTACGAAGCTAGGTTAAAGAACAACCAAACACAAGAACAGAGGTGGATGACATACCCAAACGCGGAATTGGAAAAGCAGAGACTTGAAATGTGCCAGAGAATGATCGAGACTGCACAAGCCTTATTAGAACCACCAAAAGAAACAATGAATTGTGGAACGGAAAACCCAATTCAGCAAGAGACTATCGTTTCACGGGTAGCTGAAAAGACTCCCAGTGCACAAAAGCCTGAAAATACACACAAGGATGACCGCATAGTATTGAACACAACCGATCAGGAGATAGAGAGTTTTCATCCAGTCATACAGAGGTCTTACGGAAGAGATGAGGATTACAATGAATTTTGGAAACAAGTGAGAGAGGCAAACTTTGCAAACGAGCTAAGTTGCCAAGCTAATCAGACAAATTGGGAAAAGGACATCAGGAATCCTCCCATAGTGGAATTTGAGGCAGGATCTCAAGTGGACTTGGATCTGCAATCTTACTGGGGAGATGGGGGCTCTGTTAGAACAATGGAGAGCAAACCTCATTCACTGAAAACCTTACCTTCATACTTAGGAGAGTATGAAGCAAAATCCGAGATTAGAGCACTTCCCTCACGAAGAATCTCATCAGAAAAAGTCATGGACTCGCAAGGATTGATAGAGATCTTGTCAACACCAGTGACATGCACTATCACTCTAGCTGAGCTTTTGAGGCTAAGACCACATATGTGGACCACTGTAGGAAAATGCTTGGAGAAATTTGGGGATAAAAGACCCAACATCGAGACTGCAAGAGGGTATACAAGAGCTGAGCAAACCACAAAAGAACGCTAAGCCTGTACCCTTAAACAAGGTCGGAGAGTATTGCGAAGGTGAAGAGGGGAATACAACCTTACCAGTTGAATTCCAAGGAGTGAACACGATGGCAATACTAGACAGCGGAGCTGGGGTAGCCATTGCTACAAAAGAAATCTGGAAAAAATGGGGAAACCAGCAATAAGGAAGACTAGGTTGAAACTCCAATTAGCAGATGGACACATGGAGAAACCTATGGGGTTATTAGAGAAAGTTGTAGTGACTTCTTGCGGCATTGAATACGAACATACTTTTGCTATTGTCGATTTTGGCAAGGAGAATAACTATGATATCATACTGGGAAGACCATTCATGAGACAGTTGAAAATGGTCCAAGATTGGGGCTACGATCACATATACCTGAGAAATATGGAAACCACTACACGTGTGAACCTGAAAGACCATAGCTACAAAGATGTGAACCGAACACCGGTAGAGGAGTTTGATTCAGCTACTTTGGCGGGATCCGAATTTCCAGCTTGGTTAGGTAAACCCAAGGAGTTATGGATGTGTGGAGCCTCGAAATGTGGAAGTCTGAGGCGAGAAGAATGTGTTTTAGAAAGGGCTATCGAAGACGAAACTTATATAGGAGAACCCTTTCCAGAGGACACGCTTGAACCATTAGAATGGACACACATTCTAGCAACCCTAGATGTTTGTGCAATTCCGGATGGTCCCACAACGAAATTTTGCGACAAGGACGGGTACGACGTGGTTCCGTACTTCATGTTGAGAACTGTACTCGAAAAAGAAACTGAAAAGAACGATACACTGGAAAAGGAAGATGAAGAAGAGGTGTTTCACGACATTCCCGATCATCCAGAGTGGGGAAATGAAGCAGACAACGAGTCAACGGACAATTCAAGCGGAAACGAAGAAACTATAACGGATGTCCGATTTTATGATTTTCCGAACCAAACTAAACAACGCCAGAAACGCTATAGAGCAAAGAGAAAAACAAAGGGGGTTAGAACCAATCCGATGCCTAGAATAAGAGGAAAAAATCAATTCCTAATGCTAGTAAAGGCGGAAGATTGTGTTAAGGACAAGATTTCTGGAAGAATGAGAGGCAATGATCAAAAGAGCTTACGAAAAGACAAAAGAGGCTCAAGAAATCAAGTTCAAAGGAATGGAACGAAAACTGAAACAGAAAAATCAGAAAAGAACAAGCGCAACAGAGAACACACGGAGTCCAAGTTAGAACGTAGAAACAAGTACAGAGAGCTCAAGAAAACTCTGAAAGAAGTTTGGACGACAGAAATTGAGAGTGGAGAGGACGAAAACGCCAAAATCAAGGAAAACATGGATGTTCCCTCTCACTATAGGAAATTCACAATAGAGGATAGGAAGGTGGTATTAACCCAACCTATTCGAGAGAGAAGGGAGAACGAATCTTATGACGGACCGGAGGATGCAAAAAAAGTTGATTTAGCAGCTCCAGGTGAGACACCTAGACCGGTGTACATAGCCACAGATTTGTCTCCAGGCGAGGAAGAGAGACTTTTGAGTCTTCTCAGAGAGTATAGGGATGTGTTTGCATGGTCTTATAAGGACTTAAAGGGAGTTGACCCATCGATATGCCAACACACAATCAATCCCACTGAAACAAGACGCAAAGCCTAGCAGACAGAGACCATACACATATAATGATACGTTTGCTAAGCGAATCAAAGAAGAGATAGATAAGCTAATGGAAGCTGAATTCATATACGAGATTGAACACACCGATTGGGTATCTCCGATTGTGGTAGTACCCAAGAAGAACGGAAAACTCCGAGTGTGTGTCAACTTAAAGAAAGTGAATGCTGCAACAATCAGGGACAATTATCCCCTGCCGATAACTGATCATGTTCTAGAGCGTGTATCAGGGAAAACAGCATACTCCTTTCTTGATGGTTTTTCAGGATATAACCAGCTAGCCATAGCACTGGAAGATCAACATAAAACAGCTTTTGCAACGGAGTGGGGGAATTTATGCTTATCGGGTTATGCCTTTTGGTCTAACCAATGCTCCCGCAACCTTCCAGAGGCTGATGACGCATGCTTTCAAAGAATACTTAAGGTTGTTTCTAGAAATATACATGGATGACTTATGTGTACATTCTCTTCTGAGAGATGAGCATCTAGAACACCTAAGAAAAGTATTTGAGAAATGTAGGACATATCGCATTTGTCTCAATCCTGAGAAATGTGTGTTTATGGTCCGACAGGGCAGAATTCTGGGACATATTGTCTCACAAAACGGAATATCCACGGATTTAGAGAAGATAAAAGTTATAGTGGATATGCCTAGACCAACCAATGCGAAACAAGTACAGAGCTTTATGGGACATTGCGGATATTATAGACGATTCATTTACATGTACGCTATAATAGGCCAACCACTTTACAGGCTAATAGTGAACTTTGAATGGACAGAGGAGTGTGAGGAATCGTTCAAGAAATTGAAAGAGGCACTCATTACTGCTCCAGTCTTGAAATCACCAGATTGGGAGAAGATATTCCATGTGCATATAGATGCTTCGGCATATGCAATAGGATGCATTCTGGCTCAGCCAGAAGAAGGAAACATGGATTTTCCTATCTGTTACGCCAGTCGACAGCTCAACAATGCAGAGAAGAATTACACCACAACAGAGCGAGAAGGATTAGGAATGATATATGCTGTGAAGAAATTTCGGCATTATCTTCTAGCCAACAAGTTTGTGTTTTTTACGGATCACCAAGCCTTGCTCTACCTAGTGAATAAACCATGCAATACCGGGAGAATAGTGAGATGGTTCATTATCTTACTGGAATTCGACTTCACGGTAGTAGTAAAGAAAGGAAAAACACATCTTAGAGCTGATCATCTTTCGCGATTGACGAATGGAGAAGACCCTATAGGAGTAGATGACGACATGCCAGACGCGTACTTGTTCAACATAGAAATGATACCGAAGTGGTCTCAAAATGTCGTTAACCTATTAACCTATGGAGGAGAGTTCGATAGAAGAGAATACAACCAGAAACATATTGCTATTCAGCAATCCAAGAATCTTCAATTGGTTGCAGGAAGGTTGTATCAATTGGGAAATGATCATGTTTTACGACTATGCATCAATCCTGAGGAATATAATATATATCTGCGCGAAGCACATGTTCAGGAATGTGCATTTCATTGTTCAAGAAGGAACACATATAGGAATTTGTTACAATTGGGAGTCTATTGGCCAGGAATGAAAGAAAGCGTACATGAATATGTCAATGTATTGTATGATCAAAACAGCAGTATGAATATGTCACTGTATGTATTGTATGTTCATCAAAACGCCAGCAGAGTATTCGACATTATATCAGATAATGATCGCTCCAGAATGGAGTCAGTATATTGTTGAATATCTCACAAATAGAACTTTCCCAGAAGGAACGTCAAAAGCTCGTCAGAAATCTGTAGAGACAGAAGCTAGAGATTACGCTTTAATAGGAGATCAACTCTATAAGAGAGGTAAAGACAACCAGCTTAGGATTTGCGCATCAGAGTCTGAGTATGTGATAATCCTGGAGCAAGCTCATGGAGGAGTAGGTGGAGGCCATTTCTCAGGTGATAAGACAGCAAAACTTGTCTTAGCCGCAAGGAATATGGTGGCCAACATTACATATGGACGCTGAGGAATACGTTAAACGGTGTGATGACTGTCAGCGGACCAAAGTACCACTTAAAAGAGATGATATGCCGCTTAGACCAATGATGGGGGCAAGAGCTTTTGCAAAATGGGGGATTGATTATGTCGGACCCATTTCACCTCCTGCATATAAGACTCATGCACAATACATCGTTGTGGCTACAGACTATCTAACAAAGTGGGTCGAAGCAAAGGCAACTCAAAAAGCAGATGCCAGGACCACGGCACAATTTCTATATGAATACGTCTTTGTACGATATGGATTGCCAATAGAAATTGTGAGTGATCGAGGCACACATTTTATAAATGAAGTGATAGAGATCCTTCTAGATGAATTCATGGTAATCCATAGGAAATCAGCCCCGTATCATCCACAAGCAAACGGACAAGCTGAAGCAACAAACAAAACCATATGCACGGTCCTTACGAAGATTGTATCTGAGTCGAGAACTGACTGGGACCAGAAGTTGCATTCAACATTATGGGCATATAGGGTAGCATATAAAACATCAATAGGAACGACCCCATATAACATGGTTTTTGGGCTAAATGCTATCTTACCAATAGAATTCTTGATTTCAACCTTAAGGGTGGCTAAGGATCTAGAGTGGACAGGGCACGAGCTTTCTGATAGAATAGATGACCTGGAAAAGCTAGACGAGCTTCGCCTAAAAGCAGTAGCTTCTATCTACGCTCAAAAAAGGCGACAAAAGGAATTTTTTGATAAGCATGTGCGGACTAAAGAGTTTAAGGTTGGGGACTATGTCCTAGTTTACACTCTGAAACAGCATGCTAAGAAGCTTAAAAAGCGAGGGATGGGACCTCTGGTGATTAAAGATCTATCACCAAGTGGAGCCGTCAAGCTTGCTACATTAGACGGAGAAGAAATGCCCAATTGGATTAGTGGATGCAGAGTGAAAAAGTATCTTTTGCCGCTAACCCAAGACATGCTTCTCAAAATACATCAAGAAAAGCTGCGTGTCCAAAAAAGAAAAAGATTGTGGAGGAAGCGCAAGCCGAGGCGAAGGAAAGAATGGAGAAAAGAAGACTACTGCGTCAGAAACAGCGCAATGAAGGAGCAATACGAATAAACGCAGTCAGTATAACAGAAATGGATAATGACAAAGAAGAACCCATCATTGAATGCAAAGTAGGAACCAACCAAATCAAAGCCAGAGCACTATTGGATTCAGGAGCTCAAGCTAACCTACTTTCACTCAGTTTGTATAGACAATTGACAAATGACACTAAACTACAAACTGCCAAGCAAGAGTTAAAGAGTTACTCTGAGAATTCAATCAAAACTGTCGGATGCACAGTTTTACATATACAGATTAACCAGTATGTGTATCCTCATATGTTTTACGTGGTTGAAGACCAAGCTACACAACATCCATTATTGCTAGGACAACCATGGCAGAAGCAATACAATGCAATGATTGACTGGAGTTCTAAATCAGTGCTTATCAAATACGAAGGTGAAAGTCAATCAGTTAAGTTCACCAAAGGAGCAGAGCCAACTCCAAAGGAAGAATCCAAGAACAAAGGTAAACAACAACCAGAGAAAAGAAGAAGCAATGGCAACCAAAAGTTTCTATACAACTGGATTGCTCTTCGACGAGGAATTCTCAACAGTGGATAAGGAAGACAAGCAATAATATAACAGCTCAACCTTGGGAAAAAACGGAGTCAAAGTTGGTATGGAGACCAAAAAAGGTTGTGCCAGAGAACACAAAGGTGGAAAACAGAGTCTTCAATACCAGACAACAGAGTGATTCCAGACAATCAAGGACAGTGAAACAGATCTGGATTCCAAAGAAGTTCATGACGGCACAAAGCTATAGCAAGCAAATTTGGATCCCAAAGATTTGTAAACAGGAACTCCCTTCAGTACAATCAACGGAAACTCCTAGGTATTTCAAGGCGAGGAAATCAACACAAAGAACAAAGCAGGTTTGGGTCGCAAAGAGTTTGTGGCAAGCACAAGCGAAGCGGAAGCAGATTTGGATTGTAAAAAAGAACAACAAGTAAAGAAGAATCCATCTACTGATTCTACTACCGAAGTGCCAAAACCAACCCAAAACCCGACCACCAATCCTTCAATCAAACAAAGAGCAGCTTTATTGGAAAGACTGTTGTATCATCGCTCTACAATTGCATTGGGAACTTATGACCAAAACAACTACAATGCTTCGCCCACAGACACTTCATAGTCGTCCGGGAGGACTCAGACTAGGAGGGGGGGAGGTATACAGGAGTTACAAAGCAGCTACAAGCGCCAAAACAAAGAAAAACAAAAATTATATTACAAGGGCAGTGTCTTACATGATTTTGCAATTTTTATGTTTGATTGCGGATATTGATAATATTTATGCCCTTATATACCTTGTTTTGCAACAAGAAGAGATCAAATGATGAATTTGGGTCTCTAGACGTGTAAATATCACTAAATAAGAGTGTTTTTGGAGCTAAAAAGTGGAAAAAAGTAGTAATCCAAGTCCAGAAATCACAAATAAGTGTATATTCATATACACAGGATTACGAGCTATTTATCGTGTATGTTTGGAATTTTTTGGCTTCAATTTGCTATTTTCCTTTATTTTTTATGATTTTCTTAATAAAAATAAAAGAAAAATAAAAAAGCAGGTGAAATGAGATCGGAAAAAAGAAAAGAATAGACGGTGATGGTCCTAATGACAAGGGCAACCCATGGTAAAAATTGGGTACAATTCTGAAAAAGTTGCGGAAAGCCCGAAATGACAGAATTTTGGCAAAGTGGACAGATTTCTCAGAAACAGGTCAAACGGAGTCCAAATTGAGAAATTTCAAATCCTAAAGTGCATTTCACGACGAGATAGGAGCACATGTCAAATTTGGTAACAAGTGATCCGGGAAGTCCGAAGTTAAGTATTTTTCACTTCACTTTCAAGCTCATTTCCACTATTACCTTCTTGGAGAGAGCAAAGAGCACACAGGAGCATCCAACCTTCTACCGCCTTCTACGACTGCTACGAGAGCTCAGAGGACACCAGACATGAGAGGTAGACTCGTTGCCATAAGCTTTTGATGCTTATCGTTAACTTTTGTCGCGAAAACTGACCAAAACCAAGAAACAAGAGCAGACGGGGAATGGGGAAGAATGCTAGGTAGGGGCACAACCGCCTAACCAAACCTTGCAAGAACTTTAGAGTGGGTTACCCTAGTATAGAAGATGGGTTTCTAACACTCAAAGCTCGAGAAAGAACGACTGGAAAAACCCTAGGTCAACAGAGCCTGCAAGAGGCAAAAGGAAAAAGTTGTCGAAACGACACAAAACTTCTCAGGAAGCTTAACAACATCGAGGGCAATGCAACCATGGAGTATATCCAGGTTTGGATCACCAAAAGTAGGTCAAAACAACCGATTCGGCTGCGGACACACAAAGCGTCATTTTGGCATAACGGCTGAAATTGACGACCGAATGAAATGAAACTTCACAAGCAGCTTCAAATATACATGGATGACTTATGTTTGCAAGCAAAACCCAAAAGAAAGCTGATTCACTTACCGATGGTGAAAAAGACGCTTTCGGGCAACCAAATGGAGAAAGATGGAGAACGGGGAGCCAAAGTCAAGTTCAACCAAATAGATGGCTTCACAACATATCCAATGAGCTGGAAATGCAACTCTCGAGAAGAAAAGTTGAAGAAATTCAACTCCAAGGCAAAAAGACGACTTCGGAGACTGAAATGCCTATAAGGGGGCTTTTTAGCTAAACTGATGACTTTTTAAGTTGAAAACTAGTTAGCAGGGCTTAGGGCACTAGCACAAAGCATTCTTTGCACAAAAAGACCAACATTTCAAGAAAAGACATCATACGCGTATGATGTCTCACAGCATGAATTTCACATCCATTTCAACATTTGAGTGCATAGCCTCATTCCACATGTTAATCACATCCTATGAACCAAGTATCATGAGAATTGGAGTTAGAAAACCCAAGGAAAACCAAAAAGACGCAAAGTAGGCCATAAAATTGATTTTTGGTCCTAATTTTGTCAAAATAACTCCAAACTCATTGAAACTTTGTAGGATTGTTGATTAACACATCTACAAGCTATCTGGAACCAAAAAGCACCATTTTGACACAAAAGACATCATACGCGTATGATGTCTATTTGCACTTACAGAGCCAAAACTGCTCATTTGTCATCATACATCCATTATATATATCTAATACATGCTACATATGAAATTTGGAACCATTTGGTCAAGAGGATCACCCCATTAGCCCAATTGAGGAAAATCCTTCACCTAAAGCCTATTTTGGCCCAAATCCAACATACTCAAGTCCAAACCAAGATTTGAGTAGATACAGTCCTTCACTAGTACATGGGGAGTCCACAGAACCAATCCCATGAAAAATTGATGAAAAAGACATCATACGCGTATGATGTCTCCAGAGCCATTTTTAGCCCAAAATCTATCCAAAATTCATAAATCCACTGAATAAGCCTATCTAAAGCCAAATCCAAGCTTATAGAGAAATTTGGTCCAAAAATACACTAAAAGACATCATACGCGTATGATGTCTCACTATGTGATTTTGGCACCTCAGGGCTTCAACCACCAAACAGAAGTGATCTACATGCCATTTGAAAGTGAACCACCAAGTTTTATCCAATTTGGATCATAAAATCCAATTCCCTTTCAAAATTTTGCCAAGAGCCTGAACTGGACTAAACTGGCCAAAACTTGACCAAATGGGATCCAAACTCAAATCCAAGCATATGATACTCATGTATACACTATCAGCTACAAGCACAACCAATATGAAGTCATTTTGACACAAAAGACATCATACGCGTATGATGTCTCCAGCATGATTTTGAGCCCATTTTGCATATTTTTTCACCTACCTTGCATCCTTAGGCCCTGAATAGCTCATGTTTCAATTTTCAAGTCATTTGGATAGTTAAAAGCTTCATTTCGGCTTTCAGTACTAAAAAGACGCTAACTTTGAAATTGGAGTTACAGGATCCATGGATTCCGCCAAGTTATCGGCAACGAAGAGAAAAAGACCGACAATCAAAGATGCTCTTGCAGAAGCGGAACCCTTTGACATTCCAGCAGAAACCCTCAAGCCAACCAAACTTGGGTGGAGGAGGAAGCAGTATTGGAGAAAGAGGGAATAAAGATCTACCAGGGGACTTTCAGAGATCCTCAAGGGCAAGCGGTGGATGTACCGATGATCCACAGGAATTGGTAGATTATAGCAGGTCAGAAGACATCAGCAGGTACCTGGAAAGGGCAGACTTGCACAGTTTCTTCACCTCGAGACCATCAGGTGTGGATACAAGAAGAGTGTACGAGTTGGCAACATCCATTCAGAAGGATGGAAAGCCACATTGACAGCCATGGATGGAGAGAAAGTAGAAGTACAGATCACTCCACAGCTCATTGCAGACGCATTGAAGCTGCACAACAAAGGGAGCTCTGTCAGGGAAAGAAGGGAGGCCATAGAGGTCTATGGATCCAAGAAACAGAATGCAACCTATGGAGATATGGCGGACCAAAGAGCGGCAACCCTTTGCCGACTGTACAACCAGTTTCTCCATGTTTGCAGTAAAAGACCGCAAAAGTATACGACACCGCCCCATGCCATTGCGACCACCATCACATGGGCATTAAAGAGCAATATGCCAAAAGAGGTGAATTACGCTCAACACATCCACGAGCAAGTAATTGCCATGCACAACGAGAAGCCAAAGTACATAGGAGGAGCGGAAATTCTGACAAGAATAGCTTATGAAGCTATTGGAGCTAGAGATCAGTGGCCAAAGGTTCCCTCCCAGAATGAGTGGCTTAGAGAGGCCGACGAGGAGGAAGAACAGCCCGAAGTATCCAAGAGGGCATCCACAAGAGCACGCCGGAAACTAGAAATAGTTTCAGAACCTGAAGAGGATGTGGACGAGCCGCTAAGAAGAAAGTAAAGAAGAAGGTTGCTCCCAAGCAAACCAAAAGTCAGAAAGCGGCAAGAATGGAAAGACTAGTGGAGCAGTTTAGAGCGGAAAGAGCTCTAAAGGGTGACTTTGAAGAAAAGTGGGTGCCAGACCCCACTAAAGTCGGAACTAGCTCAGCCAGGCCACATGTTGATCAATACGATCAATATATTAAAGCTTATGAGGAGTCAGAGGCTATACTGGAGCAGCAACCTGTCGAGCCATACACTGAAGAGGAGGTACAGCTTTTAAAAGCTGAGCTGAAAAAGGACGACAAGGGGAAGGGAAAGTAGATGAGTCTACTAAATCTCAAGAGAAAGACGGGCAAGCCGACAAAGGGGAAAGCCAAGGAAGCTGAGGACAGATACCCCTCTATGACTGATGTACCAAGCCCGAAGAAGACGAAAAATATGTGGAAGAGACCACAATAGAGATGGACACAGATGATTTGGAAAAGCCGAAGGCCGAGACCAAAGAAAAGGAGATAGATCCAGTTCAGCAAAAGAGAAATGATTATGAGGATCTGGTAGCGATAGGATACACTGAAGAAGAGGCCCTTGAGGCAGTTTATGGGATCACCCTACAAAAACAAGATGATCGGAGAGGGACGGAGGAAAAAACAAAGAGTACAAAAGAAAGTGAAGAGAAAATGGACGAACAGAAAGTACTAGAAGAGCCGAAGCCAGTGGAGGTGGTGGAAGAAAGAGCTTTAGAGTTGACAGATGAAGATGAAAAAGACATGCACATGGTGCATGAACTGCTAGGCAAGATCAAAGAAAGATCCAGGGCAAAGGAAGTAGAGATTGAGACAGCCAAACAAAGGGAAGCAGAGTTGCAGAGGAAATTAGAGAATGCTATGACTGAATCTGAAAGTCATAAAGCATCACTCTATGACGCAGAAAACGAGAGAGACGGCTTGATACTCCAGCTAGCCGAGGCTTCAAGAGAGGTAACAAGTGCACAGGAAGCAAAGGAGCGGATAGAGATGATGAGTTGGAGGCAGCCAAGGATGAGCTCATTGAGCTAAGGAAAGAGTCGAGCTCAAGAAAGAACAATCACTAGACTCAGAACTACCCCTAGAGCTAGCAGAGCAGGAACCGAACAAGAAGGAACTCTCGTACCAGCTTTAGAAGACCAGATCCGAAGCTTACAAAGAGAGCTGAGATTAGAGCAAGTGCAAAGGTTGCACATTGCGGAGGGATCATTGGCCGCAGAGGAGAGGCTCACATTAGAAAATCAAACACTAAGGACAGAGAATGAGGCCCTCCGCAAACAGCTCCAAGATCTACAAGAGCAACAAAGAAGAGAGACAGAGACACCACACGAAGAATCAGGAGGAGCAGCCATAGAGCTACCAGAAACTGGAGAGGCAACCACAATTGAAGATCCAGCCCCAGCTCAAGAGGTGGCCTCGACTTCAGGAATCTCTGAAGAAGAAGAACAAAGGCTCCATGACCAAATAGAAAAGTCAGCAGAGGAGAGTGCCAAGGCGGAAATGGAGTGGGAGAGGAGACTCCTCATCTCCATTAGACTTCAGGGATTAGACACAAAAGTGCTCCATGAAGAGTGGATGCAGCCCAGCCTGCCTTTCCCTTTGATGAAATTTGAAGTGCTAAAGACGAAAAAGAGAATAGAGGAGGAGCAGTATGTCGCTCTTTACGAAGGCGACATCACAAAGAGGAACAGTCAAAGAAGATAGTAGATTCACAACCTAGATGGAGGAAAGGTTGGCTGAACAAATACCCAGCCTACCTCATCTACTTGGTGGAGGCACCAAAGGAGATTCGGGAGGATGCAACCTTCTGCCCTGTGCCAAGAGTCAGAAACTGGAAAGAGCATGGCAAGATTGCAGAAAAGAAGCCAAATTGGCTTAATTATCCCAGGATGCCAGGACCAAAGGCAGGAGAGAGAATAGGTAAAGCCTACATGGTGAAAACCCTAACGGGCACCATCAAGCTCTTTACTGGCTCTCCTGACCTTTCGTGTCAGATGCTCAAGAAAATCTGCAGGACTCTCTTAGCTTGCATTGAAGTGTTCGCGCCAGATAAAGCCACGACCTCGAGTCTACTATCGACGGCCGACACAGTGACTGATATGATGTATGATCTTTCATTGCAGCCTTCTCCAAAAGTGTTGCACCTCCTATACCAAAGGATTATGTTTTTGCCTAGCTTCCACATGCAAACATTCGAAGAAGCTTTCTACACCGGCTTTTTCACCACGAAAGCAAAATATTCGGCCCAACCTTGACCATCGGCAACCTACGATACGAATCACATTTGCAGATGCTCAAGACGACAGGACTTTATTGACCAAGCATAAAAGTCATGTCAGGGACGACATGAACGAGGAGGGGGGAGTGTTGAGCCAGCAGAGGATCACACCCACATTTTTGCTCACACTCATCATTTTTGTAACCATTGATTGT
Source organism: Adiantum capillus-veneris (assembly GCF_014529385.1). Classification (NCBI taxonomy): domain Eukaryota; kingdom Viridiplantae; phylum Streptophyta; class Polypodiopsida; order Polypodiales; family Pteridaceae; genus Adiantum; species Adiantum capillus-veneris. The sequence continues at coordinate 130,338,331 of NC_140935.1, forward strand.
AATAAATGTCTTTCCGACATTAATTTTGATTTGAGCCATTCATTAAGTAACGGGACTCAATTGAGTTTCCAGCTTGTAATCCGAAGTAATTTCACTTGCTGATGTAATTAGTTAGAGATGTTCTCACCTCCAAGGCTGAGGTATATAAGCCAAAGTTTTGTAACCTAAGGGATTCAGATTATTAATCAAAGTGAGTTTTTGAGCGCCGTGACTGTGTCTGTGAGAGAGAGAGAGAGAGAGAGAGAGAGAGAGAGAGAGAGAGAGAGAGAGAGAGAGAGAGAGAGAGAGAGAGAGGAGAGAGAGAGAGAGAGAGAGAGAGTCTTATCTACTTGCTATGCGAGCTACGGAGCCGCCATTGGAGAAGCGACACCGCCATTGTGTTAGCAACGGCGAGAGCTACGCACAGATACCAAGAGTGCGCGCTATCGGCTTCTATGTGTGGTAAGTTCCTACGAGCTTTGGTGTGAGATTTCTTCCAACTCGTGTGTCGGAATGGAGCGTGCAGCATATCTATAGAACCATGACGAGTAGAGCTACGCATTAGTACCATCGGGGTCAAGTTTCGGTCACCTGTATTTTTCAGTCTGTCTTCATACGCGTTTACCGCACGGAGTGATTATAGGTTGATTTTGCAGTTCAAGTCTTTAGGGTGTTGTTCTTACCTAGTGTATAGACTTCCCCTTGAGTTTGAGATCGATTCAATGATTCTAGATCCTGTTTCGTATAGCATTCGTTCGTAGTACGGATTTCAGTCACTTGCGTATTTTAGAACTTAGATTTGATTTCCTTAGTAGTGATTGTCATTAGAAGGTCGAGTAGGTGATTTGACACCCACCTAGTTGTTTCCATGTGCCTGCGGGTCAAGCTCCGTCCTCGTCTGACAAATTCTGTTGTTGGTTGAGTTCTCGCTATTTAGCTTCCGCTAGCGGCGTAACCGCCTTAACAGTGGTTCTTGACTTGGCTTCAATTGCTTTGATTATTTGGGCAAGACAGTGTACAAGGAGCATGGAGGATTTTTTCCTGAAGGTCATGAGTTGTGTGGACCAAATATATGTAAACACAATATGCACCCATTGAAGGCGAGTGTTTGGAAGAACATGTGGCAATCATTAGGAGAGTTTATGGCACTTGAGATAAAATGACTGTCTATTTTTTCCGACCTCCATATTCGAGTGACTTGCTTACCAATCATTTGCTCGATCCAATGCATGTTTTTAAAAATGTGGGGGAGATTTTGTGGAGGACCATTACTGGAAAAAGGAATAGCAAGGCACAAAGAGATGATCTATAAGTTGTGGCACAAAATGCCAAAGATTTGGCCTCTTCTTAAACCCAATGGAGATTATGTTATTCCAAAATCTCCATGGGTTTTGAGAAAGAAATAGGAGAAATAAGTAAAAAAAGTCATACCTACATTCAAAACTCCTACTAGGATCATGCAATGCTTGAAAACAACTTTTACTAAAGATGACAAACTAAGTGTCTTAAGTCTTATGATTGGCATACATTTTTACGATTTATCTTACCAATTGCCATCAAAGATTGCCTAACAAATGACATAAGAAACACAATTCACAAGATTAGTGAGTTAGTGCATTGGATCTCATCAAAAGAGATTAGGAGAGACATCATAGATGAAACTCGCTTAAATGCTATAGAGGCAATGTGTATGGTGGAGAAGTATTTTTGAACCAATTCTTGCTATCCAAATGCATTTACTTATGCATGTGGTTGATGAAGTTGCAGTTGCTGGAACGGTCCATTACAAATGGATATTCTTCTTTGAGAGGTTCATGAAGACATTAAAAGGGTTCGTTCATCAAAGGGCTCGCTCTGAGGGTAGCATAGTGGAAGGATAGCTTATGCAGGAGTCTCTTGTTTTTATGAGTGAGTTCTTGGGTTCATTGGACACAGGGATGCCTTGATTGAGGACTTCTAAGACAAATACCAAGGTAACTGAGGAGCAGCCACCACAAGGACAGTGCATCATGAGGAAGATGGATGTCGAAATACATGAAAAGGTTATGAAAATTTTTCTTCTCAATTCAAAAGTCATGCAAAAGTGGATTGAGAAATACGAAGTGGAAAAGCAACACCATTTGGCTGATTGGATGTGATTCAAGCGCAATCGTATCACTAGAAATTTTCCCTTTCTAGACCACCTTCAAAAAATACAAGACTTTTCTTTTTGGATGGTGGCTTGATGCAACAATCTCAAAGGCAAAGCGAAATGGAGGCTAAGTTTTAGTTTTCCAGTTACTCTAGTTGGCATCTCACCGGAGCAGATGTGTACTTTTTTCTCACAGTTTTTCCTAGAGAAAGGTATGTATTCACATCAATTCTAGATAGTAGGTCCTTCTAGTCCAACTACAACTATTTTGATCCCTCAAACTAGCATTCCAATCACACTTCAGACTAGCATCCTAGTTACACTCACTAGTCAAGCTACATTGGGGACTGCGATTTCTTGTTTGTCATAATAACTAATATCTAATTCTCCTAAATGATTTTCTCATGTTAAACTAATCATTTAATATGGGGAAGTGCCAGGGGAGAAAAAGCTAGAATATTGGTTAAGCTGGCTGACCGGCCACAGTAGGGATCCAAAGGGGGGCCATTTTCAAAAGAGCAATGTACAACGATGGGCTTTAAAGACCCTAAGGTTCAGCCCATTAAGACTTCCAAAATGCTAAGGTTCCAAAATTCAAAGGTTGTGTCCAATGGTGAAGCTTAGTAAAATTGGATGCTTAGTGTGTGTGCAAAAAAAGTCTTCAAGGCTCCTATATAGGAGGGGGCGAGCCCTGTAAGTGGGGGATGAGAGAGAAACACACACACGCACTCACAGGCTCCCTTTACACAAAGGGAATGAGGGACACATGTGAACTCCCCAGGCCAATTGCCCACAAGGTGCACTCAAATCCTATTGGATGGCCATGGAGGTGAACCAATGAGAATTAGGCTAGAGTAAATCTAGTTTAAATCATTTAACAACACTTAGTAAAAGAACCAATAAGAATTAAGCTCTCTAGAAGACTATTGGACAGTCTCACAAGGGGTCCAATGAGCATTCAACAACCCAATGGCTTGCCTGATTCCTAGTTGCCAAGAGACAAAGGGGTCCAATGAGAGTTTAGTTGCATTAATTAATTACCTAAAGCTCTCACAAAAGAGGAAAGGGGAACACATGTCAGAAGGCTATCACTTATGCTTCTTAAATCCTATTGGCTAAGCTTGAAGAGGTCCAATGAGGTGCCAACAAGAGGATTTAGCAAGAGGGGTCAACCAAAAGAGAGAGGGGGACTGATTTTTCAAAGGCATTATTTCACACACACTCACACTAGCTCATGTGTGAAGGAAGAAGACTCTCTCTCTCTCTCTCTCCTTCTCAAGCTTTAATGAAAATCTCATCACCTAATCCAAGCTTGTGAGAAGGGAGGCCTACACCAACAACTCTTAGCTTTGTGATGCAAATCCAACCAAGAGCCAAGCTTCAATGCATGCTCATCTCCTCTACTATGCTAATTACTAAGCTATCTCCTTCTTCCTCTCAATCTAATCTCATACCCTGCTAGCTCTCACCATCTTCGAAGGTGTGTGAGGTCTTGGGTCTAAGACTGTGAGGGAATTGATGTTGTGTTTTATAAGTGTTTTTCTTAGTGCTTGAAGCTTCCATCTTCATTGCACTAGCTAGTTATTGAAGGAACACAAAGAATTGTATTGTAAAATGTCTCCATTGATGGGGGAAACCTATAATACAAAGCCTTTTGGAAGGGGGGACCGGCTCCATGAAAATCCGGTCCTCAACTAGTGTCCATAGCTTAATTTCTCTTTCTTTTGAAGTATTATTCATGCCTATCTAACTAGGTGTTATGCTTTTTGTTGTTCTCTTCCCCCCAAGCACTCTTGCTATGCTCATTAGGAATCTTTTCTAATGAAATGCTCACTATGTCTATGCTATTTTCTGCTACACACAAGTTACTAGGCCATTAAATGTTACATTGTTCCTCCTTGAGATGATGCAAAACTTGTCGTTCAAGTGGTGGCGTGGCTGTTGTGGTAGTGGTGCTACCAATTTGTCCACACCTCCAAGAGAGCATCCACCTCTCTCTTGAATAGATAGTACATCGATGGGTACACCACGTACACCTTGGGGGTTACATGAGTTTGATCCTAACAAGGTGTACAAGGCTAGGGATGGGGCACCAATTATGGATAGGGCCATAAAGGCCATGCTTCAGAGGGTTCACCAGCTTTGTACAATGTAGTTTGGGCACTCTATGATGGAGCATTGGGATGCTCAAGATTGTTGGGTATGCAAGACCAGTGTGCGTCTAGCCTGTGCGAAACTCCCCTTTATGAAGCATGCAGGTAGCTTCAGTTGGAGTTCAAGTTGTGCATGGCAATTTTGGCTTTTATATTGTAAGGAATGTTTACAAAGGTTTTTCATTACAAAGAATAGCATTTTTTTTTCTGAGTATCAAGTCTCTCTCTCTCTCTCTCTCTCTCTCTCTCTCTCTCTCTCTCTCCTCTCTCTCTCTCTCTCTCTCTCTCTCTCTCTCTCTCTCGTTCTCTGCATCCCACACACCATGGCTGCAAGACATCATCCACCCTAGCTCCATAGCTTCTTAAAAATTGGTATCAGAGCCATTGCTTGGCCTCGGCTGGATTCAACTCGCGAGAACCGTCGCTAGCAGAGGAGAGAGAAGGAGCAGTCACCTGTAGCAAATCAACCAAAACAGCCCTCAACAGGTTTTCTTTGGAAGGCTGTTGCATTCTCGACACTATAGCCCCTACCGATTTGGCCTCTATAGGCTTTGCAGAAGAAAAATGCCATCATCGAAGTCGATAGAAAGAGGAGAGATCGCCATATTTGATTTTTTGGGTTTTCTTTTTCGCACTATATTAAAGTGGCCACCCAATTGAACTTTTTCAAGCAAAGTGGACATTCCCACCCTCGTAAGGGCTTACACGTTCTGTGGTATTTGTGCTTGGTGTTGAGTATATTGGCTTGCAATTTTGAAAGCTCAAAAATAGTTATTTAACATAACATGGTATTAGCTATATCCTAAAGCATCAACACCCGTTTTTTCTTCTTTGGGGACATATTACTTGCTTTGGAGATGCAAAAATTGATTGGCTTTGAATTTTGCTACAAGCCGAATCTTGCCAAACCTTTTCAGCTTCCAAAGACTTCAACATGGTGTCAAAATTCAATAAATTTAATGGATCTGACTTCCACACCTGGAAAATTAAAGTAAAGGGATATCTGGTGCGGAAAAATGTGTAGAACGTCGTTAAGCCTCTGTCAACTGACGAAGCTGGCACATTCAGCTACAGTTACCAGAGAGTTATCTGCCGAGCAACAATGCAAGGATGAGTAGGCATTAGGTATTATTTTGACATCTCTTGAAGATGATTTTATTCATTATCTGGATGATATGCAATATGCAAATGCTGCTTGGATGAAACTAGAGAAAGTGTTTGGTCCTAAAGACAAATACTCCAAAACGAGCCTTAAAATGGATCTCTATTCTCTTTCAATGTGTGATGATGAAAATGTTGCAACTTTAGCTAACAGTCTAAAAAGAATCCGCACCCAGCTAATGTATGTTGAAGCTCCTGTCCCAGATGAAGATCTTATAGCCGTTTTTATGAATATTCTACCGGCAGAATTTTGTCAAATTGTCACTATTTTAAAGGAGAAGGGTCCGCTACCTTCTTTGGATGGTATTGTTAACTCATTGCAGGAAGAAGAGAAACAAATTCCACAAATTAGCTCTTTCGTACTGACTGCATATGTAGCTCATGGTTGCACTTCAACCAGGTCTGCAACTTCAACCAGACCTACTACCAACACTAGACCTTGTGCAATATGTGGGCGCAACAATCATCAAACAAAAATCCTTGCACCCACTTGTGGAAAGACTAATCATCCTTCGGACAAATGCCTTAAGAAGAATTAGCGACAGATCAATGTGGTTGAAGGTGATGAAGATGGTGAAGCACCTACGCTTCTCGTAGAAAGTGATGTCTTGTTTTTTTTTTTTTTTAGTTTGTCTTTATATTTCCTTTATGTCATTCATTTGTCAATAATTGTACGGGTTATAGACACTGCCATGAAAAAAAAATTTAAAAATGGTAAGACCGCCCTTTTGTTGTTTGGTTGAGTTTTGGTATGTCTCACACTGATGGTTGTTTGAGGGAAGTACACACACACACACACACACACACACACACACACATACACACACACACACACAAACACCTATACTATAGTCAAGGGGGGTGCTTCTACTCATGGTTTCAGGTGAATGGACTCTACCATGGTTTGTATCAAGTCCATAGTCAGTAGGCTGGGCTTGAGGGGGGGGTTGTTGGGTATGCAAGCCCAATGTGCATCTAGCCTGTGGGAAACTCCCCTTTATGAAGCATGCAGGTAGCTTCAATTGGAGTTTAAGTTGGGCATGGCAATTTTGGCTTTTATATTGTAAGGAATGCTTACAAAGTTTTTTCATTACAAAGCATAGCGTTATTTTTTTTTTCTCTGAGTACCAAGTCTCTCTCTCTCTCTCTCTCTCTCTCTCTCTCTCTCTCTCTCTCTCTCTCTCTCTCTCTCTCTCTCTCTCTCGTTCTTTGCATCCCCCACGCCGTGGTTGCAAGACATCATCCACCCTAGCTCCATAGCCTCCCAACAAGGATGAAAAGGGAAAGAATTACGTCATTGATGCCATTCACAGAGAGTACAAACCAGCAAAGGGTTATGATCTAGTTTCCAATGACTGGATCATGAGCGTAGCTATTGCAACCATGTCTCATCATTGATTTGAAGCATGAGACAAATACAAAGCCGGAAAGACAAATTCGATATGATTGGACGTAGAGGAGCGGGAAGGGATTTCTTGTGAGCAACAAGAGCATCAAAACAGGTTTCAGCAGCAGTGAGATACGACCAAAGTACGCCCATCTTCTTGTCTTGGGAGTGGAGGCTATGATACCCTTTGACACGATTTTGTAAGTGTCACACACTATTGAAATAGCGTATATACATATGTTTTTCTAATGTTTATCTTATGGTTAAGTGTTTATATTGAAGGGGCTTGCCATGAAGCATCCTCCAATGGGTAGAGAGAAGAAATATGGATTCAAGCATGGTCTGTCAACTCTTCTTCTGCAACTTAAAGATGAGGGAGGGACCTTGATTGGGAGTCCTAACCTTGATCAGTATGGTCGATGCATATATTTTCATTTGTACATGTTGATGTATAGCTACTTATGTTTTGCTTCATATATACTTGTAGACGGTAGCGATGTTTCTAGATATATTTATGTTTTTATAATTTGCTTAAATTATGGCTATGGTTTTGGAATTCGCTTAAGGTTATGGTTATGGCTTGATAATTTGGTTAAGGTTATGGTTTTGGAAACGGCTTATAGTTATGGTTTAAGAATGTGGTTATGTTTATGGTTTTGAAATCCGCTTAAGGTTATGATTATGGTTAAGAATTTGATTATGATTATGATTTTGAAATCCGCTTAAGGTTATGGTTATGGTTATGATTTTGAAATCCCCTTAAGGTTATGGTTATGGTTTAAAAAATTGTTTATGGCTATGGTTATGGTTTGAGAATGTGGTTATGTTTATGGCTTTGAAATCCGCTTAAGGTTATGGTTTGAAATTTGCTTAAGGTTATGGTTATGGTTTTGGAAGCCGCTTAAGGTTATGGTTATGCTTTGAGAACTTGGTTATGGTTATGCTTTTGGTATCCGCTTAAGGTTATGGTTATGGTTTAAGAATTTGGTTATGGTTATGGTTAATGTTATGATTATGGTTGTGGTTATGGTTAAGGTTATGCTTATGGTTAAGGTTATGCTTATGGTTTCAAAATTTGGTTATGGTTATGTTTTGTGAATCTCGTCATGCTCAATATGTGCTCACACATTTGTGGAATTTTCAGGAAAAACAAAGCTGGAGTGCATTTGCTTTTTGACTCCTCCTTTGAGCAGAGAGGGGTGCTTTTGGTGCTGCAATACTCTCTGCTCAATTTTCTTGTGTAGGTTTTGGTGTCGGTATGAGCGTCTATATAGGCATCAATATGCCCATCGATATGCACATATTTTATTCTAGCGGGTATATCGACGCTTGTGATACCGATGGGAATACCAATGTGATGGTACCAATGCGCATACCGACAGGTATATTGACACAAGGGATTTTTATAACGTTTATTTCCATCGATATGGGTGCCAATATCCACGAAATGTGTTGCAGTGCATGAATCAAGACATGATGAAGTACATAGAAAAATGTGAGCAGTGGAGACAAGCACCATCCAAGGAGGTAGCTATTGGAAGCCTAATTGTTACAACAAGGGTGACGGCTAAAAAATTGCATGGAAAAAAAAACATACATGGATTCATGGTTAACTTGGTGGGAGGTGCACATTGTACATTGGGGTAGCATCATGAAATCCATTTAAAATTGCACGTACGTCCCAACACTCCACGCACAAATCTTGCTCAAAACAAACATGGGAGTTGGATGGCTAGAGAGGGATTCAAGAAGTGGATATCACTACATGATGCATGCACCACCAACCTAGCTAATGCACTTTTGCAAAGTACAAAAGCTATTTCATGCTTGCAAAAATATAGTTAGGAAAAGGTCCATTCTTACAAAGGCTTGCCGAGCTCTTTTGCGGATGTACAATTCAATCACAAAGGACCAATGACCAAGTGGGCGGCCAAGGAAGATAAACTTTACATGTGAAGGGACGTCAAACACGCCTCTTAAAAGGAATGAAGGGAGAGGGTCAATGGTAAAGGAGAGTGAATCAATGTGGACTATTTGGAACACCCGCAAGGTAGTAAAGTGACATGTAGTGGAATGCATGATGGGGTAGAAGATGTGGCAGAATCATTACAGGCTCTAGTGTGGGAGTCAAGCTCTCTCTTTTGAAGGATATCACAAACATCCATGGGGAATGGTTTGTCAATGGTTTTGATTTTGTCCCAAGTACATTGTCATATTTTGGACAATAATATCAACGCATGACCTAGGATTGTACACTATTTGGCCAGTGAAAATTGGCACAAACCTTTCTCCATAGGAATTTCAAAAAATTGTATGAAGGTAGGTATCAAGTGGAACAAGTTGTAGGGGAGTGTGATCCAGATATTTTGGGGACGTGGAGTGCCAATGAGAATGTGATGAGGTCATCACAAAGTTAAATGGAAATCCATTCTTTCAACATTCAAGATGGGGTGCAAACAAAGTACCACACCACAATCTCATCGCAGGTAAGTCACAAAATTGCTTCATCTCTAGCTTTGAAGGTGAGGGTGGTAGAGAAACTTTTCCACGGGAAAAGAGTGAACGAAGTTTTCAAGGTCAAATCACATTGATTACACAATCATGTGAATATGAACAAAGCTCAAATTTACAAAGAGCCAACTTGTACATGCCTAGATTTTCAAGATTGTATAGCACGAAAGTGATTGTATCTTGCATGTAAGCACATTTACTTTATTTTTTTGCATGTGTTAGGCTTAAACAAAAACAAGAATATTTTTATCCAACCAACCAGTTATTGGGGAGGTCCAAAGTAGAGAGTGCACCTATCCTACCATATATATATAGCTAATTTTTGATTCGCTTTTCCCTACAATAGCCTTTTTTCTCTCTCCTCAATGTCTTTGCCATGTTAGAATTCCATCAATGAAGGTTTTTTGAATATATGTTTTTGTTTGGCCCCACTTGTACAGAGCATTGTCTAGAAATATTTCTTTTGTATAGTGTCATAGTGATTGAGATTGTTGAGGTGCCAAATCAGTTATCTGATCAAATTAACATTAACTTAATAGCCTCTCAAATGCTATAAAACATCTTCATTGTAAAACCCTTGGAGACTACTTGGCAGATCCTCCTCCCTACCTCCCTTAATATAGACTCCAGGACTCTTAGTCCTTGTCCATTTGAATCCCCAATCCTCTTTCCGAGATGTCCAAGCCCTTGGTTCTAGATCCATAACCCCACGGATGCCCTTGGCCTTACATTACTCCCCCCTTGGAGAGTTTTTCATGTCCTTGAAAACAAAAGTGGGAAACTTCTTCTTCAGAACACCTATGGTTTCCCAAGGGGCACCTTCCTCAGGTTGATCCCTCCACTTGCTTAAATCTTTTCCATGTACATGATGACGAGTTCATAAATCATGGTAGTCTAAGATGTGCTCAAGTTCATGAAGTTGGACTAAAAGTTCAATGAAATCAACCAAAACTTGTCGGTCAATGACATTGTTGTTCCATGCAAGCGGTTGCAAAAATGACTAACATGGAACACGGGATGGATACGAGAGTGTGCAGGTAATGAGAGTTTGTAGACGTGATTAGCAAATTTCTTGAGTATCTTGAAAGGCCCACAATATCTCAGAGATAATTTAGATGTTGGCCCAGTCTTCAAACTTTTTGAATGCTCTGGCACATGCAAAAATACCTCTTCCCCTTCCATGAAGATAACTTGCCAACATTTCTCATTAGCATACTTCCTATATCAATCATGTGGCTATCGTACATTTTGACGAGCGAGTTTTAGCATTTTCATATGGTCTTGGAGAAAATCCTTGACCTATTGGAGCTTTTTAGTTGCCAACCCCACCGTAATTGGTGACCCAGGTTGAACACCGTACATTAGTATGAATGGACTAAATCCAATCAGTACATGCTTAACATTGTTGTAAGAAAACTCAAGAATAGGTAGATAGTCTTCTCAGTATGATTGCTTCTTGCTAACATATGCTTGTAGCATATCCTCTAGAACTTGATTAACTCTTTCAGTCTAGCCATCCATTTCAAGATGATCTATTGTACTTAGGTTGAGTTGTGTACCAAATTGTTTAAACACAACACTCTAGAAATGACTATTCAACTTGAGATCATGATCACTCACAATGCTAATTGGCAATCCATACAACCTGTACAGATTGTCCAAAAATAACTTAGCTAAATCTGGAATCTTAATTGTTGACTTGGTTGGAATAAACTTGCATAGTTTAGTCAATCATTCTACAACCACCCATAACAAGTCACGACCTCGTACAGTGGTTTACCAACCCACAATGAATTCCAAAGAAATAATTTCCCATTTACCATTAGGAATCTCTAATGGATGTAAGAGACTTCCTACCTTCAAGTGCTCTGCTTTATTAACTTGAATTTTTTGACAATGCAAGACATAGTCTTGGACATAGTTGTGTAAACCTCGCCAATGAAACTGTCATCTTACAAGAGCATAAGTCTTCTTAATGTGTGGGTGCGTTGCACTTGGACTATCATGACATTCATAAAGAATTTGGGGCCGAATGGCCATGTCCATTGATACACAAACTCTCCCATTGTGGAATAGGTACCCTTTATCCATGGAAAAATGCTTCCATCTCTACATTTCATCACACTCAATAGAGGAGAACTGAGTGTAGAGGTTAAAGACACACTACCAATGATGGAGTGGGAAGGATCCCTCACTTTCACATGGATCCACACTTTGGAGTATGCATTGTCATGCTCATATTTACACTTAAGAGAGTCTAGAAACCCATTTCTAATTTTTGTAAACAGAAAGAGAGTTGATCTCAAGCATACAGCTAAGAGCGTCAACTACCACATTGTATCATCCCTTACAATACCAAAGCTTTGCTTCATACTCCTAAAGAATCTCAGTCCACCTGGCTTTTTGACCCTACAAATTATTTTGTTGTGTAAAAAAATTTATGCTTTCATGGTTGAACACAATCTCAAACTGAACGGCATATAAATAGTGCCACCATGTCTTTAAAGTAGACACTATTTCATAGAGTTATCTTTCATAAGCAGAGTAATTTTGCTGTGCTAAATCAAGCTTCTTGCTTTCAAATGAAATTGGCCTTCCCTCCTGCAAAAGGACTGCTCCAATAGAATGATTATTGGCATGCGTTTCTAAACAAATGGCTTCAAAGAATCCATTATAGCTACAATATGAGTTGTAGCTAATGCGTTCTTGAGAGCATTAAAACCTTGTTGTTAAGAAGCACCCCACTGAAAGGTTTTCCACTTGGCTTTTAGTTGGTCCGTCATCAACACAACAATATGAGCATAGTTTTTAACGAATCTTCCATAAAAATTGGCAAATCCCAAGAAAATCTATAGCTCTTCCAGATCTTTGGGAGAAGGCCACCTCCGAATGGCATCCACTTTGGATTGATCTATGTGCAACCCATCAGGAACCTGAAATGACATGCCCTAGATAGTAATTTTCCTCGAGAAAATCACACCAGCTCTTTGGCATATAACTTATTTTCTCTTCGCAATATAAACACATGCTTTATATGTCTTCTTTAGAGGCACTATACACAAGAATATCATCGAGAAAGATGATAACAAACTTTCTCAAATATGATCTCAGGACACTATCCATGAGTGTCATGAAAGTTGTAGGCGCATTGGATAACCCAAAGGGCATAACCAAAAACTCGTAATGTTCAAACCTTGCTTGAAATGCAGTTTTGGGTATATCAACAAGTCAAATGCGTACTTGGTGATATCTCAAACGCAAGTCAATCTTAATAAAAATATGAGTGTGGGTGAGATTGTCAAACAACTCATCCACTCGTGGTAATGGGTACTTATTCTTAACAATTATCGCATTCAAACCACGGTAGTCTACGCACATGTGCATGCTTACCATAATTTTTCTTCACCAATAGGATGGGAGAATACCATGGTGAAGAACTAGGTTGAATAAACCCTCTATTGAGGTAGTTAGCAAGCTGACATTCCACCTCGATAGCCTCAGAATGGCTCATTCAGTAGGGTCGTTTACTAACCGGTTTACTGCCTGCAACCACATCTATGCCATGTTGCACAAACCGTGGTAGCGATAACCCTTGTGATAAATCATTGGGGAATACATCTTGATATTCTATTAATAAAACTTTTGATTGATTAGAAACATTTTCTTGTTGAGGAGAGAGAGTAGTAGCCATTGCCGAGAGAGAAGAGAGAAAAGCATGTGGTGTGAGGAATTTTCAGTGGAAGCAGAATCAACAATCGAAAGAAAATGACACAAGAGTAACATCAAGAAATCTTCTTCTATTTCATTATCAGATGTGAGATTCATAAGCTGTGCTATACATATGAGTGAATGGTGAGAACTTGGAGTCTATGGCATCTTGAGCCATTTCATTAACCCGTAGTTGATGAAATTGTGTGAGGCACATCATCTACCAAGATATGCACCCTATGCTCTTGAATAGATCCGTGCATACACACTAGCTCATGTGGACCAAAGGTCTACTGCCACATGGAAGCCGTATAACTCATAGTTTGAAATTTTTAGAAAAAATGCACAATTTTGGGACATATTTGTTAACCAAGCTCTTGAGTGATGGATACAATGTACTAAAGTTGCAATGTTATCAACATATCGGTGTCAAGTTGTAGAGTTCAATTTGCATTGTGTTGGGCTGCATTGTTTTCAAACATTGGAGTCAACTTCTAGAGTAGATGTTGCATTTGTTACCATATACATGTGGTAGTGATGTTTTTGAACACACTAGGACCGCCGGGGCATTTTTTCCCTCTTTAAAAGGTTTTTTCCCCCGAGCATTGTATATATGCCCATCACTCTAGGGCTATCTATCTTTCCATTGTACACTAAGTAACACACTCTCTATTGTGTGCCTTGAGCTTCCTTCGTCTTCTCCAAGCTGTGTGTGTCTCTCTTCAACCCTAATTCCAACAATTGGTATCAGAGCAGGTTACGTCCTCCCGGGCTTAGTCGCCATCTGCTCCAGCACACGCCTGCTCACTTTCTCCGATTACAGTGAGGTTTGGCGAGCATTTTCAAGTCGACAAATATTTCTGATTTAGGCTCATTTCGGCCTCCGTTTCCACTACAAGCAGGTTTGCACAGGCAATTTTGTCATTTTGTGCAAAATTTCTGTCAGTGCCGATTTCTGCATTACAGTCTTCTACGGTTTGTGCTATATAACACGTGTTTTTCCCACTCCATTTCTCCTATTTTCAAGCAGTTTTCACATCAGGTGTAGCATTTACCATGGCTGACAACAACCCATATGTGTTCAAGATGTTTGCTGCTGAGGACAGGTTGGGTGGAGACAATTACCCTATGTGGGCTTACATGATGCAACATTGTGTCGAAGGGCTTTGGAAATATTGTACAGGGCATTGATGTACATTCTGGTTCTGAGGATGCAGGCAATTTTGAGGATGTTGTACTTCTTGCTGCAAGGATTGCTGCTATTAGAGTTGTTTTGCCTACGATAGAACAAGCTCGTTGGGATGTAAAGGATGCACAGGCTCATGCATTGATTGCGTTGTCTGTGAAGCACACCATTGTTCCTCGCATCCGTTCAACAAAATTTGCAAAACAGGCTTGGGATATTTTGGCTGGTCTTTATGCAAGTTGCAATGAGGCTAAAATTGCTTTGCTACGTAAAGAGCTGAAGTCGAAGATTATGCATGAGGAAGATGATATGGACACTTTCCTTGCTAGTATCAAAGATATCAATGAGCAATGTATTTCTGCAGGTGAAGTCATTTCAGAAAGTTCCCTTGTGCAGACTGTTCTTGATGCCTTACCAGATTCTTACCAGACTTTTGCTAGTACTTGGAGACTTATGACCCAAGGAAATCCATAAGTTGTCAAGTTTGATGCATTATGCACATTGCTGTTATAAGAGTCAATTTCCAAAAAAAAACACGACTAGACAACATACAATTGAGCATGATTTTATTGCTTCTCAAAGAAAGGGTGGTAACAGCAATGCAGCCACTTCTTATGGTTCTACTGCGAGTGGCAAAACTTATGTTCCCAATGCTTCTACTGGCAGCACTTCGTCTGGCAATTCTGGTTATAAGGGAAAAAAGAATATGCATTGCCATTATATTAAAGCTAATGATCACTTGATCAAGTCCTGTCCTAAGTTGAAGGCCAAAGAGGCTAAGAAGAAAGAGGGTGGTTCCACTACAAATGCTGGTTCCACTACAAATGCAGCCATTGTTGAGTCTTCTGGAAAAGGAGACTGTAATGCTGATGTTGATGCAAAATGGGCTTTTAAAGCAGAGTGCACTTACAATCCTGCTGTCCATGATGCATGCTTGTCAGTTGTTGCAGATTCACATGTGTGGTGTTTCGAGAGTGGTGCTACAAAGCACATTACCTCACATCGTGAATTGTTCACCTCTCTCGAATCTGTCCCTCATGGGAATTCAGTCGCTTGTGCCAACAATGCCAACAATGCCAACAATGCCTCTTATCCGGTTCAGGGAGTTGGAAATATTGTGCTTACTGTTGCTAATGACAGTTCTTTCACACTTGTTGATGCACTTTATGTACTTGGGATCAAGTACACTTGTTGATGCACTTTATGTACTTGGGATCAAGAAGAATCTTTTGTCTGTATCCGCACTTGCTAGACTTGGACTTGTAGTCAAATTTGTGGATGACAGATGTATAGTTCATGATCTCAGTTTTTGTGATGAAATTGTTGCATCTGGCCTTTTGTGCCATGGGCTGTATAAGCTCACTTTGTATGACAAGTGTGGAAATTTTGCAAATGCAGTTGCAGATTCAAGGGCTATTTCAGATGCAAAACTTTGGAATGCACGTTTTGGTCATTTGAATTTTACCAGTTTGCCGCGTTTGCAGAAATCTGATATGGTTGCTTCTTTGCTGCCTCTTGAAGCTCCTATCAAACATGTTTATGAAGGCTGTAGTTTGGGTAAGATGCAGTGTTCTAAGTTTCCAAAGGATGGTTCAGTTTGGGCCACATGCAGATTGCAGCTTGTGCATAGGGATGTTTGTGGGCCCATGCAAACTCCGTCCTTGGGCAATTAATTTTACTTTGTGACTTTCATTGATGATTACTCCAGGCATGCATGGGTATTTTCACTTAAAGCGAAGTCCGAAGTTTTTATGTGCTTCAAACAATTTCTGGCTATGGCTGAAAATGTTTCGAAATGTACTATGGGCACCCTCCATTTCGATCGAGGGGGGGAGTATATGTCTCATGAATTCAATGCATTTTGGGCTAGTCGTGGGATAAAACACCAATGTACAGTGCCTTATACACCTCAGCAAAATGGTGTTGCTGAGAGGAAAAACACGTCACTTACGAAAATGGCACGATGTATGGTCAAAAGTCAAGCTTTGCCGCATTATTTTGGCTTGAGGCCATCATGTGTGCCACTTATGTACTAAACAGGTGTCCTATGAAAGCTTTGGAGTCTATTACTCCATATAAAGCATGGCATGATAGAAAGCCTTATATTGAGCACATACGTGTTTTTAGCTATTTGGCATATGCTTTGGTGCCACAAACACAGCGCAAAAAATTGGATGATAAGGCTGTCAAATGTATTTTTTTTGGTTATAGTGCTGAAAGCAAAGGTTACAGGTTGTATCATCCACAAACAAAACGTATTCTGGTTTCACGAGATGTAGTGTTTGTGGAAGATTCTGTTCAGCCCTTGCTGTCATGTACTAGAGACAATAATGTAAGATCACAGGACATTTATGACACTTTTTTGCCTCTTTTTAGTGGTGGAAATACGAATGTAAGTTCCAATGAAGCAAATGTACAGCCTATGGGCGTTTCTGAAAATGTTGCAAATCAGCCTATTACTGATGCAGATGTACATGATGTACTTGATGAGGAAAGGGCTGAAAATGAGCAGGCTAGAGGTATGCCAAAATGGCTCGTGCACACTTTGCGTGACAGTAAACTGGATGCACCTTTGTCTAGTCGTACTCGTTCAAGCTCTCGCCATGCATCTTATGCATCAGATTGTTATGCTTTGGCTGTGTCTAGTTTACATGATGTTGAGGAGCCTCTGACTTTTGATGAAGCACAGAATTCAAAAAATTGGATGGCTGCCATGCAATCAGAATATGATGCACTTATAGAGAATGACACATGAACTTTATGTGCTTTGCCTCATGGCAAAAAGGCCATTGGTACGAAGTGGGTTTACAAGTTGAAACGCAAACCGGATGGTGAGATCGATCGCCATAAGGATCGACTTGTTGCAAAGGGTTATGCACAGCAAAAAGGCATAGATTATGAAGAGACTTTTGCTCCCACTTGTCGTATGACTACTGTGCGTTTTCTATGTGCATTGGCAGCTCATTTTGGTTGGGATGTACATCAATCAGACATTGTTACTGCTTTCTTGAATGGTGACATATTTGAGGAAGTTTATGTAACGCAGCCTCGCGGTTTTGTCATAAAAGGACAAGAGGACAAAGTGTGCAGATGTAAGAAGGCTTTGTATGGGTTGAAGCAATCTCCTCGTGCTTGGTATGAGAAAGCTGACACTCATTCGGTCAAACAAGGCTTTTGTAACATTCCAACAGAAAGCACATTGCATGTAAAGCGTGAGGGTGATGTACTTCTCATTGTGGTTCTTTATGTAGATGATTTGCTGATCACTGGACCAAATGAGAGACATATTGCTGAATTTAAGGCTGTTATGAATGCTACTTTGGAAATTAAAGATTTGGGATTGTTGCATCATTACTTGGGTATACAGTTTAAGCAGTGTGATGGTGGTATTGCCTTGTGTCAGAAAAGTTACATAGAGACATTGCTATGTAAATTTGGACTTGAGGATTGCAAACCTATTGCCACTCCCATGGAAACATGTTTGAAGTTAAGTCTACATGATGCTAGCGATCCTGTTGATGTCACTCTTTACCAAACTGCTGTTGGCTGCCTCATTTATGTATGCAACATGAGGCTGGACATTCAGTTTGCAGTCTCACAGGTCAGTAGATTTATGCATAGAACAGGGTCTAAGCATTGGAAGGTTTTCAAGAGGATTTTCCGCTACGTTAGTGGAACTTTACATCTTGGCTTGTTTTATCCCAAGGGGGGATCATTGCCACCAGATTTACATGCTTTTTTGGACTCAGATTGGGCTCGTTGTTTTGACACGCGAGTGTCCACAAGTGGTTTTTGTTTCATGCTTGGCAGTTCATGTATATCATGGTTGAGCAAGAAGAAACCTACTGTGGCCACTTCGAGTTGTGAGGCTGAGTACAGGGCAGTCTTCACAGCTACGGATAAGTGTGTATGGCTCAGACGCCTTATGGCTGATTTGGGTGTTGGACAGGACACTGCCAACACTATCTACACTGACAGTCATAGCGCATTGGCAGTTGCGAGGAACCCAGTTTTTCATGCTCGCACAAAGCACATTGAGGTGCATTACCACCATGTCAGAGAGAGGCTCTCAGCAGGAGAGATCAGCTTGGCTTATGTCCAAGACAGGACAACCTTGTAGATCTTTTCACAAAGGCATTGTCTCATGAGAAGCTTGAAGCTTTCCGCAAAGCTTTGGGCTTACTCCCCTTTGTGGACTGATCATGTCCTCAGGGCATGGCACTTCCCTTTACTCATGTGCCATCTCTCGTTCACCGCATCACTCCAAGGGGGATTTGTTACCATATACATGTGGTAGTGATGTGTGTGAACACACTAGGACCGCCGGGGCAGTTTTTTCCTCTTTAGGAGGTTTTTTCCCCCGAGCATTGTATATACGCCCATCACTCTAGGGCTATCTATCTTTCCATTGTACACTAAGTAACACACTCTCTATTGTGTGCCTTGAGCTTCCCTCGTCTTCTCCAAGATGTGTGTGTCTCTCTGCAACCCTAATTCCAACAACATTGTTGTCAATGATTGGATGTTAACTTCTACCAAGATTCACAAAAGTTGCATTGTAGTACGAATGAAGAGTGTATAGAAAAAATTTGAAAACATTGATGTTTAAATTGGGATCAAAGGTATACAAAGATCTTGGGAACCTCATAAAATTGAAGTCTCATAAGCTAGAAGTTCCAAGCTCAAAAGCCTGAAGCCTCGTAAACCAAAAGTCTTTGGCTCATAAGCTTAAAGCCACAGAAACTACAATCTGTGCTCCTAGAGTCTCTATCTCATGAGGCCCGAACTTAAGCTTGAGCCTCATGACCAAGAGAATCCATTTTCATGCCTCATGATCTAGAGATCCTAGAAATATTCTTTCTAGTTCAAAACCATTTGGCAAAAGTCTCTAACCCATGAGATTGAGCTTAAACTTGATATCCACTCGAGACAAAGACTCTTGAAAAACTCTTAAGCTTGAAGTATCATAATGTGCAATCTCTTTTCCTAGAGTATATAGCTCATGTGGCTTGAACTTAATTTTGAGCCTTATAAGATAGAAACTCATAAGCTAGTAGTCTCTATCTCATAAACTTGAAGCCCCATAAGCTACAATATCTTCTCCCTGAGTCTCTAACTCATGAGGATTGAACGTAAACTTGAGCCTCAAGCCTCATGAGCTAGAGATTCTAGGAAGCTCTTTATAGCTAGAAACCATTTGAAAAGTCTCTAGCTCATGAGGCTTTAGCTCAAGCTTGTGAGCCTCTTGAGAAAAGGACTCTTGAAAAACTCATTCTAGTTGAGCATTCAATCTCTAGCTCTTGGCATTGAACTTAAGTTCAAGCCTCATGACTTTGAAACTTAGTTTTCAAGCTCCATGAACAGAGTAGAACTCTTTCCAGCATCAAGAAAACATTTTCAAGAGTCTATATCTCACAAGGTTTGAATTAAGTCATTACCTCATGAGGTATAAACTTATGTTTGAGTTGATCTAAAGACTAAGTTTCTAATCATCATGAAATTCTAGTAGGACTTTCTTAAGCTAGAAGACATCCACAAGAGTCCTATCTCACCAGGCTCGAACTTAAATGCTAGAGACCCTTGCAGAACATTTTCTAGCTGATCATCTTTGTGAGTCTCTAGTTCATGAGGCTTGAACTTAAGTTTGAGCCTCATGACCTGGAGACTCAGTTTTTAAGCCTAATGAGCACGTTAGAGGCTTGAACTTAAAGGCTAGAGACCCTTGCAAAACTTTTTCTAGTTGATCATCTTTGTGAGTCTCTAGTTCATGAGGCTTGAAATAAAGTTTGAGCCTCATGACCTGGAGACTCAGTTTTGAAGCCTAATGAGCATGTTAGTAGGACTCTTTCTAGCTATGGACTATGTGAAAAAGAGTCATTCTTTTCACTTTCATTCACTTATATGATGTTGGATAAAATAGCTAGTCACAAAATGTATAGTTTCATGGATGGATACATTGGCTACAATCAATCGAGAATTGCACTAGAAGACTGAGAAAAGATAGCATTCATCACTAAAATGGGAGCATTCATGTACCTAGTCATATGTGGATTTTTTTTTTTTGGCAAGAATTTCATGGCAAGCACCTTTTTGGATCCAATGAGCAGATTCCAAAAAGATTCTAGAGAGACAATGAGAGAAATAGAGAGGGCAAGAGAGGATCTGTGATGGAGGAGGATGAGAGGAGAGAGAATGCATTCCACAAAGGCCATTCCAATTTTTTTTCATGCACATCTCACTCTCTTTCACCCTCTTCATTGAGAAAAATGGGATGCAAAGAGAGACAAAAGACAGGGACAAAGATCCATGTGGACACACATTGGATAAAATAAAAATGGAATTTGTGAGACATACACATTCTTTTCAACAGGACTCATAACACTCCGTTCTTTACCCATTGTACAATTTGATCAAAACATCAAAAAGATGAACATTCACTATTCATAGAAACCATTACATTTCATATCACTTGTAGTACATATGGCATCACTTTATATGATGCATCCAACATCAATGGCTCAAAGGCCCTGGTTTTGTAGTCCTGTTCTCTAGTGGGGGTAAGATATTATTCACCATGTACCCTAGCTACTCCTTTAGTTTTTCTTCATCCACCTCAGTGATGATCTTGGTTCTCTTCCAGCAAGTGATTGCAAAATTCACCCTTTTTGTTTAAGCTTTGCAACGAGCGCATTTTGAGCTCCTTGCACATTTGATAAAGGCCATACATTTCCATCGTTGTATTGACAGCTTGATTGAGTCATTGTTTCCCATATGTTACTTTGTTTCATGGGATGGCCTCCAAGCCTCCCAAATAGATTTGATGGCATCTCAAGATCGTCACACATTGTGGTTAGCGAGAGTAGTGCACAACATTAGCTGTCGAGTGGTGAACAAAAGAAGATGTGAACATAAGCGTAATGCCAAGGGAAATTGTGGGGGTCACAAACCCAGGCGAAGGGACTAGACAGCCTAGAAAGAGGACTAAGGATCCAAATGGATGAGGACTAGGAGTCCTAGAGTCTATATTAAGGGAGGTAGGGAGGAGGATCTTGCAGGCAGTCTCCAAGGGTTTTATATTGGCATCAAGAGCTAGGCTACTTTGGAAAGGAGGGCACAATCATCCTTGATGAAGCTTGTTGTGCATGCTCATGCAAGTCTAGGCAAGGAGAAAATCCATCGTGTACAGGATCTCTGGCTAAGAAAAACAATACTCACACATGTAGGGCTGCTTAGGGCAGAGAGGGAGCAGTGCTTGACCTCCACCAAAGGGGACACAGAGGAGCTCGTTGGAAGCGTAGAGCCAAGGGGCCTAAAATCCTTCATGGTGGGGGCACGCTACACTAAGCAAGCCATCACTCCCTCTCCCTCATCTTCTCCTTGTGGCACTCTGCAGCAAGCAACCATCACTTTTTTTCATCTTTTTGCAAAGTAGGGTTTTTAGAAAACATCAAGGGAGGGTGCCCATGGCAGCCTCCCCCTTTGGTTCCACCTTTTTCTCTCTTTCCTTGGCCGAGTGATGCCAAGCACACGGAGTATAAGTACTCAAGGCCACAGGCCGAGCACGTTGAGTACGTAAAAGATTTTTGAAACAAAATTGCAACGGTGGTCGATTTTCAACATTGTACACACTAAAGTGGTGCAGTTTTGTGGCTTGGATTACAAACTGAATAAGCCACGAGCTTTTTTGATCAAGATATTAAGTTTGTGAACAATCAAGGAGCTTGCACAAAGATTATGGTTTGCTATTCAACCTCAACATCATCTCCTGGTGACTAATATTTGGCATGGAAAATTGAGGGAGTTTTAAATTTCTCTCGTCCAATCATGTTGAAGATAAGGTATCTTCTATTCTCTTGCTAGCACAGCACATAGTCACCATGGGTTCAGACATCAACATGAATCACATGTTTGATTTTGAGAATCATGCATCCAACCCTCCAAAACGATGGCCCGCGGTTGGATACTCTCACAAAGGATACCCGCACAGCTACGAGAGGGGATGATAGTTATGAATAGTTTGATATTCAAGAGTTTTGAGCACTTCAAGTATGCATGTCAATGGAAATAAAATTTGCATCTTTGAATGATAATGTTACTAAATTATCCAACTTAGTAGTACAATATATGCAACAACATTCCAAGGGCTCTACTGGTACACATATGCAAGAGCAAGGCTCCAATCAGGGATAGTGTACCTCTTCGGATTCTCTGCACTCTCTCACCCAAAAAGAGGTGGACAATTTGTTGAAAAATACAAAGCCGCCGACTTTTAAGGGAGAGGAATGAGAACACAATAAAGATGTGGTGAATATATTTCTCAGTAAGTGGGATGGGATTCATGATCTACGACGTACTCTGGATGTAGTCAAGGCACTGCAAACAAGTCTGACATTAGAAGGCAAGGCCTGTAATTGGTGGATGTCTTTCAAGGAGAAGGGCATCATACCACAAACTTGGACAGCCTTTGAGGCTGTATTTAGAAAAGAGTTTTTGCTCACAAATGAAGCGGACAAAAATTGCTCTGCTGGGGATAAGTGTTCTATGCAGCAGTATAAAACACTATTGGAATATATCTCGCACTATCAAGATATCATTCTCAACCTAGATGGGTTAGATACCTTTTAGCTGGTGCATGGGTTTATTTGAAGTTTGACACCAGATCATAATAATCATGTCAAGACTCAGGGTTCCAAGACGCTTAAGGAGGCCGTAGAGCAAGCTCACATCCATGATGATCGTGATGGTAAGAAATATCATAGTACTCATGTGCTTGAAACTACAAATGGTAATACATGTACACAACATGGGCACAATAAAAGAAAGTTTATAATAGCCAACTCAGAGGCGTCCAAGAAACCCAAGGGGTCGAGAGGGACTCTCTCTAAAAAAGAGTTTGAGACGGTGAAAAAAGAAAAATTATGTTTTCAATGTTTAGGAAGTGGCCATGGCAAAAAGGATTGTCCTAAGGGGAAGTCTGTTGCCCAAGGAAAAGAGAGAGTAGTGCACATGGTGCAGTTGTTGCCTCTTGAGTCTTCCTCCCGTTTCTCTAATGTGGAGGTAACACACACCAAGATGGTGCATGAATGTTGTATAAAAGACATATTTATGACTTTTGGGAATTATTCAAGTCCCATTTTTTGAGATGAGACTTAAACTTTATGGGTGTTTTTAAAGTTTGACCTTATGATTGTTTGGGAGACCCTTTGTGGGGTGTGTGCAAGATCACGTGTACCCAGTTTTGGCAATTAGGTAGAAAGTGTGACACTCACTTGGTGTTCAACACATTTGTCTACACTTTGTATGCTAGCATGGCCAACTAGGACTAAGATGCTACAATATACCCTTGGAGAATGAAAAAATTCCAATTTTTAAAATCTTTGATAAATTTTTGACCCTAAGATGTACACTAAGCATAATCCAAAGGTTGCATATAAATAAAATGGATAAAAGATAAGCTTATGAAGCCTAACTACACACAATATTTTTTCTATGGGCTCCTTGTACCACAAACTATAATATATATCAAATCCATGAGAAAATATTATTTAATTTTTTATTATAATTTTTGAAAGAGTTGTATTTTATCTATTGATATTATATGTAAATTTTCCAATGAAGATCTATCAAAATTCAACTGTTAAAGTATGGTTTTTTTTGTCTCACCACATTTCGCATAACTATATCTATCAAATGACCGTAGGATCCTGAGAACTTAGCCTTGCATCTATAGATATCTTGTGTAGAAATAGTGATGTAAGAACTGCTAAAAATTTTCACAAAGATAATTACTAATAACTCAAAGAAATGAGCAAAAAGAATTTAATAATTCCAAATATTCTCTTTAAGTATATGCAAGATTCATGTGCAAGTTTATTTCAAAATTAAGTAAGTGATAAGAGACTTATATAAGAATCTATGTTAGGATCACAATGTTGTGATAGGGCATGACATGACATGTCAAACCAAGAGATTCCTTACACACAAAAGTACTATTTTCTTTAGTTTGTTTAAAAATTGAGTAAGTTTGGTATGTCGGTACTTATGCCTTTAATGTGGCCAACAATTCTTGGCTCTTAGAAATGAGTATAGCTAGGATGTCATGCAATAACATTTGCATAAAATGAATTTTTTTTTTGTAGTCTAAAGCTACATAAACTACCAAAACTGGGTACACTTGATCTTGCATACACCCTTTGCATACACCTTGTACCATATATAAACAAGGCACTAGCACATGAATAGGAGGCTCAAAATTAATTTCAGGCCTCACTTCTGTTGCTATATGGTGGGACATTAAGAAGAGGATTGAAGGTAATGTTGATCCTCACATGCCTCACTTAACTAGCAAACGTGGATACGCTTAAACTTATGTCAAGGTACTAGAACATGGATGTGGGGCTCAAACATAAGTTAAGGCTTTACTTGTTGTTTCTATGTAGGATAGTAAGATGAGGGGTTGGGTCTGTCTCACATGCCTCACCTAAACTAGCGAGTAGGCGTGAGGCTCAAACTTTGTTCAAGGCACACATACTAGTTTAGTGCCATTTGAAAATGAGGCACTGGCACGTGTATGTGAGTCTCAAATTTAAGTTTTTTCCTCTTGTTGGTGATGATACTTTGGATGCATAACGTGACACTCATGAAAAAATGAGCATGAATCTCATGCTTATTTCTAGATGCATATGCAAATCCTATTTGGTGCCATATATAAGTAAGACATTGTCACATAGATGGGAGGCTCAAACCTATGTTCATTCCTTAATTGTTGGGGCTACTTAGAAGACTAAGTTGAAGATAGAATACAATCTTGAGACTCACGTGCCGCTCACATGAAATTCCTTATTAGTGACTAGAGCCTAATATCATAAACTTAGTCTTAACACATAGACATAGGCTCAACGGTAGTTGTATTATTATTTTTGTGTATATAGAATGAAAATTTTGAAGCATGTTTAACATTGCCAATATGGAAGAGCTACTTCTTTATGAATAGCTCTTCTATCGAACATTGAGCTAATTAAAACAATAAAATGCCTATAACTTTAAGAGATTATAAAAAAAAGGCTGCTAGAGTCGAAAGCATCATCAAGGATTATAGTGTTAAGAAACACTCGATAACAAATAAGCAAAATAAATGGACCTCTAATTTTCATATTGGGGGGATCTCAAATGAGGATGATGTTCAAAAATTCCAAGATCAACAAATGAAGAACAACAAGATATTAAAAAGTAATCTCATTTATGTAGGAAATTCATGTTCACAACAAGATAAATGTGAGATCGACAACGATATCAAGGGTCTAACCCAATACATATGTGTCCCTTAACATTGTGTTTCCTTTTTTATAAACTTTGTTTCTCTATTGCAAGTGGCTTCATTTAATAAAGTGTTGCAAGTATATTCTTGCTTATATTTGCATATATCGATCCAAATAGCCATGTACTTATTTTTCCCCTCAAAAAGTGAAATTGTTGTTCTCCTTACAAAGTTTTCTAGCTCCACTTGAGTGATTCCATATTTTTTTGAAAAATCAAGTATGTTTGTGCATATTCTACGTCACATGAGGGCAGACAACATCTCTTTTATCACAAAGGTAGGAACACTCTCTTATGGAGAGCATGAGAATGCTTGTTATTCCAACTGAATAATATGTAAATGTAGGCTACTTCCAAGTGAGTATTTTGATGAGTTTGGTATCCTTTGACTATGTTGAATATCTTAAACAATAATTGAATAATATAAAGGCATCACTATTGAACGTAATCAAAGAGAATAGAGATATGGATCCAAACTAAAAAAAAAACCACTATTTGTCATGCCGCCCCATATTGTGAAGGGCATCTCTTTAATAAAAAAGTGGGAACTCTATCTTATGAATAGCATAAGCATGCTTGCGTTTTAAACTAGATAACGCATATATAAAGGATATGTCCCATGAGATATTTTTGTGGAGGTGGTACCTTTGGTTTATCCTATGAATAGCATAAGCATGCTTGCGTTTTAAACTAGATAGCACATATATAAAGGATATGTCGCATGAGATATTTTCATGGAGGTGGTACCTTTGATTTATCCTTGATGAATCTAACATAAGTAAAAATGCTATAGTTGTCCCTTAATGATAAGCATATGCATGCTTGATTTTGGGAGGAGTAATATGTATTATAGAATCTAATTTCACAAGATAGTTTCATGAGGCAGCCACCACTGCTTGTTTGTGTTGATCACTTGAATACTAAACAATCCAAAAGCATCATGACTAAGTAGCATCAAATTTAAACATAAATTATATGGTTACTAAGATTCATCATGCAGTCTATATTCTATATGTGAGAAGTAAGATCATGTATCAATCTAAATGTAATGAGATTTGTATCTTGCTATCCACTTATAGAAATAAGGAATACAATCACACCTAATAAAACACCCACAAATTCATACTTTAAAATGGAAAAGCCAATATTTAGACAATTCATCTTTTTGATCACATTTTTAGTTAAAGAGCCCTAGTCATAAGCCTTTTTTTTTGGCACATTTCTAGCTAAGGAGCCCTAGTCTCATAAGTCTTTTATTCCCATGGGCATTGCCAATATCAAATAGAACTTTTGGTACTCTAGCACCACCTTGGAGTCCTTGAGAATAAAATGATTTTAGCATGCTTCATGTATTTCGATTCCAGAAAGTCTTTGTCCCAGTGTTAGTGTCTACGGCTAGTCAAAACATCTCCCTTCAAACCTAACTCTCTAAACAGTATTCTAAAGCTATATGAAAAGACCCTTTAATAAGAGGATGAAAAAATTGAGTTCCTTCAAAAGAGATACTAAAACTTTGGAGAAGACGTGATAATTTTATCCTCAAATAGCATCATATATCAATCTTGTCCACCCATGGAAATCATTGCTTAACTTTACCACATAATCATATATCAAACTTGTCAACCCACAGACTAATATGAAGCAAAAATACGAAGCTTGCAGTCAACAAAAATAGATTTTTGAGCCTCACCACAGCTAGAAACACAAGTATTTCAACTTTTTGATATGATATGTTTATATGGTATTATAGATGTCTACACAATTAAAAAGCTCTTACAATATATGACCATGAAGAAAAACAATATAAACACTTAGAGTTTTGTAATCCATGAAACTTAGTTTAAGCCATATGGTTATCCAAAGTATACGTCAAGAAACTTTTCAAGCTTTTGATCAAATCAAAGTAGAAGTATAACAACCAAAGCCACACTCTATAAAGATTTTGTCTCTCTAAGGGGTTCAAACCTAAGATTCATGCATACTCTTGCAATATAGCTACAACTTCTTGAGTTAATCTATCCAATAACTTAAAAATAACTAGGAAAAGAGTTGAATCTTGAGTTCCATAAGAGACTATTGGGGATAGTTTTAAGTCAAAAAGAGCTCTATTGAAGTCTTTGGCTCATGAGTTAGAAAATTTGTGAGTCTACCTTATGAGGATTGGACTAAGTTTGAGTGTCATGAATTAGAGCCTCATACATAATACTTTCATTGAGCCTCATGATCTATAGACCCTGCCGAGTTTATCAATCTTCATGAGTCTCTAGCTCATGAGGTTTGACTCATGATTCTATAGGTCATAAGACTCGTATAATTCAAACATTTTGAGGTAGAGACTTTTAAAAATGATTTTTGGCTAGAAAGAGTCATATCAAAGTTCTCATGACACTATGAAAATCTCTAATTGTTTACAGTGGTCTTTTACTATGTTTTGTAGAGAGAAGGTAAAAAATGAGGGAAGAGAGAGGAGGGCCGAGGGGGGTTTGGGGGGGGGGGGGGGGGGGGGGGTTGTGTTTAAATTATTACTGCAAATATTTGAGCGATTATTACGGCGGGATTCACCTCAATTATTGCCGCTACTATTATCACATTTATTCCCTTGGCAAGGTTTAGGGCCTAAACTTTCAAATTTTGGCTTAAACATCCCCCCCCCCCCTTCCCTTTTAAATTTTGGTGTTTCCCTCCTTTCAATAAAAGTTAAAGAATATCATTGGAAATTTTTAAATTATAAAAAAAATGCTATGAAAACATGAAACAATAGTTAGCTATCTAGGATTAAACTTGGTTACAGGTAAACTAATAATTATCACTTGATTAACATAATTGAGCATGTTCACAAAATTAGAGAAAGGAAGAGGGGGGGGAGAGAGATAAAAGGATTACATGACCCAAGAAATTCATAACTTAAAATATGCAAAATGTTTCTGAATCATCTTTCAAAAAATCCCTAAAAGAAGCACCATCCAATTCTAAGCCCATGGCTCCTAAATCAATAAAGAGAGAAACAAAATTGTCATTTGTGGATGCATTGGTTTCATCATCTTCAAATTTGTCATCCTCCATCTCATCATCTTCATCATCATGACAATCATCCTCGCTAAGACTTGCCGCCACCGGACTTGATTCATCGACTTCCCTCTCCTCTATCTCCCCCTCATCCAAAGTAGGAGGTCAAAGAGGGCCGAAGATGGTCTCCGCTTCATTAGTGGAAAAAATGGTTCTCCCCCGAGTTGTTAGGGAATTATGAACCAAAGTTTTGGTTGGTGGATTGTTGGGATATAGATGACCTATAGAAGATAAGATCAAAGTGAGTAACATTCGTATAATTAATGTTATAAACAAATAAGAATAAAAAAGGTAGTCAATCACCTGCTCTCAGCTGCATGGTAAAACTAAATTTTCATACCTCTTTGTGTGATGCACACTAGAGTCCACCATGTAGAGGCCATTCTCATGTTGTCCAGAAACATTTGCAAACCACTTGCACTCGAAGATGAAGGTATGGAGGTTCTAAAACTGACCTTTAGTATCCTTTCAATAGTTCCATAGTACCTGGCTTCATCACCATTTGTGTCAAAATTTCCCATGATGCCACAATCCATGGTGGTTCTACGCTTGTCAATGTGGCACGTACAAAAGTGACGACCCTTTGACCACATAGAGTTAAAGGAAAGGCACTACAAAATAGAAAAATATCTTTTACAATTACAAAGATAAAATTTTATAAAAACTTTACAATATGATTTAGGTATATGAGTACTCTACCTTTGGTACCAGCCTCATGCATACTCCCATTCTTTGTCGATGATGTCTTCTCCATGTGCTTTTGATTCAGTCATTCTCTCGTGAATCCACTCTACACTAATGAGATCAGGGAAACATGCAAGGTGTCTAGGCACTCAGGGTACCCTCCTTCCTCCACGTGGTTGTTTCCATGCTTCTCTGTCTTGCAAATGCCTTGCCTTTGCCATTTTTCACAAGTCCACCCACTTGGTCATAACCTTTGCATTGAGAATACAAAATTTATTGACCACTCGGAATAGATTCATATCCATGCTAAATAGTTTTCCCTTTCCACTTGGCAAGTGTGAAGTCATCCTTCCATCTTTCTCATCTGACCACATGCGAGGCATTGAAAGGTCAACTTTTTCCAAATACTGTGAGTGTAAACAAATGCCTCTTGCATGATCCACCCTTCAACCATACATGCCTCTGGTTGAGACTGCACCCACACAAAGTCTTTCAGAGTCTTTAAAACGTCTCTAAAAAGAACATCCATCGTGCGTGCACTACTCTACATATAGCGATCTCCTCCACCACGTGAACCAAGAGGTGGATTTGACTAAGAAGGACCGATCGAGGAAATGCATATAGATGAGTGGAGTCTTGTGTTGTACCTTACTAGCTCTCCAAGTTTGAAAATAGCATCCCTGAATTTCTTGTCCTGACATATACACATACTCATCGGCAAAATAAACTACAATGTAATTTAGGAGAAGAAAAAGTGAGAGAAAGTCATACATACAAACTATAGATAGAATAGGGAGAGGGACATTATCTGAAGCATCTTGTGCTAATCATGGGACTTCAACCTATACAATTGAATGCTTCCACCCATCTTCGCTTTTGTGAAAGCTCCCTTTAGCGACCTCATGTATCCTGTTGTTGTGCGAATAAAAGCAATGGTAACCTTCACTTTGTCTAATTCTTCTTTGGCTAGCATCCATGGTGCTTTAGGAAGCACAATCTTTCCATTGGGGGCATGGCATGGAGTAGCAAAGGTGGGGAGACATTTCAAGACCCTCAAATCCTCCCTCGCACCAAATGAGTCTTTCTTGCCAATAATGTGGTCCCACAATTTTTGGGCTACATTCTTGAATATGTACATGGAATCCACGAGGTGTTTTTTTTTTCAAGTCCTTCTAATATGGAAGCCTTAAAAATATGAAATACCTTGACATACCTTTTGGTGGAGGACACGGAACCGGATTGTTGTTGTAGTGCGCTTTCCAAATGGTTGCCCAATTTGCCATCATGAGTTTTAGAGGTGTCTTCCCATTTGTTGGAGCCTTGTGCTTGCTATGAGCTTGGGGTAAGAAACGATGGTTGTTTGTATAGATTACCTTGCACAAGGCATCGGGCCTCTCTGTCACCGATGATGGTCCCCAAGTAGGACATGCATTGTGACTCGATGTGGCAACCCTGCATACATATCATATTGTTAGAGAGAGAGAGAGAGAGAGAGAGAGAGAGAGAGAGAGAGAGAGAATAGAAAGAGAAGGACAAGGAGATACCAAAAATCTCTCCAACCCCAGGATAGTCGTGCATAGTCCACATAAGGATTCCCCTCACAATGGGTTCTCTCCCCCCCTTTGCAAGTGAGACATCTAAATTAGGAATGCCTAACTCCTCCAACTCGTCGATGAGGGGCTCAAGGTAGACGTCAATATTTGACACTTTGTACTTCCCTAGCACAAGCAAGGAAAGAAGTATATTCCCTTCTTGGTTGTCTCCATTGTGGAATATTGTAGTTGACGATCACCACAGGCCAAGTGATCCATGAAGTAGACTTATTGTCGAAGGGGTTGCCACCATCACTTGCTAACCCAAGCCTCAACTATCAAGGCTCCAACTCAAACTCTGGACATTGAGTTTCGATGTACCTCCATGTAGGTGAATTGGCAGGGACACACATCGTTCCATCATTTGAGCCGTGGTTGGCATGCCATGCAAGAAGATCCATGGTAGAGCTGCTTTTAAACATGTGTTGAATGCGAGGAATTAATGGAAAATTTCTCAATACCTTACGGGGCACCCCGCTCACTCCAGTCTTGTATCATGCTTCCCTGCACACGGGACATAGGGTAGCATGTGCATGCTCATTGCGGTAAAGCATGCAGTCGTTGACACACGCATGGATGTGCTCATACTCCATTCCAAGTGCAGTAACATATGATCTAGCTCGTTGATGATTTGGAGGCATGTGGTAATCTTTTGGCAACATTTTGTCCATCAAACTACAACAAACATACGAATTAATACAATTGCAAGGAGGCGGCACCATAAAGCGAGAGAGATGTATAAAAATCCATATTGAGAGAGAGAGAGAGAGAGAGAGAGAGAGAGAGAGAGAGAGAGAGAGAGAGAGAGAGAGAGGGAGGGAAAGGGAAATAGATAGATAGATAGATAGAGAGAGAGAGAGAGAGAGAGAGAGAGAGAGAGAGAGAGAGAGAGAGAGAGAGAGAGAGAGAGAGGAGGAAAGAGAAAAATAGAGAAAGAGGAGAGAGATAGAGAGAGAGAGAGAGAGAGAGAGAGAGAGAGAGTAGGTTAATAGCCTTTTTTTAATCAAACTTTCTTTTATGAAAAAGAGATAACGACACCATTTGCAAAAGACCCAAGCTGTAAAAAGAGATAGGGAAAACGAGAGAGAGAGAGAGAGAGAGAGAGAGAGAGAGAGAGAGAGAGAGAGAGAGAGAAAGTGAGAGAGAGAGAGAGAGAGAGAGAGAGATAAAGAATAGGGAGATAAAGAGCAATGGTTATAAGCGAAGCAACCATTTTGTGGTATCGCAGTGCGGGCATGCTTCCGCTTCTGTAGAGTGCTTTGAAAAAAACCTTCTTTATGTGAAGCCGATGGAATATAGAAATTACTTTCTACTCTCTTCTCCTTACCTTCTCTATCTTTATCTCTCTCTCTTCCTGTCCCCACGAACGTGGCATTAGGTTGGACTGCTTTCAATGGTACCGTACCTCAAAATGGAGGCAGGCATGCAATGTGCACAGTAATCCCTCAAACAAGGAGCTGTTGTGTAAGAAGCACAATAAAGGAGCTTTTCTTCAAATCACTCTACAGAAGCAGGAGGACTCTCGCATTGTGTACAACACAAAACGATGGCTACATTTACAGCCATAGCTCTTTATATCTACTCAAAATGATGGCTATATTTACATAATTGTATATGTATTTGTGTGTATGTATATATTTGTTTATGCATGTAGGTACTAAGTACATGAGCATAACACCCAAAGGTTAGGCGTTTCCTCTTGGGTATAGTCCTTTTTTAATCGTGGCTTTGCGGTCATTGATCCACTCATGCATGGATTATCGCAACGTACCTTTGGTTTTACCACGGTTGAGACTGTGATGATATCTAAAGAGGTTCCACTTGACCTTTGGCACTACTAGCCCCTACTTAGGTCTACTAGTATGTATATGTATCTACGTACTTGTGTGCATAAATACTTGTGTACATATGTATAGAAGAGTTAGTAGGGGGGGAAGCTAAATCTCATATTGCTCTTTGTAATGTAGACGTTAGACGAGAGTCCACCTGGTGGGAGCAACCATCTGGCTCTTCTTTTGGCTGGCTCACATCCAGGTGGGCTCCCACCCGGGGTGGACATAACCTCTAGTGGACCCGGGTCTTGAGGTAGTGAGAATAAGCAAATATATAAATATTATTTGTGGCTAGTTAACCCTAAACCATGAGTCTAATAGGTTTATTTTTGTTAATTCTAGGAATGTCCATCCTACAACTGCTCTACTCAAGTTCCTCCACCGGTTGTAGATCCAGACCTACAGTGGGCTATCTCTTTACAAGACCAGTACCTCTGTTTGACACAGGGATTGTTTGGCCGCTAGACTCCACAGTAGCTTGCAACCTACGGTCTTTCTCCACAGTCCACACCATGGGGGAGTCAGGGAGGGACTCTTTACATCCAGAGCCTCACATCGATGACACCTCAGTCTATGACCCCTTCTTATCGTGCTACTCCCCTTCCATGTAGGGTCCCACTCGCAGGGCATCATAGGGTCCCACGCCACTCCATTCCACTCATGATTCACCACAACACCGTCGACGCACTTCTTCTAGGGATGCATGTCGACGCTCCTCTCAAGGTAGGGAGCACCGAGAGAGATGAAGTGACGGGGGATCTTGTGGCTTCACTTGTTTTGGTGGTGGCAGGAGAGTGGAGTCCCCTATTTTAGAGTGTGCCGCCTCTGATGCAGAGGACGAGGATACTGACGAACCCATGGCAGAAACGCATGGGTGCTACTACATTGTAAAATATGGCACGGATGCGGACTTCGCTATAGCACAGGGTAGAGCATTTTGACCCATCTTCAAATTCTTATACATTTGACCAACTAGAATTGTTTTGTAGAATTTAGAGACCAACTACCAGATCATGCATGCTACATTAAGAATGCGTTGCATGCTAGATTTCCAAATACCCCTGATCAACGTTTTTCACAATGGTGGTTGGAGGGCTACATAAAAACATTTTTGAAAAACAAGCAGTCCAATGTACAACGCACAACAGCCAACCAGGTTAGAGATTTAGACAGGAGCTATCGTGTTGGTAACATGGCAGATGCGGTATGGGAGTGGGCAATGCAAGAAAAGAGCGATCAGGCTTCACTCATCCTACATACAACAACGCAAAGCTCGCGCCAGACAAACTCCCACGTATTATGGCTCGAGAGACAAAGCAACATGGAAAGAAAAATATGTAAGATTGATTAAATTACAACCTAAATCGGTAATTATAAAGATTATAGTTGATGATTTGTTATTGTTATTGCTAACTTAGAAGAATATCTCTCTTAGTCAGCCAACCAAAGAGATGGTCAAGTATCGGGAGCGGCATACAGAATTTGATACTTGATGATGGTTTTTCGAGAACAACCACATCTCTTGCGAGCAAATCGATGCAGTGGTTGGATCACTACAAGCAGTAACTTTAAACAAATAATTTTGTATCAATTGTTTTGAGATGTTGATATTTGTTTAAACTGGTTTGGGCTTATGTAGAGTCAAGGTGACTAACCGACGTGCCTCTAGACGAGGAGGAGGATTAGATAGAAAAATATTTGTCTAAACTTTCATGAAGTCCCAATGTGGCACAATACATATAGAACTATTTTCATTTTATTTGTAACTTTTTTAAATAGTTGATCTTTTGCACATTAAATTGTCAAGGTAAAGTAAATTCAATTTCAATTTTTTGTTTTTTTTGTATACTCTTTCAAAAAAAAAATGATGTTTCATTGTTTTATGCAGATAAGAAATAAAAGATCCTCATGTGGGCCACCCAATTTTGGGTGGCCCAAATGAGCACCCTTATTTTTGAATAGATTTTAGCGATAATTAGCGTGGTAATATGAGTGGCAAATGACGTGGTAATAGCTAAGAGTATATTCTTGCAGTTATTACTGTTAGGAAATAAGATGTAGCTAAATAGATATTTGAGTAGATTACTTAATGGAGAGAGATAGATTTCAGACACAAGAGATTATAGAGTAGAGAGAGAGAGAGAGAGAGAGTACACACGATATACGTGGTTCACCCAATGTGGGCTACGTCCACGGGAACGCAGCCACTCAATGGCTTTAGTACTTCAAAACAAGTAGTTTACAAAGGGATTATACCCTTAATGGAGCTCCCGCCTTGCTTCACTCTTACCACCTCACACTCACCTTGTTGCATCAACTTCACACTATGAAATGTGTGTAGAAATGGCCTCCTTTTATAGGCCAAAAGGGCTGCCCTCTCTCATGAGAGGCAGCCATGTGTAGCCGCCCTTGTGTAGATAAGTCCAAATCGGACCCTCCAATCCGCCCATGTGTGGCCTCCCTTGATAAGATTAGTCCGCTTTTGAATTCGGCCACCGGCCATCTAATTCGGCCACCGACCACCGGCCATTGACTTCTAACCACCGGCCACCGGCCATTGACTACCGGCTACCGGCCACTGGCCAACCGACCGGTTGGTTTCCGACCACTTTCCGGCCGCCGTCCGGCTATAATATTCCGACGAAAAGGAATATTCCGGCGAGGGAAAAAAAAGTCTCAGGGGCTTCCGCCCCCGAGGCCCCTAAAGTTGCCCCTGATTTTTGGCTATGAAAATTTTGGTTTCCAGCGAGTGATTTTCCTTCACGCACGATGGCTTCTCCTCATAATGGGGGCCTTACAAATGTGCGCTTTTACCACAAAAAATTACAAGGGTAAATCAGCTCCATGCGTAACAATCCCCCACTTGGAGACTGATCTCCAAACCAAACCTGTGACTGCTTTCCATCCTGGCTTCTTATCCTTGAATGCCGGTTGAAGATGAGCAAAAGCTCAACTTCTCCTTGTTGACC
Source organism: Adiantum capillus-veneris (assembly GCF_014529385.1). NCBI lineage: Eukaryota > Viridiplantae > Streptophyta > Polypodiopsida > Polypodiales > Pteridaceae > Adiantum > Adiantum capillus-veneris. The sequence continues at coordinate 130,374,006 of NC_140935.1, forward strand.
ACCTTTGTAAACATGTCTGCAGGATTTTCACTTGTATGCACCTTTCCTAGCTTTAGCTGTCCCTCTTCCAAAAGAGTGCGTATGAAGTGAGATCTCACCTCAATGTGCTTTGTCCTTGAATGAAAGGCTGAGTTCTTCTCAAGATGGATAGCACTTTGGCTATCACTGTACAAGACACAATTATCTTGTTTGAATCCAAGATCTTCTAAGAATCTGTGAAGCCACAGAATTTCTTTGCTTGCCTCCGTCATTGCTACATACTCTGCTTCCGTGGTAGAAAGTGAGATCACTTTCTGCAGCTTTGAAGCCCACCTTACTGCTGTGCCTCCAACCATGAAGACATAGCCAGTAGTGCTCCTTCGAGTATCTTTGTCACCTTCCATATCTGCATCAGCATACCCTTCTAGAAAAATATCAGTTCCTCCAAAATACAAAGCATTTGTTGTTGTCCCTTTTAGATACCTAAGTATCCACTTCATGGCTTGCCAATGCACTTTACCTGGGTTGTCCATGAACCTACTCACAACTCCCACTGCATGTGCAATGTCTGGCCTTGTCCAGACCATAGCATACATTAGAGAACCTACCGCTGCAGCATATGGAACTTTAGACATATAGGCTATCTCCTCTTGTGTCTTTGGACAAATATCCTTCGTTAGTTTAAAGTGACCAGCCAAAGGTGTAGAAACTGGTTTTGCATTTTGCATTGCAAACCTTTCTAGTACCTTCTTGATGTAATCTTCTTGAGATAGCTTTATTGCCTTCTTCGTCCTGTCCCTTGATATTTTCATACCAAGTATCCTCTTTGCAGCACCTAAATCTTTCATTGAAAAAGATTTAGACAGCTCCTCTTTTAGGTCTTTGATGTCTTGCATGTTAGCACTTGCAATCAACATGTCATCAACATACAACATTAGGATGATGAATTTCCCATCTCCCAAATTCTTCGTGTAGACGCAGTGATCCGAGTTGCATCTTGTGAATCTATGATCCAACATCCATCGATCAAACTTCAAGTACCATTGTCTTGATGATTGCTTTAAACCATACAAGCTCTTCTTTAATCTGCAAACCATTTTCTCCTTACCTTTTACTTCATACCCCTTTGGTTGAAGCATGTAGATTTCCTCCTCTAAGTCACCGTGAGGGAATGCCGTATTTACATCCATTTGCTAGAGATTTAGATCATGAGCAGCCACAAGGCTTAAGACAAGCCTAATTGAGTTCATTTTTACAACAGGAGAAAATATTTCATTGAAGTCAATACCTTTCTTTTGAGAAAACCCTTTTACCACAAGCCTAGTCTTGTACCTTTTCTTCCCACCTTCTTCTTCCTTCAGCTTGTACACCCATTTTTTTTGAAGTGCCCGCTTACCTTTAGGCAACTCAACCAACTCCCATGTTTGGTTGCAATGTAGTGAGTCCATCTCCACTTGCATGCTCTTCGTCCATTCTTCTTTGGATTCATGTTGCATAGCTTCTTTGTATGATTCCGGCTCTCCAGAATTTGAGATCAAGAGATGGTTGAAGGAAGGAACAAACCTTTCTCGAGGTCTACTTTCTCTTGTAGATCTTCGGGGAATAGGTTGAGGCTCCTCATTTGGTTGACGTTGTTGCACATTGTCACCGTTTGCAGTCCTTGAGTCTTCACCGTCCTCAAGCTCCATGTACTCATCATCTGTTTCTTTTGTTTGTTTTCTTTCCAGTAATCTTTGTACATATTTTGTTCGTTAAAAATTACATCCCTAATCCTTAAGATTTTACCATCTTCAGGATTCCATAGGCGATACCCAAAGTCACCTTCTCCATCGCCAATGAAGAAACATTTTTTGGACTTTGCATCTAGCTTTGATGTTAGGCTTTTATCTATGTGCATGAAAGCCTCACACCCAAATACTTTGAGAAATGCATAATTCACCGGTTTACCTGTCCATGCCTCTTCTGTAACTCCCCCATCCAATGCCGTTGAGGGTGACCGATTGATTAAGTACACATATGTACTTACAGCTTCCGCCCAAAGCTCAAGCGGTAGTCCTGCATGTAGCCACATACTTCGTGCTCGCTCCATGATTGTCCCGTTCATCCTTTCCGAAATTCCATTTTGTTGAGGTGTCCTTGGGGTTGTCCTTTGCCTCCGAATGCCATTGCTAGCACAAAAGCTTTCAAAAGCTTGGCTGCAATATTTTCCTCCATTGTCGGATTTGAGGCATTTAACCTTGGTACCTGTTTCATTCTCCACAAAGGCTTTCCACCTTTGAAATATGGAAAATACATTGGATTTATTCTTCATGACATAAACCCATGTTTTTCTACTCGCATCGTCTATGAATGTTACATAGTACAATGAGCCACCAAGTGATGGTGTACTTGCAGGACCCCAAACATCATAATGAACCAACTCAAGTTTTTTATTTTTTCTTTCATTTCCTGATTTTTGAAATTTTATCCTCTTTTGTTTACCATAAACACAATCTTCACAGAACTCTAAGTCCACTTCTTTCAAACCTGGTAGAAGCTTCTTTGTTTGAAGGATTTGCATTCCTTTGGCACTCATATGCCCAAGTCGGTAGTGCTACACCGCACTGTCAACTTCTATAGTTGTTGCACAAGTTGAAGGTTGCCTGCTAACAGTACACAAGTAAAGTGTACCGACCTTTTCTCCCTTGGCAACCACCAAAGATCCCTTTGAGATCTTCCACCGTTTGTTTTCGACTGCAATGTTGTGACCTTCATCGTCCAATTGTCCTGTAGAGATCAAGTTTTTGCGAAGAGAAGGAACATGCCTAACATCTTTAAGCTTCCATTCATTTCCGTTAGCAGTTTTGATAGAAATTGTACCTTTGTCGATAATCTCACAAGCTTCATCATCTCCCAAGTATACATACCCAAAATTACCTTTGGTGTAGTCTTGGAAATGTTGCTTGTGTGGTGTCGCATGGAATGAAGCCCCGGAATCTACTATCCAAGAATTAGACACATTGTCTAATGAGACAATTAGAGCATCTTGCTCTACTTTACCTGCCACATTGGCCTCCGATGTTGGCTTGTTGTCTTGAGACTCAGTCGCCTTCTTCTTCTTGGACCAGCAATCCTTCTTGACGTGGCCCTTCTTGCCACAGTTCCAACATTCAAGAACTAACTTTGTGCGTGACTTGCTCCATCTTGAGCGATCACGACCCTTTTGGCTTTTGAACCTCTCCTTAGGCCTTCCTCTTGTTTCCACTGACAATGCAGCACTTGATGATTCTCCTGTGCTTCTCCTTCGTATTTTGTCACTTAGGAGAACACCCACAACATCATCAAACTTAAGAGTATTTGTACCAGAGATAGAATTACTTACAGCCATCACAAGGCTATCCCAACTATCCGGTAGAGATGATAGTATAAGGAGAGCTCGCACTTCGTCATCGAAATTGATTTTCACTGATCGAAGTTGACTTATGTTTGTGTTAAAGTCATTTAGGTGTTTTGCAACTGAACCATTCTCTGCCATCTTTAGATTGAACAAGCGCTTCATAAGAGATACCTTATTGGATGCCGATGGTTTCTCGTAGAAGTCGTCAAGTGACTTCATCAAGTCCTCCGTGGTCTTCATGTCCGAAACATTGAAGGCCACCGTTGACGCCAAGCTTAACCGGATTGTTCCCAGTGCCTTTCGATCAAGGACAATCCATGCTTCATCTGCCATTGTTGCGGGCTTCTTCGCAAGACCGCCTAGTGGCAAATAGAGGTCCTTCTGGTAGAGATAGTCTTCAATCTACATCTGTAAGGTTTCCAGTTTCCGAAACCTTAAAGATTGTACTTAGCTTGCAAAACTTAATAGAAAACACTATTACAGGCCTCCAAACACTATTAATTTTGGTATTTTTGGAATCATAAGCAGAGCTTTACTATGTTTAGAAATTTTCAGAATCTGATTCCGATAAAAACGGGAACAGTTATGAGTCCTAGAAAATTACAATAAGAAATTCAATTAATAAAAAAAATTGGATGGTTCCATTATTAATCATTAGCAAAGACTTCTTTACACTAAGGTTCTAGAGTTAGATAGAAAATTCCAATTTTCATCATTAAAGATCTGCAAAAATCAACTAGGCAAATTCTGGAAGGTATGGGGTGAGTGTGGAAGCTGGGAAAACTTGCCAAGAACAGTGATGGCTGAAAATGGCGCAAAATACAAGCTAGGGGGCTGCTTGGACTGGGGAAAACTGCCAAAATCTGCCAGATGCCCAGAAAAAGCTATAAAAAGGACCTTTCTCTTCATTTTTTTTCTTAGACTCGGAGCCTTGAGGCTTTCTCTCTCATCTAGGGAGAACACTACGCAGAAATCATTAGAGTTTAATCTCTAATTGATTAACCCTAGCAGTAATTAACCTAATCCTTCTTAATTAGCAAGGTTAGATTAAGATATTTGTTAATAAATCAAATATTAGGCCTATGTATGCTCTTCAAACCTCTCTTAATTAATTAATCTCTGCTTATTATTATAATTAAGCTTAGTAATACCAAGCTAATTAATTATCCTATCATATTAGCGCTAAAATTAGTCAAATTAACCAAGAATTAATGGTAAATATATTAATTAAGATTAGATTTAGTTGAAGTAATTATTAGAGATGCATTAGACAGTTATTAATCTAGAAAAATTATCCTTTAATTTTTTGAGAAGTTTTCCTAATTAATTAGGCATAATTACTCTATTTTTTGAGAAATTTTAATAGGGGAAATCAGTAAATGAAATTCAAATGCTGTGATATAATTATCAATGGTTATTTAGGTGTTCAAGAACCCATGATAATTAGGAGAAGCTAAGAAAATTAATCTAGCTAATTACTTTAGCTAAAATACCCTGTTTTTTGAGAAATTTAAATAAGGGAAATTAGTAAATGGAATTCAAATGCTGTGATATGATTAACAGTGGTTAATTAGGTGTTCCAAAACCTGTGATAATTAGGAGAAGCTCAGAAATTTAATCTAGCTAATTACTTTAGCTAAAATACCTTGTTTTTTGAGAAATTTAAACAGGGGAAATCTGTAAATGGAATTCAAATGCTGTGATATAATTATCAGTGGTTAATTAGGTGTTTAAAAACTTTTGATAATTAGGAGAAGCTCAGAAAATTAATTTAGATAATTACTTTAGCTAAAATACTCTGTTTTTTGAGAAATTTAAATAGGGGAAATCAGTAAATGGAATTCAAATGCTGTGATATAACTATCAGTGATTAATTAGGTGTTTAAGATCTCGTGATAATTAGGAGAAGCTCAAAAAATTAATCTAGCTAATTACTTTAGCTAAAATACCCTATGTTTTGAGAAATATAAATAGGGGAAATTAGTAAATGGAATTCAAATGCTGTGATATAATTATCAGTGGTTAATTAGGTACTAAGGAAACCGTGATAATTAGGGGAAGCTCATATAATTAATCTAGATAATTATTTTAGTAGAAAAACACTGTTTTTTAGACAAAGTAAATAGGGGAAATTAACAAATAGATTTAAATTGAATTGAGATATTTATCAGAGGTTTATTAGACCTCAGGAACCCATGGTAATTAGGATACCATTAGAAAATTAGTTTAACTATATATCCCAGTAAAATTACTTTAATTTTTGGGAAAAATAAAAAGGGAAATATAGTAAAGTAAATAGAAAATCTTTGATATCAATACCAAAGAAGGAATATACCTTGGGGAATCTATGATAGTTATCCTAACCTTAGATAAATAGTTTAGATATGCATTTTGGTCAAAAGTAACCAATTTTTGTATTTAATGGACAAGAAAAATAAAGAAATGAAATTATCTAATTGCCAAAGAATTAACCGAGGTCCAAAATCCTTATTAACACTAGGTTGGTAACCTAACAGGACATAAAAGTGTGCTTTCAGGGTTTTGAAAAAAACCTCCAAAACCATAGTAGATCCACTCATTTTGTAAAATCCTTTCATGAGGTTATAGTTCAAGGCCTACTACACATGTAAAAAATAAGAAACTTGTAAAATTTCTCATCTTTTGGTCACACCAAGCCTCCAAAGTTGATGGACCATTATATTTTCATCAAAACAGTCATTTCTTATGTTTTGTTGCATAAAAATAAGATTAGGGATTTTTGTAGGACTTGAGATAAATTCCCTAGTTAACTTCAATGGGTTGGTGATCAGAACATATGATTGCTTCTCACTCACTATTTTTTGTTTTGCCAATAGAAATAGGTACAAAAAAGTTGAATTTTTACAATTCTGCAAACCTATCATCAAAGTTTCAATAGCCACGCTCAATACAAATAATATATGCATGTTTTCTTAGTTCCTATTGTCCTTTAGGTTCATAAGGAGCCATGGAGCATGTCAAAAGAATAATACATCTCTTACCAAGGGGAATCTTGGGGACAAAGATGAAGTGCTAAATACATCAAACATGAAAAAACTGGGTTCAACATTATGAGCTGTAGAATCCCATAGAAACTATTCAATATCTAGCCAAATTTGATCCTTATGACTAGATATGGTTACTACCTACAAAATGCATGTAGTTGTCACAAGAAACTAACAATATTGAAAAAGCTATACTTGATATACTAGAATGTTTCGGTTCCTTCTATAATTGAAAAAATCAACCATCGTTGTCTACTATGCAAAATAGGGTATTAGGTGCCCCAAAACTCAAGGAATATTAGCTATATGTTACAATATGCGACATAGAAAATCAAAATTGCATTTAATATCATGAAAGGCACCAAAAAAATCATAGAAGAGCTAAAATTGGCTAAAAAACAGGATTAAATAATTTTTGTAATTTGGTCATAACTTACAACTTTAACATTTATTTCTCCCTAGAAGCATCAAGACATGTTGAGGACTACTAAAGACAGTTCTCTAGCATTTTAGACCTCACAAACATGAATTCTAGAGTGGTATAGTTGCAAAAAGTTGAAAAAAGCCAAAAACAAGACCCGTTTTTTCACACAGTTTAGGTTGTGAAATGTTGTGCAAGGACAAGGTTAAAGATGGAATTGATATTCCAAAAAAATGTCGAGTTTTTTTCAGCTCATGAGACAACTTTCTAGATAGATAGCACCTCAAAATCCATTTTGAAACTCTTGACATAATTCAAGGAAAATGGTCACTTAAAAGGACCTAAACGTGTCCCATTACCAACCTAGTGTTAACGGATGGGGAAAAAGTACTTATAGCCTAATTAAGTTATGGGATGAGTAACCTATCAAAACGACTATTAAAGATCCCTAATTATTCCAAAAATCCTTATTTTTGGGTAAACAAGGAAAATAAATGTTATTCAATTAATCCTCTAATGGATTAAGCCTTTTTATAAGGCTGTCGAAATGGCTCCCAAGAGAACCAGGAGGAACCCTTTGGCTGAAGAAGAAGATGTTAGTAACAAATGCAACAAAGCAACTAATGACCATGAAGCAGGGCCGAGCCATAGGCCAACAAAGGAGAGTCTACGGGCACCTGCCCCACAGCAGATGGACGAGCAGTCCCAGGTGGATTTCTATTATGCCATTAGTAGCTTTTAGAGTTCATTTTAAGTTAAGCATTGCATACGTAAGGTTAGGAAGGAAAAAACTGGATGTAAATGGAAGGTAACTTCCACGAAACCCACGATCAATGATTGTAATTAGGAAAGGACTGATTGGGTTATGACTGGTTGAAATAGGAAATAAATTTTTGACCATCCTTAAGACAGCTTGTCTCGAGTCACCTCTGATTCCTTGGAAATATTTTACTCCAGGTAACGAGTAATGATGGAGATACCATCATGGAGGAGTCGGTTACCTCGGCACGTGTGGAGTCTTTACCCCATGCTTGTTTATGGATAGTACTTTTAAGTTTATCCTAGAGGAACCGCTCGGTTGTATGGGCAACTGGTTTTGGCGTATGGGCGCCCGAACTTTGGGTGAAGACTTTTTCCACCCCGGTTATATAAATAAGGAATGGGTGCCGTTTTTCACCCCTGTATAGGTGATCTTGAGACAAGTTAGTACTGGTCAGTGATATTTTAAAATGACAGTACCTTGTCTTAAGTTTAAAGATATCTGTTTTTTGAAAGAATGTCTTCAATGCTGTTTTCAAAGGTTGTCTTAAGGAAATGCAGTTTGAAAAGTTAAAAAGGAATCATTATTTTAACTGTGGAAAGAATGTGGTAGTAATTAAACAACAATAGAATCATGTGTGAGTGCGGGGTGGTAAGTCGGGATTGACTAAGGTTGTCAATCATGGACGGGTGGACCTGATTAGTCAGGTTACTATCCATTCCCGCGCACTAAAACGTTTAAAAACTTCTTCCACTTGGCCAAAGAATCCACCAACGGCTGTGCCCTCACATATGCTAGAGGGAAAAAAGCATTGGCTAAGGAAACCTTAATCTAAAGGATAAAGTTTTAAGGCCGGAATTTTTTTATAGGGTCCCGTTTCCACTGCGAGACAAGACTAGGTCTCTTCTAGGGCTATAAACCCAAACCATTGCCAATGGTAAGGGTGAATTCCCTGGAATTTGTTTTGTTTTAAAGACTTTGACTTTAGTAGGCCTAGAGACCTGTCAATGGGACCATCCCGCTTTTGGTGTCGGCGGGTTGGAGACCTTACAACATCTTCCAATGTTGGTAGTTTTTGCCGTTGAACTTCTCAATCTTGAGCTTCCCTTCCTCCGCCATAACTCCCACTCAATTCAAGGAATCCTTTCCTTGAGATAATTTAGCTACGAGCAAACCTTGCTCTGATACCAATTGTTAGGAAATAAGACGTAGCTAAATAGATATTTGAGTAGATTACTTAATGCAGAGAGATAGATTTCACACACAAGAGATTATAGAGTAGAGAGAGAGAGAGAGAGAGAGAGTACACACGATATACGTGGTTCACCCAATGTGGGCTACGTCCACGGGAAAGCAGCCACTCAATGGCTTTAGTACTTCAAAACAAGAAGTAGTTTACAAAGGGATTATACCCTTAATGGAGCTCCCGCCTTGCTTCACTGTCACCACTTCACACTCACCTTGTTGCATCAACTTCACACTGTGAAATGTGTGTAGAAATGGCCTCCTTTTATAGGCCAAAAGGGCTGCCCTCTCTCATGAGAGGTAGCCATGTATAGCCGCCCTTGTGTAGATAAGTCCAAATCGGACCCTCCAATCCGCCCATGTGTGGCTGCCCTTGAGAAGACAAGTCCGCTTTTGAATTCGGCCACCGGCCATTGACTTCCGACCACCGGCCATTGACTACCGACCACTGGCCAACCGACCGGTTGTTTTCCGACCACTTTCCGGCCGCCGTCCAGCCATAATATTCGGGCGAGGGAAAAAAAAATGTCTTAGGGGCGGAAGGGGATTCCGTCCCCGAAGCCCCTAAAGTTGCCCTTGATTTTTGGCCGCTTCTCCTCATAATGGAGGCCTTACAAATGTGCGCTTTTACCATAGAAAATTACAAGGGTAAATCAGGCTCCATACTTAACAATTACCACGATTGTTGCTTTCAAACCACTACCGCAATTTTAGCCGGGGTTATTGCCGCATACGCAATATTTTCTCTTTCTATTTTCCTTTGTTTTTTTGTGGCAATGCTAGCGGTTATAGACTACTCCTCTTATAGTGTGAGACTTGAAAAGTAAGTTTTCAAGTCACGGGGTTCAAAAAGAGTCCTACTAGAATGATCATGAGGTTTGAATATTGAGTCTCTGGCTCATGAGCCTTGAAATCCTCCAAATAGCTCAAAAAATAACTAGGAAAAGGGTTGCATCTTGGGTTCCATTAGAGACTATTTGGGATGGTTTCTAGTCAAAAAGAGTTCAATAGAACTCTTTGGCTCATGAGTTTGAACTAAGTTTGAGTGTCATGAGTTAGAGCCTCGTGTAGAATGCTTTCAAATAGGAATAGTCCTCCAAGATTCTAAAGCTCATGAGGCTCAACATAGATCCTCATTGGGAGCTAGAAACCTTGCAAAACTCTATCTAGTTTATCAATCTTCATGAGTTCTAGCTCATGAGGCTTGACTCATGAGTCATTAGGTCACAAGTCTCATATGTATAAATTCAAGCCGTGTGAGGTAGATTAGTTTTAAAATGGTTTTTACTTAGAAAGAGTCGTACCAAAGTTATCATGAGACTTGAAAATGAAGTCTCCGAGTGATGAGGCTCAAAAAGAGTCATACTAGAGGATCATGAGGCATGAATCTTGAGTCTTTGGCTCACGAGGCTCAAGAACCTCATAAGCTATAGACTTTGAAAATTTCTTCAGCTAGAAAGAGTTTTGCAAGAGTCTCTAGCTCAAGAGTGTCTTGCACTTAGTGTAATAAACACTCTTGTAGATGCCTGAGTCAAAATTCTCTGTATTGATACGCTCTTGCTCCACCTTTGATCTAGAGTCCTATGTTTCCTGTGCTAATTCAGCTGGTGTCCTGCTGACGGGAGCAAAGCGAACCCCGAACCCCGACGGCCTCTAAAACACCGGGGACCGAATGGCGCGCCTCGAGCCTGTCATGGTAAAGCAAACAGGGGGCACCACCTAGCTTCAGCGGCTAGGACACAAACAACACACCACCATAACAAAGTTTTCATCCAAGAGAGATGGATGCTTGGGAGTAATGATGAAAAGGAAAGGGAATGAGATCAAGTGAGAGAGAGAGAGAGAGAGAGAGAGAGAGAGAGTGAGGGAGGGGGTATAGCGGCTTAGTACTTAGGCATCACAAAAGGATGGCGAATCCGCACACCCTTCACACATACACAAGCTCACTCCAAAACACAAGACTAGGTGGCGATTCCGCACACCTCACATGGGCAAAACATTGCAAGAAAACATACTCACAAAACCTCAAGCTTTATTTAGAGAATTAGGCGATGAAATGGGGAGCATAGGGTAGGGGAATGAGAAGGGAGAGAGTGGTAGAGCACATGGCGGATAGGTGGGAGTTGATGGCGAAGACTCGCACGAGGATTATGGCCATCATCCTTCATTTAGTTGCCCTTCATCTTCCATAGCCAAGGGTGTAGAGGTCATGCTCAAGACAAGCATGGTGATTGCGGTGATGGTGATGGTGTGGGTGTGTGTGTGTGCACTAGGCACACACAGTGCATAGTGTGTTCTTTGGTGATCTTGTGTGTTTTTGTGTGATGGTGACCCCTCTTTATATAGGGGAGGAGGGAGGGGAGAAATTCTAGAATTTAAAAATGAAGAAATCATTATCTACATAGGCCATGTGACTGTGGGCCCCACTTGTCTGGCTGTGTGTATATGTGCTAGAACAGCAATCTCATGAGAGAGAGACTAAGAGAGAGAGAGATGGGTTGATGAAAAAAAGTGAGAGGTGACATGGAGAATAAAGTAACTACAAGAGGGGAGAGAGAGGAGTGTGTCTAGAGGTGAATCTGTGTGCAGATGTGTGTGAACACAAGAAAAATCAGGTAACCACCGGGTGGGGATGGGTTTGTGGGCACCTTTTTTAGTGAAACTGAGTGTGTGTGAGTGTGGGGGAGGTTATTTAGCTACAAGAAAAGAGACATGGCATCCTTTAGAGAGAGGGGGGGTATTTGGGTCATGGGATATGATAGGAGAGAGAAAGGGGGGGTGGGGTATACTATTTTGGAAGATAGGGTAAGTTGCATGTGAGTTAGGGTGCATTATTGGTGAGTTAGAATGTATTATTGGTGAGAGGTGGGATAGCTTGAGGGGAGAGAGAAAGGAGAAAGGACAAGGGGAAGAGAGAGGGGGTTGACCTTTTGAGTGGAGGAGAGGAAAAGGGACACACGGCGGGGCAACAGTGAAGAAAAAGGAGGCAAGGTGGGGATGGGCTGCCCCGCAAGCATGAGGTGGCCTATTTTACCTTTCTCATATATTTACATAATCATACTTTATTTTTTTCTTACTTTTTCCAATGTCTTTTATCACTCCCTCCCTAAGAGGGGGTTTTCATGGGGTGGGGACGAGAGAAGAGGGGTATGGGAGCTTGGCTTGTGAAAAGCACCCATCATTAGCCCTCCCCTTTTGGCTAGAGGCATTCATGTCTCTAGCTCATCTGTTTGATCATTATCGTCGGAGGTGGCGGCTGATGGTGTGTCCTCATCTGGAATGTCAATAGGTGGAGCCTGGTCAAATCGAAGAAAATAAGGTTTAAGTCGCCAACCATTTACCCTGGTTTGATGAATTTTTCCATCAGCCTCCATAAGCTGGTAGCTTCCATTGGCATACTTTTTCCTGACGATGAAAGGACCTTCCCATCGGAGTAGGAGTTTCTTATCCTTGCGCGTGTCGAAGCGATTGTCGTAGCGGAGCACCAACATTCCTTTCTTCAATTCTTTTTTCTGGAGATGCTCGTTAAAGCTAAGCCGTCTATGCTCTGCTTGTGCTGCATAATAATTTATTGCTTCTTCTCTGTCCAGCTGCAGTCTTTCCAAGTTGATGATGTGATCTCTCAAATGCATGTTGGGCTGTTGAAGCTGGCTTGCCATTACTCTGAGACTTTGTAGTTGTACTTCAATGGGCAAGATTGCTTCCTTACCAAATACTAGATGATACGGTGTGAATCCCAAGGATGTACGAAATGAAGTTCTGTAGGCCCATAAAGCTGGTAGTAGATACTTATCCCAGTCTCCAGGATGATTGTTTACCTGCTTGGTAATAATTTTAGAAACCATTCCATTTACCTTTTCAACTAGGCCATTACATTGAGGGTAATATGGTGAAGAGTGCCTCCTTGTAATGCCCAGTTTCTGCATTAATTCTCCTACCAAGTCTGCTCTGAAACCTGGCCCTCTATCAGAGATGATCTCTAAAGGTGTGCCAAACCTACAGCATATGTGCTCGTAGATAAATTTAGCTACCTCTACCGCTGTGATTCTAGTGGTGGCTGTAGCCTCTGCCCATCTAGTCATGTAGTCGACCCCCATGATAATGTAGAATTTTCCTGAGTTGGCCCTAGGTAATGGCCCAATGACATCGATACCCCATTTTTCAAATGGGCCATATGAGAGAATAGGTGTCTGTGGTTCAGGCATAAGTGACCTAGTGCCGGCCTTTTGACACAACTTACATGTTTTGCACCAGTGGTGTACATCACGGTTGAGGCTAGGCGATATGAAGCCTGCCTGCAAGATTTTCCTACTTGTTATGTCTAGGGCAAAGTGACCACCACAAACCCCGTCGTGACAGCTAGCAATTACTCCCGTGATTTCCTGAGAGAGAGGGACCTTCCTGAGTATTTGATCCTTACCCTTACAGTACAAACCGTCATTGATGAGTCGATACCTTGTGGCCTTCCGCGTCAGCCATTGCTTCTGTCCCTTTGTTAAATATGATGGGCATTCCCCTGTTTCCAAGAAATGCATGATGTCAGGCAAGGCATCACTTCCTTGAAATAGAGGGAGCTTTAGTTTTATTGCTCCAACCACCACTTCCTGTAGTCTTTCACTTGCTAGGGCATCTGCTTCTTGGTTTTGAGCCCTTGGGATATGATGTATTTGAACTTCTTCAAACTTACCCAACAAGGTTTTTACACCACTTAAGTGAGTCCTTAAACTAGGATTCTTGCATGTCCATGCTCCATTTACTTGCCTTACCAGAAGTAGAGCATCCCCAAATACATTAAGGAGTTGTACACCTTGCGAGACGCACCATTGTAGACCCTTGGTTAGTGCTGCATACTCAGCTTCATTGTTAGAATGTGAATCTAACAATTGGCCCAACGAAAATACCTTTGTCCCTTTGTCATCAAAGACCACTATGCCTGCAGCTGCTTTGTCGGACGCTCGCTTGTAGGCTCCATCAAAGTAGAGAGAGTATGCTCCTTCTACCATCGGTGGTACTGGAGGTAATCGGACTTCTCCTTCCTAAGATTGCTTCTCCTTCCTTTCAAAGACTTGGTAGGTCATGAGTCCCCCCAAACTTGCCCTTGTCGTGCTTTCTACCTGTATCGTGTAGTCAAACTCTTGCAGACGAACTAGCCATTTAGTAATTCTAGCAGACACATCCATGTGTTGTACAACATAGGGAAATATTTCATCCGTGGTTAGAATCACAAATTGCTTAGGCAGCAAATATGACCTAAACTTTGTAGTTGCAAATCTAAGAGCTAGGACTAAGTGTTCCACATGGGTGAAACCTTTCTCTCCTGCTGTCATCATTCGACTAGAGAAGTAGATTGGCCTCATGAAAGATGTCATCGTATCCTTTTGGAGTAGCATAGCCCCCAATGAGTCATCACCAACACTTGAGGTGACATAGAATTTTTCATCCCACTTAGGTGGTGAGATAGTTGGCAGAGTGGCTAAGACCTCCTTTACCTTGTTGTAGTGATGTTCGCTTTCCTCGTCCCAAGTGAAAGTTGATCTTTGAGTGAGTTGTTGCAGTGGTAGAACAAGTTGTGATAGTAGATGTATGAATCTACTTAAGTACCTCACCTTCTGTAGAAAAGAGACCAGTTGACGTGCGGTCGTTGGTGAAGGTAGGGCTATGAGTGCAGACACCTTACTTGGGTCGGCGTTGATACCTCTTGCTGAAATTTCATGGCCTAGTAGAATGACTTTACTCTCCCCAATGTGGCATTTATCCACATTTAATTGCCCACCTAGGCTCTGCAACCTGGCCAAACCTTCAGTTACCTTTTCTAAATGTGAAATACGGGATCTATATATACAAAAATCATCAATGAACACTCTTATGGATGTTCCAAAGAACGGTTGAAAAACATATGTGACATATCTTTGGAATGTGGCAGGTGCATTTGTGAGACCAAATGGCATAACCCTGTATGCAAAACAACCCCATGGCGTGATAAAAGTTGTTTTTAGCTGATCTTCCAAGGCTATGCGTATTTGAAAGTATCCAGAATAACCATCACAGACGGTATAGCATTCAAAACCCGCTACTTCATTCAGAATTTCATCCAAGAAAGGGAGAGGAAAGTGGTCTCTCTTTGTAGCTGCATTTAGTGGTTTGTAGTCAACACAGACCCTCCACTTACCATTCTTTTTAGGCGTCACCACTACGGGTGACACCCATTCTGAGTTTTCTACAGGATAGATGAATCCCGCCTCCAGCAGTTTCCTTACCTCGGTCAAGAGTGCCTTTTCTTGTATGACCCCCAATCGTCGTAGCTTTTGCACAACTGGTTTTACCCCTTCCTTCAGCTTAATATGATGTTCCACCACTGTAATGCCTGTGATTCTTTCATAGTTGTCAATGAACAGGTTAGGAAATCCCATCAACATTTGCAAAAAACTATCTTTCTCCTCAAGTGTTAATTCCGTAGACAACATACCCTTCAACCTACTTCCTCCTAGGCCAGGTGATTTTCTCTCCTCTTCATTGGGTTTCCCTTTTGGTGATGGATCCCTAGTTGTGCTTACCCTTTGTGGATCCTTCATAATGATACCCATCACATCAATGGAACTGTCACTTTCGTCGGTGGATGTGGTCTCCTCCTCAGAACTGGAAGATTCGCTAGTGGTTTCATCTGCCGATGTTTCCAGATTCATTTGCTTCTGCTTGCCAATCCTCATGTCGTAGTAGATTGTCTCCCTTTTCTTACTGGTCATGCGTAGAAGGCCAGTACCCCAGTCCTGTTTTGCCTTCATGGCCATCAACCATGGCCTTCCCAAAATTAGTGGATAGCCCTCCCCCTTAGTAGGCATTACAAAAACATCTACCTCTACCTCAGTGTTGAAAGCTTTGATTTTCACGGCACTTACCACACCCACACACTTTACTTTTGCGTTGTTTTCCATCTTTGCCTTGCATGGAGAAGGCCTGTCAACCTCGAGCCCTAATCGAAGCATCATAGCTTCGCTCATTACACAGATTTGTGCACCTCCATCAATGTAGGTGTTTCCAACCCTCTTTCCTTTTATGTTTACGTCGACAATTGGAAGGATGTCATCCATGTTGCATCCCGAAATTTCTCCGGCTACCTTTGTTTTGGTGCGTCTTGTACTTACCATTTTAGACCATTGTCGCCTTACTTTTGGTGCAAGATGTAGCAGCTGTGGCCACATCCAATGTTAGATCATAGGGCTTAGAACTTTCCCCTAGCTGGAAGTTGGTGATGCCCAATTTCCGTCGTGGCCTGGATGGCCTCTTGCTAGTTTCTTCTCTCATGCTTCTCTCATCATCTGATTGTGTAGCTTTCTCCCTCCTAGCTCTTTTCACAGTCATGGCTTCAAGTGGTTCTAAAAAGGTTACCTTCTCCTTACCCTTGTCCCTCTCCTTTGCTCTGGGTGGATCCACTACTATGGCTTTTTCTTTCTCTTCTAGCCTTGTGATGTTTATAGGGCGATCAGGTGGTGGGGCTGGTGGAAGAGGTGGGATGGATGCTTGTAGTGGTGTCTGGGGTGGACGTAGAATTTGTGTTGGTGGGGGTGGTGCTCGGGGTGACAATTGGTTCCTCCTACCTCCTCTATTATAGTTTTGTCGTGGTTTGGGACAGTAGTACATACCGTGACCGTCTTCTCCACAGTTGTAGCAATGATACTCCCTGTTTTGTCGCCGTGCTCTTCCAGGGTCTTGATCTCTTTCTTGACTCCTCCCTTGTTGTATTAAGTGGACATACAAATTCTGCAGTTGGTCAGTAATATGGGCCAACATATCTTGTTGGTCATCTCTTACCCCAAGAGCCGGTGGTGGTGGTGGAATGGTGGTTGTCATAGTTGCTGGTCGACACGATGTTCCTGATTCTGTTGACTCGGTTTCTTTGGCTTTCATTCGCAGCTTCTTGTCTTTAAGGCGAGCAATCTCAACGGCTAACCCGTACGTAGCCGGGAATCTACCTTTCACCTTCTCCTTGAGAAGCGGCTATAAGCCCCATGCGTGAACCGATCTTTTTTTAGGAAATCGGGTGCAGCTTCCCCCTTAGCCAGTGACTCAACCCACCGTTCCCACAAATCCACAAATTTGGACTCATAGGTGGCATATTCTAAAAGACCCTCCTGCTTCAAGTCTCTCAACTTGTCCCACAACTTTTCTGAAGT
This sequence comes from Adiantum capillus-veneris, assembly GCF_014529385.1. NCBI lineage: Eukaryota > Viridiplantae > Streptophyta > Polypodiopsida > Polypodiales > Pteridaceae > Adiantum > Adiantum capillus-veneris. The sequence continues at coordinate 130,390,981 of NC_140935.1, forward strand.
GGTACCTCCCCCAAAGCGCATTGGTTGCTTGTGGAAGTGCATTGTACCATGATCTAGCTTCTAGCTTCATGAGATGCTTAAAGATTCTAACCCGGGATTCATCCGTATCTTTGTTGCTCACTACACATGCTACTTCAAAGTCATCTAGGAAGTCTGTTACCAAATCCTCCCCCTTCTTTCCTTTAAATGTTGGAAATGCTACACTTGCCATGATTACTGAGAGAGAGCTAGAAAGACACACTGCTTAACTTGCAAAAGTTTTTTTCTTCTTTACAAGGAGGCGTGTATACCCTCTTATACTAGGACATAGATTAAAACTTCAAACGGTACATTGCCTTGTACCAAAGGTAAAACAAATGGTTGATCTGATGCCAGAACCTCCAAAAACCGCTCCCCACCCGGCATGGTGTCAATGACGTGCTGGTAGTGAGCCTTCAAATCCAGTATTACCTTGATTGAGCGTACACGTGTTGGTATGTGTGATCTGTCTTGAGGTAGGTTGTACTGATTCATGAGCTTAGAGGTGCTTAGTCACTCTCCAAGCTTGTGGGAGAGGGTGGTGTTCTTTCCTGAAACAAACTCAGTAGATCCCTAGTTTCTCTAGTGAGAGTGTGAGCCAATGCTTCCGTTATCTGTGCTGCAGCATCAGGTGCGACTTGAAAACTGATTGTGATAATTACCTCGGTGACTTGAGTTACCCGATTCTCAAAGTAGAATAGTGTTGATTCTCTATTGTGTAGAGCTCCTTCCATTTTGTTGTTGTGGGTTGGTTGTAGGTTGCGGACAGGGTTTCGACCTTCTCCTTCTTTTTCTTGGCACTTGGCCTATGTATATCCACTGGGTTTGGCGTGTTGGTTGACTCTCCCACTGCAAATCGATTACCGTTACGCCTGGCACTCGAGCTTCGATGGAGATGCGGAGTTCGTCTAGTTGTGCTTGGAGCTCTTCTTCTTCTGTCGTCCAATTAGCAAATCCTGCTAGCCATTCATCCATTCACAATAGTTTAAGGGTTTCAGTCTTGTAAACTGAAGGGTTTCATGAAAAGATCCTAAGTGGGGGCACCAAATGACGGGAGCAAAGCGAACCCCGAAGCCCGACGGCCTCTAAAACATCGGGG